>NC_140933.1:151712113-152367113 GCF_014529385.1 Adiantum capillus-veneris | reverse complement strand
TTTTCCCTCTTTAGAATGTTTTTTCCACCATGCATTGTATATACGCCCATTCATTCTAGGGCTATCTATCTTTCCATTGCACACTAAGTAACACACTCTCAGTTATGTGCCTTGAACTTCCTTTGTCTTCTCCAAGCTGTGTGCGTTTCCTTGCAACCCTAATTTCAACAATTGGTATCAGAGCAGGTTGCATCCTCTCGGGCTTAGTTGCCTCAGCTTCAACACATGCTTGCTCACTTTCTTTGATTTTAGTGAGCTTTGGTGAGCGTTCGTAGGTCGACAAATTTTTTGGGAGAGCTCATAGAGCCTAGTCTGCTCAGATATTTGATTCGGGCTCATTTTCGGCCTCCGTTTCCACTACAAACAGTACTACACAGGCTATTTCGTCATTTTGTGTAGAATTTTTGTCAGTGTGTTTTTTTGCATAACAGGTCCCTTAGAGTCTTCTACGGTTTGTGCTATATAGCACGTGTTATTCCCACTCCATTTATCCTCTTTTTGGGCAGTTTTCACATCAGGTGCAACATTTTGGCATGGCTGACAACAACACAGATGTGTTCAAGATATTTTTTGCTGAGGATAGATTGGATGGGGACAATTACCCTATGTGGGCTTACATGATGCAACATGTTCTTATGTCAAAGGGCGTCTGGAATATTGTGCAAGGCATTGATGTACGTCTTGGTTCTGAGGATGTAGGCGATGTTGAGGATGTTGCAGGTCTTGCTGCAAGGATTGTTGCTGTTAGAGTTGTTTTGCCTACGAAAGAACAAGCTCGTTGTGATGTAAAGGATGTGCAGGCTCATGCGTTGATTCCATTGTCTATGACACACACCATTACTCCTCACATTTGTTCAGTGAAATTTGCAAAACAAGCTTGGGATATTCTAGCAGTTCTTTATGCAAGCCGCAATGAGGCTAAAATCGCTTTGCTGCGTAAAGAGCTGGAATCAAAGATTATGCATGAGGAAGATGATATGGACACTTTCCTTGCTGGTGTCAAGGATATCAATGAGAAACTTATTTCCGCATGTGAAGTCATTTCAGACAATTCCCTTGTGTAGACTGTCCTTGATGCCTTACGAGATTCTTACCAAACTTTGGCTAGTACTGGAGACTTATGTCCCAAGGAAATCCTGAAGTTAACAAGTTTGATGCATTATGCACATTGCTATTGCAAGAGTCACTTTCCAAAAAAAACGGGACTAGACAACGTGCAGTTGAGCAGGCTTTTATTGCTTCCCCTCAAAGAAAGGGTGGTAACAACAATACAGCCACTTCTTATGGTTCTGTTGCGAGTGGCAAAACTTTTGTTCCTATTGCTTTTGCTGGTAGCACTTCGTCTTTCAATTCTAGTGATAAGGGCAAAAAGAAGATGCATTGCCATTATTGTAAAGCTAATGATGACTTGATCAAGCAGTGTCCTAAGTTGAAGGCCAAAGAGGTTGTGTTTGTGGAAAATTCTGTTCAGCCCTTGCTGCCATGTACTAGAGACAATAATGTAAGATCAGCCCTTGTTGCCTCTTTTTAGTGGTGGAAATACAAATGTAAATTCCAATGAGGCAAATGTACAGCCTATGGGGGTTTCTAAAAATGTTATTGATGCAGATGTACATGATGTACTTGATGAGGAAATGGATAAATATGAGCACGCTAGAGGTATGACAAAATGGATGGTGCATACTTTGCGTGACAGTAAATTGGATGCACCTATGTCAAGTTGTACTCATTCAGGTTCTTGCCATGCATCTTATGCATTAGATTGTTATGCTTTGACTGTGTCTAGCCTACATGATGTTGAGGAACCTCTGTCTTTTGATGAAACACAGAATTCAAAAAAATGGATAGCTGCCATACAATCAAAATATGATGCACTTGTAGAAAATGACAATGGACTTTATGTGATTTGCCTCCTAGCAAAAAGGCCATTGGTACAAAGTGGGTTTACAAGTTGAAACGCAAGCTGGATGGTGAGGTTGATCGCCATAAGGCTTGACTTGTTGCAAAAGGCTATTTGCAGCAAAAATGCATAAATTATGAAGAAAATTTTGCTCCCACTTGTCATATGACTACTGTTTGTTTTCTATGTGCATTGGCAGCTCATTTTGGTTGGGATGTGCATCAATCAAACATTGTTATTGCTTTCTTCAATGGTGACATATTTAAGGAAGTTTATGTAATGCAGCCTCGCGATTTTGTCAAGAAAGGACAAGAGGACAAAGTGTGTAGATGTAAGAAGGCTTTGTATGGGTTGAAGCAATATATCTCCTCCTGCTTGGTATGAAAAAGCTGACACTCATTTGATCAAACGAGGATTTTGTAACAGTCCAACAAAAAGCACATTGTATGTCAAGCATGAAGGCAATGTACTTCTCATTGTTGTTCTCTATGTCGATGATTTGCTGATCATTGGTCCCAATGAGGCACATATTGCTGAATTTAAGGCTGATTTGAATGCTACTTTCAAGATGAAAGATTTGGGGCTGTTGCATCATTACTTGGGCATAGGGTTTAAGCAATGTGATGGTGGTATTGCCTTGTGTCAGAAAAGTTACATGGAGACATTGCTATGTTAGTTTGGACTTGAGGATTGCAAACCTATTGCCACTCCCATGGAAACAGGTTTGAAGTTGAGTCTACATGATGCTGGTGATCCTAATGATGGCACTCTTTATCAAACTGTTGTTGGCTGCCTCATTTATGTATGCAACATAAGGACAGATATTCAGTTTGCAATCTAACAGGTCAGCAGATTTATGCATAGCACAGGGTCTAAGCATTAGTAAGCTGTCAAGAGGATGTTTCTACTACTTGCGTGGTACTTTACATCTTGGCTTGTTTTATCCCAAGGGGGGATCATTGCTGCCAGACTTCCATGCCTTTTTGGACTTAGATTGGGCTGGTTGTTTTGACATGCGAGTGTCCACAAGTGGTTTCTGTTTCATGCTTGGTAGTTCCTGTATATCATGGTTGAGCAAGAAGCAACCTACAGTGGCCACTTCTAGTTGTGAGGCTGAGTATAGGGTAGTCTTCACAGCTACGGTTGAGTGTGTATGGCTCAGACACCTTATGGCTGATTTGGGTGTTGGATAGCTAACTACCAACACTATCTACACTGATAGTCAGAGAGCATTGGCAGTTGCGAGGAACCCAATTTTTCATGCTCGCACAAAGCACATTGAGGTGCATTACCACTATGTCAGGGAGAGGCTCTTAGCATCTCTCTCTCTCTCTCATTGTTGTTCTCTATGTCGATGATTTGCTAATCACTGACATAGTGCCAACATCTTCTCATTTATATGGTAGCTTTAAAGAAGATTTTCTAGACGCAAAAAATATTGAGCAGCTTTCACATGATTTCGTGCAAGTACTGATTGAATATTTTTCAATGTTTTCTAGGTGTGCGCACGAGAGAGAGAGAGAGAGAGAGAGAGAGAGAGAGAGAGAGAGAGAGAGAGAGAGAGAGAGAGAGAGAGAGAGAGAGAGAGAGAGAGAGAGAGAGAGAGAGAGAGAGAATGGAGGTGGTTATGGCAATTGAAGAAGAGTTTGATGGATCAAAATTTCAGATGGGCAAGTAGATAAAATCAACTCTTGTATTGTAGCCAGTAACTATGTAGTTGCCCATCCGATGTAAAAACAGATTCATAATTTATTGTTCTTGCACTATATATGAAAAATGTTCTCATTTTGTCGATTTTGTTTTGGACAATAGCTTCACAAAGTTCTGTTTGACTTAGACAAATAAAACAAGGGGCATAAATGACACTATGCCACAAGTGAGATGAATGTATGCAGTAGTTATTTATGCATGTTTGGGAGGGGGGAGAGAGAGGGGGGGGGGGGGGGGAGGGAGGAGGGAGAGAGCAAGAGAGAGAGGGGGGGGCGAGAGTGAGACAAGAGAGAGAGGGAGAGGGGGTAGAGCGGAAGAGAGAGAGAGAGAGAGAGAGAGAGAGAGAGAGAGAGAGAGAGAGAGAGAGAGAGAGAGAGAGAGGATATATATATATATATATATATATATATATATATAGAGAGAGAGAGAGAGAGAGAGAGAGAGAGAGAGATGCCTTTTAGCTCTAGTGAGAGAATGCTCCTTAGCCAATAGGAAGAAGGCTAACGTTACGTAGAAAAAGTCTTTTTTCTCATTTTTGAAAATTTCCATGAAAACCATTTTGGTGAAATTGTCACTATTACTAGAAAAGTAAGGCGTTTGATAGTGACATCTTGCACAAGCGTCGAGCGCCTTTTTATGACCCAATGTTGCTATCCTATAAAGTGAGGTACTTATACGTGTGCATCTCGCACAAGTATCAATCACCTTTCTATGAGCTACTCGCAATTGAAATTCGAATGGATTGTACTTGATAGCGATTGATAGGTACTATTTACTTGGGGGGTTCACTATGTGTACAACTACCATATCACATACGTTCAAGACATGTTTGTAAAACCCCTTATCTGTGAAGTTTTCAAGAATATATTGTACCCTTTTCTTTTAAAAAATCTGTAATTTTTTTCAAACTTGAAAAAATAATGTCCTTCTGTATATATTTTCTGTAAGTTTCAAGAACTTTAAATACCCTTCTGTTGAACTCACTTGATAGGTTACATATTTATTAGGTGACCTGCTTAAGACTATTTAAGACTAGGAAGGAGTTATAACCAAGCGAATAGAGGCCCCTGAGGGGTCTCTAGGGCCTCTATTTGCTTGGTCTCGACCTCATGAGGCCCTAGGCTTAAAAATGCTATATCTTGAGTTAGAGACGCCATATTTTAGCGTTTTAAAGTGCTATCCTAAGGGTTTTGGACGTTTCAAATGCATCCATGGTATTCCTTTTGTATTTTGAAAACATATCTTATGTGTTTTTTCTCATCGCACATTACATCACTCATTAAGATTCACGAACATGGATTTTTGTGCACACTTAAGTTGGGCTCTCAAAAAGCATTTTTCACGAGCATACATTTAAGTGATCGAGAAAACTTTTATATATGTAGTATGAGAAATAGAATTCCAAAAAACTACTTTTGCATTTTCCAAGATTACCTCTCTCTCTATGTTGAGTTGGTGTTTCTTACAGGGCTTAAAATTGAGTCCAAAATTCTCCTAATGCTACTTGTGCTATTCTCATTAAGGTAACTAGATTCTCTGACCATCATGGTATCATATAAATTGAGAATAGATATGCTAGAAAATCTTCATCAAATCCCTTGGGAGGTTACCCTAAGGTGATCCTTGATAAGTGATGAGCTCATAGTGTGTGTGGTGCCCCTTTTAACAACCATCATAAAGTCAAACTCCAATAAGATGATGAACCATTTTACAATTCTTCCTGTATTACATGGTTTATTGAATAATAAATTAGTGCTTGGTGGTCTACAAAGAAGACAAACGTATTTGCCAATAAGTAATGTCTAAAGTTTTTGACGACATAAATCATTCCAAGTCCTTTTCTATGTGTTATAGTATAATTCTTCTTTGTGGTCTTCAATTGCGTATTAGCATACGAGATGGAAAAATCCATGGTTTCCTCTCCTAGTTGTGCTAATATGCTACCAATAGCAAAATTTGAAGCATCAAAATGCACATGGAAACTTTTATTCCAATCTGGAGTTTTCATGATAGGTGTTGAAGACAAAGCTTGCGTAAGCTTTTGAAATAGCTCTTTGCACTCACCAGTCCCAAAAAAATTGAGTGATAAGGTCGTAAATGGGTTTAATAGTTACAACGTACATGCAAAAGAAAATTTAATAGTATCCATAATGCCCCATGAATGTTTGAACTTTCTTGACATTATTGGATCTAGGAACTTTAGCAATCACTGCCACTTTGTCCATATCTGTAGCAATCCCATTCTTGGAAACAATATGTCAAAGAATTTTGCCTTATCTAACCATGAATACACAATTATCAGGATTTAACAAATGCTATATATATGGAATTTCTCAAAGACACTGTTGAGGTGCTCAAAATGGTTTGCTCATTTAGAGGAGTGCACGCACATGTCATCCGTATAAACTTCTAAGAAGTTTCACCAAGTATTCTTTGAAAGCATGGCTCATTAGCCTTTGAAATGTTGCTAGAGATTTTGTCAACCCAAAAGGCATGAATTTATATACAAATAATTTCCATCCCATGGAAAAAGCCATTTTATGATGGTCCTTAGGGTCAATGGCTAGTTGTTTGTAGCCAAATGGTTGTGGTGAAAATTTTGTAATGAAGCATTGCACTTTGAGTCCTATCATTGTGTCTATACTCTCTCTCTCTCTCTCTCTCTCTCTCTCTCTCTCTCTCTCTCTCTCTCTCTCTCTCTCTCTCTCTCTTTATGCTCTTGCTTTTGGCATAAGCTAACCCATTTCCAATCCACAGGTCCAAACTCAATTTTTTTGATATCATAGCATCTAGTAACCACGTTGATTGTAATGGTACCAAGAACAATCAATTTGGCCTCGAAATATGGATCACGGTCCATGTACACATGATGACAACTTGATCTAAAATTTTCCCAGACTGTAGTGCAGGGATAAGGAAACATATCCCCAAGTCCAATTTTGGAAAGAATTGAGCAAATTTGGGTACTCAAAAGACATCAAAACAGAAGACAATTCGAAAACCATAGATCATACCTAGGGTTGGACATTTGACCTATCAAAACAATTCCAAATTCAAAAAGTTATAGCGTGTAGACATAAAGTGTAATAAGATCTCCAAAGATCAAGTCCTAATGTGTTGGAATATGGATCACAATCTATTGGTAAAAATTGATACATAGGTTGTAACTGACCGTGTGTAGCTATTGTCAACATTTGACAAAGTGTCATGGATCACCATCCATGTACCTCCTCATAGTGGGGGTATCTAACTTGATGGGCCTGTAGATATACTTGAGTACATTTTATATCTCAAGTTTGAGCTGAAAATACCCTCTGGAGACCAAGATACAAGCAAAAGTTCCTATCTCATGGTCTTAAGACTAATTTGAGTGTTGTTTCAAGTGCAATTCACCAAAATTTCTCTAACTTTTGATACACAACTCCAAATATAGTCAGGTAAAGCCAAGATAAAAGCTTGTGAGCAATAGGACTATTTTTCTCAAGTTTCCTAATTCCAACTTTTTAGTGTACCCAAAACCAATTTTCATAGGCCAAAGGTTCACAAAGACCTAACTTTTGAGAGATTTGACAAGGGAAAAAAAGGATAAGTTGCACTAAGCCAATATGGACTTGTCTAAGACTACCTTGAGGGTATTGAGTGAGCCTTAACCATGACAAATCATTCACCACCACTTATCTAAAAGAGAAGCATTCACTGATCAACAAACCCAACGTGAGATTCATCAAAACCAATAAAGCTATGAGAGATTTGACAAATTATGCTCATGAGGAGCTGTATAGGTTCACAAACAGGGAACAATACATCTTCTACAAGTGTCTAGAACCCAATGCTAGAGAGTTGATAGACCATAATAACCTCTATGCATTCATGCATACAGATACCCAAGGAGTGCAAGATTTGATGGTAGATAAGTATGGACAAGAGTGCAAACTTGTTGATCCAATTGAACTAGAAAGATATACATACAAGCATAATGAGATCTCTACATGCTTTTAGTCGAGCGTGAATGCACCAATGATTTTTGAGAACAAAGCATCAAGATTCGGCCTTAAATTCCCAAAAACAATGCCATAGCAAATATCAAAGAGGATTCCACTGGGATTTTCTCCAAGACAAGAAGAGAGAATAAGAGATATCTTTGCAAGAGACCCTAAATTGGTCAGAGTGGTGAGTGAACCACAACAAATGAGACCATCTCAAGTCACCAAATATGTCAAGATAGAGTACAATGGGTTAAGGGATCCACCCGCACGTGTCATTATTTAAACAAGTGCTAAAGGCTAAACAAGTATCTGATTTCCATACATAGTATGAAGGATTTGGACTGACATTAGAAGGAACGACCTTGAATTAGTTCTAGCCATTTAATATAGATACTTTTTCAAACTCTTGCAAGAAATCATAAATGAGTTCTCTAAAAGGGGGATCATGCACAACACGGTGTCACAAACCTATGCTTTCAAGAAAAAGGACATTGAGAAGGCGAAGAAAGCAGTGCTTTGCTTCAAACTGTACATAGAGAGATATCCTATAAGAGATTTACCACAAGACAAAAGGTTATCAATTCTATTCATAGAGGTCTTGAGAAACCAAAATCTCAAGAAGAACATACATTTGAAATCTTGCACAATTATATTTGAGCAAGTCACTAGAGAAGATCTATATCTAGTTGAGAATTGCAAGGCTTTCAGAGAGATGACAAAAGATGGAGACCATGCCACCAGCAGTGCCTCTTCTACAACAAGTGAATCCACAATGAAGCAGAGTGTTCAAACTCCTATCATGTTGAGGCATTGATCAATTGGTCAATGAAGTGGTAAGGAGAATGAACCAAGGTTATAGAGGGAACCCGAATATATGGCAACAACAAATGAGGAGATGTGACACTTGTGGAGGAGATCATCCCATGCCATGGTGTAACACTCAACAGAGACTATAATGTACCCTAGGGCAACAACCACCTCTTTTGAAGGACAGTAGAGTAGTAGTCAACTACACTCAAACATCATATGTGCCACAACCCATGAAAAATCATTTAGGATGGACAACAACACCTTGATGTTTATATGAAATCAAGAGTATGGATCAAAAAACATTCTCACTAGGCAAGGAAAACCATTGACTACTGTACTACTGGCTACCAACAAGTAGGACCATGCCACAAGTTTAGAGGTAATCATTGGGCAAGGAATTGTCCACATAAGGATGAACATGAAGATATTTTTGAATTTTTTGATGAATGTGGAATCACTCATGTTCTTCCAGACTGTCCCTAAAATCCTAATAACAAGGCAAAAGCAACAATGAATGTTGTAGGAGTGATGCCTTGTTCAAGCTTATTTGAGGTAGAACCCACGATTCCCATCAATGAGATGACTAGAGCTCAAGCTCAAGAGGCTGCCAAAAACAAACATGTCAAGGAGAAACCCAAACTGCCTATTTAGATGGAAATAGTGAGCATATCTGTAAGAACCCAAAGGAAATCATAGAAATCCAAACGAGAAAAAATGAAGGAAAAAAGGCTAAAAGAGAAAATTGCCATGGAAATAGAGCTACAACAACCCAAAGAGCAGCTAAAACATGGAAGGGAAAACAAGAATCAAACAAAGGAAGCGGTGTCATCCAAAATATCATTAAGGAAGTTCAGTCTTCATAGATAAAGTTTTTGAACCTTTAGAGGCTCTATTGAAAAGTAATTAGACACTAGAACATAGATGGTTGATATATCTACACCTAGAGGTTGAAAAATAGAGACTAGAAATGTGCACACAACTCATAGAGACTGCTCATGCTCTAACGGAGCCAGAGAAACTAAACATCCCTAAACAAGATGTGTTAATCCACAAAAGGGATGACGAAATCAAGCACAAAGAGACTGAAACAGATGACCATATGAAACTAGAGATAGAAACACCATTGGACACGAGGGTAGTGGCCAACACCACTAATGATACAAGATCAGAATTATGTGTAAGGCCCTTCTCCTAGCCCTTATGCAAGGCCAACACATCTAAGACACCGACTTAAAAAGAAGAAGAAAAAAGAAAATAATAGAAAAAAAAGAGAAATGTTCGAGGGAATTCGGGTTCAATTCAAGTACCAAAGTATGCCCATGAGCCAGTTCCAGTTTCCGCCATGGGAGTAGGGGCAAATTAGCTTTTTGTTTTAAGAAAGTTAACATAAAGGAAGAGATAAGGAAAAGGGAAAAGATAAGACAAGGAAAAAGGAAAAGAAAAAGATAAGAAAGAAAAAGAAAAGGAAAAAGAAAGAGAAGATAAAGAAAAGGATGAGGTGAGTAAGTAACTTGTTGAGAAAGTTTTGATAAATAAGATAAGTTATCAAAGAAAGATAAGTTATCACAATAAGGAAAATAAGCTATCAAAATAAGTGAAAGCACTTATAAAAAATGTGCATAAAAAGAGGGCTTTTCTTCTCATTTTACACTTCCCTTCTCATTTTTAGAAGTGCAAGCTTAAGAGCCTAAGCTTGGGAAATCCATAGCCAAAGCTCTTTCACACACACCTTCTACACACACACACACACCCCTTCAAGAGAAGCCATGGCCAAAACCCTAATCAAGTTTGTCAAATACTTGATCTTTTTCTTCACATTACCCTCCCCTCTCCTCTCTCCTAATTCTGAAGCTTTTCATAGCTTGAATTCCTTTTGCCTCTTGCCATTCTCTCTTTCCAAGTGGTCTAATTGGTGGTCTCCAAGCAAAGTGAAGAGGGAAAGAGTAAGCTACATCAATATACTTCTTCAATACTCTCCCAAATCGAGGAGAAGACTCTACCATATACACAAGGTAATGTTTTTCTTGTTCTCTTTATGCTATTCCACTTTCTTGGAAGTGATTTACTTTCATGCTTACTTAAATTTATGTTTAAGCTCTCATATTTTTAATAAGCAAGCCTTTTGCGTAGGAAGAAGAAAATAACTTCTTGATTTTTTTGTTTCCTTCTAATTATGGTTCATTACTAATCATAACTAACCACCTTACTAACAACTAACCATGATGTTAGTTCAAGTTTTGTTATTTCAAGTTGCTTAGACTAACAGACTAATATGGCATAGAGAGAGTAGAAATCACTCTCTTTAACTATAGGTGATTAAAGGTCATAATTATTTAAATAGTATGCATGATTTAATGGTGACTAATATCCTTAATTTATCCCTTTTAATATCTTGCATAAACCTTTTTATTGATTTTTGAGTTACTTTATACTCTTACCTAAAGCCATAAATCAAAGGCAACTAGATAATGGAGTTATTTTTGGAACTAACCTTATTTTCAAAGAAGAGGAATTATAATTTTTCTAAAAGAGATGCTCTTGATTTTGCATAAATTATGTGTAAGAGTCTTAGTGACGTACTAAGTTAATAGCTAATTTTCAAAAGGAAGTTGAGTTTTCAAGGGTGAGTTTATTGTAACCAAAGAATTTTTCTTTGAGAAAGAAGTTTCCCATTCCAAAAAAGGTCATTCCCTCCCTTCCCTCTTGCCAATTGAAAAAATTCCAAATCTTTAAACCTCTCCTAGCTGTGTGATTAATCCTCTCCATGGAAGCAAGAGATAAGCCTAAGATTTTATCTTGACTAGAATTTGTTGATCATTCGTACTTCATTGCATGTGAATTTCTCACTACGATAACATTTCCACTTATAGGAATGTCGCATTTTCACTCTTACACTATCATTCTTTGAAGGCTTCTACTCTTACACAATCAAGCATCGACTCTTACATAATCACTCAAAAGAAGGTTACGATTATAAGTTTGTGCACTCTAAAGTTCTATGTTTGCAAATCATGACCCAATCTATATCAAGGATCATCATAAAGAGAATATGCATTGTTCTTTTCAAGTTAGTATTCTTTCAATTTTTTTTTGCAATTGCAATATAGGGGGGAGTAAGGGGATCGCTTCACAAAAGTGATGACCGTGTTGCTTAAACATAAAACTCCCATCACTTTCATGGGGATGCCCCATGGATGGAAAATGGTGTGGGGTTAACTTGAAACTGACGTCGATCAAAACCTTAAACTCCCAAGAGACTCGTTGTATTTCTTAAGGTCTTGTTTGAGTAGAAATTAAAAGGCAGTAGAAACTAAGTGATTATAACTCAAATAAACCTAATCTAAATTTCAACTTGGATTAAAAACTTTACCGAGAAGATTTGATGTGGATAGCCCTAACATAACATAGAATATATAATTGTGAGCTTGTCTTACATGTTTGGAAAAGGGCAACATAGGTGTTCACCTATGGGATGCAATGAGGGATGGTCCTTTTTGGCTAGTACTGATAACCATTGGTCTTTGTTTTGAGCTCAGGTTCATTCAGTTCCCTAGAAATGGGATTGAATGGGAGTAAGTCTCGATTGGGTGGTGAGACCCACGATGCGTCTAGAAATTGGCCTAGTCCGGGTAGACCTGCCGATGGGAAAAGGAGAAAGGAAAATGGATCCATGAAGGGATCAAGATAAGGAGGAGGATGTGATTTAATTAAGGAACTCTTCAAATTTTTTTGGTAAAAAGGAACCTTGGAAAGGCTAGGAATCTAAATGGGCTATTCTGCAATTGATCTCATCAGCGGGACCTTTGCTCTGCCTCTTGGATTATTGATTTAAAAATAATCTTGAGTAGATTATTTTTATAAGCCTTTCCCGCACAAGATAAAGAAAAATAAGAACTAGAAATTGTGTCAAGGTATCGCCTCCACACGTGGCAGAGGAGACAGGATACCCAAGTCCTAGGACGAGGATAGGGATATGCTTGGAGGAGTATATGTGATTGCTTGAAAGATAACAAGATAATTTTTACTAATACTAAAGGAAAAAAGAAGTAAAAGATTCTAAAAATAAAATAAAATAGGAATGACCTGATAAATGCGCACTTGCAAGGGTATACAACAGTTTTCATACTGCTTTCAAATGCTTGTAATGTATTCTTGGTTTGACATGATTGGAATATTGTTTTATAGTATTATAGTACTACCTTGGGAAGGTGTATTTACCAAACATTTTGATGGGTGGGTGGATTCTGAAGGGTTAATTGTTGGCCAAAAATTTGAATTCAATTTTATGTTCTCCATTAAGTTAAGTCAAAAATGGAATAAGGGATTCTAATCTATGGAGGGGAAATCAAACTTAAGAACAAGGAATTTGTGTAGTTAATATATACACTCATCTTTGGGGAACGTACTGATGGTTGTGCATGATCATAACTGGGGAAAAAACATCAGTGACCTTGAACCAACGGTGTACTAGAGAACTCCCACTTGTTGACCTTGGAAGGTTGAGTTGGAATTTAGTCCGACGACTTCGATTAGAAAATTGGAACAATAAGCAAAGGTGCTTTGGGACTAAGATATCCATATGAGAGAAAGTGAATGTTATCACTCCCTTGAGTTGGCATCGAAGAGCAAGAGGGAGTCTTGTCTTGGTGTTGGTCTCAAGCGGGAGGGATGTTAAAGATCACGGTGTATACATTTGGAGATGGTACAACGGATGGCCCTTGGCATGGCTCTCACATTATGGCACCTAACGCATAGGTAGAAGAGCCATGACCAAGAGAGTTATGGGAGACAATCAGGAACCGCAAAGATGGTAGTGCAACTTTCAAGTATACACCTACCATAGAGATCAATATGGATCATGAGTTTTATCCAAGAGATGTGTCTCTATACAATGATGCAAAAACAGAAGCATCTATAGAGGGAAAACACAAAGCATTGGAGAGTTTTCCATCATTCATAGGAGAGTATGAAACAAAGTTGGAGGTCAAGATAGTGCCTTCTCAATGGAAGCCAATTACACCAAGAGCCTACACGAAATTATGTTGACTCCTATTCAATGTACAATAACTCTCTCAGAGTTGTTACAGATTAGACCACATCTATGGGGAGAAGTGGACAAAAATCTAGAGATTATGGGATTGAAAATTTATCTCAAGATATCCCCTTAGATGAACACATGGGTAAGAGCAACACAAGAGAAACAGAAGGCTAAACCATTACCTGTAAACAAGGTGGGAGATTATTGTGAAGGAGAAGAAGGAAACACCACCTTATCTTTGGAACACAAAGGAGACAAAACAGTGGCCATACTTGGTAGGGGGGATGGAGTAGCCATTTCCACCAAAGAAATTTGAGGAAAATTGGCTCTTAGAAAAACCAGAATGAAGTTGTAAGTTGTAGATGGTTATGTAGAGAGACCAATGGGTATGCTGGAATAATATCATAATGACCTCTTCTAGGATAAACTATGAGCATACCTTTGCAATAGAGGATTTTGACAAGAGAAATAACTTTGATGTCATTTTGGGGAGACCATTCGTGCGTCAACTTGAAACGATACAGGAATGGAGCTATGACCAAATCTACCTAAGAAATAAAGCGATTACGACGAGAATCAACATCCAAGGACCACAGCTATAGAGACTTAGTTAAACTCTTGTAGAGAAGTTTGACTCAACAATTGTCCACAAAAGGCAAGTATTAGCATGGTTGCACAACAAAGAATATATTTGGATGTGTGGAGCATTCGAATGGGAGAGCTTGATTAAAGGGTATTACAATATAGAAAGATAAGTGAAGGATAAATACTTTTTTAGAATCATTATTTGTGGAATCATTAGAGCCCTTTGAATGGGACCAAATCTTGGCTATTCTAGATGTGTGTGTAAATGAAAAAATGCCTACAAAGTTTTGCGATGAGAAAGGATATGACATAGCTACCTATTTTATGACAAAGGTGTTAAAGGAAGCTAATGAAACTTGTGATTATGAAAGAAAAAAAGGTGAGACAAACAAGTCTGTCATGAATCATGATGCAAGAGCACCAACAAAGGAATAAAAGCAACCACAAGAATATGTCATCATTGACATACCTAAAGAATCATCAATAACTGTTTCACAGAAGCCAACTCCAAAAAACACAAAACTGAAAGGAGATAAATAAGCAGTGTTTCCAAGTTTCAAGAGAAGAACAAGGATCAAGCGAAAGATTGATAGTCTCCTACAACGATCAAATTTGGCGTATGTGGAGAAACGAGACTCAAAATTACATGCTTAGCAATGACAGATCCTTATGCTACAAAGAATCTAATGTCTTATGGAACTTGGATAATGATGGGAAATCCACCAATCAAAGAGTTGATGCTTTTTCTTTCCTTGCTTCTTCTCAAGTTTATTTTTACTCTCCTCTAAATGAAGAGAGGAGTTGGAACTTTAAGATCTACTGTTAGAAGGGAAAGGAGAACGTAATGTTTTAGGACAACATCTCCTTTGGTGAAGATCTTCGTCGGATGACACTTGACTATCTATATCATTTATAGGAGATTTATCTCATGTAACCTTGGTCATCTTCCTTTTATTTCTGTCAACTTGAGAGCTTCTTCCTCTACTTTCAATTGAATGTTGCTTTTGCTTAGTAGAATTTTCTCTTTTGAAAGTCTCTTTAAGGGACTTCATAAGAGAGTTCTCTTTGAGAGCAAAAGCATTCAAATTATGCATTTGAAGTTGCATTTACACCACATTTTACAAATTTGGATATAACATAGCTTCCTACAATGTATGAGCAAAGTACTCGATTTTCCATACTCCATCAAAAGTAGCACGTAGTTGTGTATAAGCCTGAAGCAATGGCATAGTGAACTTATCATTCATTAAGTCAAGACTAGTGAATCAATAAATTTTTTGTAAAGAGTGATTACTTAGTGTAAAAACAACTATTTTTCCCTTGAGAATCAAGAAGAAGCATTATGGATTTCACACACCCTCGGTTTAAACTCTATTGAGAGAGAGGTGGAAAGAGAGAGAGAGAGAGAGAGAGAGAGAGAGAATTTGACACCAATTGAGGGCTAGAATTTTGGAGCCAACCCCCCCTCCAAAAGGACTTTTTAGTAACTGTGCTCTTAAATCAAAGAGCATCTCATTACTTACAATACTAATCACACTTCTCGCCTAGTCGAATTAGAGAGATGGAGAGTCTAAAATCAACATCATTTTTTTAATAGACTTGATCTACAATTAAATTGTAGGACTCAATATTATGGCCTTAAACACCTTTGTAGATTAGCATATCTATGGAGATTAAGTAAGAACTTAGAATTCAAAAGAGGAATACACCAACACTAAGAAGTAATGACCTATTTATTGAAAAACGCCTTCTTTTTTGAGTTATTTTAAAAGGCAGTTTTTTATTTTTAGCACTACTGCTTTTATGTTCTCTCTTGTATGGGAGGCGTGTGGACCATGTCCCTTATCTCCCATAGCTTTGCAGGTGTGGATAACAATAAAACACCGTAGCTCCGCTCCCATTCCCACCTTTTGGTTAGCCATATTGCCCACTTTTGAAGTTTTTTGAGATCAAATTTGGATGCTGCTAACATTCATTTACCCTCTGAATTCCTTACTTTTATATACGTACATATCAATGCCGCTAATACAATTGACTAATAAAGCCCTTACTAAAGAGACAATCGTTAAGCTGGAAATAGAAATAGATGTCTCTAAGGACCAGATGATATCAAATGATACAAATTTCCTACTACATACAAAGATGATCGTCAAGCCATACCTTCCAAAAATGAATATGCCTATGATATTGACCTCTCCAAACTCACAAACATGTCAAAAAATAATGTAAGCAAGTTTTTTGCTTCAAGAAACAGTATAAAGAAAACAAGCCATCTATCACAGCATAGAAAGTCACATGGAAGCACGATAAAGAAATTTTTTGTGGTATGCTTCAAACAGTTTCATCCATATGCCTACATTAACAACCAAGCCCAATCTATAGGTGCATTTATATTCAATCAATTTAATTCTTTTACATAGAGTCTTTCTTGGAATGTTTTTGGCTTCTTTATTTTGCCTCAAACTTCCATCATTCTTACTATGTAGAATAGGACAAAAAGTTCCATGTATTGCTACTCAAACATGATAATCCAAGCAACAAGAGGTAGTAGACACCCGTGATGTATAAACTAATGCATGTATGTAGGCATCACTAATAGCTACAATAGAAAAAAGGCGGAATCCAAAACTTGCCTTCCAAAATGCGTAACAATGTGCTATGCTTCAAGCCTTTTGATGAAAATTTTATTTTTGAACAACTCACCATTAGTAGGACTTTACATATAGCAAGAATACTAGACACTAAAAGAGGAAAAGTATAGAACTGCCAGCACACCTCGATTTAACAAAAGAAAATAGAAAGAGAAATTTTTTCATGAGTAGTAATAGTAGTGGTAATGCACACGCTAGTGATTTATCAGAAATAGGCTCGGCAATAGTTGTGGATATATATTCGCGATTGTTACCACGCTTATTATTGCGTATATTGCCGCTATATGGCTTTTAAAAAATAAAGATGCTCATTTGGCTACCCAATTTTGGGTAGCACAAATGAGCATCTTTATTTTTGACCTGCATAAAACATATCAAATATCAATTGCATTTTAAAAAGTGCAAAAAAAAAGTAATAAAATTTGAAACTACAAGTAACACCTTACCTCTATAAAGTGAAGCACAAAAGAACAATACTTTAAAAAGATTACAAATTGAGCCAAGTTTTTCAATGAGTTTTTTGTGTCACATTTTCACTTGTAAAAGAGGATTCCATAAAAGTTTTTATCTATCTATCCTAGTCCTCTTCATCATCCTCCTTGTCCTCGTCCACAAGTACATATGTTTGATCTTTCTGACTCTACACCAATCAAAAACAAATTAGATAGATCAATAACCCAAATTAACGATTAATACAATATTCATTATCTACACTTATCGCTTGTAGAGATCCAACAACCTATCACGTGAGTTCAATAGAGGGGTATTTAATTATCCTTAAAATTCTGTAAAAAATTCATCGATAAGTAGTTTCAAAAAAGGGCTTCACACCCACATGATACAATAGTATTACATAGAGTGAACTCCTCGAGGACAAGCTTTATAGCCTTGGAAGGGCTTTGAATGTAAAGTGTGGGTTTTGTCCTAGAGTCTAAGTGAAGGAGGGAAGAGGGAGAATTATCCCACATGTAATGGAGTCAAGCTATAGAGCTACTTAAAGCTCATTTCGTGAATGAATAAACATAACTCTATTTTGCATTACATCTCCCTTGTTTATGGTGATCTTGTGATGGCTTAGAAAATACTCAAAACCATGTTTATGAGTCCAAGTTAATTGATCTTGGAACCTAATTTGCTTGAGTGATAATATAGCCAACACACACGCACTTGTGTGCACAATGTTTATCTTTCATCCACCCTATCTAGCATGATCCAATTCCCATCAAGTGGTATCAGACCACAAATATGCTAGCTAGGCTTGCCATTATGCATTGCATGTTTGTACAATTAGCATTCCTTTAATCAATATTAGCTATATCCATTAGGATTTCTTATCTATTGAATATCGCATGCCTAATTAGTACTCCATTGGTTAGCATGAGTATGTTCTTGAGTTAAAGACTCTTGGGCTTGTTGGAATTAGTGTTGCATGAAAACACACACAGTTTGGAGAAGATGAAGGAAGATCAAGGCACACAACAGAGAGTGTACTACTTAGTGTGCAATGGAAAGATAAGTTAGTCCTAGAGTGATGGGCATATAAACAATGCACGGGGGAAAAAACCTCCTAGTGAGGTAAAAAATGCTCTAGTGGTCCTAAGTGTGTTCACACACATCACTACCACATGTATAAGGTAACAAATCCCCCCTAGAGTGATGCGGTGAACAAGAGTTGGTACATAGAGTAAAGGGAAATGCCATGCCCCACAGACATGATCAGTCCACAAAGGGAAGTAAGCCCAAAGCTTTGCAAAAAGCTTTGAACTTCTCATGAGACAATGCCTTTGTGAAAGGATCCGCAAGGTTGTCCTGCGTTGGCACATAAGCCAAGATAATCTCTCCTGCTGAGATCCTCTCCTTGACATATTGGTAATGCACCTCAATGTGCTTTGTGCGAGCATAAAAAATTGGGCTCCTCGCAACTGCCAATGTGGTCTGACTGTCAGTGTAGATAGTGTTGGTAGTGTCATGTTCAACACCCAAATCAGCCATAAGGCGTCTGAGTCATACACACTCAACCGTAGCTGTGAAGACTACCCTGTACTCAACCTCACAACTAGAAGTGGCCACAGTAGGTTGCTTCTTGCTCAACCATGATATGCGTGAGCTGCCAAGCATGAACCAAAAACCACTTATGGACACTCATGTGCCAAAACAATCAGCCCAATCTGAGTCCAAAAAAGCATCCAAATCTGGCTGCAATGATCCCCCCTTGGCATAAAACAAGCCAAGATGTAAAGTGCCAAAATCCTCTTGACAGCCTGCCAATGCTTAGACCCTAGGCTATGCATGAATTTGTTGACCTATGAGACTGCAAAGTGAATATCTGACCTCATGTTGCATACATAAATGAGGCATCCAATAGCAGTTTGGTAAAGAGTGACATCTGTAGGATCACCATCATCATGAAGACTCAATTTCAAACGTATTTCCATGGGAGTGGCAGGTTTGCAATCCTCAAGTCCAAACTTACATAGCAATATCTCTTTGTAACTTTTCTGACAGAAGGAAATACCGCCATCACACTACTTAAACTGTATACCCAATTAATGATGCAATAGCCCCAATCTTTAATCTTGAAAGTAGCATTCAAATCAGCCTTAAATTCAGAAATATGTCTCTGATTTGGTCCAATGATCATCAAATCATCCACATAAAGAACCACAATGAGAAGTACATCACCCTCACGCTTTACATACAATGTGCTTTCTGTTGGACTGTTACAAAAGCCTCGTTTGACCAAATGAGTGTCAGCCTTTTCATACCAAGGACAAGGAGACTACTTCAACCCATACAAAGCTTTGTTACATTTGCACACCTTATCCTCTTGTCCTTTCTTGACAAAACCGTGAGGCTGTGTTACATAAACTTCCTTAAATATGTTGCCATTCTAGAAAGCAATAAAAATGTCTAATTGATGTACATCCCAACCAAAATGATTGCCAGTGCACATAGAAAACGCACAGTAGTCATACGACAAGTGGGAGAAAAAGTCTCTTCATAATCTATGCCTTTTTTATGTGCATAACCCTTTGCAACAAGTGGAGACTTATAGCGATCAATCTCACCATCTGGCTTGCGCTTCAACTTGTAAACCCACTTTGTACCAATGGTCTTTTACGATAGTAAGTTGTTAGCTTATGGTGCTTTATGGAAAATATTTATGTGAGGATCTAAATAGTTTCACTGATGAAGTGACTACCCTGATCTTAACCTATTTCTAGAGGATAGCCATACCCGCAGATGATGTATTAAAAAATGAACCAAGTTGTGCATTTTGTTGTGTTATTTGGAAGTGCTTTGGCTTCAACCCACTTGCTCACAAAATATGTTTCCATGACTATGTACTTGTTCATTATGGTTGTTACCTTCTTGAAGAGTCCATGAAGTCTAATCCCCACTTCATGAATATTTTTTACCATATCTGGTGCAGTTGGTCTGCCCATCATTTGGTAAATATCATAGGTTTTGCAAAAAGCCCAAACATCTGTCATTATGATTCTCCACCATAGTCTAGCATGTAAGATTTTCTTATAAGTAATTAGAGTGAAAAAATGTCCTCTGGAGCTCCTATTATGAGCTTCATTGATAATGTGCATTTTTTACTTGAGTTGGTACATATCTCCTTAACACATCATCTATTCCCAATCTCTAGAGATGTCCTCCAATTAGTGTAAATTTTAAGATTTTGAGGACGAGTGCCTTCTTATGGCCTAAGAACAATCTTTTGGTAGGCTTTCTTGTTGCAAGAAATCATAAATCTCTTGCCAATCTCACTGTCTATTTGTTATGTTGTTGCTTAAAATAATTTAGTATTCATAGATTTATCCCTCAGTGATATTGAATATGTCTTGAAAGAAATCAGCCCCACAACGTGTTTATGAAATATTTTGAATTCAAACTCCAAAAAAACCATCTTGTGTCTAATAAGCCTTTCTTGGATGACTACTTTGTTGATTAGATATAACAAGACTTGATGATCCACATAGGAATGAATTAATTTTCCTAGAAGATAATGGCTAAACTTGGTTGCACTAAAAACCATTCCCAAGGCTTCCCTCTCTATGATAGAGTACCCCTGCTTTGCCTTGTGCTGAACCTTTTGCTTGCAAAATACACCAGTTTTCCTTCAAGTTGTGCTAGTATGGCACCATTGCCATTCTAGATGCATCAATGCGTACATGAAAAATCACTTCCCAATTGACTAGAAGGCTGCTTTACATTCCCAAGACCAAACATACTTGGCACCTTTTTGGGTTAATTCACATAAAGGTGATACTTTTGCTACAAACATATGGATAAATATCCCTTGAGGCAATGGAGGACTATTTCAAAGCTGCATGGACCCAACGTGTAAATCAAACTATGCTTGCAATTTTTTTGTCTTGCTGGCGATTCAAAAATATGGTGGAAACAACATTGCAAGGACTTAGGTGTTTCAGGATCTTCCCAGCCTTGGGAGGATACTAAAGAAGTGGTGACATCATGATATCTTTCACATGCTGATCGGGACATCAAAATTAATGAGTTCTTTGCTCTAAAATAGTTATCCTTATCAATGGGGGAGTATTACTCCAAGTTCATAACCTTGCAAAGATATGCCCCAAAAATGTCCATTGAGCAGCAGGTAGCATGGTTCTATCAAGGATTGAATCAACCTTTGGATACCTGTCTTGAAGTGATGAGACCCATATCACTCCAGGATGCTCTCTTAAGGGCAACACCTCTAGCTAAAGAAACGGCTAGAAATAAGGGAAGAGGAAAGTTTAGAAATCAAAGGGCCAGGTCGAGCCCGTGACCTCCTACTCAAACTTATCAACCTCACCATGTAGTAGCAGCAACTTCAATAACTCAACCCCATCATCCAAATCTACGTTGCTTTGAGTGTAACCAGCTAGGTCGTTACAAGAGTTAGTGTCCTAGAAAAAACGTATCAACGATCACACCATTCCTATAGAACCAAATGGTAGAGGTCAACCTGTTCGTCATGGAGGAAGGAATGCAGGAAGAGGTCATGGAAGAGGAGCGATGTCTTGAACTCATGCCGTTATTATGGAAGAGCCAATCGTAGGAGACCAAGCTGAAGAGAGATTAAATCTACATGCCGTAATTGACAACCCCTGTGCTCGCCATCAATATGCAGACATTCAAGCACCGGGATCTTGCCAAGGTGAACAAATTGAATTCTTAATTGATAGTGGAAGCACACACTCATTTCTCTCTCCTAAATGCATGAGAAATTTGAAACTAAACCAATATCTTGCTAAAAGGATAATTGTAGAATTAGAAAACGAAAAGGAAGTCCTAACTCAGCATATTGCGGGACAGGTAAAATTTGAACTAGGGGACTACTCTACTTTTGCTCAATTTTGCACTTTGCCTCTAGGGATTTATGATGGGATATTAGGGGGTGGATTGGTTGAAACAAAACCAAGCTAATATTCACTGTGCACAAGGGAATTTTACCTTTACAAATGAACTAGGGAATGAAGTTCTAGTTCAAGGAAAGAATGGGAAACCTAAAGCTCACTTAGTCAAGGCTAGCAGACTTCTTAAGGGATTACGAAAGGGTCAGCATATATATGCAGTTAAAGTTAACAAGGTAGATGACGCGATTCAAACTTTCAACCTGATTGGTTGAGAGAGTATTCAGATATGTTCCCTGAGGATCTTACAAGTCTCCCACCACCTAGAGAAGTTGATCACGAAATAGAGACTATCCCTGGTTGTGCACCTATTTCAAAGAGACCGTATAAAATTTTGCTCCCTAAAGCAATCAAACTCAAAGAGCAACTTAGGCAACTTATTAAGCAAGGATTTATCCGACCAAGTACTTTTTTGTGGGGTGCTCCAATCCTTTTCTGTAACATTTAATGGCCTTATAACTTGTGTGTAGCAGAAAATAGCATGAACATAGTGAGCATTTCATTAGAATAGATTCCTAATGAGATTAACAAGAGTGCTTGGGTGGAGAGAGCAACAAAAAGCATAACACCTAGTTAGATAGCATGAACAATACTTCAAAAGAGGGAGAAATTAGCAATTGACAACAATTGAGGACCGGATTTGCTTGATCTGGTCCCCCCTCCAAAAGGCTTTGTATTATGGTTTCTCCCATCAAGAGAGACATTTTACAATACAATTCTTTGTGTTCCTTCAATACTAGCTAGTGCAACGAAGATGGAAACTTAATGCACTAAGCAAAACACTTATCAAACACAACATCAATTCCCTCATGGTCTCAGACCCAAGACCTCACACACCTTCAAAGATGGTGAGAGCTAGCGGGGTATGAGAGTATATTGAGAGGAAGAAGGAGTATTCTTACGAGAAAGATGTACATCTCCTCACATAATCACTCATATTAGCATATCTTAGCTTAGTAATTAGCATGGTAGAGGAGATGAGCATGCATTGAAGCTTGGCTCTTGGTTGGATTTGCATCACCAAGCCAAGAGTTGGTGTAGGCCTCCCTTCTCACAAGCTTGGAGTAGGTGATAAGCTTTCCATTAAAGCTTGAGAAGGAGAGAGAGTCTTCTTACTCCACACATGAGATTGTGTGAGTGTGTAGGTGATAATGCCTTTGAAAAATCAGCCCCCTCTCTCTCTTGGTCGACCCTTCTTGCTATTTGCTCTTGCTAGCATCCTATTGGACCTCCCTAGGCTTAGCCAATGGTAATTAAGCAGCATAAGTGATAGCCTTCTGACATGTGTCCCCCTTTCCCCTTTTGTGAGAGCTTTAGGTAATTAATAAATGCAACTAAACTCTCATTGGACCCCTTTGCCTCCTAGCCAATAGGAATCAGGCAAGCCATTGGGCTGCTGAATGCTCATAGGACCCCTTGGGAGACTGTCGAATAGTCTTCTAGAGAGCTTAATTCCCATTGGTTCTTTTATTAAGTGTTTTTAAATTAATTAAACTGGATTTACTCTAGCCTAATTCTCATTGGTCCACCTCCAAGGCCACCCAATAGGATTTGAGTACACCTTGTGGGCATCTGGGCTAGGGAGCTAGCTGACATGTGTCCCTCATTCCCTTTGTGTAAAGGGATCTTGTGTGTGTGTGTGTGTGTGTGAGAGAGAGAGAGAGAGAGAGAGAGAGAGAGAGAGAGAGTGAGAGAGAGAGAGAGAGAGAGAGAGAGAGTTTCTGTCTCATCCCCTACTTGCAAGGCTCGCCCCCTCCTATGTAGGGATTGATAAAGAATTTTTGTGACACACACTAAGCATCCAATTTCCCTAGTGTTTGGCCTTTGGACACAACCTTTGAATTTTGGAACCTAGCATTTTGGAAGTCTTAATGGGCTGAACCTTAGGGTCTTTCAAGCCCATTGTTGCACCTCTCTCTTTTGCAGATGGCCCCCCCTGTGGATCCCTATTTTCCCTCCTTTGGATCCCTACTGTGGCCGGTCTGCTAGCTTAACCAATATTCTAGCTTTTTCTCCTCTAACACTTCCCCATATTAAATGATCAGTTTAACATGAGAAAATCATTTAGGAGAATTAGATATTGATTATTATGACATTTTCCAAAAGAAGAAGGATGGTTCTTTACGACTTTGCATAGACTACTACCGACTTAATCAAGTTACTGTTAAGATCAAGTACCCCATTCCTAAGATTGATGAGCTATTGGATAGGCTACATGGAGCTAAAATCTTCACAAAGATTGATCTTTGCTCTGGATACTACCAGATAAGGATCAAAGAATTGAATATTCCAAAGACATCTTTCAATACTAGGTATGGACATTATGAGTTGACAGTAATGTCTTTTGGTCTTACCAATGCTCTTGCAAGTTTCAATTGACTAATGCATGATATTTTTAGACCTTACCTAGATGATTTTGTCTTGGTTTTCTTTGATGATATCTTGATCTATTCTAAAGATGAGGTAGATCATGAAGAGAACTTTTGTAAAGTATTACATGCTACAGCTCTTGCATTAGTATCAGTTTTACGCTAAGAAAAGTAAATGTACCTTTTTCTCTCCCTAAGTCAGCTATCTTGGCTTTATTATCTCTTCCAAGGGTATCTCGATCGACCCCAACAAAATCAAGGACATTGTAGAATGACCTCAACCTACTACTGTCAGCGACATAAGGGGATTTCTTGGGATCACAGGATGGTACCGGATATTTGTCAAGGATTATGCTCTCATTGCAACACCACTGATAGAATTATTAAAGAAAGGAATGAGGATTAAACGGAGAGAAAAACACAAGGCCAATTTTGCAAAGTTAAAAGGTTACCTAGTATTAGCCCTATTCTTAAGCTTCCCAATTTCAGCAAAGATTTTGAAGTTATATCTGATGCTAGACTACTTGCTTTAGGAGGAGTCCTTACTCAAGAAGGTAGGCGCATAGCCTATTCTTCTTGAAAGCTCAGGGATCATGAGAAGAATTACCCTACCCATGACTTGGAACTCTTAGCAATTATCCATGCATTAAAGTTATGTGGACATTATCTTCTCATTCGCAAATTTTAGTTAGTCACTGACCATAAAAGCTTTAAGTGGATCTTTACACAACCCAATCTCAACATGAGGCAAAGGATATGGATTGAACTTCTCCAAGAATACAACTTTGACATAAAGTATAGACCTGGGGAAGAGAATGTAGTCGCGGATGGACTTAGCTACAAAGGTTTTCTTAGTGCTATCTCTATACCTAATAATCCTATCTAAGAAAGAATTAAGGAAGCATCCTTGAGAGACCCAGATTATCAGTAGTTATCTTTGCAGATTCAACAAGGCATAACACCTGAAGCAAAGATCATATTGATAAAGGATCCCTTTGTTCAAGAGGGATGCCTTTATTTCTAACAGAGGATTTTTGTACTTAAGGACCCAACATTGAAGAGAGAAATCTTATTTGAGGGCCGAGGCTCATGACAGCCCAAATTTAGGAAACCTAGGGTATGCAAAGACCCTAAATGCTATTAGAAGAAGCTCATTTTGGCCAGGTATGAAGGGGGATGTTCTTTGCTATGTGAAGCAATGTCTCTCATGCCAACAGATTAAAGCTGAAAGAACTTTTGGCCAAGTTTGAAGGGGGATGTTCTTCGCTATGTGAAGCAATGTCTCTCACGCCAACGGATTAAAGATGAAAGAATCAAACTATCTGGACAACTTCAAACCCTTGATATACCTCAAATGAAATGGGAATGTATCAATATGGATTTTGTTATTGGTTTACCCATTGTTGGAGGTGATGATGTAGTATTTTTTGTTGTTTATATGCTCACTAAGGTAGCTTACTTAATGCCTGTGAAAACCACCTACACTGATTTTGATATTAGTCAAATCTTCATGAAGGAGATCTTTAGACTTCAAGGTCTACCTAAGAGAATTGTTAGCGACAGGGATGCAAAATTTACCTCAAAGTCAGGGTCCTTCTCTGGAGCAGCTGCCACAGCAAGAAATGTCTTATGAGTGTGAGACATCAGTGCAGATGTTGTCCTGTTCTAGGGGTGGGATAGCATCCTTAATTTTTTGTTTTCTGGCTTAGGGTTGTGCCTAGCCGGTGCTCGACTTCAGAGGGAGCTCGATCGATGGTGGAGGGTATCTAACTTGATGGGGAGTGTGGGGCCGTTGCGGGTGCTTGCTAGCCGAGCCGCAGAGAGTGCTCAACTTTGTGTTTTTGCAGAGCCGTTCTCGCTTTGAAGTAGGGCAAAGGGTGAGAGTGACAGTGGAGAGCAGAAGGTCAAGGCGATAGTGAAGCTCTACAGAGCTTGGGCAATGGGGGGGGGGGGGGGGAGAGAGAGAGAGAGAGAGAGAGAGAGAGAGAGAGAGAGAGAGAGAGAGAGAGAGAGAGAGAGAGAGAGAGAGAGAGGAGAGAGAGAGAGAGAGAGAGGGGGGGGGGGGGGGGGGGGGGGGTTTGCCCTTGTCTGTATTTGGAAGGATTTGCAGTAGCTCACGCAAGGGCCTCTGCAGCAATGCATGCATTAAGCTTGGTTCAAGGGCCTCGTCCTGTGTCCAGCTAGAGCAAAGGGACAAATCTTGAGCCTTGACGCCCCCCCACAGGGCCACCCTCACCTGGGGGGAGACACAGTTGATGCAGAGAAGGGGAGGGCTTAGTGTTTGCGAGAGAGAGAGAGAGAGAGAGAGAGAGAGAGAGAGAGAGAGAGAGAGAGAGAGAGAGAGAGAGAGAGAGAGAGAGAGAGAGAGAGAGAGAGAGAGAGAGAGAGAGAGAGATAGATAGATAGATAGATAGATAGATTGAATTATCGTCCATGGAGGTCATATATGACCTATAGGACCAAAACAAAATAGTACAAAGGATTTCGTCTCATACATATCAGTTAAGGACTGAGAGTCCATCGAGTGGGGAGAAAAAAGATAAGGTGGGATGAACAAAAGTCTAAGATGAGGTAGGTGAGGAGGAGGGGGCCGGTTTGGGAGTTCGAAACTCTTGGATGATGGCTTTGCCTCCTTGGTAAACTGCCCATTTCCCTGCTGTGCGCACTTCTCGCATCTTTTGGAGTTCGGTCTTCTTTTGTTTGAGTTGGGTGGGTGTGAGATCTTCGGCAAACCAAATTTTTTTGTCCTTGAGAAGCTTCGATTGCTCAAGGAGCTTGACTCGATCCGCTTTGGTCTTGAAAGTAAGAATTGCATGGTTGGTGCGATGCTCGTGAGCGAGAGTGGTGATTGTCGTTGGATCCCATTGTATCATGGGGGTTGTTGTTCGGATGCGATCGAAAGACTTGTGGATCTTGGGGTCCTCTTTTCCTTGCCAATCGCTCGGGAGTCCGCCAATGCGGACATTGAGAGCAATAGCATCTTGTCGTTGTTGTTGGCGTAGCGTAGACGCCACACGAACTTCGACTTCGCAAAAAATGACATCCTGTACTTGAGTTTTGACCTTCTCTGTGAGGGTGACTTCCGTCTTCGTATTGAGCTCGATTTCCTTTTGTTCCGTCTTCCCCTTGTTGGAGTCCTCCACTGTGGTGAGGCGAGACTCGATGGCTGCGAGTCTTTCCTTCAAAGCGTCATTTTCCTTGCGAAGTCTTTCGACTTCATGTTGAAGCCGGGCCATGCTGTCCACCTTTGGGGGTGTTGCCACGATGCCGGCGAATGTGGGCTTCACGCGAGAAGAGGCCCGAGTGGCCATGGTGGGCAGTCACTCAAGAGAAAAAATCACCTTCAAAGGCTTATAATCAACTTTAATTAAAGGAGCTCTCTCTGTGTAGCAGGTCGAGACTCGGGTGAGCAGAGGCTGAGACTGGCGGGCTTCAACATGGGCAAGGCTGAGACTGAGACTGGCGAGGCTGAGATTGGCCGGGCCTGGGCATGGGCCGAGACTGGCGAGGCTGAGATAGGCTGAGATTGGCTGGGGTGAGCAGGGGTTGAAACTGACGAGCTCTACAGAGAGCGAGAGTGCACGCGAGCAGCACTGGGCGGGGTTGCTACTAGAGATGGGGAGGAGGGCTCTGTGGCCTCCCCTAGGGCTGCCCCCTCACCCAAGGGAGACCGGAGACACAGTAGGCCGCTCAAGGGGCGAGAGAGAGAGAGAGAGAGAGAGAGAGAGAGAGAGAGAGAGAGAGAGAGAGAGAGAGAGAGAGAGAGAGAGAGAGAGAGAGAGAGAGAGAGAGAGAGAGAGAGAGAGACTTCTGAACCACCAAACATCGACAATGACTTAGTATATCTTTACAATGGGGGCTAGGCGTACTTATATACTCACCTTAGCAAATTGCCCTACCCAAGATTTGACAAATAAGTAAAATAAATACTTTAAGCCAAAATAAATACTAGGATCCATTGGGCTATTCACTTGAGATGCTTCAAACTTTAACAAATTCTCCATGCCTAACTTAGAAAAATGGTATCCTATTGCATATATCTATGTTTCAATGAGAGAATCTTGGAAAAGTGGTGGCCCTTGATCCAAATCTAAGCCAAAGCTCTAATTATTGTTTTCTTGTAGTCTAGGCTGGAGACACAAGGAGAAACAACGATCACTGCTCATCCAAGTTAGTCTACAACTAGGTATCTAATGTGTTAGCCTCAAGGAACTTGACTATTACCTTTCACTTATACAAATAAATGATTTAAGTAAGAAAGTAATTAAGTATTGGTTTAAAGGTATTTTACTTGTCTAAACTAAGCTCTAAGCTCTAAACCAATAATAAATCTCTTAAGGTCCATTGCTTGTCCAATCTAGGATCCAAGAGAGTCTTAATTTGTTATGCTAGATTCTAGTTTCCTTGATGGGATAAGGTCCTAGAAAAATGAGGCACTATAAGTTTTACCTCACCTCAAATGGATTCTCACTTAAACTAGACATCAAACTACTAACACTCTAGTTTGCATCTTTGTATAGCTGATGGAGCTTAACACTAAATAGCTAATATGATATTTAAGCTTTGTGTCTCTTCACTTACTCGAGTTATATATGAAATCATACCTTCAAGGTCCAACTCTTGTCTTACCTAAACACCAATGTGAGACAATGGAGCAAGCAAGCTATTTGACATCGTTTTAAGGGCTAGTACATAGACAATTGATAGCTTAATTAAAGCAAAAATACTTGGATCTTTCACAATTTTTTCCAAAGTAGACAAGGAAAATCTAATGTTAACAAAACTATAAATCACAATTGAAAGTTTTGAACAAGACAAAGATCATCAATCTTAATAAAAATTGCACTTTCCATATTTATTTGATGATTACAAATTGAGAGAAAATATCTCAACAATTTGATAAACAAAAATGTAGGTGATCACTTTATTATTTTGAGCAAAAATATCAAAACATCTATTGATTGATCCCCATCTATTAATATCCTTTGTAAGATCCTGCAAGAAGGAAGAAAAATAAAGATTCATTAGAATACCATGCACATGCATGTTTTCAAGCATGTGTATCAAGATTTAAAACAGTTCACTAGTACCTGAGGGTTGTTTTCTATCCAGCCTTAGATTATTGTTCTCAGCTTCACCTTATTTATATAACCCTTTGCAGTGATTGCCTTCAAAACTCCTCTTGTGTTACAACCCAATCTCCTAGCTAGAGATGTCAATTGTGGTGCCCTCATGCTTTCAATGGGTGCATTTGGGCTCTTTTCATTTCATTGGGTTGGCTCACTTGTGTCTTCTCAAGAATAGTTTCATCTCTGTCACCTTTTGTGGGTGGTATTCTTCTTGTAAAGAACACCTTAATTGACCAGTTATCATTTTTTTGCTTCTGGTACTCCATGATTTGTTTGTATTTGATGGCATTTGTCACCATGGGTTGTCCATAATGATTACAAGTAATCAAATTGTGCACATCCCTTTTCTCATCAAGCTGAAACAAGTAGGATAGTAGATCCTCCAAGAGCATATAGTCAACCATCTTCTCAACATCAAATTGTGGTGGAAAAATGCAATTGTCTATAGGTGAAATACATCCCTTGTAAGGAGAGTCATCAATAGGCATTGTTCTTTGTAGATCACATTCAAACCCCATGGAAATTTGGATCAAAGTCTTGAACATGTTTGATCTAAAAAATGTTGGTGGCCTTACGATGAATTTTTTAACACTAGAATGGTAACAGGACACTTTTGTGTCACGTTAAGTGACCATTTTGCTTGAATTATTTGAAGAGTATGAAAATCAATTTCTAGGTGCTATATATCCACAAAGTTGCCTTATGAGCTGAAAAAAACTTATAATTAGCATTTTTTTTTGAGTATCGATCTCACCATTAACCTTACTCTTGCACAACATTTCTGAACCTAAACTGTGTGAAAAAACGGGTCCTGTTTTTGTTTTTTTTTTCAATTTTTGGCAACTATACCACTCTAAACTTCATGTTTGTGAGTTTTAGATGGCTAGAGGTTAGGCCTTCATAGTTCTCAACATGTTTTGATGCTTGTATGGAGAGCTAAGTGTTAAAATTGAAAGTTATGACCAATTTACAAGAATTGCATAATCCTGTTTTTTGGCCAAAATTAGCACTTTTATGATTTTTTTGGTGGCTTTCTTGATATCCAAATTCAATTTTTATTGTGTAAGTGTAATGTATAACATAAAGTTAATCTTCCTTGAGTTTTGGGGGACCTAATATGCTATATAGCATAGTATATGATGATGGTTGAGTTTTTTGATTGCTGAAGAATACGATACATTTTAGAGTAGCAAGTATAACTTTCTCAATATTGCTAGTTTCTTAGGCCAATTGTGTGTATTTTGTAGGTAGTGACCATATCTAATCATAGACTACAAACTTGGCTAGATATTGAGTTGTTTCAATGGGTTTCTAGAGGTCATAATGCTAAACCCAGTTTTTTCATGTTTGCTGTATTTAGCACTTTATCATTGCCCCCAAGGTTCCAATTGTAAGAGATCCATTATCCTTTTGACATTTTCCATGGCTCCTTTTGAATCTAGAGGCCCAAAGGGAACTAAGAAAATATGTATATAGTATCTGTATTGAGTGTGACTATAGAAACTTTGATGATAGGTCCGCAGAATGGCAAAAGTGCAACTTTTTTGTACCTATTTTTGTTGCCCAAAAAAAAATTAGTGAGGTAAAAGCAACCATATGTTTTGGTCACCAACCCATTGAAGTTAACGGGGCATTTTATCTCATGTCCTACAAAAATATCCACTCTTATTTATATGCAATCAAACGTAAGAAATTGTTGTTTTGGGCAAAATGCACTGGTCCATCAAGTTTGGAGGCTTGTAGTGACCAAGGGATGAGAAAAATTACAAGTTTCTCATTTTTTCCATATGTAGTAGTTATTGAACTATAAGCTCATGAAAGGATTTTTCAAAATGAATGGATCTACTATGGTTTTGGAAATTTTTCCAAAACCCTGAAAGGACACTTTTATGTCCTGTTAGGTTACCATTCTAGTGTTAATTGATGTTTTGGAGAACAAAAAATGTTCTTGAAGATGAGAGTAATGTTAATATGAGTGTAGGACCAAGGGGGGCAATGGCTCCTTGGCAAGGCCGGCTAGACATGCAATGAGCAAGAGTCTGCTAAAGATGGACTAGGAGGCTTATAAGAGGAGGTGGTTGGGTAGAGAAGAGCGTGCACAATTCCTTTGGTCCTTTCAAGCCACAAGCAAAATAAACTACAAAACAAGTTAACTGTTTTATGGTTAGTGTGCGTGCAAATACTTTGGGACAAACATGACCACCAAGTGAAATTTGGACTCACAAAGGGGGCCCTTTAAGGAGTTTGACTTTACCTCTCTCTACCAAAATGGGCACATGGATAAATTTTTGCAAATAAACTCCAAAGTTGGCGGAGGTTTCATAGTTAGAATGTCCTCTTTAAGCTCTATCTACTGAGATATAGCACGCCATGAGATTCCTCATATTTTAGAAGATTCTTTTTTTGATTCACTTAGATTTCGACAGAGTTGTCACATCGTAGGTGAATAAAAAAAAGAATCTTCTAAAATATGAGAAATTTCATGGCGTGCTATATATCAGTAGATAGAGCTTGAAGAGGACATTCTAGTTGTCAAACCTCCGCCAACTTTGGAGTTTGTAAAATTTATCCATGCGCCCATTTTGGTAGAGAGACATAAAGTCAAACTCCTTAAAGGGTCCCTTTGTGAGTCCAAATTTCATCTAATGACTTCTTATGCCAACCATGCAACTTCAGACCAAACGTGGTATCAAAGTTTGTGGTTCATGCTTATGATTTTTGCAATGGTAGTGTAATAGATCTAGTCTCACTTTTAGTATTGATTATGTTCTTAATTGCAAAAACCTTGCTAATCACAATGATATCCTTTTTAAAGTATATCCTTTAAGGAAAGCTACATGTGCTCTTACGGCTTGCATTTGCTATCAGAGTCAAAACAATACCAAAATTAGTGTTGATATCAAAGTTGATATATACCAACTATCATGTAGATACACTTATTGACATTGTTCTAAAGTGTTATAATATAACAAAGTTCTCAGATCAATCGCCATGTTTTCGCTTCTTGCAATGCCATGGATTGAAATGGCACATATACATCTGAATAGGTGAGACACATCTCCCATGGAAGGATTATAATGAAAAAGATTATATTACCTTTTAGAATAATTGCTCATTTGATAGGTTTTGGAAAAAAAATGGATTTGAACAAGCCTTGGATCTTGATTGGTGAGCTTTATATTTGATAATTATTTGTACAAATTGAGAGGATACATTTGGAGTGTCACATGATTGTCTATACAACTTGCGCTTAGCTAAGTAGACGTGGTAAGTTTTAAATACAATATTACAACTTCTCCAAATTAAGTGTTCATGACTGTAACCATGATGCACCATCAATAAAGCTAAGGGATTGAAAGGGAGCTGCTTCTGCATCAGTTAGGTCTCTTGCCCAACCCACCCGCTTACTTTGATCAGCTCCTGGCCCTGTACATTTGTATTGTCCAAAAAAAACCTTGCTGAATGGTACCAACATTACACCATGAAAGATGTTAGAATCTAATCAAGTTCTTGCTCGAGTTTTACCATATATTGGAGCAAAAGACCTAAGACCATAAGTTTCTTAGTTTGATGCTAGCAGGGTGATAAAAGCACGTCTAACTACATAGATTTATAAGTGGTTAGGACACAATTGCAAGAGCTACAAGACTACATAACATTATGTGTAAGAGTTTGAAATGAAAAATCTTTTTGAAAGGTTTAAAATCTTCTTATTTTTGGCAAATCTCACAACTCTCGTGCGAGGTGACAAAGTACGTCTGTGAGCGCCAACGGCGGGTCACTTGGTTGCAATCAAACCGATGACCCTAATCACCAAGGATGAATGCTCAAATAACCAAGCTAGCTCCTTTGGACAAAAGGGTACTTTAAAATCTTTTTGAAAGGTTTAAGATCTTATCCAAAATTTGGGGAAAATTTGGCAACATCCTCATAGATGATTGTTTTGTTTACAATGTACCCTCGTGTACACAAGACATAGGTGAAGCCTCACATTTGAATTGCGTTCCTTTGGCTCTCATGTTATTTACTTGGACCCCATTGTAAATACTACCATATCACATACGTTAAAGGCATCTTTTTAAAACCCTTCATGTGTAAATTTTTTTGAAAATTGAAAATTTAATATCTTTTTGTACATGAATTGCTTTAAGTTTTAGGAACTTTAGATACCTTCTATTGAACTAATGTGATAGGTACATTTTTGTAAGTGACCTCACCAAGGTCTAGAGACATGAAAAGCATTGTGTTTCTTGTTCGATGAGCAATTTGGCATACAATGATTGTTTCATGGAGTTCCTTTGGTGGATACAAGTTTCAAAAAAATGGAAAAATTTATCAAGGTGCCCCTAAAATTTGTAACAATTGAGTAAAAATCTCCCTTACGTTAAAAGCATCTATAATGTACCTCTCATTTTTTTGCAAAGTGCCAAAAGTTCTCAAAGTGCCATAAATTTCTTACCAAAATTTTCAAAATATCAATTGTAAATCCCCTAAATACGCAACTTGAATTCATGAGGAAGATTGCTTCTCTCTTGGTACGTAGAAGAAGATAAGACTTATATTTTTTTATCGGAGTGTGAGCTTGTGAGCTAAGAAGTTTTTAGTTTTAGAGTCAAATGCCACTATTGACGCTAGTTGTAGAGTTCATGTGATTGACGCATAGTTGTAGAGTGCATGTTTCTAAGGTGGTATGAGGGTGGGTAATATAGCTCAAGATCAAGGGAGTCCACCTAAAAATGTGTAAATGTGGCATGTGGATTTATTGGGAGGGGTTTTTACGTCAAAGAGTAATAAAATTACAATAATGAGGAGTCAAAATTTGTAATTTCATAAAAATTACAAGTGAAGTGTGTGTGCTGTGTGGAGAGGGGTTTCTAAAATACCTTTCGAACGATCATGCATGACTAGTGTTGGCGATTTTTAAAAGGTGGACCCTGTGATTACTGTCAATTGCCGGAGTCTAAGGCTTTCAATGAGGAAATAGCTGTAAACTGAGAAACCCTTCCAAGGGACGCTTCAAAAGCATTGAAGGTATGCTTGTTGAAAGAAAAGGGAAGTAACTTTTATTTTTATGGATTTCAAAATGAAAAAAGGGAAAGGGTCACGAGGGCTTTCAAAAACAGTAAGAAAGTGATTAAATTGTTTAAACTGGTATCAATGTTTGGGAAAGGATTGTATCAGCTTAGTCTCGAACCGATTGAAAATCGAAACTAGCTAGCTCCACATCATGGTAAACGAAAAAAAAACGGAAGAAATATGTGAGAAAGTCGTCCAAACATTTTGCAAATCTTAAAATTTTTGCTAGTATTTCCGGTTTTTTTCTTTATGAAGAGGAAACTCAATCAGTAGCCGCTTAATAAAAGAAACTTTCTTGAATGTTAACACTAATTGAAATCTAGCTATAAAATGCCAGAAATGTAAAGCCATGTGAAGTTGTGAAATGAAAGGTGAAATAAAAAGAACTAATTAATATGTGTGTGTGTAGAATTTATTAGAATTATGCAAGGTGAAGCTTCACTTCAACATTTTAAAACAATAGAATGCAAAAAACAAGGTGAAGACTTCACGATGGCCTCAAGAAGGCAACATTTTTTGTTGTAATAAATTGAGTGAGACATTTGACATGTTAATTGATAGTGTTCGGAAAAAATGTGTCTCAGCTAATTTTCTAAAATTTTCTCTTGGCAAATTCAAGAAAAGGAGTTTGTATGTCTGAAAAATGATATTTCCTGAACACTTTGATGGAGAGAGAGAGAGAGAGAGAGAGAGAGAGAGAGAGATGCATGTGCGTGCGTGTGTGTGTGTGTGTGTACCACACACACACACACTCACATTCAAGTCATTTCTTAATTAAACATTTTCCTTATTCAAAGTTAATGTGATGGTGACCTGGGGAATGGTGAGAAATGCAAACAAGAATTGCACGTTTTCTCTACCACTTCCGTATGGCCTTCTTGGCCAAAAAAACATATATATGTGTGGGTAAATTTTACTAAAATTATGTAAGGTGAAACTTTACTTATATCCTTTAGCATTTTAAAACAATAGAATGCAAGAAAAAAAAAGTAAAGATCGATAGGATGTAAAATGAAAGTAACTCTCCATCAAGAGCATTGAAAACTAAAACTATTAAAGTCTCCCTAACCAAGTCCAACACTACCTAACTAAGCCCAACACCAAGGGTTTCTTTTAGAAAGCCAAAACAGTCACCGTTCTCTAGAGTTTAGAGTTTCAATATGAGTAAAGTTTGAAGGGATGAAACCGTTTTCTCACTAATTGCTGCTTGTACAAATTACCTGTTGCGGCTAGAGTCGCCCCAATTGTACCAGCCCACAGGCTTGATCATGTCGGCCATGTAAGTGAAGGAGAAGATGACACGAGAGTAGGAACCCCACGCCCTCCCCAGGTATGCCATGCCTGCGCCCGTCACCTTGCAGTCCACGAAGGAGAAGCCCGTGGCCTCGCCCGGGCTTTCCCGCTTCTGCGCCGTCAGCGCCTCCGTTGATCGCTGCAGGGCCCGTAACTCGCATCCCTATAAGTAGTCATATATTATTGCAATAGTTGAATTAATTAGCTTAGCTGCTTAAACTATACAGAGCCTGATCATGATGCGCCCTACCTTATACAACGACTGCCCATTTCCGCAGATGAAGTCCACGGAGCCTTGAACGAGACAGCCCTCGAAGTAGTGCCTACCTTTATCATCATACACAGTATCCTGATGTCCTAGAAAGTTGCAATTGTAGAACGCAGCCTTATCGCCAGACACCCTTAAAGCCACTGCTTGCTTGTTGGTTGAGCCTATGGGCGGAGCCGGTGCCGAGTTCTGTAATACGTCAAGAGATCATCAGAGAGCTATAAGTGTGTAAATATATACACACAGACGTATAAAAAACTAGCACAATCCTACCGCAAACGTAATCGCTCTGGCGATGAAGCTGTGAGAGTCAATGGCCACGGAAGCACTCTTTGGCATGCCGCCACTACTCGCGGCCGTGTCATGCCAGCTGATGGTGGTGAGGCCTGCTCCTGCCCCCTCAAATGTAATGTAGGGCTTTCCCGAGGGTACATGAACTTTCTCTCTGCAAGCAGTTAATTAATACATTAATTAACTGGTTGCATAAGGCATGATGATGATCTTAAGCTGGAGCAAATTAGTTAAGCTGGAGCAAATTAGTCGACAGGTATTCGTGATATAAGAAGGGAGGTAGAGAAGAGACGACTTCCCACTTACTGATAAAGGCCCGCCGCAATCTGGATGACAACGCGTTGGGCATTGCCAGTGGAGACGGCGTCCACAGCATCTTGCACGCTTGAGAACTGCGCTCCGGATCCCGCCTTTCCCACCGTCAAGGTGCGCCCAGCAGCTAGGAACTGATGTCCCACCCGACTACTATTACCATTCACGTTACTTTTCGCTGCACCCACTCGAGCAACCCACGCCACAAAATCTTTCTCCTTCTCATCAACAATATCGTCAATTACACTGCCGGCAGCAGCTTGACAAGGCGTCTCCAACGTGAAGAAGGCGAGCCATGCATATGATACTAGTATTGGCAGTAGTACAGTAGCTGCTGAAGTGAATGTAAACTTAGTCTGCAGCGCCATATTATTGATTGCAGGACTTAATGCTGAGCATGCATGAGTAATAAAAATGCAAGTGTTACATTTAATCGTGCGCCGCCCTTATTATATCCGCATCTACCCCTTTTAGAATAAATAATCAAGCAGGACCACCTCCACATTACTAGTTTGTCGTCTCAGCCTCACCGACTCGTCTGTATTGAACTGGATAGTCGTCTGTACCTCAAAAGGCGAAAAGGCGTATAGAGATGGCGCCCAAGCGTGGAGCGAAGGAGGGCAGGCGCTGCTGCAGGGGACCATAAATTGTTATAATTGGGCCCATCGACATGAGCGGTTAGATCAAATATGGGATCACACGGCCTGTTAAGAGATCACATCCAGACTCATCTCAATAATGATCGGTCTACTACGTGCTACCGCTACGGCTTATCTGTTGAGAGATGGAGACATTGTCCCAGACTTGGTCAGAGCCCGGCCAATTTACGATCCGTGGATACTTGTAGATTGCAAATACGTGCGGACTTCGGAGCCTCCATCCGCGGACCACAACAGAAGACTGTTGGAAAGCGATTATACAACTGTATGATTGACCGCCGCCTCGGAGCTTGCCTAATTTGCCCACCCCCTTTTTTTACTTCGAACTAGTCTGCTTGGTTGGAGCGATTTTACGAAACACATTTGCGACGAGTAAATGGCATTGGCAAAGAAGAAGACACTGTAAACATATGATAACCAACATTACGTAATATTGGAAGACATACAGACTAAACAAGACATATTACACGACCAGAATGACCAATTTTGTAGTTGAAGTACAATGGTAAATATAGTTGTTTCCGAAGTTATCCAAGAAATCTACTAACATATTATGGCGGAAGGCTTCCTATGCCAGGTGTCAACTTCTACGATCTCAAGGCGTAGGACAAAAAAACTTTTATTGGTTGTGAAATTGCGAATTAACCCGCTTTTCATAGAGCTGGTGGCAGCTCTGCGTAGCTTTCAAGTACGCATTGAAGTACCACGGCAGGTGGATTGTAGGGAACCTCAGTACCCATAGTGAAGTACTACAAGTCTACACTACAACCTCATTAGCACCTCATTAGCTCAGTCGTTCCATGCTCTCCGTGAAGTACGAAAGAGAGAGAGAGAGAGAGAGAGAGAGAGAGAAGAAGAAGAAGAAGACGCAAGAGGAGCTCGAAGCCAACTTGGTACGTTTGCTCTATCCTCACACTGTCAGTGTCATGCTTGCTTCGTCATGCTCATGCTGCGTCGGAGTCCAGCTCTCTCTCTCTCTCTCTCTCTCTCTCTCTCTCTCTCTCTCTCTCGCCTTGCTTGCATTTTCTTGCATGGATGTGGTTTACTTGCTTGCATTTACTTGCCAGCGCCACGTTGACGTCCTTGGCTAGTGTCTCGGCCAGGTCATGATGGCCACGGCCACTTCCAGGCGCTGCAGTCCTCCCGCAGCTCTCTCACGGCCACGGCCAGGCACTGATGTCCTTGGCGAGCGTCCCGGCCAAGTCATGACGGCCACGGCCACGGCACTGCTCTGCAATCCTCCCGCAGCTCTCTCACGGCCACGGCCAGGCACTTCAGTCATCCCGTAGATCTCTCACGGCTACGCCAGGCACTGCAGTCCTCACGGCTACGCCAGCCGTTGAAGAGAATCTTGGAGAGAGAGAGAGAGAGAGAGAGAGAGAGAGAGAGAGAGAGAGCATGCCGCCTGATGAGCACCAGCAATGACAGACATACAATAGGAGTTGAACCCATCTTGAGTAGCATCAAAACAAATCATTCAAACTCTGAAAATATAGGGCACATTCAACTTTCTGTCAACAATCCAAGACAGAAAGGCTGGTAATGGGGTTTAGAGTTTAGGGTTTTGCATTTAGGGTTTACAGAGTGCTCTAGCATGCTTCCAAACAGAAACATCAAATACCCACCACATGCCCTCTGTTGCTTGCATTAGCACATGATCAAAACACTAAATTGCACAGTAAATATGTGATGAGCTCCATGCATTCTCTGAGCTCCAAAAATTTAGGAATGTAACTTTCTCTTAAAACACTCTAAGAAAAACAACTTATGTTTATAGACAAGCACAACTCATTCTGCACAGCTGGTTTACACATCTCCATTATCTGAAGCTTTCTTGCAACTAAGTTTCTTGCCCACTAATGCTTTCAACATTCATCGCATGCCTTATCTGCATAAAACCCATGTTTTCCAGACAGAACCCCTCACCTTCCGTTGCAAATGCTAGGATACAACAATGTGTCCAAGACGACGCACCAGTACGAAGCATAGAACGCTCAAGTCTGCAAGTTAAACCATACAGAAAAGAAGAACAAATAGAAACGACACTTTCGTTAGGGTTTTCGAGATCCGTGGGGCGTTCAATGCCCACACTACTCACCTAAAATTTTAGATTACCATCACTTCCATTGGCCGCAGTGTGTTCTCTGCCCTGTTGTATTCAATTGAGTGCGCCCACCCCCGCTCTCTCACACTTTTTTTATTGTAGAGATAGGCAAGGTTAATGCTGTCTTTTTTATTGTAGAGACAACAGCGTGTGCAAGCGGAGGCCTGGTGTGAAGCTCAACCAGGTCACTCAGCAAGTAAATATTTTGGTCTAGTATTAATTTGTTTTGGTTAATTTTTGATTTGTTATCATTTGTTTTTTCACTCAAAGAGAGAGAGAGAGAGAGAGAGAGAGAGAGAGAGAGAGAGAGAGAGAGAGAGAGAGAGAGAGAGAGAGAGAGAGAGAGAGAGAGAACAATTGACCCAAACTTAGGTAAATTAGGTTAATGAAATGAAATGTAATGTTATAATAACGTCTTTAAAAGGCCAAAGTCACCTACGTGACCAAATTGTTCAAAATTGTGAAATGGAATGAAATGCAATCAAAGAGAGAGAGAGAGAGAGAGAGAGAGAGAGAGAGAGAGAGAGAGAGAGAGAGATTACAATTGACCCAAACTTAGGTAAATTAGGTTTGAAATGAAATATAATGTTATAATAACGTCTTTAAAAGGCCAAAGTCACCTATGCGACCAAATTGTTTCAAAATTGTGAAATGGAATGAAATGCAATCAAAGAGAGAGAGAGAGAGAGAGAGAGAGAGAGAGAGAGAGAGAGAGAGAGAGAGAGATTACAATTGACCCAAACTTAGGTAAATTAGGTTAATGAAAACCTATGCGACCAAATTGTTTCAAAATTGTGAATGAAATGAGCTGTTTTGTTAAACTAATGTTATGACGAAAACTCATTCATAAAAATACGAGAGAGAGAGAGAGAGAGAGAGAGAGAGAGAGAGAGAGAGAGAGAGAGAGAGAGAGAAAGAAATGAAATGATATTAACGTCTTTAAAAGGCCAAAATGACCTATGAGACCAAACTGTTACAAAATGTTTTGGTTAAATTTGTATTTCAATTTAATTATTTTTTATTTTATTTGTTTTGTTTATTCACACAAAGAGAGAGAGAGAGAGAGAGAGAGAGAGAGAGAGAGAGAGAGAGAGAGAGAGAGAGAGAGAGAGAGAGAGAGAGAAATGTTTTATTAAATTAGTAGATGGTAAAAACTAATTCATAAAAATACAAGATAGAGAGAAAGAGATGAAATGATATTAACGTCTTCAAAAGTCCAAAATGACCTATGAGACCAAAGGGACGGCATTATAAAGTCCAAATTACCTATGAGACCAAACTGTTACAAAACTGTGAATCTGATACCATGTTTGGGTGCTAAATCCATCCTCATTTGCACTCTAGCTATCGACAAAGTATGGCCTCAGGTCCTTTGTTGTGCTCTTTGTCAATGCTATGTAGCTCCACTCCTCAATCATGGCCGTCTAGATCTCCGTTGCTTTTGTGCGAGAGAGAGAGAGAGAGAGAGAGAGAGAGAGAGAGAGAGAGAGGAAAAAGACCAAAGAGTAAAAGAAAATTGGGGAGAGAGAGAAAGAGAGAGATGGCAATGAAATGAAATGTTTTGGTAATGCGACGATTAGAGAGTTGAAAAGGGTACTTACACTACAAGAGGTTGTGTGCTCTTGTGACGCTGTTAGCGACGGAAATACACTGGGTTTTTATAACCCCCGGCGTCGCTAAAACCGTCGCTAATAGCGTCGCTACGAGAGCATCGCTAAAACCGTCGCTACGAGAGCGTCGCTATATGCCTTGCTATAGGCGTCGCTATATGCGTCGCTATATAGAGCCATAAATAGCGACGGTTATAGCGACGCCCGAGAGAAATTTTTTTTGGTGACAGGGCGACCCATCAACCATATTGTACTTGATTCAATTTTTAAAAAAAGTGCAAGGGTAGATAATAGACCCAAAAATATAGTCACCCACAAGACGCATTGTTTGCAAAATTGACAAGCGTAAAATTGACAATTGTACACATCATAGGCAAAATGAATTGATTGGAAAATGTAATAATGGCAATAGTACAACATCATAGGCATAAAGAATTGATTGGCAAAATGAACTGCGGTGACAAATGTAATAATATACATGGTTCAAAAAGACGTATAAAATCCGTCTCATGATACATAAGCTATGAGAAACCCTAAACTAATGCTATCTAGCTACGGCTAAACAGACGTCGTCTAGTCAGACGTCTCATCGCGTCCAAGCAACGTATCTGTCGGATTCTGCAAAAAAAGACAATAAGACAGCTTTCAGTAAGTATAAACATATAACGACATTTATAAAACAATACAAAAAATAGAAAAGAGTAAACCCTAATACTAACCATGCCGCCGCGAGAACTGAGAATGTCCATCAGGGCGTTTAAGCCCTTTTTGCCTGCGTACTCGCGCTCGTACAGTGTGGGATCACGTCCTGTCATCGACCACTGTCAAAACATACAAAGATTTCATTATGTTAGAATTAAAAAACTCATAAACCCTAAACTATCGAACATAAAGAGCAATGCGAAAACACTTACAAAATCGGCCTCAAATGATGCCCATCCACCGCTCCCCAAGTGGTGCGAGCTCCCTGCCTCTACTTGCGCTCTGGCTGCATCCTTTTGTTGCTTCCACTTGTCGGGATTCTCGTGCGCTGCTTTTTTCGCATTCTTCCAATCTTCTTTGGCCAGCCAATATGGCCTGTTCCACCCATGCTTGATTGCTTTTTGCACTTCGGAACGCTTGTGTTTGCAGTCGCATTCGAATCTTCATCAGGTCTTCATTGAAGCGTTGATCCCGTGTTGGAACGGGAAACTCATCATGAAGTATGCTGATGACTCTGTTTTTTAAATCACTTGGTACTTCACTCCATTTGTTTAGTATGTAGTGTCTAAACAGCTGAGAGCAAAGACCACGCATGCACGAGATCACCTTCTTGCCGTAATCATCCATGATGATGCCGTCGCTGAAGTCGACGAAGTAAGGCAAGCCCTCTGGCCGGTGACGCGTGAACCTGGGTGTCCCGACAGGGGTCTCTAGCGGCGTGTCGATGGGGGTACGGACGTCAGGTGTCTCCACCGGCGTCTGGGCCCCGAAGCGAGGAGTGTCGAGTGGGGTGGCTCCTGGCGGAGTAGGTAGAGGTGTGTAGCTGCTAGGAACAGTCAGCCGCGCAAAACCTGGCGTAGATGGCGATGCTGTGGCTGGTGTGGGGGCGGGCAAAGAAGGGGAGGGTAAAGAGCCTCGTCGAACACGAGGCGGTGTGGAGGCATCGGCGGCGGAATCCCCACAACAACCGCCACCGCCACCACTAGAGCGCCGGTGTCTAAACAAGTGTGACGATCGTCTCGTCGACGCAGAAGCTTCGGAGCGCGCCGAATGCTCCGAAAGAGAAGGAGATGCGGATGGAGTAGGAACGCGCAATGATGCGCCAGAGCGATGAAGCTCCACGTACCACTGTCTCTGCTGCGGTGACAAAGAAGAAAGAAACTCCTCATCATCCATACCTGCATTAAACACACGAATATTTAAACTTAATATTGAATGAATAGAGTAGACAATGACGCAAAGACCATTAAATACAATGATGTAATGACGCATATAAATACAATGACGCAATGATAGAAGAGGCAAGTCAAAAACTCAGAATTTTCAATCAAAAGATATGAGCGCGAGTAGAAAAGAGCGTTATACACCATGGAAGGTACTTAGAGAGCCAGAGCTTTTACAACACGGAGCAAAATTGTTCAAATACAATATTTGTGGCTTTAAGAGATCTCTCTCTCATCCTCGCATAACTCAGCATAACTTCCTATATCTATATAGAGCTCTCCGTTTAAACACATATCCTCTGTTTCATTTTGTAGCTCCTCTGCATGCACCCCATATAGAGTAGTAGCATCTTGATGCTCGTCTGGCACCACCGCAGCGGCTTCTGATTGAGCATCTTCTCTGATCTCCTCCATTGATGCCGTTGTGATTGGCACATGGTAGCCTTCATACGTCCTTGCACTACGAGGGGCTACCTCTATGACGTACCACCAGTTTGATGTAGACTTTGTAGGATGAAATATTACCTGCCAGAGCCACATAACTTACATGAGAGCTTTCAAGCACATAACTTGTAAAAGGGGGATGTTAACTATTTACATACTTACTTGTTCACAATGCTCGGGTAGTACGAAAGTGTCTCTTAGGTCAGTCCATTTCTTAGTAGAATCCACCTCAAGAAAACCAGACTCTCATCTACGCACAGTAGCGTTGCGACCCTCCATGATTATCTTTAACCATTGCACGTCGAACAAGTTGACAAAAAATCCTCTGTAATCGATCCTCAAAATCTCTTGTTGCGTGCCGAAGTAAGTGAGTTCCGCCACCACAGGATCTGCATCAGAGGAACGTCGTCGACTAGACTGTTCAAATTTTGCCATGATTCCACAATCTTGAGTAAAACGCTTTTTGTCGATCCGTTCCACCCTAAAATGTCGACCTTTACACCATGCTGTTGTGTATGACTTATACTACAACGAACAAAGATTATGAGTGGCCGTTCAAACGTTTAGAAATAAAGTCACTAGCTAGTCGTACATTGCAAACTTACCTTGGTCGCGCAACCCTGAGAGTACTCCCACTCTTCCTCAGTCACTTCGTCACCGCATTGTTGTGCGCTTTTCAATTGGTTGTGCAACCATCTTAAGCTCATGAATGTTGGTAGGCTCTCCAGAACCGTCGGATAGTGCATCGGTGGTCGTCTTCCCCGTCTCCACTCGATTCGTGCCCTTTGTCGCTCTTGCTTTGCATCCTCATATTGTGAAATCCACTTTTGCATCACTGGATTGTGAAGCATGCAAAATCGGTTGATTTTAGCCTCTAGATCTTCCGTCATCTTCTTCTCAACACCAAGATTGCACATGACAATCCCAGATATGCGCTCATCATCTATGGTTCGCCATAGCGTGTCCCGGGCTTTATCAAATCCGTCTAGCCACTCTCCAATGTACACTAGGGACTCTGATACCAACCAACCTTCTGCCATGCTACCCTCCGGACGTGCCTTTTGACGCACATATCCCTTAAGCGTTTTCATGAAACGTTCTAAGAAGAACATCCATCTGGAATGAACTGTGCCAGCTATTTCGACCTCATCAACTATGTGAACAAGAAGATGCACCTGAATGGTTAGCATGGTAGTAGGAAAATGTTTCTCAAACATGCACACAAGCTCCGCAGCATTTAGTTTGGCGAATGGTATGGAGTCTACGTTGATCTCCTTTTGTGAGATCCATTGCACTAGCTTTGCAAGTTTGTAGATTGTGTTACGGATGTCGAGAGACAAACATTCCTCAATGGCAACCGGTAAAATAAATTGTAAAGTATGTGCAGCAATGATATTAAAGTCCACATTTTATGCAATGATATGAAAGTCCACTATGAACGTACCTGACACATTTTATGCCAATCGTGTGACTTCAAACCGGTAAGCTTTCCTTCTTTAGTAAAACACGTTCGAAGCGAGTGCATTACGCCAGTGGGGGTCCGCAAAGATCGAATGGTCTCTTTTACTTTGCGTTCTTGGACTCCTGTGAAAATCCATGGTGCTTTAGGGAGTTTTATCAATCCATCAGACGCTGTTTGCGGCCAATATTGCTCCATACGATCCACATTTCTAAGGTCAACTCTGGCTCCCAAAGTATCTTTCTTGCCGGTCAGATGGTCCCATAGTAGATAACCCACATTCTTGAATATGTGCATTGGATCGAGCAAGTGATTGATCATGAGTCGGGGCCAGTATGGTAACTCGTACCATAGAGATAGTCTCTTCATCCCTGGAGGCAATCCGTCATCGCGCATCTCTTCTGCTCTAACCATGCTTGTGCAGACATCCTTGGTGGCTCTCTTCCCAAAAAGCCGTCGCGTAACACATGATTCTCTGGAAGATACGCTTCATGACCTTCGTAGATTTGCTTCTTCAGTGAGGGCGCCCTACGTGCATTCAGTCTAGGTCCACATGTGACACATGCTCTGTATCCGCTTGCTTGAATCCTTGCATGTATCCACATGATAATAGATCAACTATGGGAAAAAACAAGATTTACAGTGTCTGAGTGAGGAGTGTCAATAGATCACTTGAGCATTCTGTTAGCCCGGGATAGTCATGCATGGTCCACATTAGAATGCCTTTGATCAAAGCATTCCGTCGTTTTGTGTGTCGGCTCATATCCACCACCTCTATGCCAATCCACAATTGTTGTAGCTCTTCCAATAGTGGACGAAGATACACATCCATATCTCCACTTTATATCGCCCTGGCACAATCAAGCTTAGCCATAGGTGCCCCTTCTTCGTAGTCAACCACGGGGGAATGTTGTAGTTGACGATGACAACGGGCCATACACTGTAAGATATTGATCTTTGACCAAATGGATTTACGCCATCCATAGCCAGGCCTAAGCGCAAATTTCGAGCTTCCCTGGAAAAATCTGACCATGTTCCATCTATATGTTTCCAGGCTGCGCAATCTGCAGGAATTCGTAGCACACCATCCGAAGATTTATTCTCCTCATGCCATGATGCTAGGGCGGCCATGGACTTACATTCGAAGAAATGCTTGATGCGAGGAAGCAGAGGAAAATGTCGCAAAACCTTTTGTGGAATTTTTGTTCCGTGGAGATCTACTCGATATCTTTCGGAATCACATTTCGGACACTTCTCCATGTCTATGTATTCCCCTCTGAAAAGAATGCAGTCATTAGGACAAGCGTGGATAGAATTGTAATCCATCCCCAAGTTTCGCAAAATCTTTCTTGCTTCATCTCGGGAATCTGGCATCACATTGTCAGCTGGTAGTATGTGCTCTTTAAGCAATCTACACAACATAAAAATACGATACAGTCGTGTAAAAATCTATCAGATCATTATACATTTAGAGTTTTATTAAAGTAAACTAATTGTAATAGATCACCTGAAAAGCGTTGTGATGCTAGTGTCACTCCATCCAAACTTTGCCTGCATGTTGAGAAGAACCAGGAGTGCTTTCAATCTAGACATACGTGCTCCATTATACAATGGCGTATCGGCTTCACTTTTCATATCATCATAGATAAGCCTTTCTGAATCCATGATCGTCTCGATCATTTCATCAATCTCGGGCTCAAACATTGCCTCGTTGGGAATGTGCTCTGCATGATCATCCCCCGAGCTGTCAGAGGCTACATCTTGTGGCCTCACATATACTGCTTGACCAAAGCGCCTGCGAACACGTCTATTAGGTTGCAAGATTCCTGCTTATTGGCCAGCGTCAGAGTCCGACGAGTTATAATTGGCAACAACTCGATCTATAATAGATGGATCGAACTCGCCAAATTCGCGAACGTGCTGCAAAGAAACACGTCTTGTCCGTCGCACAGCATGCTTGCATTGATTACAAGGACATAAGACCCTCGTTGAGAGATAGGTGTTTCGGTTGGACGGTCCCACATCCTCGTCACTACTCATAATGAGGATAAAAATCTTATAACCTGGACAAAAAATTTAATATTCTATTGGCATTCTTCGTCTTATCTCTCTCTCTCTCTCTCTCTCTCTCTCTCTCTCTCTCTCTCTCTCTCTACCTCACATTCTCTAGTCATGTCCAATCTCCGCACACCTCGGTCTAGAGGTGCACGGAGATCAGAACCACCGGGTTATAATCTCGTCTTTATTGGTCAATACCTATATTTGTGGGTACAAGAAATCTACAGACCCACGTCTACATGATACTGCATGTAGTGGACAAAACCCCTTTGCCTCTTCTCTAGCTGTAGCACTTCACAGCATCTTAACATCTTTTCACAGTAGATCTTTTCACTGCTCGTCTAACTCTAAATCCTAAACCGTAAGTAATTCTTGCGTGGACTCGAACTAACGTAAATAAGCGTAAATCTAACTAAAAATAAACCTAAATCTAATTTAACGTAAGTCTACATCTAACCTAATCTTTAACGTCTTTTGGGATAGTTTCCTACGACGTTAAAACTCTCTTCTTCTTGTGTGTGTGTGTGTGTGTGTGTGTGTGTGTGTGTGTGTGTGTGTGTGTGTGTGTGTGTGTGTGTGTGTGGGTAAACCTAAATAAACCTAAGTCTAATCTAATATAACATAAATCTAAATCTAACGTAAATTATGTTATATTAAAAACAAAGAACTAAACTAACAGGGATTATAAGAACCTTAAAACTGATTTAACACATAATTTTTCACATAACTCGGCAAGAGTTGGCATTCTCATCACTAAAGATGTGAGAGTTAACTTCCGGCGGTGACGCTGCCTCATCTCCATCCACATCTGACGACAGCAATTGGCCCTTTGGACCGTTCTTGCTCTTGTTACTAACTTTGAAGTTGCTGTTGAATGACTAGAGGTTGTCTAGATGGTCATTGTCGGGGATGTAGTGACTCTTGCCGCCCTGAAGATCCACCTTCTTCCCTATCTTCTGAAGACATTTCACCAGTACTTTTGGATCGACGGAGCCCACCATGAGTGAAGGCAGCAATACCCTATATTCCATTGAGGGCTTTCTTCACCCGCTTCATGCAGGCATCGCAGTCTATGGAGACCTAAATCTAATCTAATATAACGTAAATCTAAATCTAGCGTAAATAAACGTAAATCTAACTAAAAATAAACCTAAATCTAATCTAATTTAACTTAAATAAACCTAAATCTAATTTAACGTAAGTCTACATCTAACCTAATCTTTAACGTCTTTTAGGATAGTTTCCTACGACGTTATAACTCTCTTCTTCTTGTGTGTGTGTGTGCGTGTGTGGATGTGTGTGCCAATAAAAAGAGATAAATGGTATAACCTTTCTATCACCCATGCCAAGTATGATAGATTGGTTATGCCATTTCCCTCTTGAATAATAGGTCTTGAGTTCAACTCCTCGTCGGCTAGATCTTTAGGTCTTTTAATTTTAATTAGTTTCCTACGACGTTAAATTAGTTTCTCTCTCTTTCTCTCTCAATGTGTGTGCGTTTTTTTGTTTATGCATGTTTTCTCTCTCTTTTCCTCTCTCAATGTGTGCGTTTTTTGTTTATGCATGTTCTCTCTCTCTTTTCCTCTCTCAATGTGTGCGTTTTTTGTTTATGCATGCTCTCTCTCTCTTTTCCTCTCTCAATGTGTGTGTGCATCCTTTGTTTATGTATGTGTGTGTGCGTTTTTGTTTATGTTTGTACTCTTCTCTCTCTCTCTCTCTCTCTCTCTCTCTCTCTCTCTCTCTCTCTCTCTCTCTCTCTCTCAAAAACACTATGTGTGTGTGTGTGTGTGTGAGAGAGAGAGAGAGAGAGGGAGAGAGAAAGAGGGGAAGGGAACATTAGAGTGAGGAGAGGGAAGGAGCATACTTGGCTCTCCTTCCTCTCCTCGTGTGTGTGTGTGTGTGTGTGTGTGTATGTGTGTGTGTGTGTGTGTGTGTGGAGAAGAAAGAGAGAGAGAGAGAGGGAGAGCGTTACCTGCTCCTTGCTTGAGAGCGCCAAAAAACTCAGATCTGAGATCTGAGTTTTTGGGCGCTCTCTGTTATTTTTTTTACCCCAGCCGGCGTCGCTATGAGCGTCGCAAATTTACTTGTAAATTTGCGACGCTCATAGCGACGCCGGGATTTTTTTTTTTGAGCGTCGCTGTGTGAGCGTCGCTAATATGAATAGCCTCTTGTAGTGTTATATGCATACATGTGTGCATACCACACTACCTCACACAAACACACACACACACACACACACACACACAGAGAAGAAGAAGAAGAAGAAGAAGAAAAAGACCAAAGTGAACTAAATAATAGGTGGGAGAGAGAAAGAGAGAGACGACAATGATATAAAATGTTCTGGTTATGGTAATGTGAGAGAGAGAGAGAGAGTTAAATGTGAGTGACAAATCCATCCAAAGATGTAGATTTTAATGTTGTGGAGAGGGTTTCTTAAGATCTCGGGTTTGATGTAAATGCCTAGAGCAATTCCAATAGACCTTAGAAGGCATGATACTCAAAAGGCAATCCCAAAAGAGCCTTCGTACTGAACCAAGATGGGATATTTGCCTTCACCCTATAGAACACCTGATTGTTCTATACATCATGCCGTGTTTGATAATTGCATGTGCGGGGAGATGATATTAGCATCATAGAAATAAAAGCATTTCTATTTTATGAGTCTTGAACTCAACCTGTTCTTCTAAAGTGTTTTGACAGTGGAACATGTCTCAAAGGGACATGGACTGGTTTGTTTTTCATATGATGCGAAGTGAGGGCATCTCTCCTGATGCAATTACATATGCATAATTACAGTTCAAAATAGACCACAGTTTGATCACCAAAAGGTGACCACATGCTGTAAGTGCCATGACACTAGCATTTATCTAGTATTATTCATAAAGAACTCTGACGTGTTTTGAAATGAAGGCATGAAATTCAAGATGGCATTTGAATAATCAACATCTTATTCTTAAAAATAAGATAAAACACCTGATTGTTCTATACATCGTGCCGTGATTAATAATAGAAATAAAAGAATCATAGAAATAAAAGCATTTCTATTTTATGAGTCTTGAACTCAACCTGTTCTTCTAAAGTGTTTTGACAGTGGAACATGTCCCAAAGGGACGTGGACTGGTCTATTTTTCATGTGATGCGAAGTGAGGGCATCTCTTCTGATTGCAATTACATATGCATTACAGTTCAAAATAAACCTCTCTGTGGATTTCAAAAAGGGGAAGAGAGAGAGAGAGAGAGAGAGAGAGAGAGAGAGAGAGAGAGATCTATACTGCTTCGAGCACTCATCTAAAGAGACATATTGTAAAGTCAAGTTTTGTGGATGAAGTCCTAGAGCAACTACACTCACAGTGTCTCTTATTTTTTCCTTAGGAACTTTATGGCACCTAGGGTATCTGCTGAATGTTTTGGTAATGTTTTGGTCATGGATTGGAAGCGATGGAGATAGGATTGGATCATGTAATGATTCACTAGTCTTCGGAAAACAAAGCTGGCTTCTTTCAAAGCATTGTTCGAGGTTTCTTTCCTGGTGTTACTATACAAGAAGCTTGGAGAACCTACGATCGCACTTCCATGACTCGAGATGGGGTACCCTTTACCCAAGTGTTTGTCAGAATCCAGAATGATCCCAGTCAATGGTTTCGCAACTTACCCTTTTGCAAATTCGAGTAAAGTTGGGATACTCAGATGCCCTCTACCTTGATTCTGAGTTAGGTTGTTGTTCTATATCTGAAGTTTATAGCAAAATTGAAGCGCTAAAGAGCATTGTAGGACTATAAGATAGAGAATCATAGGAGCCTATTTCCAAGTGTCCGAGCGCTAAACGCTCTTTTCCCATTTTCAAATGTAGATGGGGTTGATTATGTATTGAGAAAAAGTTTTATGTATTGACAAAAGTGATTCATGAGCATTTTGGTTTGTTTTCCACTTCTCATGTAATCCTTTGTTGTTTTTTACATCTAGATAGAGATGATGTATTTTTTTTATTCTAAAATAGCAAGCATTTGAATGTACAAGCATTCAAACCTTTCTCTTTGGTTGTCACATATCACTTTGTAACCACTGTAATTTTTTGTTCACAGTAAAATGGAGATTAGTTGTGCCATTCCACTGGCTATTGCAACCAACGGCTTGATATCTTCTAAAATAGTTGTAAGTGCATCAGCAGGTAAAGAGGAGATACTGTCATCTCTTCCTATTCGCAATGTGCGTGCAACAAAGAGAGCGGCTCGAAATGTCAGGAGGAATAGTGCATCAGCTAATGAACTAGAGATACTTTCATCTCTTCGACGTATTCGCAATACAAAGAGAGCAACTCAAAATGTCGAGAGGAATTTTAAAACCCAAATTATTAAAACCTTGCTAGAGATCAAAGCCTCATGCAATAGGATGGAGACAATGCAAACCAATGTCTCTGATGTGGTTGAAACTTTAAGCTCTGCATTGGAGATTGAAAGTGGGATACTATGGAAATTGCGAGAAGAGACAAAAACATCAAACATACAGAGGCTAGAGAGTGAGGCATACATTACAGAGAAACCTTCCAAAGTTGAGGGTTCTCAAAAGATGATAATGGCATCTATTGAGAATCTTTGAAAAGAGGCTTCACGGAGTCAACGTGAATCAAAAGGACGAATTCAAGACAATACTCTACGACAAATCGTGCCAGGATTGAGAAGTATCATCAACAAGCTCGGTGCTTTGACAAAGGTTCAAGGTTCAAGACTTTCAGATATCCGAGTTACCTCAAATATATTTAGTGCTTTGGCTAGATTAGTTCGACCAAGGCAGCGTCAAGTTTCTCAACGACCTAATCCTACAAATGGAAGAAATATATAATGTTATCCTGTATTTTTATCAAACTGTACTTTTGAATTGAGTCACTATCAATGTGTCAAATGTATTTAGTTTAGAGGGATATAATTAGATGTCCAAGTTTATATTGATTTTTATCTTGCATAAGAATGTCTTTTAGTGATTGATCAAAATTATAGCAAGTATATTATATTTATATGAGATCTATTTGCACCTGATTTCATAGATGGTATCTGGACCACGTATATTATCACCTGGTCATGCACGACGTAGTCGACTGTGTGATGATTCGTGAAAGGCGAGGCACCAAATAGCACGAGAGAGAACAAGGCATTTACTACGAAGTACTATTGGAACTTTATTGGAGTGCAATGAAAGGCAGAGCATGCATGATGTACATGAAGGAAACTTTAAAGCCATGGATGTTGGGACAACAATGAACATAGTAGAAAACTATTCTAAAGTAGAAAAGCATTGTTTGTCCATCCGCTTTGAATATCCAACGTCTCTCCTTTTACATCACAAGTTTATGGCACCAGTTCTATCCAAAAAGTGTGTGTTGCACAACTTAGGAAGCTTAGATTATGTTTGCTCTAAATGTGGAGCAAAGGCCTGGAAGGACGAAGGAAAGACTATCCAAATATTTGTGGGTAAATATTGCTGCTCTGATGGAAGAGTTCAATTACGTACTTCCTTGAATGAGCCACCAAACAAATTGAAAGATTTGATGAGCTCAACTACAACAAGAAGTAGACAATTCTTACAAAACATTTGAGGATATAATAATGCATTGGCATTTGTGTCTCTTGGTGCCCATATCGATGAGACTATTAATTATGGTGGGAGAGGTGTATACACTTTTAAGGTTCATGGCTCTGTCTATCATAGCATTGGTTCTTTAGCCTCAGGTGAAGGACAAAATGAAGTTCCACGCTTTGCACAATTATATTTTTTTGATACCGAACATGAGTTGAGCAAGAGATTGCATCATGTTTCAAATTTAGATCGCAGTATTCTAGAGTGTTTACAATTGATGATGCATAGAGTAAATCCCTATGCAAATGCTCTACGATCTGCTGCTTCTTTGTCTAGAGATGCTACTGTACCCAATATGAGGATGGTTATTGTGGAGCATCATTGTGATGGTTGGCAATATCTTGATCCAAGGGGTTCTGAAGTTGCTGCAATTATGCTAGGACAAGGGGATGATAGAATTATTGGCTATCGCGACATTATATTGAATTTTTTACACGACGGCTTGAAAAGAATCTCTAGCATGCATCGAGCTTACATGTCCTTATTGTATGTTTTATTATTTCCATGTGGAGAGGATGGGTGGCATCTTTATTTACAGACTACAGATGGAAAAAAAAAGAGTCAAAAGCAATATTATGTCTTTTGCTTACAAATAAGAGATGATACATTGGAGTGTCTTCTTCAAGGGGATAGGCTATTACAACAGTATTTCATGGATGCTTATAGTACTCTAGAGGAGTCACGGCTTTTGTGGATGCAAAATAACCAAAAAACACTTTGTGGTGAAGTGTATCAAGGATTGGTTGACATGGTTGAGGCTAGAGATGGCTTAGAGAGGACTGAAGGTCAAAATGTTGACCGTAGAATTGTTTTGCCTTCATCTTTTGTTGGAGGTCCAAGATATATGTGCCAACTATTTCAAGATGCAATGGAAATTGTTCGTAGTAGGGGTAAACCAGGTCTCTTCATCACATTCACATGTAATCCACGATGGAAGGAAATAGATGATACATTACTACCTGGACAAAGTGTTGTTGATCGTCCTGATTTGACTATACGAGTGTTTGATCAGAAGTTCCAAGATATGATGCATTTACTTATCAAGCAAGCCGTTTCTGGGGAGGTAATTGGACATGTTTTAGTGATTGAGTTTCAGAAGAGAGGTCTTTCTCATGCTCATATATTGTTGATACTTGCATCCGAATATAAACCCATAGATACATTACACTATGACAAGTTGGTTTGTGAAGAGCTCCCTGACAAGAATGTGTTTCCATAATTATTTGATTCATTTGAGGTATTTATCTTCTTTCTTAAATTAGGTTATTAACTTGACCTATTATTTTCTTAAGAAGATTGGCTTATACATTGAATTACTCTATTGAAGATCCACCGCAATGGAGGGGAAGAGTTCCTGCTATGTTTTTGGTGATCTTATTTGATACGACTATATTATATTGTAAGAGTTTTTATATATGGTATATTGGTAGTTTTAAGCTTTTATTGCTCTACATAATTCATGGATGCCTTTGCAGAGATCACTCCCATCGAGGATTTATCATCGTAGGTGTTTATGAAATGCTATACTTAGGTAGAGATATGTCTATGGAAGTTCTTGGATACTACCATGTTACCTTTTCTTTGGACCACGAGCATCGACAAATTCAAGTTAATATTTGGTTTGTGAGTGATAAGAGGCGAGTCAATGCACAATAGGTGGGGGTTGCTGGACACCGCACTACACCATATCAATTGAGGATATTTACTCAAGTTGAAACACCACCCCGTATCTTGCAAAATGTATACAGCATAGGTCCTTGGACTTATAGAATCCCTAATGTGGTCTCTCGAAGGCTACACTTTGAATAACTGTTGTGTATCATCTCTACTACATTCAAAATATTCAAATAATCTTTGTGAAGTTGTGTAATATCAAAGTCTTTTGAATTGCTTTCATTCCTCTCTCTCTCTCTCTCTCTCTCTCTCTCTCTCTCTCTCTCTCTCTCTCTCTCTCTCTCTCTCTCTCTCTCTCTTAAATCCTTCACTAAAACAAAAGAAAGAGAGATATGATTCTCTACGGCATGATTGTTAAAGTCTTCTTTATTCTATTTCAGCTTTGTTCCTCTTAAACTTCTAAATTTGTGATGTTAGAGCATATAAAAAATGGCACGATACATCATGGTTTCATACACGCTCAATGATGTACCTACTTATATTAGAGGTATGTAAATTTAAAATATTATCTTTGATACTTACTTTTACCATGAATGAGAACTTTGTGACCTTTATTTTGTATTTATACATGTGTTAGGTTTATCTAGATCCTCCATTGTGGAGGGGTCTTGCACATGCTGAGGATATTGTTCATATTATTGAGGATTTTGAGATCCTTCGGTGCGTATAGCTTGAACTTGAATCCATATGACGTTAAATGTGTTGTTACTTTTTATGTCTAAATGGTAGGTTCTTATCTTCATTGCAGGCTTCAATATTATTGCAGACATTCTGTCTTGGCATTATATGAAGCACGATATTTTAGAAGTGTTGTAGGTTATTATCACATAGAGTTTGATATAGATGATATGCGAATCACGTACGAGAGTTAGGTATGCAACGGCCTCTCAATTGCAACTTTTCATATAGTCCCTATGGAGTGAATGAGTGGATGTTTAGAATCTATTCTTTGGGTGAATCACCTCGACACCTCGGTCGCAGTGTTCGACGTGTCGGACCTTGGATCTTGAGAGTTCCAAGTAGAGTGTGTCCATTAGGGGAATTTTGAGGTCATTTTTGTGCCTTTTAGCATGTAGAGAGAGAGTGGTCTCAACCAATGGTTGAAGAGCTTCCGTTACGGAACCTCTATTTTTGAAAACTCACAAAAAAAGTAAATATTCTATCTTTAGCGCAACTTTGAGCTGGTAAATAGCAATGTAAACAAGTAAAAGTGCAAAGGCATTCAATAGCTGTCGCTTTTAGAAAGACGTGCTTCTCATATTATATTGTTTTCATTTTGCACGTCGCCATCATAAAACAACGTTTGGATTCTATCTCATGATCTTTTCCAGATTTGAACCGTTTTTTGCACATTCTGCTTATTCTTCTCTTGAACTCAGACTAGACTTCTCTGCTCATTTCTTTTTTCACCATGGAATCTTCATCACGATCAAAACGACCAAGAACTTCCATTGAAGCCATTGTCACTTACAACACGACTGATCAAAATGGACAATGGATTCCAATAACTATACACAAAGGAACGTGGATACTGATGCAACAAAACAAGAGAATAAAGTCTTCCACCAAAAACTCTTTCTTGGCGGGATGGAAGGGTATTGTTAAAGATTTCAGCTTTGGCGACAACAAAAAATCAATCAAAGAGGTGCTGGTGCAGCATGTGTACATGCATAAAGATCTGCATATTGACTCAGAGAGTTCTTCTTTGCCATTACATAGACCAAACTGTAAGTCTCTTAACTTAAATCCTTATTTGTAATGCATGTTGTATAAGGTTATTTGTTGTACAGATTTGTATCCTTCAAACATTATGGAATGGCAGCCATTAGAATGTGTTATAAATATTCTGGATGTGTGTCATGGATCAATTGGTGAAGAAATATACAAGGGAAGGACTAAGGGTTCACTGGCAGAGAATGGAATATTCTTCTTTGACTATTATTATGTTCCAACTAGAAGAATTGGAGAACTTGGAGCCACAACCAAGCTAGACTTGCCTGATTTCAAAAGTGGAGAATGGTCACTCCCTAGCTCAAATACAAGTGAGGGCTACAGGTGCAAACTGTTTTGTGAGATTCAAAAGTGTTTGAAAGAAAACATAGCAAGCAAACAGAGTAGAATTTCTATATTCATTCCCATTACAGTTTTTGTAGACTTCTTCTCTAATGTTGAAGTCAGAAAATCTAGAACAATGTTTTCAGTGAAGACTTTAGACTCAGCAAATGTACTTGAATTTGTGGATGAGGGTTGGAACACCAAAACAGTGAATGGAATCACTTGTAATGTGCAAGCTGGCTCAATTGCTTGCAAATACATGATAGGGACACAAAACTTCATTATGTCATTTTATTACAGAAGATGGCACTATGTTGGTGGTCAGCTAACTCCACTTGATCAAGACATGGAGGACTTCATTGACAGCCCAATAGAAGACATTGATATATGGGTAAACAATGAGCATATGTCAATTGTAAAGATAAGAGGCATGTGTAGCTTACAGCAATTGAGATTGGACCTGCAAAATGATGAAATTGAACTGCCCACAACATTCTGCTTTCAAGTAAATGGTGGAAAGGTAACTGTTATGCCTAAAAGTCTCTTGTTCTCTTATTGGTTCTTATTTAACTTGGATTGTTTTTGTAGGTATCAAAAAGGAATGAAAAGAGGCTACAGTGCAAGGACATCTTGGATGGCATTGTACATTTGGTGCCTTAAACATCCTTCAAGGCAATTTTGTAACACATGCCCTGCAAGGATCTTATTTTGTATCACATGACCTGCAAGGATCTTATTTTGTATCACATGATCTAAAAGGATCTTTATTTTGTTATTGAAATGCAACTTTTCCAAACATCCAATGATTTGATTTTGTAACAGAGTCTTAAAACAAGGTGATCAAAATGTATTCAATTTCAAATATTTGCACTTACATACAAGGGTCCATACAAGGGCCAATTGGTTACAAGTGGGCTATAGAATAGACAATTGGATACAAGTGGGCTACAATAAGCTTGATACAAGTGGGAAGCTTGATACAAGTGGGCTACAATAAGCTAGAATAGTTTTCTGCCAGGAGTTTTCCTATCCCTAGGGGACTTCCTTAATGGGGTTGGTGCTTTTGCAGGAGATTTTCTTTTTGAAGTGGGCTCTTTTTTCCTGGGAGATTTTCTTTTTGAAAAGGGCTCTTTGGTTGGAGGTCTTGAAGGCTGCTTCCTCTTTCTCTTATCATCCATCTCTTCACTTGCCTTTTCCTGCTCACCACTCTCTTCTTCCTCTTCACTTGCCTTTTCCTGCTCACCACTCTCTCCTTCCTCTTCACTTGCCTTTTCCAGCTTTGCTTTCCCCTTCTCTTCAACATCATCATCTTTAAATGACTCTTGCAGTTGTCCATTTGCTTCAATCATATACTTGATAATCCTTGCTCTTGTCAACCATACATGGTTCTCACTATAGCACTCTCTGTTGATCTATACAAGGCAATAGAAAGCAAGTTTTAGGAAAAATAAAATGAGAAAAAATACAGCTGGAAAATATGAAATATGCTATACTTCTATATCCTGATTGTCATTGCAGTATATGAAGTCCAAGAGGAGCTTGGCATTTGTCACTACCCTCCATCCACATGAATGGCTTTCAGGCTGGATTGGAACCTGCAATTCATTACATGTATTTATGGGAAAAAATCTTTGAGGATAATCCATTGAAGTGCACAAAGCATAAATAATTCCAACCTTCACAACTGCAAATTGGATTTCATTCAGCATCTGTGGCATGGGTGGACAATTCTCCAGTGTCTCTATAAATCTTGTAGCAGCACTGTCCAAAATTCTTTATAAATGAGGTTCTGCTTTACTAAAAGTATGTGCTTGTGGTTTACAAAATGTGTCTGCTGCTATACTTACAATTTTGCTTGACCATGTACTCCAGCAAGAGAATTGACAAAGTAGCATTTTCTTTTCACAATATCAATACCTCTCATGATAAGGAATCAAGAAAATTTCACAGATTTCCAAGTCCACATGAGTCAACCACTTTGTATGCTCTCTAATGTTTGTCTCTGTCCTGAGAAAGTGGGAGATAGAAGGGTCTAAAAATTCCACCTTTTGTTGAAGGTCTGGCTCATATGTATGCATCATTAACCTGGTACAAGATATTGTTATATAAAGAGTTCTTGCTATAAACAAAAATACAGAGGAAAACAAAAACAACCTTAGGCATGTGATAAGGAGTGGTGAATTGATCTCCTTGGTCCACTCCTTGAGAATTTCCAAGGTCTCAGAGTCAAGTGAATTGTAATCCTCCCTAGGATCCTCCTCACTGAATAGAGTGACAACAAAACCAGTAGGATTGACACTCCTCAAGAGGGGCACTAGCTGAGGTTCCAACAGGTCAAGCTCCTTTCTCTCCGCAATTTCCTTGTCTTCCTTGGCTCTCTTTTTCCTTTCCTTCTCTTCTTCAGTAATATCAACAACTCCTACTTCAGGCTCCTTGGGCTTTCTCCATGGAGGAATGTTGAGAATATTGAATGCCTTTATATCATGCATAGGGACAGGCTCCAAAATTTTTGAAAACCTGTATCTCAGCCTCCTGAGAGTGATCATGTCTTTGTCCATCAAAGTAACCCTATGGGCATGAGCTACACAGATATAGGCATCTTGGAAAAGCTCAATCATAAAGTCCTCAGAAGCCTCCTAGATACATGCCAATGCAGTTCTAGTCCACCTCATGGAAATCTTGTACTCCTTTGCAACTTGTCTGCACAGTCTCTGGAAGGGCAGTTTGGGAATTGCAAGATTGATGGCCTTTATGGCCTTCCTTATCTCTCTTAGACATTTGACCCCCTGCTTGAAATTTCTCTTTGTAAGGAGAGGCTTAAGCTGCAGAGGCTTGGAAGCTTTCCTCTGATGTTTAGCTTTCCTTTTGCTTGGTTTAGGGTCAGGTAGAGAAGAATCCTTCCTCTGAGATGTGCTCTTCTTTGTGCCAGCAGAAGTTGGTTTGCCAGGAACTTTGGAAGTGGATGGTTGGTTTGGTAAAGTACTAGCTAAAGCTTTGCTAGGCTGAGGAACTTCTTCTTCATCTTTGGATAGAGGCTCATCAACCTTCCTTGCAATCTTCTTGGTCCTTGCCATCTTCAAAAGGAATAGGAATGATTGCTGCACAACAAACAACAAACATTAGTAATAAAAGTAAAAGATGTACATATAATTTTTACTACTATAATGGATGGTGACACCCCATGCGCGATAACCATAGCATTGAAAGCTTTCAACGTCCAAGCGGCTCGCACACGGAGTGACAAGATGTAGGCATACAAACACATTATATGTGACTTGGGGGTAGACATTATATGTGACACCCCGTACGCGAAATGATGAAGGGAGTAATATCTTCACACATACATAGATCGCGCACGGGGTGACGGTTGATCCAAGCGCGGGTAGAATCGGGTTGTGGAAGCGCCGCTAGAACCGGGTAAAATCTCCTTCAAAATGCACTCGATTTGGATTTTGAGGAGCTTCTTGGACTTGTATAGGGCCCTATGCGCAAGTCCCTAGGCGCACCGCTCCTCCCCAGGTGCATACTAGCCATTGGGCACACACTTCAGGCAACAACCGCTTTGCACACCCCCCGAGGCGGCGTTTTTGGCCATATAAACAACTTACCCAACCCGCTTTTCCGCTTATTGTGCTTCACAAGGCTTAGAAATAAAGCCTCCAACCCTCAAAGCGACGCCCCGTGCACGAATTCTGAAGGTGTCGACCTCTTCCTAGCACTAGGATTTCACGTACCAAGTGTCACGCCGTGCGCGAATTTATTGAGTGCCGACTTTCTCCTAACCCTCACAGCTCGCGTAGCAAGTGACACAACTTAGCAAGTGACACAATTTGATGTAATTCTTTCTTGCTTGCTTAGATTTACAACTTGCATACTTGTTTATAAACCATTATGTGTTTTTTGCATTATGAAGGAAGGGTGGTTTATTTATATATTTTAGTCATAGAAGAAATTTACACACCATGTCATGTCTATTTCTTAATGTCTTGATGGCTTCTCTTTTCTCTTTCTCAGACATTTGTGGATTGTCATAATGGATACAGAGGATATACAAGAGACCGTTGATGACAGGTTGATGTCTTTTCTTTACAAAGTTAATGAACTTACAAGATTTCAAAGTGTCAAAGAGATTTTTAATGCTGCCTTTGATCTTCAAGTACTTGTGGATGGCTTCTCCACACAAATTAGTGACTTGATAGAGATATATACAACATTGACCAGAGATCATAGGCTTGACAATCTTGTTCATTTTGTTTATATGTGCAAAGTAGGTAGCTTGTCAAGGACAGGTATTGCAAAGAAGTGGTCAAGCCTTCATCCAGACTGGCAAAAGATCATAAAGCCTTGCAAATTTCATGGTAATATGCATTGCCAGTTGGTAGAGTATGACCTTGGACTTATCATTTTCTTCAGTGTACTCCCAACACCAAAGGGCAAACAGATTCCAAAGTAGATTTCTCAGGCTGAGGAAGACCAGGAGGAAGAGGAGATAGAGATGGAGTTCCATGAAGAGGAAGAGAAACTACAAAGCACTGAGATGTTGGACATTGCAAAATTTAAAGCAGAAAACATCACTACAGTGGAGAATGTTGACATTGAGGATGAAGATGTTGATCCTTTGCATTGCACAGCAACATTTCCCACATACAAAGTTAACAAAAAGGAATATGTTTTGCTGAATGACATTCAGCATCTTTTTTATCTAAGGGAAGATTATGCTTTGGCAGTTTTGGCTGAGTGGGGATCTAATGACATAGGATTTATTGATTACTCACCTTGCCCCTTAGCAGTCTTGGACACAAAGGCAAAAAAATTTATTGACAGCTCAAGTGTTGGAAAGCATGTGCAGGACATTGTTCTGAGATATGAGCAACAGGGTGTACCTTCTGAAGAGGAGTTCAATGAGATCCAGAAAAGGCTTAAAATAGAGCATATGGGAGAGGAAAAGACCAGAGATTATGAAGTAAGGCCAACTAGATCCATTGATATATGGGAACCTGCCTTGTTTGAGGAGGATGAGTCTCCTAAGGTATGTTTATGACCATTTTGCTTTGTCTAATTAATGTGCTGAACAATTAACCAAGACATATTTTTGCAGATTGAAATACTGGACACAGACAAATTCCTTGGCAGGGGGAAGGGTTCCAGACCCTTAAATTTAGGAAGGAACTAGAGCTTGGGACACTTTATTGGGAAGCTCAACAAAGAGACTGTCATTATATTCCATAACAAGTTTACAAGAGAACCATTGCTGCCAATGCTTGCAATTAAAGCACTTGCAAAGGTTGTTGGTTCATATCAGCTTCCTCCAGGGTTAGAGAAGTTAATATTGGTGGAAAAGGAGGAAGCCATCAGAATTTTTGGATTCTTCCCTGGCCTTACTGGTTCTAGAGCTGGTTATTTTGCCACAATGGCCTCCTATGTGCTCGCCCACTCTGGGGACCTCAAGAGACAAATGATAGGCTACAATAAGCAGAAGTTTCTGAAGTTTAGGGGTGAAGTTGATGTACCTTCATCAGAAGACTGACTTTGCTCAAACCTGTACTTTGGCCCACTTTCTACCTTGTCTCTCTCTTGTAGCTAGCCATTGTATGAATTTTTCATTTGCAGATGAACTATTATATGAATTTTGTCTTTTTTGCTTGTTCCTGTGTAAGGCATTTGCTAAATCTGAGTTCAGTAGTGCTTTCTTTGTCATTTTTGATCTGGTTCTATGCCATATTTGTCTATAGAACCATTGGAAAACCTCAAGCAAGCTGTTTGCCTTCACTGCACCTCCCCCATGTCTTGTATGCTTGAAAAACTTGGTTCTTGCTTGATAATGGGATTTCTCCATGCCTTGTGTAGACCATATGGACAGGGAGCCCCATCTCTTTACAAACCAAGGAGTGTGATTGTAAATTATATGCTGGCAAAGTAAGTACGAGATTAATCATATGCTGCCAAACTAAAAGTATGTACATATTAAAAAGGTAAGAAAATAAATAAAAAACTTACCATGTAATGTGTGAATTCCTGATCCCAAGCATCTTTCATTGCACTTCTGAAGTTATTGAGCACTTTCTTGAAATTTGGCAGATCATTTTTGCCACAGGATGTCTTATCACAGTAGGAAAATACTTTGTCTAGTGATTCGCATACCTCTGCTTTTTTTTTTTCTTGATGTACCTTCAAGACCATGATCTTTGATGGCATTGTGGAGAGCTTTCCACTAGTTATACTTCTCATTGGATGAACCCTTCTTGGCATTTACCTTTCCTAGTTTGCCATGAAACCCTAGGAAAGCTCTGGCCTTCACACCACCAACAAAGACCTTTCTAGGCACATTGTTTCCATTTGAAGACCTCTTTAGGTCTGTTTCAATCTTAACCTTACCACTGTGAAGGCCAATTTCTGATAAAACCCTTTCAATACATTTGATTGCAGCATCTCTAGCTTTTGGCTGTAACTTCCAGGCAAACCCCACATACAGATGTACAATTTTCTCCACAATTCTGCAAAGAGCATGCAAAGTGCATATGTGGACATTAGCAAGTCGAATATTTAAAAGTGCTTTGAAGTTTGGATCTTGAGTATGCCTATTGGGTGCTTTGTTCCAATTTGCAAGATTACATTCTTTTGTTGATGCCATACAATACAGACAAGGGCTCTTTGCCATAGCTCCTTTGGAGACATTGTACATACATTTAAGGGTTTTAAGGTCTCCTCCCATGTGCCATTCCACCCTATAACTTCCAAACCCCTCAACTTCAAGCTCTTCCCCTAATTCTTGTGCATTAATGACTTCGGGTATTGTTGTTTGATGGAAAACCCAATCCAGAACATCAAAGTCTTCACTCTCTACTTCAAAAGCACCTCGCCACCAGACATTCTTCTCCAATTGCACGCTGAAGTACTTGGTATCCTTCGGTTTCAATGCTCTGTTCATTAAAGTTATGGAAATCCTCTCAATTTTTCTGCTCTTAACAATCTCGCATTCATCAAGCTTTATCACAAAACTGACAACACCATTTTCTTCTGTATGCTCCAGCTCATAGAATCTGATCATTTCCTTATGAAGTGTCTTCAAGTCAAGGAAAATATTATTGAACTCGTCAAATTGAAGATCCATCTTTTTACCATGATAGGTACCATGAATGTGGTGAGGCTCACCCAACATCTCCATTATCCTCTCATTGATCTTTTTCCTTGCCTGTTGCACAATGGATGGCTTTGGAAGCAAAGAGGACCTGACTTTACATTGCTTTAACCTTGACTTCATATTTCTGAACAGCTTGCTATAACCATCTCTGCTAATGCCTACCTTATCCATAGTATATTGCACATCCTCCTTGTCCAAGCAACAGCTTTGCAAAAATCCCTCAATGCACTGCTCCTTTGCCTTTTTAAACTTCTTCTCTGTGAAAATCTTTTTGGCAACCTTGGGAGGTAAAACATCACAATAATATTTAGCTGCCATTTCCATGTTTGATGCAGAGTTTGGTTGTAGCAAAGTCCTAAATCAAAAGGTACAAAATTAACTGATTATTGATCTTGTCCAAATGACACCAACAAAATAAACAAACAGTGATCAACTAAATTCAAGTTAACTGAATATTAATCATTTAATAAAGAACAATAGCAATAGGTTCATAATAACAACCTAACAAAAAGATTAACAACCTAACATAAGCATAATAATGTGGAGCAGAATCATAATACAACCTAAGCATATTAACAAAGAAAAGTAACCTAAGCATATTAACAAAGAATAGTAGCAACTTAACAATATAAAATAAGCATATATACCATGCTGCTCTGATTCTCCTGCTGCAACCTCCTCCACCACGTCTCAAGGCTTCAATGTTCTTTAACTTCTTTTCTCTTTGTCTGTTTCCTAACATTGTATTCTTTCTTCTAGCTTGTTTGAGCTGAGTTTGTAGCTTTTCGTTGCTCTCTTTACATTCCTCAAGCTTTTGTTTAAGAGTATTTATCATTTGTTTGGCCAAATGATCTTCTAACTTAAGAATATCTCTCTCTGCCGCAAGACTCTGTGTATAACCCAGCAACCCTCTTTGACCATCATCCACAAATTTTATCAAAGATGAACAATTTGAGAATGGGGGAGTGCTCTTTGTCATTGGGTCCACTGGATACAATCTTCCATCAGTCCAATGATCAATGTGTTTTTTTTTATCTTGCCGCATTGCTTCAAATATGGACGAGGACACCTCTGCACATTTGTTTCTCTTGCGCACTGGACAATATTCTTCATTTAGCTCAATGTGTAGATGGTATAAGCTTCTTTTCTCCGTGGAAGTCTGTTAACAGTATTTGTCAAAGATAGTACTATAGGGAAAAGCTCTGCATATACGAGGAAGAAGACGACACAGAAAAGGTTTGTTTCAGCTTTTGGAAATTTTGAATTTTGGGCCAGAACTGACGTTTTCGTTAGTTTTGGAGGGAGTATTTTTTAGAATACTAAAGATCCTAGAAAGATTTGACAATGACATGTTTCGACGGAGGTAAAAAGGACGCAAACTTACCTTTTTACAAACATTTCACTATTTTTTAAATAAAGTATATATTCTCTCTCTACATATTCTTACAGGGCACAAAAGTGACCTCAAAATTCCCCTAATGGTAGGCTCAACTTCTCTAGATGATCAAACACTTTGATTAATTATCTATCCATTCTAAGTACCATATTTTTTTAGTTATTGTTGGCTTATTGAAGAGAGAGAGAGAGAGAGAGAGAGAAATTTGAGAATTGCTAATGTAGGTTAGCATGGGTCATGATGTATTGGCTATTCTCTCAATACATATAAGGATGATTATAAATTTGAAAGTTAAGGAAGAGTACATTTGTCAAGGATATGGTACATGGTGTTTGTGGCATCATTGGGTGTATTCATATGATGATGGGTGGTATGGAAATTGTGGACGCTTAAGCATTTCACTATGCAAAGTGTCACAAATATTGAGTGAAATAAAATTGATGAGAGTCCTACAAGAACTACATATGGTTGATATTTATTATGTCAATGTTTGTGGTTGTGATATTTAGTTGCGAAAGATATATCACAATCACAAATCTTACATTTTAGATGAAGAGATTGAAATTTTGAAATTAATTGTGAAGTTTATCAATGGAGTATATCAGAGCAATCCTCAACCGTCCAGTTATAGAGTAGAATATGAGTCGTTTTAAACAAAAACATTGAGGTCGTTGTAAAGACTTTGACCTAATGAACCTCTTGACACTTTTTGGCATGACAATTAGTAATTGAAGTATTCGTATTGCGCTTATACTTTTTTAAAGTGTTTAAGTGGCCATGTTGATCATCTCTCTCTCTCTCTCTCTCTCTCTCTCTCTCTCTCTCTCTTTTTAAGTTTGAGTACTAATGTTGTCTTCTTTTCTTGCAGCCAATTAAATGGCCCACGAAATTGTGAATATTTTTCCAAGTGTAAAAAATCTTATTGTTGATGCCTTTGAAGAAAATTTGTTACCTGCTGAACGGGGATGGCAATGGGCATGGGAAGTGATCGAGAAAAAATATATTGTAATTTCGGGGTCATATGTAGATGAAGAGTTGGACACGATTTACATCAAGTTGCTTTATCCTTATTTCTTTTCCAACATTAGGCTCATGCTCTTAAAGCAAGAGCTTGGGTTAATTCGTCATTATAAGATTTACTTGAGTTGGGTTCAAAAATAGATTTAAGAGAAGTTTATAGAGCTCCAGCTCAATATCTTGATCCTGTTGAATATGTACCAGGAGTAGTCTAAAGGGACCAAAGACTAAAAGTGTCGATTGTGTGTGTGTCATGGAGAGATGTATAAACATGCACACACACAAACACATACAGAGTGAGGTGGTAAGAGCGAGCGAGGCCTGCCGATAGGCGGGGCGCGCGAGCTAGTATGGATGATAGAAGCACTAATTATTAACTGCAAGGGAAGGAAGGAAGAAGACAATGAAAGGACATAAAGAGGAAGAGCAAATAAAGAAAAGCATTTACCTAATTGGGTATATGATTATGTAGTTAGTTAGAAACTAATTTCACTATGAAACTTTGAAAACGTTTACCACAGTCTTTTATCGTGTTTTGTAGAGGTGTGAGCAAGGAGCACAATAAAGAAGCACTTCTTCAAATTAGTCTTAAGTAGCGGAAGCACTCTCGCACTGCACGAGAAAGGGAGAAACAAAGAGCTGTTATTGTCTCTAGAATTATCTCTCAATGATTTGGAGCCCAAACGTGTGTGAAGATAGATGTGCGAAAGGGAGAGAGGTTATAACTGTTGTTATTGTCTCTAGCATAATCACACTGTCGGAATGTGTGCGGTTTACCTTGGAAGGTGCAAAACCTCTGACTATGAGAATTCATGATGAGAGTCACAAACACTTTAAGAAAAAGTGTTTATGGAGAATCACCAACTCTCTTTCTAAACATGACTAAAAAACTAAGAGCGTTTGTGACAAGCCGTCCACAAGACGTCACAAATCCTCTCTCCTATTATGCCTAGAAATTGCTTGTTTTCGTAGACGAGTTCGTGATGAAAGAATCACCGATTCACATCCAATTTTACTTAAAAAGAGCAATTAAGAACACTAAACTTTCAGCCATGAAACTTTAACTCTCATAGAAGCATAACTTTCAATCAAAACCCAAACCTCTTTCATGGAAACATGTAGATTCTCCCCCAATTACATAGTCGCAACTTCAAACAGTTGAAAGGAATACACGAGCTTCCATCTTCGCAATGATCATTTTTTGATTTTGTAGAGACTTAAGAGCTTCTATATTGAATCCCACACACCATTTTGATAAGGGGAAACCCTAATTCACTCCCTCACAGACTCAGATACAAGATTGTGAAAAGGCAAGATTGCCCTACACATAGATTGAGCAATTAACCATGGAAGCAATTGCACAGTATGTTGGAATTAGGGTTGCAGGAAAACACACACAGCTTGGAGAAGACAAAGGAAGCTCAAGGCACACAATAAAGACTTATTACTTAGTGTGCAATGGAAAGATCAATAGCCCTAGAATGATGGACGTATATACAATGCACGGGGGGGGGGGAAACCTCCTAGTGAGGGGAAAAATGTCCCGACGGTCCTAAGTGTGTTCACACACATCACTACCACATGTATAAGGTAACAAATCCCCCCAGGAGTGATGCGGTGAACGAGAGCTGGCACATAGAGTAAAGGGAAGTGCCCTGAGAACATGATCAGTCCACAAAGGGGAGTAAGTCCACAAAAACCCAGTCCACTTCGATTGCGTGTGCGGTAATAACAGCGGCAAAGGACGTGGTTGTGGTTTGACAACAATATACACGGTAATATGAGCGTAATATTTCCGCGAATATTATTGTGCATATTACCTTGCATATTATCGCGTATATTACCACACTTATTACCTCGCATATTATCGTTGTACGGATTTTCAAAAATAATGATGCTCATCTGGTCCATCCAATTTGGATGTCTCAGATGAGCATCTTTATTGTTGACCTGTATAAAGTTATCTGGTCTATCATTGTCTTCTTCTAGCACATAGTTGATCACATCAACAAATTATATTGGTCGCTTCTTCTTAATACTCTTCTCTCACAAGGGAGCTCTATTTATTGTAGGGGGTTTGTATACTCATCTTTGACATTGAAGAGTGAGTCAAATCAACCAGTGATTTGGAAGCTGATGTAGTTGATGATTGACTTAAGAACCCTTGTGCATGATCATAATTATAGTACTAGGAGCACACTCATAACCTTTAAGATAAGCATTGTATTTGACACTTTGTAGCATTTCCATTGCCATTGCCATGTTTGTGCCGGCATCCATTTGGCATTCTCAATGATTATGCATTCTTCTCATTATGATATCTATGATAGGTAGATATAGATAGAAAAATAGAACTAATTATCATCCACGAAGGTCAAATATGACCAATGGGACCAAAAATAAAACATTACAAAGTTCCTTCTTAATAAAGGTTTTGTTGGATCTCGGGGGCTCCACCTAAAAATATTTAAGTGTAGCACGTGAGTTCACCCAGAGGGGTTTTTTATATACTAAAGAGTTAGAGAATTCCATGTACAAGAGGGGTTTAAAAATGGAAAATTGAAAAAAAGTTACAGGTTTATGAAGGAAAATGAGTCTTTTAATTCATGATGAAGTGTGTGTATAGGGGTTTTAAAAATACCTCTTGAGTGCACATGCTATAGGTATTTTTTAAAGGTGGACCCCCCTGGGTGTTGAATACATCTCAATTAAAGAGTAAGGGTATAGCGAGGTGTGATAAAGGGAAGATAAGATGAAATAAACAAAACCTAAGAAGGGGTAGGTGAGGAGGGAGCCGGTTTGGGAGTTCAAAACTCCTGGATAATGGCTTTACCTTCTTGATAAACTGACCATTTCCCTATCGAGTGTGCTTCTCACATCTTTTGGAGTTCTTCCTTCTTCTGGTTGAGTTAGGAGGGTGTTAGATCTTCTACAAACCAAAATTTGGTGTCCTTGAAAATCCGCAATTGCTCAAGGAGTTTAATTTGATCTGCTTTGATCTTGAAAGTGAGGATTGCATGGTTGGTGCAATGTTCGTGTGTAAGAGAGGTGATTGTGGCTGACCCCATTGTACCATGTGGGCTGTTGTTTAGATGTGAGCAAAGGAATTGTGGAACATCGAATGTGATATCCTCTTGGCATTGTCATTCACCTAGGGTGGACACTACATGATCTTCAACCTTACCAAAGATAATACCTTGCACTTGGGTTTTGACCTCTTTTGTGAGGGTGGTATCTACTTCCACCGTTGTGTTATTGAGCTTGAGGTCCCCCTAATTCCCTTTCCAGTCACTTGGAAGCCTACCAACGCGAACATTGAGGGCGATATCGTCTTGGCATTGTCGTTCATGTAGCATGGACACTACACAGTCTTCAACGTTACGAAAGATGATATCCTACACTTGGGTTTTGACCTCCTTTGTGAAGGTGGTCTCTACTTCCACCTTTGTGTTATTGAGCTTGATTTCCATATGTTGCATCTCTTCCTTTTTGTGGTTCTCCATTGTGGTGAGTCGAGCCTCGATGGCAACAAGTCTATGCTTCAGCTCCTCATTCTCCTTGCGAAGCTTCTCGACTTCATTTTGAAGACCTACGTGTTAGGTTTTTTGTCTTTGCGGGTGTTTCCACGACCCCGGAGAATGTAGACTTGCCTTGACATGAGGCTCCAGTGGCCATGATAGGCACATGCTTCCTGTGAAGAGACTCAAAGCATAGAGGCTAGAGAGTCACGGGTAGCTCAAATAGAGTCAAAGTTGGTGCTCAAGATGAGTTTGGGAGTTGAGAGCAACTCGGGCAGAGTTGAGGTTGGGCGTCCGATAAATTTCGGGTTGTAGGTAGCTTCAACAAAGTCAAAATCGTGCAAATGATTAGATGTGTGTGCAAGGCAGTGCTGGTTGGGAAGACAAGATTGTGTTAATGCTCTACCTAATCTCTACATCCTCTCTATCTACTCTATCTACACCTCTCTCTAAACTCTAGTCTCTTCCTAAATCCGAACCTTATTTGTCTCCCCTCGACTTAATCTCTATCTACACTCTCTATGTATCCTCCTTCTCTATGTAATTTATCTCAACTCTACACCCTCTATATCTACTCTGTCCACACCTCTCTCTACACCCTAATCTCTTCCTAAATCTTAATCTTATCCATCTACTCTCTACATAATCTCTAGATCTACCCTCTAAACACAGAGAGAGTGCTAAATAGAGGTAAATCCTACACTCTCTCTAGTCCCTCTAATTATCTCTACACTCTATGCATCCTCCGTCTCTCTATCTACACTCTTTGTACTCCCTCTATCTACTCTATCTACACCTCTCTCTAAAATCTAATCTCTTCCTAAATCCTAACCTTATCTATCTACCCTCTACTTAATCTCTATGTACACTCTCTACATATCCTCCCTCTCTACTTAGTCTATCTAAACTCTACACCATCTCTATCTACTGTATCCACACCTCTCTGATCTCTTCCTAAATCCTAATCTTATCTATGTACTCTATACCTAATCTCTATATCTACCCTCACAGTCTCTACCTTCTAAACCTAGAGAGAGCACTTAATAGAGGTAAATATATACACTCACTCTAGTCCCTCTATCTATCTCTAAACTCTATGTATCCTCTCTATCTACTCCCTCTATCTACATCCTAACCTCTATCAACACCTCTCTCTCTCTCTCTCTCTCTCTCTCTCTCTCTCTCTCTCTCTCTCTCTCTCTCTCTCTCTCTCATGACTCTACCTCTGTTCTGCGACGCCCTCCTCCACGCCTTCCATAGCCTCCCCCTAGGCGAGGGGCTGCCCTATGGGGGGGTGTCAATGTAGCCATGCCCTGCCCCCATCAAGCATGATGCATTGCGCTTCCCAGTCCCTGCCCGCCACCATATTGTTCGACCTTGACTAGAAGCCTTGGGCTCGCGACCTCTACACGCGATAGTACCTGGTCGAAGTGACACTTGATCGAGTGCACCCTTTGAGGAAAAAAGAAAAAGAACACAGGGTAACCTTTGGGTACATCTTTTGAACACAAGAGGTGTTTTTTTGGGCATTTCTGGAGTAACCATGGCCACTCGAGCCTCATCCCGAGGCAATCCCGAGGCAAGCTCGGTTTTGCCGGGGTCGTGGCAACACCTCCAAAGATGGACAATGCCGCCCGCCTTCAAAATGAGTTGAAACAAAGACTCACCGCCATCGAAGCTCAGCTCACCGCAGTGGAGAATGGCAAGACACGGAAGAGAGGGAACACATAGAAATCAAGTTCAACAAAACAAAGGTAGAAGTAGAGGCCACCCTCACTAAGGCAGTCAAGAATCAAGTGCAGGAGGTCATCCTCCACAAGGTTGAAGACCGTGTGGCATCCACGCTACACGAACGACAACAACAAGAGGATATCGCCCTCAATGTCCGGATTGGCAGGCTCCCAAGCAATTGGAAAGGGGAAGGGGATCTCAAGTTTCATGGGTCACTTTCTCGCATCCAAACAACAACCCATATGATACATTGGGCTCCAGCAACAATCGCCTCCGTTACACATGAGCATTGCACTAACCACGCAATCCTTACTTTCAAGACCAAGGAGAATCGAATCAAACTCCTTGAGCAATCGAAGCTTCTCAAGGACACTAAAATTTGGTTCGAAGCTTCTCAAGGACACTAAAATTTGGTTTGCGGAAGACCTTACACCAAACCAACTCAAGCAGAAGAAGGCAGAACTACAAAAGATGTGAGAAGCGCGCACAAAAGCAAAATGGGCAGTTTATCGAGGAGGTAAAGCCATTATCCAAGAGTTTCGAACTCCTAAACCGGCTCCCCCCTCACCTACCCATCCTTAGGTTTTTGTTCATCCTACCTTCTCTTTTTTGTTCACCCCTCATTGGACCCTCAGTCCTTAACTGAGATGTATCCAACTTAGAAGGAATCCTTTGTACTATTTTTTTTTTCGGTCCCATAGGTCATATTTGACCTCCGTGGACGATAATTCAATCTATCTATCTATCTATCTATCTCTCTCTCTCTCTCTCTCTCTCTCTCTCTCTCTACCTATCTATCTATCTATCTCTACACCTTCTCTACATACTCTCTACCTAATCTACTTAATCTCTACATCCTCCTATCTACTCTATCCACACCTCTCTCTACACCCTAATCTTTTTCTAAATCCTAATCTTATCTATCTAATCTCTATATCTACCCTCTCTCTACTCTCTCTATTCCCTAATCTCGACTCTCTCTATTGCTACTCTCTATGTACTCTTTCTCTCTACCTAATCTACATAATCTTTACCTGCACTCTATCTAATCTATGTACACCTCTCTACACTCTAATCTCTTTATAAATCCTAACATTATCTATCTACTCTCTACCTAATATCTATCTCTACCTTCTCTCAACTCTCTCTATCCCCTAATCTTGACTCTCTCTCCACGTAATCTCTATCTCTATACCCTTTATCTACTCTCTTTCCCTCTCTACGCACTCTCTCTACACCCTCTATCCTTGTTTCTCTCTCTAATCTAACAATTTCTCCCTACTTCCTCTCTATCTCCACTCTCTCTACAGCCTCTATCCCTCTTTTCCTCTCTCTAATCTTTCTTCTTCTCTCTCTCTCTCATCCAATCTACAACACTTCTCCTCCCTCTAATCGCTCTTCTCTCATCTCTTTTCTCTTCTTTCTAATCACTCTTCTCTCTCTCTCTCTCTCTCTCTCTCTCTCTCTCTCTAATTTCACATACACTAAATTGAATATTTCTCTCTCTAATCTCTCTCTAAACCCTTTTTTTAATGTACAATTTATCATACTCTATCACTTTTTTTCTAATGTTTAATACCTAATGTTTTTTTTTAATCTCTTTATTTTTATTTTTCTAATCTAACATACACATCAATTCACTCTAAGTTAACACTAATTTAACATTAAACATACAACAAGCTTAATGTATAGGTGTGATGTTTAATTTGACTTTTTCTCTCTCTACTTAAGCATCTACTTAACATTAATCATGAAATCTACGTTAATCTCTACTTTAACATTAATTTAATATTAACCATTAAATTTACTCTAATATCTCTTTCTCCCTCTCTTTTCCTCTCTCCTTTTTCTCTCTCCCTAATACACACCAAGCAATCAAGCAAGTATCTACGAACTAATCACACACCTACAACAAACAATCAACCAAGCAAACAAGAAGCACCTACATCAAACATGAAAGAGGTACAAAATCTTTCAATCTAGCTTTTCTAATGTGTGTCCGTGTGTGTGGGGGGGGTTTGTAGAAGCTTACCTATTGTGTTCCTCTAACATTCGAGTCTTCTTGCGATCCTCTTGTGTAGAGCCCTCTTGCGGTCCTCCCTCTCCTCTCCAACGATTGTCAAGTGATGGAGCGCTCCACCAAAGATTGATTGTGCATGTGTGTGTGTGTGTGTGTGTGTGTGTGTGTGTGTGTGTGTGTGTGTGTGTGTGTGTGTCACGTGAAGGAGAGAAAGTAGGTGAAAGAGAGAGAGAGAGAGACACACACACACACACACACACACACAGAGGAATGTGAGCTTTGAGAGGGAGAGAATACGGCTGCAGTGCGATGGTGGTAGGAGTAGAAGAGCAAGGTATGCTACAAAAAATGCGGCATATCATGCTCTCTTTCTTTTTGAAATTTACGAGGTAATATACATAGTAATATACACGATAATATCTGCGATAATATACGAGGTAATATGCACGATAATATACATAGTAATATTTAATTTACAAAATAAATTCTTCCCTCTCTCCTTTGACCACCCCATTTTGCTCTCTCTCTCTCTCTCTCTCTCTCTCTCTCTCTCTCTCTCTCTCTCTCTCTCTCTCTCTCTCTCTCCAAAACACGGTAAAGAGACGCGGTAAACGCTTTGCAAGTTTTATAGTCAAGGGTCGGATGTCCTGTACTAGTGTACAGACATATAAAGATTCTTGAAGTCTTGCATTTTTCAACATCATAGATTTGAGTTGATATACACTCTCACTCCACAATATAAGAGCTATAATCCTTAATTGGGTGAAAATAGCTTTTGTATATTGAATTGGTTGCATAAGGGGGATACAATCCTTCACTAGGTACAAGTAGTCCTCAATTGTGTTATTATATTGAAGATTTATTTGCGTTAGCTCATGCATTGGTTTATACAGAGAGTGCATTATGTATTATGATAGATTATTAGTGCATGAAATGACCAATCATATATTTTATTGTTTTCATTTGTTTTTTGCAAACAACTGACATCGTTCAGTGTAGAAGTTGATTATCCTTTGTAGCATTTGAAATTAGATGTGTCTTATTGTTTGCAAATCAAAGTGGACAAATAAATAATCATCATAATAATGATTGCATTGGAAAATTCATAGCATTGTTGTAGTTATTATGCTACAATGCGTATGTTTGCTCACAACATAGGTGATCGATATGTGGATTGATTAGCGTGCATTGAAAATCTCATATTGTGCATTTTGGTTACTTTCATAGTGAATGGTTTTTTAATATATATTGAAAATAAGAAAAATGTTTTAAAAACTGAACATCTGGTTCTTTTGTCTTCAGTTTTAATTTAAAAGCAATGGAGCAAAATGTGGGCACAAGTGGTACGAAGAAGCCAAAGAATAAAAAAGCTCCTCGCAAAGAGTGGGATTATGCTCACAACATATGCGGCCCACATATGGAATAGCAATGTAAATTTTGTCTCACAAAATTAGGTGGTGCACCATGTATTAGGAACCATTTTTTGGGTAGCGTTAAAAAGAGTTGTAAGAAATGTGAACATCCTCAGGCACATGCAATTTCAAAGCGTTTGAAAGAAGAGCTTGCCAAAAAGGGTGGCAAGAGACAACAGATATATAGCTCTGTGGCTGCAAGTCAAGTGTTGTCAAAGCCAAATAACCTTGGAGAACAGCCTACACATGGGGAGGAAATTTCAAGCAGCGTTCCTTTTACACGTCACAATGAAAGTGGACTTGGTCAAATGCATCAAAAATCAAAGCTTTTGAGTGCAGTCTCTTGAAGAAGCACAAACTGCACTCGCCAAAGCAATATTCTTCATTGGATGTGCTTTGGTCATGGTAGAGAGCAATCATTGGAAGGGTGCTTGAAAGAAAATCGGTGAGTTTGGCTTAGGATTTTCAGCTCCTTCTTATCACACGATAGGAACTGTTTTCTTGGACAAATGTTACACTGAAGTCAAAGAGCGTGTTGGCAAAATAATACTTGGAAAATGTTCGCTTTTAGGATACACAATTGTGAGTGATGGCTGGTCAAATGTTCAAAGAAGACCGTTGATCAATGTAATCCTGGTTTGTCCAAGGGGAGAAACGTTTATAAAGGCGATTGATAGTTCTGGTGCAATTAAAAGTGGTAAATTTATTTTTGAGGTCTTGATTAATGTAATAAAAGAAATCGATGTTGAACATGTCGTTTAAGTAGTCATGGAAAACGCAAAGAATTGTAAAAATGCCAGTAAATTAATAAAGAAGTGCTTTCCACACATTTTTGCCAATGGTTGTAATACGCATAGCTTAAACTTGGTGCTGAAGGATTGGTACACTAGCAAAGAAACCATATGGTTCGCCAAAATAATTGACGTGAGAGTAGAATGAAGATCGTGTCAAAAACCATTGTAAAAGACCTTGTATTCAATGTATTTTGATCATATACAATGCTTCATATTCGCGATTATACATAGTTTGTCGATCTCAATTGTGTTTCTCTGAAGCAACATCTTGGTCACCAAATAGATTTCTAATTGTGATAGGGATATCTTGCCAGGCTTGCTTGAATTTATACTCATTTCCATGCCAAACATAATATATATTCCTTGTGGAATATCTTGTGAACAGATTGCACATCAGCTACTATTTTGCATTAAACAAATAAGACAGACAAAGTGATAATAATGACCACATGTCAATGTATAATATCTACTCCATCCATCAAAATTATTGTAGAAAACTGGATATTGGGAAGATGAGGATGCATTTGAAGTAGACGAGGGGACCAAATCTGCATGCAAGACAAGGTGGCTGATGTGTGTCCCTTGTACAGGAGAAGGATTCACTCGCTGTGTCAAATTCTGAACGTCTTGCCTTAAGCAGTGAATGCTTTTCAACATTCGGACCTGTGAGGGTTGGGGTGTCTGGGTGGCTATAGAAAGCCATGTTATTTCTGCATCTTTCTCTGCAACGTGTGTCATGTAAATATCCTTCTCTCTCTTTAACTATAGGTCGGCGCCTTCCACTGCCAGCTCATCTTGGGTGAAAGTTGTGATACAACTCTCCCTGATATCATGAGTGGCAACAGTTTTCTCCTTTGACAAAAAGTCTACTGGTCGTTGTTGCACAAAGTGAAATAATAACATCTTTGCAAAATATAACGCACAATCTGCATTGTGCAGTGGATGGCCATAAACTTCCAAGTAGATCCTCTCAACATTTTCTTTGAACACATCGTGGAGGCACTTCGATATCTTCCACCTTCCTTTCTTGATCTTTGCGTCCTCACATGGCTATATTGTTTTGATCATGTCCTTAGTCACTTCTTTATTGATCTCTTTTCATTGCATGTGGTTTGGATTTACCCATTTTGAGAGTCATCTAGCAGTGCACATCGCTTGATGTGCCGACATACCGTGTGCTAGAGACTTCATGCGTTGAAATTCATTAACAGCCGCTTGTTGTTGATCATCATGTACTGATTGGGTGCCACAAACTTGTTCGTCATCGGCCATTTTCTCTTGGAGCTGCAATGGACAAATAGACAAATATTCAATATCATTGGTAAATATATATTCTCACGATTCAATAGTCTCACATATGCACAAGGTAGCAACTTCTTGTCCACTACATAAGATGTCATAGCTGACTAAATCAAACCACAACTGATGCCACTAAACAAAATCACAATTGTTGGACCTAATTCAACCTAAAGACAAATTTGAAATACCCCGTATAGCACGACAAATTTGAAATGATTAAAGATAATTGACTCAAGGAGGTGAACCACTCCAAACCAAATAATACACTTCAATAAAAATAGAATACCCTAGACAAGATAGATGTATATCATAAAAACGTTTATATCGAATAGAAAGATGGTGCAAGTTCAACAAAGCGGTCGTTGGACAGGGTTAGGATCTATCTTTGAATGTTCTTTGAAAAATATCAAAATGTTAGATGCATTTCTTCTTTGTTCCCACTTTTTTAACTTCATCCAACAATCTACTTTAGTCTGAATGGCCCTCATAACATCTTGGTCGGGGTGGTAAAAAACTTCTTCTAGAAAATAAACTTTCTGGCTACACTCCAAGAATCTATCAGCATGTCAAATAAATAACCCAATGCATAAACGTCACTTGATTTTGTGTATGCAGCTATGCACCATGGATCATATAGTTCTGGAGCAATCCACGGTCGCTTAGCCATCTTTGCATCCCTTGCTCTCTGTGCCTCCAAAATTGCAGAGTCCGATTGTGCGCTTGGATGCAGATAATTAATTGACACGCACTTAGCTGACATTCTAAGCATCATTCCCCAATCCATGATGCCGACACGAGGTTTATTAGCGTGAGTAAAGTCCAACATTATGTTGAACGGGTGCAGGTCACTGTGCACTATCCCGGCCAAGTGGAAACCGCAACGCCATCGATTAAGATGTGACAAATGACTGGCAATTTCTTGATCCTTCTTTGATCTGTGCCGTGTCTATCTCTTATACAGGTAGATTTGCTACAGGCGATGACCTCCAGCCATGTTGTAGCCTCTGCATGTGGCGTCTGAACAATCCATGGGCGAATGATAAGCGGCACATCATGTCTCCTACGGTATCCCCATTGTAGTATAGGAATATTGTGATCCAAGGAGCTTCGGTGGTAAAGCCAATGAAGCTTACAATGGAGAGGTGAAGCGTTTTCATTCCTTGATCTGTGTGAAACCTATCAAATTTTGCCTCACTCCCTCCCTTGTAGCATTTTTCTACATATGTAATGTGGTTTGGAAAGAAAGAGATCCCTTTGATGGTGTACAATGTGCACACACCAAAGGAGCATGCTCCAACCCCCGTACCTTCTACCAAGGCCTCGTGAGGGATGCCAACATCCAATGAGCACACTTGGCATTTAAAGTCGTGCGTATAATTGTGTCGGTGCCGCTGGCATCTGATCAACCTCCCAAAGCTGCTTGCCCATCTTGGGCCATCTCAATCTCTTGGGTAAGGTTTCTTGGTCCTGCGCTTTCACACGCTTCATCTTTACCTTCTGTTCCTCCCACAATTTATCCTAGAGCTCGAATTTGAACATGTCGCAGGCAGGAGAGATATCTTCCTTTAAGTCTCTGCAACATACTTTCAAATTGCTAACCTTGTGGTGGGGGTCAAATTCTTGAATGCTTGCAGAAATCAGCAAGTCATATTGGCCTTCACCTCACAGCCTGTGCTCTGTGTTCTTCCATATAGCGCTAGTGAGGTCTTTGATGAAGACGTTGATTTCACTAATCTGCTGTATGCGACTATTTGCACATGATGATATTGCCAAAATACATTCTTTTTGAATGGCATGCATAATAATTTTCTTTTGATCTGACGTCATTTTAGCATTGGACAATAAAAAACAGCATATCAAATACAAATTCATGGTAGCACACTGCACTAACACTCTCACAGTATTTCAGGCAAACCCTCAACCATGACTTGAAGACTTTAAGAAATGTAGAAATACTGATAAACATTCAAAACAATCTTCACTTTAAACTGTAATCTATTACACGTATAAAATGCAAAGCAAACAAGTGGTTTATAAGAACTTCATCCATATTAAACAATACATGTTAACAATCAAGAACTTTTCAAAATATAGTGTACTTTTAACTTATATTTTTCACCCTGCACTCACGCTAGTTCAAACAAAGCACACACCGACTTAAAGACTTCAAAAAATTATGCAAGATTATATTTATTTAGGTGATAATCATTTTGACTTTAAATGGTACGTTTGCTCGTGTAAAGTACAATAAATATATCATTCCTAATAGAATTATCCAAATGTAACAAAACATGTTAAAAATATAAAACAATTCAAAGCCTCTTGGAAGATACATGCATCCTGATGTATATATTATCAATTTATTTTAGCTCATTTAAAACATGCAAATTGTGTTCTCACACTTTTTTACATAGAATTTATGTAAATGTAGCATTTAAAATAGCGATGATGATCGATGCTCTTAAAAAACATACAAAAGAATATCTAACATGCAAATTGTATGCAAATTCTTTTTTATAAAGAATTTATGTAAATGTAGCATTTAAAATAGCGATGATTAATGAACAAAGCATTCTTTAAAAAGATACAAAAAAATATTTAACATGCAAATTGTGTGCAAATACTTTTTTGCATATAATTTATGTAAATGTAGCATTTAAAATAGCGATGATTGATGAATAAAGCATTCTTTTGAATATGAATAGTTAATATATAATTTCATAAGAACACTTAAAAACAACAAAATCAAACAATTCAAACATTTGTATATGAAATACTCTTCATAGCCGTGTTACCGACCAAGTATTTCATATACTTAATACTTAAAAAAATTAATTGCACATGCACATACAAATTATATGACGTTCGTACAGCCGCGTTAATGGCTTGAATGCCACATTTATGCAAAAACAGATGCTTCTAACAAACGACACTCAATTAGCCACGTTACCGATCGAGTGCCGCCTAAATCTAAGGAGAAATAATGGCTTGCATATGAGCATCATATAGCCGCATTATCGACCAATGCCCATATGTTTTTTGGGAAATGGGAAGGGAAGTTGACTTACCATAAGGATACTAGATTCGTCGCGTTACTGACATAGTACCCAGACAGTAAGCCAATACTTATCACAAGGACATCATCTTTCCCGCGTCACCGAGGTGATGCCCGCGTGGTAAGCAATGTTCCGTAGAACACCTTACACACACCCTCCCATTGTGTGGTAAGGTACCTTATGACTACCACGCAATAGAACAAAAGGTACGCTACCACACGACGCATACACACACACAACACATACCCGGGTCGTGTGGTCAGGTACTCCGCTACTGCTGTGCACTGCGACGCACAACATGCTCCCACACGACCCTCTCTCTCCCTCTCTCCTCTCTCCTCTCTCCTCTCGACTTACCTGCAAAGGCGATCGTCTCTCTCTCTCTCTCTCTCTCTCTCTCTCTCTCTCTCTCTCTCTCTCTCTCTCTCTCTCTCTCTCTCTCTCTCTCTCTCTCTCTCTAAAGATGACTCAAAGAATAACGCCCAACGGGCCCGATCGGGGCCCCATATATATAATTATGCAGCCCCGACGGGCCTTTTAGTTTCCCCGACGGGCCCGCAAGGAAAACTGAAAAGCCCGGTGGGATTTTTGTGGGTTTCCATGTCCCCCTAAACCGGATTCTTTGTGACCATGTTAAGTGTAATCATGTAAATGTGTCAATAAGACCTTGTGATCACACAAAATTTGTGATAATAACGTAAATATTAAATCCCTGGCTGAGAGCCTCTCCGTGACATAGTGGTAATGCACCTCAATGTGCTTTGTGCAGGCATGAAAATTTGGGTTCCTCACAACTACCAATGTGCTCTGACTATCAGTGTAGAATTGGCAGTGTCTTGTCCAACACCCAAGTCAGCCATAAGGCGTATGAGCCATACACACTCAACCATAGCTGTGAAGACTTCCATGTACTCATCCTCACAACTAGAAGTGGCCACAGTAGGTTGCTTCTTGCTCAACCATGATATACATGACTGCCAAGCATGAAACAAAAACCACTTGTGCACACTCATGTGTCAAAACAACCAGCCCAATCTGAGCTAAAAAAAGCATGTAAGTCTGGCGGCAATGACCCCCCCTTGGGATAAAACAAGCCAAGCTGATGTAAAGTGCCCCTCAAGTAGCATAAAACCTCTTGACAGCCTTCCAATGCTTAGACCCTGGGCTATGAATAAATCTGCTGATCTATGAGACTGCAAACTGAATATCAGGCCTCGTGTTGCATACATAAATGAGGCATCCAATAGCAGTTTGGTAAAGAGTGACATCTGCAGGATCATCAACATCATGAAGACTCAATTTCAAACGTGTTTCCATGGGAGTGGCAATAGGTTTGCAATCCTCAAGTCCAAACTTACATAGCAATGTCTCTGTGTAACTTTTTTGACACAAGGCAATACCACCATCACACTGCTTAAATTGTATACCCAAGTAATGATGCAACATCCCCAAATCTTTTATCTTGAAAGTAGCATTGAAATCAACCTTAAATTTAGCAATATGTCTCTTATTTGGTCTAGTGATAAGCAAATCATTCACATAAAGAACCATAATGAGAAGTACATCACCCTCACGCTTTACATACAATGTTCTTTCTATTGGACTGTTACACTACAACAGGTTGTGTGCGCTTGTGACGTTTTTAGCGACGGAAATACATTGGGTTTTTATACTCCCCAGCGTCGCTAAGACCGTCGCTACGGGAACGTCGCTATATGTGTTGCTATAAGCATAGCTATATAGCAACGCAAATAGCGACAGTTGCAAGCTTCCTATAGTGACGCTCATAGCGACGTTGCAGAGCCTTATGTAGCGACGCTTATCGATGCCCGAGAGTAAAATTTTTTGGGTGGCAGGGCATTCACCCATCAACCATATTGAATGTTTCAATAATAGAGTAAACCTAAATAAATCCAAGATAAGCCCAGATTCACCTTTGAAAGAAAGTGCAAGGTATAGACCCAAAGTAGTCACCCACAAGACAATATCACCATTAACTCCATCATGCATAGTATTGTTTGCAGAATAAAGATACAAAACTGACAAAAATAAATTGATGAAAGTAAATTAATGACAATTGTACACATCATAGGCAAAATCACTTGATTGTTAAGCTTTGCAAATGTAATAGTTACAACACCATTCTCATTATTGAGAAAATACATGGTTTTCCAATAGTTACAAAAAGATGTATAGACGTCATCTCATTATACATGCTATGACAAAAGGAAACTAATGCTATCTAGCTACGGCTAGACTGACATCGTCTAATCAGACGTCTCATCGCATCCAAGTGACGTATCTGTCGAATTCTGCAAAAAAAAAAACAATAAGACTTTCTGTAAGTATAAACATATAATTTACAAAACAATACAGCAAATGAAAAAGAGTAAAGTGAAATACTAACCATGCCGCCACGAGAACTCACAATGTCCATCAGGGTGTTTAAGCCCTTTCTACTTGCATACTCGCGCTCGTACGGTGTGGGGTCACGTCCTGTCATTGACCACTATTCAAAACATAAAAAGAATCCATTATGTTAGAATTTAAAAGTACAAATAGATGTAGCTACCAAACCTAAAGAGCAATGCAAAAACACTTACAAAATTGGCCTCAAATGATGCCCAACCGTCGTTCCCCAAGTGGTGCGAGCTCCCTGCCTCTACTTGCGCTTTGGCTGTCTCCTTTTGTTACTTCCACTTGTCAGCATTCTCGCGTACTACTCGCTTTGCATTCTTCCAATCTTCTTTGGCCAGCCAATTTGGTTTGTTTTACCCATGCTTTATTGCTTTTTGTACTTTAAAACGCTTGTGCTTGCAGTATTTGCGCATTTGAACCTTCATCAGGTGTTCATTGAAGCGCTCATCCCGACTTGACATGGTAAACTCATCATGCAGCATGTTGATGACTCTGTCTTTTAATTCACTTGGCACTTCACTCCAGGTGTTTAGTATGTATTCTCTAAACACCTGAGAGCAAATACCATGCATGCAAGAGATCACCTTCTTACCTTCATCATCCAAGATGATGCCGCCGTTGACATCGATGGAGTACGGCAAGCCCTCTCGCATGTGATGCGTGAACCTGGGTGTCTTGGCAGGGGTCTCTAGTGGCGTCTCAATGGGGGTACGGACATCAGGTGTCTCCTCTGGAGTCTGGGTCCCGAAGCGAGGAGTGTCTACTGGGGTGACTCCTAGAGGAGTAGGTAGTGGTGTGTAGCCAGGAACAGCCAATAGCTCCGCAAAACCTGGCGTAGATGGAGATGCCTTCGCTGGTGTGGGGACGGGCAAAGAAGGGGAAGGTAAGGAGCCTTGTCGAACACGGTGTTGAGGCATCAGCGGCGACATCCCCACAACAACCGTCGCCGCCACCACTAGAGCGTCGTTGCCTAGACGAGTGTGAAGATCGTCTCGTTGACACCGAAGCTTCGGAGCACGCTGAATGAGGGAGACGCTAAAGGCGTAGAACGACGTGATGGTGCTCTAGAGCGATGATGATCCTCGTACCACCTCCTCTGCTGGGGTGACAAAGAAGAAAGAAACTCATCATCATCCATACCTGCATTAAACACATGAACATTTAATCTTAATATTGAATGGAGAAGAAAACATGGACAAGTTATAATCTATACTATAGATAATAGGGAGAGGGATTCTTGTGTAGAGAGAGAGAGAGAGAGAGAGAGAGAGAGAGAGAGAGGACTCATAAAGGGGGAGGGATTCCTATGTAGAGAGATTCCTGTGAAGCTCTTGTGAATTTGTCTCCCGTGTGCATTCTACGTATCTTGTAAAAGGATGAACTCGTAGTGTGATGGAGACTGAGACTGCAATCGCGAAGGAGGTGATCCGTCCCTGCTCATAGATGCAGCATCTATGAGCAGGGACGGATCACCTCTTTCGCGATTGCAGCCTTAGTCTCCATCGCACTCAAAGCACAGTGCTGCGTTGGCATATATTCAGACTTTCACGATACACCGAGGAGTGTCCCTGCTTGTGAGAACATACCTGGAGCATACCTGGAGTGGAAGCAATGACGATTAAACACAATTTAAATTTCTGAAGTATATCATATAGACAGGAATGGACAAAAAGCCACGTGAATACAATATATATTATAAAACGGAGAAAAATTGTTCAAATACAATATTTATGGCTTTAAGAGGTCTCTCTCTCATCCTCGCATAGCTCAGCATAACTCCCTATGTCTATATAGAGCTCTCCGTTTAGCCAGATGTCCTCTGTTTTATTTTGTAGATACTCTGCATACACCCCATAGAGAGTAGCAGCTTAATGCTTGTCTGGCACCACCTCAGCGGCTTCTGACTGAGCATCTTCTCCGATCTCCTCTATTGATGCCGTTGTGATTGGTACATGGTAGCCCTCATACGTTCGTGCACTACGAGGGGCTACCTCTATGACGTACCACCAGTTTGATGCAGAATTTGTAGGATGAAATATCACCGACCAGAGCCACATAACTTACATGAGAGCTTCCAAGCACATAACTTCTAAACTTGGATATTGACTATTTACATACTTACTTGTTCATAATGCTCGGGTAGTACGAAAGTGTCTCTTAGGTCATTCCATTTTTTAGTTGAATCCACCTCAAGGAAACCAGACCCTCCTCTGCGCACAATAGCGTTGCGACCCTCCATGGTTATCTTGAACCATTGCACGTTGAACAAGTCGACAAAAAATCCTCTATAATTGATCCTCAAAATCTCTTGTAGCGTACTAAAGTAAGTGAGTTCCGCCACCACAGGATCTGCATCAGAGGACCTTCGTCGACTAGACTGTTCAAATTTTGCCATGATTCCACAATCTTAAGTAAAACGCTTTTTGACGATCCGTTCCACCTAAAATGGCGACCTTTACACCATGCTGTTGTGTATGACTTATACTACAACCAACAAAGATTATGAGTGGCCGTTCAAACATCTAAAAAGTCACTAGTCATACATTGCAAACTTACCTTGGTCGCGCAACCCCGAGAGTACTCCCACTCCTCCTCAGTCACTTCTTCACCGCACTATTGTGCACTTTTTAGTTGGTTGTGCAACCATCTTAAGCTCATGAATGTTGGTAGTCTCTCTAGACCCGTCGGATAATGCATCGGTGGTCGTCTTCCCCGTCTCCACTCAATCCGTGTCCTTTGTCGCTCTTGATTTGCATCCTCATATTGTGAAATCCACTTTTGCATCACTGGATTGTGAAGCATGCAAAATTGATTGATTTTAGCCTCTAGATCTTTTGTCATCTTCTTCTCAACACCGAGATTGCACATGACAATCCCAAATATGTGCACATCATGTATGGTTTGCCATAGCATGTCCCGGGCTTTATCAAATCCGTCTAGCCACTCTCCAATGTAAACTAGGGACTCTGATACCAGCCAACCTTCCACCATGCTACCCTCTGGACGTGCCTTCTGACGCACATATCCCTTGAGTGTTTTCATGAAACGTTCTATAAAGAACATCCATCTGGAATGTATTGTGCTAGCTATTTCCACCTCATCAACTATGTGAACAAGAAGATGCACTTGAATGGTTAGCATGGTAGTAGGAAAGGGTTTCTCAAACATGCACACAACCTCCGCAGTGTTTAGTTTGGCGAATGGTATGGAGTCTACATTGATCTCCTTTTGTGAGATCCGCTGCAGCAACTTCGCAAGTTTTTAGATTGTGTTACGGACATCAGGAGACAAACATCCCTCAATGGCCACCGGTAAAATAAATTGCAAACACGTCTAGCAATGATATTAAAGTCCACACACAAATTTTTTACACAATTCCCACTATGATATATTCCACTTCAAACATACCTGACACATGCCAGTCGTGTGATTTCAAACCGGTAAGCTTTCCTTCTTTAGTGAAACACGTTCGGAGTGAGTGCATTACAGCAGTGGGGGTCCGCACAGATTGAATGTTCTCTTTTACTTTGCGTTCTTGGGCTCCTATCAATATCCATGGCGCTTTAGGTAGTTTTATCGATCCATCGGATGCTATCTACAGCCAATATTGCTCCATACGATCCACATTTCTAAGGTAAACCCTGCCTCCCAAAGTATCTTTCTTACCGGTCAGATGGTCCCACAGCAGATTACCCACATTCTTGAATATGTGCATTGGATCGAGCAAGTGATTGATCATGAGTCTGGGCCAATATGGTAACTCGTACCATAGATAGAGTCTCTTCATCCCTGGGGGAAAACCGTCATCACACACCTCCTTCTGCTCTAACCATGCTTCTGCAAACATCCTCGGTGGCTCACTTCCCAAAAAGCCATCGCGTAACACATGATTCTCTAGAAGATATACTTGATGACCTTCGTAGATTTGCTTCTTCAATGAGGGCGCCCGACGTGCATTAAGTCTAGGTCCACATGTGACACATGCTCTGTATCCGCTTGTTTGAAGCCCTGCATGTATACACATGACAATAGATAAGCTTGAGAAAAACCAAGATTTACAGTGTTTTAAGTTTGAGTGTAAATCACCTAAGCATTTTGTTAGTCCGAGATAGTCATGCATGGTCCACATTAGAATTTCTCTTATCAAAGCATTCCGTCGACCTGTGTGTCGGCTCATATCCACCACTTCTATGCCAATCCACAATTGTTGTAGCTCTTCCAATAGTGGACAAATATACACATCCATATTCTTCACTTTATACTGCCTCAGCACAATCAAGCTTAGCCATAGGTAACTCTTCTTGGAAGTCAATCACGGGGAGAATGTTGTAGTTGACGATGACAACGGGCCATACATTGTAAGATGTTGATCTCTAACCAAATGGATTTACGCCATCCATAGCCAGGCCTATGCGCAAATTTTGAGCTTCCCTGGCAAAACCCGGCCCTGTATCGTCTATATGTTTCCAAGCTGCACAATCTGCAGGAATCCGTAGCACACCATCCGAAGATTTATTCTCCTCATGCCATGATGCTAGGGCGGCCATGGACTTACATTCGAAGAAATGCTTGATGCGAGGAAGCAGAGGAAAATGTCGCAAAACCTTTTGTGGAATTTTTGTTCCATGGAGATCTACTAATATCTCTCAGAATCACATTTCGAACATTTCTCCATGCGTATGTATTCCCCTCTGAAAAGAATGCAGTCATTAGGACAAGCGTGAATCAAATTGTAATCCATCCCCAAGTTTCGCAAGATCTTTCTTACTTCCTCTCTGGAATCTGGCATCACATTATCGGCTGGCAGTATGTGCTCTTTGAGCAATCTACACAGCGAAAAAAATGCGGTACACTTGTGTAAGTAATCTATCATATCATTATACATCTACAGTTTTTTATTAAAGTAAACATATTGTAATAGATCACCTGAAAAGAACTGTGACGCTAGTGTCACTCCATCCAAACTTTGCCTGCATGTTGAGAAGAACTAGGAGCGCCTTCAATCTAGACACACGTGCTCCACTATACAATGGCGTATCGGCTTCACTTTTCATATCATCATAGATAAGCCTTTTTAAATCCATGATCGTCTCAATCATTTCATCAATCTCGGGCTCAAACATTGCCTCATTGGGAATGCGGTCTGCATGATCATCTGCCGAGCTGTCAGAGGCTACATCTTGTGGCCTATGCTACTTGACCAAAGCGCCTGCGAATGCATCTATTGGGTTGCAAGATTACTACCTATTGGCCAGCGTCAAAGTCCGACGAGTTATAATTGGCAACAACTCAATCTGTAATAGATGGATCAAACTCGCCAAATTCGGAAACATGCTGCACAAAAACGCATCTTGTCTATCACACAGCATGCTTGCATTGATTACAAGGACATAAGATCCTTGTTGAGAGATAGGTCTTTTGATTGGACGGCCCCACATCCTCGTCACTACGCATAATGAATGTAAAAAACTTATAACCTGGACATAAATTTAATCTTCTATTGGCATCCTCCGTTTTTTATCTCTTTCTCTCTCTCTCTCTCTCTCTCTCTCTCTCTCTCTCTCTCTCTCTCTCTCTCTCTCTCTCTCTCTCTGTTCACACTGTAAACTACCTCACATTCTCTAGTCATGCCCAATCCCCGCACACCTTGGTCTAGAGGTGTACGGAGATCAGAACCACCGGGTTATAATCTCGTCTTTATTGGTCAATGCCTATATTTGTGGGTACGAGAAATCTACACACGTCTACATGATAGTACATGTAGTGGACAAAACCCCTTTGCCTTTTCTCTAGTTGTAGCAATTCACAGCATCTTAATATCTCTTCATAGCAGATCTTTGTTTGAGGGATTACTTAGCACATTACATGTTGGCTTCCAATCTGAGTATCATGTTGTTGAAAGCTTTTCAACTTAAGGTCGCATCCGTAGAGAGAGAGAGAGAGAGAGAGAGAGAGAGAGAGAGAGAGAGAGAGAGAGAGAGAGAGAGATCATCGTTTGCCTAACTGTAATTTATTTTTTGTAATCCCGAAAGTAGACTTAAATATAAAAAACTAAATCCAATATCTAATCTTAAATCTAACCTAATTGAACATATGGTGATCCGCGACTAATTGAATATGATTAGTGGTTGAGTTAATAGGTATCAGATTTTGATGGGAATATACATATTGTTGTGTAACTAGTGTTTTCTCTTTGGGCAAAGCCTTCATTCACATGCCCTAAAATCTAACTAAATCTAATCTAATCTCAAATCAAACATAAATTTAGATCTAATCTAATTTTAAACTCAACATAAACCTAAATCTAATTTAATCTTAAATCTAACATAAACCTAAATGTAATCTAACTTAAATCTAAATCTAATCTAATCTTAAGCGCAACTTAAACCTAAATCTAATCCAATCTTAAATCCTAAGCCTAAATGTAATCTAACTTAAATCTAACCTAGCTAATTTTGAATCTTGCCCTAATTTTAAATTTAACGTGAATCTAAATCTAACATAATTTTAAACTCAACATAAACATAAAATTAAATGTAATCTAACCTAATTTTAAATCAATTTAAATCTTAACCTAATCTTAAGTCTAACCTAATTTTAAATTTAGCATAAATTTTAAGTATAAGTTAAATATAATCTAACTTACTCTTAGATCTTAATCTAACCTAATCTTAATTAATATAATTCTAAATCTAACCTAACCTTAAATCTTGATATAACATTCATTTCATTTCATATTTTCTCTACTTTATCTCTCTCTCTCTCTCTCTCTCTCTCTCTCTCTCTCTCTCTCTCTCTCTCTGTTTGCTCCTCTTACCTCTCTCTTTTCGTCTTCTCCCCCTCTCTCTCTCTTTGGTTTCTCTCTCTCTCTCTCTCTCTCTCTCTCTCTCTCTCTCTCTCTCTCTCTCTCTCTTTCTTTTCTCCTCTCTCTCTCTCTCTCTCTCTCTCAATGTGTGTGTGTGTGTATTAATTCTTTGTTTATGCATGTGTGTGTATGTGTTTTTTGTTTATGCATGTGTGTACTCTCTCTCTCTCTCTCTTTCTTTCTTTCAAAGACACAATGTGTATGTGTGAGTGTGTGTGTGTGTGTGTGTCTGTGTGAGAGAGAGAGAGAGAGAGGGAGAGGGGAAGGCCACTACAAGAGGTTGTATGCACTTGTGAGGCTGTTAGTGACGGAAATACATTGGGTTTTTATACTCCCTGGCGTCGCCAAGAGCGTCGATACGGGAACGTCGTTATGGGCGTTGCTATAACCGTCGTTATATAACGACGATCATAGCGACGTTTACAGGCCACCTATAGCGACGTTTATAGCGACGCTGCAAAGCCTTATATAGCGACGGTCATAGCGACGCCCGAGAGAAAAAAAAATTGGTCGCAGGGCATTCAGCCCTGCCACCCATAAACCATATTGAATGTTTCATTAATTGATTCACCTTTGAAAGAAAGTGCAAGCTTAGATATAGACCCAAAGTAGTCACCCACAAGACAATATAACCATTAACTCCATCATCCATAGTATTGTTTGCAGAATAAAGATACAAAACTGACAAAAGTAAATTGATGAAAGTAAATCAATGACAATTGTATACATCATCGGCAAAATCACTTGATTGTTAAACTTTGCAAATGTAATAGTTACAACACCATTGTCATTATTGAGAAAATATACATGGTTTTCAAAAAGACGTATAAGCGTGACTCTCATGATACATATGCTATGACAAAAGGAAACTAATACTATCTAGCTACGGCTAGACTGACTTCGTCTAATCAAACGTCTCATCGCGTCCAAGCGGTGTATCTGTCGGATTCTACAAAAAAAAAAAGACAGCTTTCTGTAAGTATAAACATATAGCACGTTTATAAACAATACAACAAACAGAAAAGAGTAAACCCTAATACTTATAACCATGCCGCCGCGAGAACTCAGAATGTCCATCAAGGCGTTTAAGCCCTTCCTACCTGCGTACTCACGCTCGTACGGTGTGGGGTCACGACCTGTCATCGACCACTGTCAAAACATACAAAGAATCCATTATGTTAGAATTTAAAAACCCCTAAGCCCTAAACTATCAAACTTAAAGAGCAATGCGAAAACACTTACAAAATCGGCCTCAAATGATGCCCACCTGCCGCTCCCCATGTGGTGCGAGCTCCCTGCCTCTACTCGCGCTCTGGCTGCCTCCTTTTGTTGCTTCCACTTGTCGGGATTCTCGCGCGCTACTTTCTTCGCATTCTTCCAATCTTCTTTGGCCAGCCAATCTGGTCTGTTCCACCCATGCTTAATTGCTTTTTGCACTTCGGAACGCTTGTGCTTGCAGTATTCGTGCATTCGCACCTTCATCAGGTCTTCATTGAAACGGTCATCCCGTGTTGGAATGGGAAACTCGCCATGAAGCATGCTGATGACTCTGTCTTTTAAATCACTTGGTACTTCACTCCAGGTGTTTAGTATGTAGTGTCTAAACACCTGAGATCAAAGACCGCACATGCGCGAGATCACCTTCTTGCCTTCATCATCCAAGATGATGCCACCACTGAAGTCAACGAAGTAAGGCAAGCCCTCTCACCGGTGACGCGTGAACCTGGGTGTCTCGGTAAGGGTCTCTAGCGGCGTGTTGATGGGGGTACGGACGTCAAGTGTCTCCATTGGAATCAGGGCCCCGAAGCGAGGAGTGTCAATTGGAGTTACTCCTCGAGGAGTAGCTAGTGGTGTATAGCCGCTAAGAACGGCCTTCAGCCACGCAAAACCTGGTGTAGATGGCGATGTCGTGGATGGTGTGGGGGCGGGCAAAGAAGGGGAGGGTAAAGATCCTTCTTGAACACGAGGCGATGTCGAGCCATCGGCGGCGGCATCCCCACAACAACCGCCACCACCACCACTAGAGCGCCAGTGCCTAGACAAGTGTGAAGATCGTCTCGTCGACACCGAAGCTTCGGAGCACGTTGAATGCTCCAAAACAGAGGGAGACGCTAAAGGAGTAGGAACACGCGATGGTGCGCCAGAGCGATGACGCTCCACATACCACTGTCTCTCCTCGGGTGACAAAGAAGAAAGAACCTGCTCATCATCCATACCTGCATTAAACACACGAATATTTAAACTTAATATTGAATGAATGGAGAAGAAAACATGGACAAGTAGAGAGAGAGAGAGAGAGAGAGAGAGGGACTCATAAAGGGGGAGGGATTCCTGTGTAGAGAGATTTCGTTGAATTTCTGTGAATTTGTAAAAGCGCTGCGCTCCGGGTGCGATGGAGACTGAAGCTGCATCGCAAAGATCTGCTCATAGAAGTTGCTTGCCCCACCACTAAATCTAATTGATCGGGTGAAAGAGACGCTGAGAAGCAGTAGTAGTGCTTCTTAGTGTCTCTTTCATTCGATCAGCTAGATCTAGTGGTGGGACGAGCACCATCTATATTGAGCAAACCAGCTTCGCGATTGCAGCTTCAGTCTCCATCCCACTCGAAGCGCAATGCTCGTCGTTCCTACTTGTGAGAACATACCTAGAGCATACGTACCTGGAGTGGACGCAAAGACCATTAAATACAACGACGCAATGACCATAAATACAACGACGCAATGACCATAAAATACAATGACGCAATGACTCATATAGATAGAAATGGACAAAAAGCCACGTGATTACAATATACATTATAAAATAGAGCTAGATTGTTCAAATACAATATTTATGGCTTTAAGAGGTCTCTCTCTCATCCTCGCAAAGCTCAACATAACTTCCTATATCTATATAGAGCTCTCCGTTTAAACAAATGTCCTCCATTTCATTTTGTAGATCCTCTGCATGCACCCCATAGAGAGTAGCAACCCCGAGAGTACTCCCACTCCTCCTCAGTCACTTCTTCACCGCACTGTTGTGCGCTTTTCAATTGGTTGTGCAACCATCTTAAGCTCATGAATGTTGGTAGGCTCTTCAGACTCTTCGAATAGTGCATCGGTGGTCGTCTTCCCCGTCTCCACTCGATTTGTGCCCTTTGTCGCTCTTGCTTTGCATCCTCATATTGTGAAATCCACTTTTGCATCACTGGATTGTGAAGCATGTAAAATCGGTTGATTTTAGCCTCTAGATCTTCCATCATCTTTTTTTTAACATCGAGATTACACATGACAATCCTAGATATACGCTCATCATCTATGGTTTGCCATAGCGTGTCCTGGGCTTTATCAAATCCGTCTAGCCACTCTCCAATGTACACCACGGACTCTGATACCAGCCAACCTTCTGCCATGCTACCCTCCGGACGTGCCTTCTGACACACATATCCCTTGAGCAAAAAGAACATCCATCTGGAATGTACTGTGCCAGCTATTTCCACCTCATCAACTATTGAACAAGAAGATGCACCTGGATGGTTAGCATGGTAGTAGGAAAGTGTTTCTCAAACATGCGCACAACCTTCGCAGCGTTTAGTTTGGCGAATGGTATGGAGTCTACGTTGATCTCCTTTTGTGAGATCCATTGCACCAACTTTGCAAGTTTGTAGATTGTGTTACGGACGTCAAGAGACAAACATCCCTCAATGGCCACTGATAAAATAAACTGCAAAACACGTGCAACAATGATATTAAAGTCCACACACGAATTTGTTACACAATTCCCACTATGATATATTCCTCTATGAACATACCTGACACATTTTATGCTAGTCGTGTGACTTCAAACCGGTAAGCTTTCCTTCTTTAGTAAAACACATTTGGAGCGAGTGCATTACGCCAGTGGGGGTCCGCAAATGCTGCTTGACCAAAGCGCCTGCGAGAACACGACTATTGGGTTGCAAGATTACTGCATGTTGGCCATTGTCAGAGTCCGACGAGTTATAATTGGCAACAACTCGATCTATAATAGATGGATCGAACTCTTCAAATTCGCGAACGTGCTGCAAAGAAACGCGTCTTGTCCGTCGCATAGCATGCTTGCATTGATTACAAGGACATAAGATCCTCCTTGAGAGATAGGTGTTTCGGTTGGACGGCCCACATCCTCGTCACTACTCATAATGAGGGTAAAAACCTTATAACCTGGACAAAAAATTTAATGTTCTATTGGCATTCTTTGTATGTTATCTCTCTCTCTCTCTCTCTCTCTCTCTCTCTCTCTCTCTCTCTCTCTCTCTCTCTCTCTCTCTCTCTCTCTCTCTCTTTGTTCACATTGTAAACTACCTCACATTCTCTAGTCATGTCCAATCCCCGCACACCTCGGTCTAGAGGCGCACAAAGATCAGAACCATCAGGTTATAATCTCGTCTTTATTGGTCAATGCCTATATTTGTGGGTATAAGAAATTTACACATCCACGTCTACATGATAGTGCATGTAGTGGACAAAACCCCTTTGCCTCTTCTCTAGCTATAGCATTTCACAACATCTTAACATCTTTCCATAGTAGATTTTTTCACCGTTCGTCTAACTCTAATTTTTTTACCGTAACCTCAAAGGTAGACTCTAATATAAAAACTCAATCCAAAATCTAATCTTAAATCTAACCTAATTGAACATGTGGTGATTCGCTCCATTGAAGGGTAAAAGACATACTAATGGGGCTACTAGCTGCGTAGATGTAAATGGGTCTCACATATACAAATACTTCAATGCAAGAGTTTAATAATGTCACCTCTCCGCCCCGTCAATCCATGACCCAGGTGATGGGAAAAAATCCTCCTCGAAGCTGGCCCAGCTGCCACTCCCCAGGTGATGGGATAATCTCGTCTTGATGCGAACTCTTGCTGCGTCCCTCTGCTGCCACCACCTATCTGGATTGGTCGTCCTCTCCTCCCTAATACCCCTCCACTCCTCTCTTTCAAGCCAATCAGGTCTGGCAGATGTGCATCTGAACTTTGATGCTTCATGTAGTCGCGCATGCGTCTCCTCATCGAAGCATCGTCAAATGTATTCTCTAGAGAGGGAACTGGAAACTCCCGATGCAGCGTAGCAATAAAATAATCCTTGGAGGCTTTATCCTGAGCCCTCCAAGAGACCATGACAGACTACAGTGTGTCAGAAAACCTGTCTACACAACTTCGTATGCGGCCGATCACCTGCTTCCCCTCAAGGGTCATAATGATCTCATCGGACATACGATTGATGAGGTAGGCGTATCCCTTTGGCATGTCCCTCCCGTGAACTATAGCAACCCTGTCCGGTGAATGCTCATTGTCCAGGCCTCTAGGCGACCCCAATGCAGTGTTCGGGTCACTCCTCAGCATCTCCGACGCAGTGGCCGGGACACCACTCTCAAACGCATGGGCAGTATAATCCTTCGGTGTAGTCTGAGCAGTCTCACAACCAGGGACACTCCTCGGTGTGTCCTAGGGACTCTGCAACACATGAGCTCCAGAAACGACGTGCTCCTTGTCATAACAACCACCACCGCTAGACTGTCGTGGAATTGCTGGTCCGCATGGTCCATCGAACATAAATCTAGATCTAATTTAATCTTAAACTCAAAATAAACCTAAATTTAATCTAATCTAACGTAAATCTAAATATAACGCGTGTAAATAAACTTAAACTAATCTAACATAAATCTAACTCAAAATAAACCTAAATCTAATTTAATCTAACCTAAATAAACATAAATCTAATCTAACGTAAATCTAAATCTAACCTAATCTTAAACGATAAAAAGAGGAAAACGGTATAAGCTTTCTATCACCCGAATGTGGTAGATTGGGTGTGCCATTTCCCTCTTGAATAACATGTCTTGAGTTCAACTCCTTGTCGACTAGATCTCTAAGGTCTCTTGGGATAGTTTCCTATGACGCTAAAACTTTCTTCTTCTCGGGGGTGTGTGTGTGTGTGTGTGTGCCAATAAAAAGAGGAAAATGATATAACCTTTCTATCACCCAAGTGTGGTAGATTGGTTATGCCATTTCCCTCTTGAATAACAGGTCTTGAGTTTAACTCCTCGTCGGCTAGATCTTTAAGGTCTCTTGGGATAGTTTTCTACGACGTTAAAACTCTCTTCTTCCCGGGTGCGTGTGTGGGGGGGTGTGTGTGCGCGCCAAAAAAAAGAGGAAAATGGTATAACTTTTCTATCACCCAAGTGTGGTAGATTGCTTATGCCATTTCCCTCTTGAATAACAGGTCTTGAATTCAACTCCTCGTCGACTAGATCTTTAAGCTCTCTTGGGATAGTTTCCTACAACGTTAAAACTCTCTTCTTCTTCTTCTTCTCCTCTCTCTCTCTCTCTCTCTCTCTCTCTCTCTCTCTCAATGTGTGTGTGTATGCATTCTTTGTTTATGCATGTGTGTGTTTTTTTTTTGTTTATGCATGTGCTCTCTCTCTCTCTCTCTCTCTCTCTCTCTCAATGTGTGTGTGTATGCATTCTTTGTTTATGCATGTGTGTTAGTTTTTTTTTGTTTATGCATGTGCTCTCTCTCTCTCTCTCTCTCTCTCTCTCTCTCTCTCAAAAACACAATGTGTGTGTGTGAGAGAGAGAGAGAAAGAGAGGGAGAGAGAGAGAGAGAGAGAGAGAGAAACAGGGGAAGGGAACATGAGAGAGAGGAGAGGGAAGGATCATACCTGGCTCTCCTTCCTCTCCTCGTGTATGTGTGTGTGTGTGTGTGTGTGGAGAAGAAAGAGAGAGAGAGGGAGAGCGCGGGTTACCTTTGCTTGCTTGAGCGTCGAAAACTCAGATCACTCAAATCTGAGATCTAAGTTTTCGGACGCTCTCGGTTATTTTTTTACCCCTGTCGGTGTTGCTATAGGCGTCGCTATGGGCGTCGCTAAGCTACAAGTAAACTAGCGACGCCATTGGGTTTCACTTTTGAGCGTCGCACTGCGAGCGTTGCTAATGTGAAGTACCTCTTGTAGTGGAACATGAAAGAGAGGAGAGGGAAGGAGCATACCTGGCTCTCCTTCCTCTCCTCGTGTGTGTGTGTGTATGTGTGTGTTGGGGGGGGGGGGGGGGGGGGGGGGGGGGGAGAGAGAGAGAGAGAGAGAAAGAGGGAGAGCGTGGGTTACCTCTTTCGCTTGAGCGTCGAAAACTCAGATCTGAGATTTGAGTTTCTGGCGCTCTTGATTTATTTTTTACCCGTGTCGGTGTTGCTATGAGCGTCGCTATAGACGTCGCTATGCAACAAAGAAAATAGCAACACTTATAGCGACGCTCATAGCGACACCATGGATTTTCACTTTTGAGCGTCGCACTACGAGCGTCGCTAATGTGAAGTACCTCTCGTAGTGTTACGAAAGCCTTGTTTGACCAAATGAGTATCAACCTTCTCATACCAAGCACGAGGAGATTGCTTCAACCCATACAAGCTTTGTTACATTTGCACACTTTATCCTCTTGTCCTTTCTTGACAAAACCGCGAGGCTGTGTTACATAAGCTTCCTCAAATATGTCACCATTCAAGAAAACAGTGTTTGATTTATGTACATCCCAACCAAAATGAGCTGCCAATGCATATAGAAAACGCACAGTAGTCATACGACAAGTGGGAGCAAAAGTTTCTTCATAATCTATGCCTTTTTGTTGTGCATAACCCTTTGCAACAATTCGAGCCTTATAACGATCAATCTCACCATTCAGTTTGCGTTTCAACTTATAAACCCACTTCGTACCATTGGCCTTTTTGCCAGTAGGCAAATCACATAAAGTCCATGTGTCATTTTCTGTAAGTGCATCAAATTTTGATTGCATGGAATCCATCCAATTTTTTGAATTTTGTGCTTCATTAATGTTATGCAAAAAACGACAATGACAAAAATCTACACAAAATGACAAAATAGCCTACGCAGTACTGCCTGTAGTGGAAACGAAGGCCGAAATGAGCCCGAATCATAAATCTAAGCAAACAATGTACTGGAGCTCACTGAAATTGGAGACAGTGAGCAAACATGTGTTGGAGCTACTAGCGAGTAAGCCCGAGAGGACACAACCTGCTTTGATACCAATTGTTGGAATTAGAGTTACAGGAAAACACAGACAGCTTGGAGAAGACGAAGGAAGCTTAGGGCACACAACAAAGAGTGTATTACTTAGTGTGAAATGGAAAGATCGATAGCCCTAGAATGATGGGTGTATATACAATGAGCGAGGGAAAAATGCCCCGGCGGTCCAAAGTGTGTTCACACACATCACTACCACATGTATATGGTAACACAGTAGAGCAAAATTGCAGGTTTTTCCACTAAAAAGCAGCCCCCTCTCTCTCTTCCCCATGGCAATATGAGCTGATGTGTCAATTTTTGGGCCATTTTTTCACTTTGGACCAAAAAAATAGGTCATTTTCAGCTTATTTTTAGCCCAAAAAATGTCATTTTTTATGCGAAAAATCTCAAACGGAGTTAAAAAAAATCCCTAAATTTGTGAGATCACTTGCATAAGCATAAAAATCATAGACATATATCATCTTTTATCAATATACCATTTTGGGTCACTTTCCATGCAATTTTGCGATGCCTAATAGCTGTTATTTTTGGCAGTTTTTTCCCGCATCAGACTTTATAGGCGAAAAGAGAGTGTCACCATAAAACACTTGGAATATGTACATTGTCAAACCAAATTAAGCATCTTATCAAGTAGGAAAGCACGCAAAGGTGCCACATCCAAGGCCACGATTCTTTGGATAGGTATGTACATGATAGCGACCGCAGTAGTCGATTTAGTATATAGCACAATATGTACATTATTTCTTTTCTTTCCATGCATCGAGAAGTGTCAAAATTGAGGTGAATGTTTTTATTTCACACTACGTACGTGCCACGGCACGACATTCACCCCCTCTGAACCTGCACATCCTCCGACATGTACCAACATTTTACTTATGTAGGTTTAATCTTCATTAAGATCCACAAATATTTGAATGTCATTTTCATCTTCTGCAAAGTTTCAAAGATCACACTTTGCTTCTTCATCCTCACCTATGGCAATTTCATTAGGTTCTTCATAATCATTTTGTTGTGAATCAAAAGGATCGTTATCATGTCTCCTCTTGAACATCTTGATTCTTTTGCCTGATATGGGAGCTTTGAGCTCTGTTCCATCGAGCTCCCTCAAGGTATATGTAGCATTTCCATGCACATGTTTGACAATATACGGCCCAAACCACCTTTTTTCAAACTTTCTTTGTGTGGTGTGCTAGCTGTCAATGCTATTGTCATACATGTGGACCCAATCACCCTCTCAATAGTCTTTGGTTGGAGCCTATGTCTTTTATGAAATCTATCTTTATTCTTTAGTCTTGCATCCTTCAATCGAGCTTTTGCAATCTCTATGTCTTCTTGCCTTCTTTCCAATTTCCTTATGCGCAATGCAAGTAGATTTTTCTTACTTACACCATCTTTCCAAGGTAACATGTTCCAAGTAGGAACTGCATCCTCAATTGGCATGACTGGCTTCTGACCATACATCAATTTAGTAGGCATGTAACCAGTTGAGCTATGAGTTGTACGATCAACCCATAAACCATATGGTAGCAACCTTGGCCATTCATGCATTCTACCTTTGCATGCTTTAGCCAAAGCTTTGATGATAGGAGGATGTCCTCTTTGACTTTTTCCATTTCTCTTTGGATTATAAGCACAAGTCAGGGCTAGCTTGATACCAATTCTTGTAAAGAAATCCCTTGCCATGTCAAAGTATCCTCTAATCCTTGGACAACCATAAATCACCGCAGTGCGAATGGAGACAAAAGTATTGCATGATGGATCTGCATGTGCCATGGTCAAAAGCAAAGATGTAAAACGAGCTATTCAATTGTTGACAGTATCGTTGACCATGAGAGAAATTGTGACAGCTTAAGGGACCATTCTCCACCAAAACCAAGCAAGGAGTTTCAAGATCAAAGGGAGATGAGGGGTTTTGGCCGAGTACCATTGTAAGATGGGAGTGCATTGGTACACGAAGAAAAAGGTTCTTGCCTGATCCAAAGGGAGACAAAGTTTTTTCTACAGGTGTCCTAGTAGCAAAGGATGGATCAGTATCTATTACAATGCTTGGAGATTTAAAGAAAGGACAAAAACAATATGTAAATAGTGTATAAAGAAAATACAAAAACCATGATTTGCTAGATGAAGACGAGTACATTTCACGTGTTTTTTAAGAGGTTTCTTTTGTAGATACTATGGGTGATCTCAATGCTATAGCAGATTGTAGTTTTCAACATAGAAATGACATGGTAAAAGTAGCTTCTATGGACATGTATAGAATCATTGAGTCTTTCAAAGATGAGGAGTGCTTCAATGTGCAAAAAGATCTAGAAGTGCAAGGGGAGACAAAGTACAAGACTGTAGCAAAGAAGGTGAAACCAGTGGCATTGCCTTTGCCTACAAATTGCAAGGAAAAGATGGATCAGCTTCTTTGCAACCTAGTCTCCGAGATTCAAAAAGAATTGGTCACAAGTTTCATGGTCAATATCAATTGGCCACTTTCCCTTCATGTAGAGACTCTTGGACATGAGGTTAATCTCCAAACCATGGTCTATCAAGGCCACGTAAGGCTCCTCAAGATCTCCCACCTTAACCAAGATTTCTTTTGTAGCCTTGCCCAATGGTTTCTAAAATAGTGGCTCTTATGAATGGCTTCCTTTTCGTCTTCATCTTCATCTTCAAATTTAACATGCCTATTTCTACCGCCCAAAGACTGGTAGCATCTTACAACATTCTCGTTTTCATCTCTTTGTTGTACTTGTATCACATGTGTCTTTGAAGCACTCTCTTCAGCCTATGATTGGATAGACTCCGCCGTGAAAGCTTCTCGCTTTCTTCTTATGATATCAATGATTTCCTCGTGGAACTCTCTCTTTGCAATGCCAAGGGCTTCTCCCAATGTAAACTCCACCTTTCTATTTAAGATCCTTCCCTCTAAAACTTTCTTTAAATCTGTGGCAACTTCAATATTTGATTGTAACTTGTATGATGGGCTTTTTCCTTTGCTCTTTTCTTTATCTTGCTTTTCCTTTGGTGCAACATCTCTCATTGGTACTTCTTGTGATAGAGGTTCCCTTGTCATGGGCTCTTGAGAGGGACCCGGATCCTTCCTTCCTCCACCTCTAGTAGCCCTCTTTGAGGGACGTTCATCCCCATTTCCTCTCCTATGTTTTTGTGCCTTGTTGCCTTGACACTTTGCGATGTAGGCATGCACTAACAAGTCATCTACAGGTTCATTACATCCAGTCTCAAGACGAATACAATCTCCAACTTCATGTAAGATTTCTTTAGTCAACTTTCCCTTCATACCTAACTCCATCGCAGATGGCCAGACATCTTCACCATCCTCACTTAGATCTTCAATAGAGTTTGATCCTTTGAGCATGACTTGACCAGCCTTTAAGCCAAATGTTGTTGCTTTAACCATTGAGATAGCATGATTGGTTTCCATGTCCTCAACTAGCTTTTTCATCCCTCCTATTCCAAAGTTGTTCGTCAAGGGCTTCCCTATTTCACTAAGATGTATATTTTTCTCTTTGAAGAAGACAAGATCTTTACACAAGGCATCTTTGAATCTTTCATAGTCCCTTTTTGAATGGTTTGGGTTGTCACACCATATGCACCTTTTTAAAAACCCCTCTCTGTTTTGAGATCTTTGACTTGATGGATGTCCAGATGTTTGCCCCTTTTCTTCAAGCCTTGTTAGCTTTAATTTCAGCTCACTTATGCCCTTCACAAGTTCTTCAAGCATAGATTCATCATCCTTAGAAGATACAATAGCAGATTTTGGTTGCTTCTCAGTAATAGCAGAAACTTGTCTCTTCTTCACCACCATCTTGTCTCTTCTGCATTGTGTTTTTGCCAATAGGAAGACTGCATCTTGTACATCATTACACCACGTCTTCAAACCTTGTATCTTTGGAAAGAAGCCAAATTTCAACCACCAAAGCACTGCAATCTATTCTGAAGAGAATTGACCAGTTTGATGGCAAAGACATCACAAAGTATTTATGAGATTATATGAAGGAAATGAAGTTGAATCGAGTGTGCAAGGAAGACATGGTCCAAAGTTTTGAGTTAGTTTGTGTCCTAGAGATCAAAGACCATATTAGGGCAATCCAAAATGCTCATGGAATAAATTGGGAGGAATTCAAGCTTGCTCTAAAAGAAGACTACTTTATGGAGGACTCTGAGAGGGTGACCAAAAGAACTTTCTTAGATTGGGTTGCAAAGCCTAAAGAAAGGATTTCTGCTATAGAGATTCTCAAAGAGTTTGAGCGACGCTATGCTCAGCTATCACAAATTAAACAAGCTTCCTTGGATAGGGAGAAGGTAGAACCTTTTCCAACAAGCAGTAAGCAAAGAAATCGAATAAAAGTTAGAGCTTATCTTGGAAGACAAAGATATTGTTGTTGTTGCATATACATGGCAAATGCTTGAAACATCTGCATGTCTGCAGGATCAAAGTGCATCCCATGTGTCTCTGGATTTTCATCCATGGCTAAAAAAGTGTGTAGATAAATCCACAAACTCCTACCCCAGTAGTTTCACATCGGGTTCACCAAAAATGTCGAAATGTGTGCGCTCTAGCTTGGAAGGTGCAAAACCTCTGGCTGTGAGAGCTCGTGATGAGAGTCACAAACACTTTAAGAAAAAATGTTTATGGAAAATGACCAACTCTGTTTCTAAAGATGAATGCAAAACTAAGAGTGTTCGTGACAAGACGTCACAAACCCTCTCCCCTATTATGCTTGGAAATTGCTTGTTTTTGTAGACGAGTTCGTAGATGAAAGGATCACCAATTCACATCCAGTTTTACCTTAAAAATAGATACTAAGAACACCAAACTTTTGGCCATGAAACTTAAACTCTCATAGAAGCACAACTTTTAATCAAAACCAAAACCTCTTTCATGGAAACATGTAGCCTCGTCCCCAATTACATAGTCGTAACTTCAACAATTGAAAGGAATACACGAGCTTCCACCTTCACGACGACCATTTTCTGATTTTGCAGAGATTTAAGAGCTTCTAGATTGAATCCCACACACAATTTTGATAAGGGTAAACCCTATTTCACTCCCTTACAGGCTCGGATACAAAATTGTGAGAGGCAGGACTGCCCTACACATAGATTGAGCAATCATGGAAGCAATTGCACAGTAGAGCAAAATTGCATGTTTTTCCACTAAAAAGCATCCCTCTCTCTCTTCCCACGGAAATATGAGCTGATGTGTCAATTTTTGGGCCATTTTGCCACTTTGGACCAAAACTAGGTCATTTTCATCTCATTTTTTACTCAAAAAAATACCATTTTTTATGCAAGAAATCCCAAACGGAGTCAAAAAATCCCTAAATTTGTGGGATCACTTTCATAAGCATAAAAAGCATAGATATGTATCATATTTTATCAATATACCATTTTGGGTCACTTTTCATGCAATCCTGCAACGACGCCTGTTAGTTGCTATTTTCGACAGTTTTTATGGCATCAGACTTTATAGGCGAGATGAGTGTGACACCATGAAACACTTGGAATATGTACATTTTCAAAACAAATTAATCATCTCATCAACTAGGAAAGCACGCAAAGCCGCCACATCTAGGGCCACGATTCCCCGGATAGGTATGTACATGATAGCAACCGCGGTAGTCGCTTTAGCATATATCACAATATGTACATTATTGCTTTTTTTTCCATGCATCAAGAAGTGTCAAAAGTGAGGTCATTGTTTTCATTTCACACTGTACGTGCCACGGCACGACAACGGAATGATTTGGAGCCCAAACATGTAAATTTGAGTACTTCTTTCTATTTTCTTAAAAAATTACAAAAGCATTTGTTATTTTTCATGAATAATAGTACCGAAAAATGATGGATATATTATCATTAAAGTAATCACACCCACTTGATTAACATAAATTATCATGCTTGACAAAATTAGAGAGAGAGAGAGAGAGAGAGAGAGAGAGAGAGAGAACGGCGATGAATGGACAAATACAACAAAAACTTTTCATAGGATAAAATATACAAAATGTTTATGAATCATCTTCCAAGCGAGAGAGAGAGAGAGAGAGAGAGAGAGAGAGAGAGAGAGAGAGAGAGAGAGAGAGGGAGATATAGAAAGAGGGAGAGAGGGAAAGAGATAGAGAGGGAAAGAGAGGGGAGACAGGGAGAGAGAGAGAGAGAGAGAGAGAGATAGATAGATTTTATTATCGTCCTCGGAGGTCAAATATGACCTATGGGACCAAAGTTACATGTGATGTAGTATGTGTATGGCTGATGAGTGACTCTCGATGCTCCCAAATTGTAGTGATGAGAGTCGCAATGGAGAGCCCACACTTTGGTTGGGAGAGGAAAGTGTGTAGGTCTAAGTTATGGCTGAAAATGTGAGAGAAGCAAGTTCGGATGTGATCAAAAGCTGAGCACTCTAGTAGTGTGTGGTACTCAGACTCTCGAACTTGTAGTGAGCATAATGTGCACAATCGATTTGACTCTTCTCCATTGCCCCAACGCCCTATCTCGCATCGAAGGAAATGGGAGCTAAGCCGAATTGCTGCGATAGTGCGTATCGCGGACAAGGGAATAGGCTCAAGCATGTAAGTGTGAGTACGGTTTCCTCTCTCAGCGAAGAACATGGTTTTGTAGTTGGGGGCAATATAGGTGGTGTAATGTATGAAGCGTGACCCACCGGATTTCTCCCAAGCTGTAATACATTGGCGTTGTAGAAAAGCTTCATTCACTTGAGAGTCAATTGAAGCATCATGTAGCAAGTGTAATGCATCCCATCTCCCAAACCACTTCTTTATGTCTTGCATCCATCCCGTGCTCAAGATCTTGCTTTTATGCGTCTTTTGAACTTTTTTGCTTGCTTCCCATGCAATTGTAGGAAGTCGATGTGAGGGGTTTTGACGCATCTTTATCATGTACTCCACAACCCTTTCCATGCCCATAACCTCAATTGGAAGAGATCCCGACTCAAGAAGTAGGAGCATATATGGTGTTTGTGTCTTAACTTGGAGAAAGTTTGTAAGAAAACGCTTTTGGACATTCTGAAACTCTTTCCAAGTAGACTTTGAGATACTCCCGCCCCACACTTCAACTCCATAAAGAAGAACCGGTGTCACCAATGCATCAAAAAGATACTTCTTGAGAACCCAACACTTGATGTTTCCCGCATTACACATGTTCTCAAATGCATAATATGCTCTCTTTCCCGCTTCCAAACGACGCATAGTACATTCATGCCACTTGTGATTGGATGGAACCTCAAGGCCAAGGTACTTAAAGCTCTCAACAACTTCAAGTGTCTCGTTGTTGTACACAATGCATGGCTTCTCCTTATGGTTGGTTTTCACAAGCATAACCTTTGTTTTGGATTCATTTACAATCAGGCCACTATGCAAGCAAAAGTTCTCAAGGACAACCATAAGCTTTTGTGCATCTTCTAAAGTGTGTGCTAGAAGCACTACATCATCCGCATACAACAAAAGCATGATTACCACATTGCAAATAGTGACCTCTTCAATGCCTTCTTCCTGCATAAAGTCAAGTACCATTTGTTCCAATTATCGATGTATAAACCAAAGAGAGTTGGTGACAATGGACATCCTTGTTTAACCCCAATAGTGCTTACAAAAATTTTTGAAATTTCTCTTCCCATGCGCAATTGACAAATCACCTTCTCATAGATTCGAGAAACCACAAGCATAAACTCACTTGGCACTTGGAGTTCTTCCATCCTTCTCCACAAATTGTTACGTGGAATCATATCAAAGGCTTTCTTAAAGTCCGGCACAAAACAACAATACAATCGCTTGCCTTTCAACCGACTTTCCTCCATAAGAACACGAAGAGTGACAAGATGATCAATGGTGCTATGGCATCGACGAAAACCCGCTTGTCCCTTTGCACGCTTGTCATTCTCTTCAGCCCAATCACTCAATTTCATCTCCATTATGCACCCAAACAACTTTGCCATAAGAGACCCAATCATTATAGTCCGATAGTTGCTTACATTCTTTACATCCCCTCCTTTATGCAAAGGCTTAACCCAATTAGTACTCCAATCATAAGGCATACCATGTTGAAGTGCAAGGTTGAACATATCACACATCCACTCATGGGTAAAATCTCCCGTCCATTTGATCATCTCCGGCTTGATACCTTGAAGATCTCCCATTTTGCGAGTGGCCAACTTTTCAAGCCCACCGCATACATCCTCAATAGTAAAAAAAGACGGCATACATGGGAGTGAACCATAAAATGGCATTTTTTCAGTATTTGCTTGCTCATATAATTGCCTACAATGTGTGTACATATCCACTAGACTCAAGTTACCAAAATTCTCAACCCGCTTGCCTCTCAAGTTTCTCCAAAATCTTCCACATGCATGTGCCTTTTCTTGGAATTGAAATTCTTGTTGCTTTACTTCCCATCTTCTTCTCTTCTTTTGAATCAATGCCTTGTATGTATGCAAATGACTTTGATAGTTGTCTTTGTCCATAGTTGCATCAAGCTTTATCAAGGACTTTCGAGCATCTTGACATTCTTTATCAAACCACCTTTTGCGTGATCTATCTTTGTTGATACCATGGAGATGCTTTATGGCAAAGCATTCTTCCGCACAAGAACAAATAGCTTTCTTTAAAGCTTCCCATTTAGTTTCCAATGGTGCATCACATTGAAGCTTTGTCATCCATAATTTTTGCTCAATCATTTCAATGTACATTGGTGCCCATTTGAAATCCATACATAGTGATAACTTCTCTTTCCTTTGGCTGAGATTATCATGCTTAGTTGCTTCTCCACATGAAAGGTCAATACATAAGGTGCGATGGTCGGATTCCGGGGTCCATTGACCAAACATAAAACTCTTTATGCGATACATGATGGCTTCAGAGAGTAGCATATAGTCAATCACACTATCCCCATTATGTCTCCTACATGTAAATCCATTGGTTCCACTCCACAAAGATACACCATTGGCAATGAGCATACCCGTGCTATTACACATGTGTAAAAGTAACTTTCCATAGTGATCCGGCTCTTTCTCATCCATTGAAGTACGATCATACAAGTGAACTTTCTCCAACTCCCTTGAAATGTATGGCATATCAAATTGTTGAGTATCATGTTGCAATGTTTCTGTGCGAGCATTCATATCCCCAAATACAATAACATCACCTTCACCTTTGAAATAAGCAATGTCCTCTTCCAAATCAGAAAATGGTTGATCTCTATCCATGCAAGCATAAAAGGGAGAATCATCATGAGGAATGTAGCAACCGGCTACAAAAATGGGTGCTCTTTTTGGTGTCATAATTTTCAGCCATACATAACGTTTGTACTTGTCATCTTTCACAATTGATACAAAATCTTCCAATCCTTTCTTAACTATACATGCTAACCCTCCTTGTCCTCTTCATTGCTTGAGATTCTTTGACCACATCAATGAATGTACATTGTAATCCTCCAAGCCGTTAATCCTTTGTGTATCATGCTCCCAAGTTTCAACAAGAAGTACAACATCGGCTTTGCTTGTTAGTTCATCAATGCCAACCCCCGCATTCCATGGGTATCCATTACAATTCCAAAAGCATATTTTCAATTGTAACTCGGTCTCATAGGTCACGCATCCCTATTTGCTTGAGAGACTTGCCTCCTCCTTGGGCACATTTTCTTCATGAGAGATCTCCTTGTTTTTATTATTCTTTTCCTCATATGCCTTGCGACGCATATTTTGTTGCTTAATAGTGCGATCTTCACATACAAAACATTTTGTATCCCTCAAATAGATCCAACTATTATCAAGGATAATCTTTCGCTTGGTCTCATCCGGCATGGTGCATACAATTGGCCGTTCTCCCGAGCGAGGAGCTCCTTGCTTCCCCACTCTATGTGCTCCATAGACCATAACTCCGGACATACCAAAGTGGGTTTTGAAGAAATCTTCAATAACAATGGCAAGAGAAGGAGGTGTCTCTAACTTCTCTTCGGGAATTCCACGAATAACAATGTTCTTGGAACGTCGCTCCCGTTCCTTCAACTCCTCCACATCCACATTCTCAACATTCTTTGTTTGAACCATAGCTTGCATGAGTGAGGAATTAGAAACCACATTGCTACCACATACATCAGCCCAAGACTTATTTGTGCATACATTTTTCATGTCGCATACATCCCGGCTCATAGTGTCAAATTTCTCCTCTTTCAATACATGGTCATGCTCTACTTTGCTCATCAGCTCCTTCAAAGCATTCAAGTCCACAAGAGAGCCTTTACATTCCTTGACTTCCTCTTCAAGTTGCATCAAACGTGTTGTTTGCATCTCAAGTGTCCTCTTGAGATTCTCATTCTCAACCACAAGTACCCTTAGTGTGCCATTCTCCATTGCAAGTGCTCGTAAGTCTTCGCCTTGTTTGTTTACGGTCTCTTGCAATGATACCAAGTACGCCATGATCATGGTTTCCGATGTCGTTGGTTGGGTGGTTGTGTTGCTATCTCCACACTTAGGAGATTTTGGATCATTTTCCACAATGGTTGTGGACCTTGTTGAAGAAGAAGAACCCTTGCGAGTGCCGGAATACATTGTATGTAAAATAGAAGATGAGAATCAATTTTGTTGAACCTGTTCACTTCAGAAATGCTGCTACAGAAACGCCTTCCATAACCTTGAAAATTTCTGTCTTTACATCAATGCGTAGAGGACTTCGTGCTCTTCGATTGAGGCTATAGATCACCCAAATCGGAGTTCGGATGAAGAAGTTATGATCAAAAGAGTGGACTGTTGTCTACTAGGTCAAAAAACGGCTGCGTTTGTGTGTGTGTGTGTGTGTGTGTGTGTGTGTGTGTGAGAGAGAGAGAGAGAGAGAGAGAGAGAGAGAGAGAGAGAGAGAGATAGAGGAAGAGAGGGAGAGAAAGATAGAGGGGGAGAGAGAGAGAAAGAGATAGAGAGGGAGAGGGGAGAGAGGGAAAGTTAGAGAGATAGAGGGAGAGAGAAAAAGAGATAGCAAGAGGGAAAGAGGGAGAGAGAGAGAGAGAGAGAGAGAGAGAGAGAGAGAGAGAGAGAGAGAGAGATAGCATGAGTTTAGGTATGTAGTTGTTTGCAAGCTCACACGTGCAAATGGCTCGTCAGACAAGCCGTTCCTAAACTTTGCTGCATTTTTTCGTCCTCAAAACGATGCAGAATTTGGAAATGGCTTGTTTGCGAGCTGTTTGTGCATGTGAACTTACAAGGAGATAAAGAGCAATGGTACGGATGCAAGATTTGGTTGGAAAGCTTTCAATGGTATCGTACCTCAAAATGGAGGCAAGCATGCAATGTGCACAGTAATCCCTCAAACAAGGAGCTATTGTGAAGAGATACTACATAATAAGCACAATAAAGAAGCTCTTCTTCAAAGCACTCTACAGAAGCGGGAGCACTGTCGCATTGCACACAACACAAAACGATGGCTACATCTACAACCATAGCTCTTTATCTCTACTCAAAACGATGACTATATTTACGTAATTGTATATACTTAAATTATACAATTACGTAAACACAAAACGATGGTTACGTTTACATAATTGTATATACTTAAATTATAGGTGGGTGTGTACGTATATATTTGTTTATGCATGTATGTAGGCACTAAGTACGGGAGCATAGCACCCAAAGGTTAAAGGTTCCTTTTGGGTATAGTCCTTTTTTAATTGTGGCGTTGCGGTCATTGATCCACTCATGCATGGATTGCTGCAATGTACCTTTGGTTTTACCACTGTTGAGACTGTGATGATATCTAAAGAGGTGCCTCTTGACCTTTGGCACTACTAGCCCCTACTTAGGTCTACTAGTATGTATATGTCATTAGGAAAAAACTGAAGCCCAAAAGGGCCTTGTAAGGATCTCTAATTTTAAGGGATTAAGACTAAAAATATGTGTGATTTAGGAGGCAAGCCATTGAATGAGGGTATTCTCATAGGCTTCTTTTAAGGCTGTCATAGGCTTCTTGTAGGCTGAAATAGAGGCTAGGGAGGGAGGATAGGTACATTGTCTCTCTACCCAAAAGAGTGGTGGCCCTTATGACAATAACTACGCTTCCTCCCTTTCTTTTGCCACATTATCAAGGGCGACCATAGCCGTAGAAAAAAAAATCACTTTTTTCAACAACAAAAAAATCTCATTTTGACTCAAAACTTCTCCCCAACCTATATGTATACCCAAAAATCCATCTTCTCTCTCAAAATCTCACTGCTATACCTGCAAATTGTTAAACTTTCCACTTTTTTTATTTCCCCCCAAAATCACTCCCCTCTCTCTCACTCCTCTCCCTCTCTCTTCTCTCTCCTACTTTTCAGCACACACTCTTCCTCCTTCCCTCTCCTTGTTACGGGTCCACTTCATAGCTCTCCACTCCATAGATTTGTTGCAGCTCTCTCCCCCATAGCTCTCCACTCCATATCCCTCCTCTCCACTCCGTAGCTCTCCTGCAGCTCTCCATCCCATAGCTCTCCACTCCATAGCTCTCCTCTGCTCTCCGTAGCTTTGCTGCAGCTCTCCATCTTATAGCTCTTCACTCAATAGCTCACCTCTCCACTCCATGGCTCTGTTGCAACTCTCCACTCTTGCTTGAGGTCAGCTTTATCCCCCTTGCCATGGAGCTAAATGAAATTACAAACCTCCCATCCACAGCAAGATCGTCAAGTTTGGAAACGGTTTCTCTACATGTTCAGTTGCCAAAGCACTCTCAAAGCGTCATTACTTGCAAACTGCACAACAATGCCGTGGTGCAGGTCACACCAATGTGGACCTTTGGGTGCATGGTTGCCTCTACCCTAATGATCTAGCCATCAATGTGTGTCCAAAAATCAATAGCCTTGCTTCATTCTTACAATATCTAGGTAGAGGTGAGCAAGATCTTCTTGGATACTACTAGCGAATGTCGACTATTGGAGCTAATAGCGCACAATGGTCTTTGCATCTGGTCTTTGCATCAATGTCAACTTCTTTCCCGTACCACTAGTTGATTGCTCAAAAGGATCGTTCATGTAGAGGAGGAATGCTTTAAGGGAAAGAGAAATTACTGAGAATATTTCTCCTATACCACTTAAGGTCAATCTTGCTAAGAAGGCCTCGAACAAGGATGTGTCTTTCGAATAGGAGGCTATTTGCACATAGAGAAGATAATGCCTTCATCCATCTTTACCAACCGGTCAAAAGGAGTAAGGAAATGTACCAATGCAAGCGTAGGTGCAGACAAGGTGGACAATGGATTTCCTTACTCAATGTCAAATAATATTTTTGTTGATTTGAGAAGGCTTCAAATGGCAATGATACAATTTTATGGTGGCTATAGTAATTTTTTTTTCCAAATTATGGGTTTCCATATGTTATTTTGAACATTTTGCAGTGCTAGGTTCAAACTTGGTGTTTGTGCTCAAGCAAAACGAGTGTCAGATTGTGAAGAAACGAAGACTAGAAAGGATGAGTATTACTCTCGTGAACAAGGCATTATTTCATGCAATGTACAGCTATGAACGAGGATTGGCACCATCTTTCAGTGTTTGGTCGGAGAAAGAAATTTGGTGGCTTGATGCTATTGAGGTTCCCAAGGAGACCAATGGAGTGCTTACTTGGATTTTTGAATGCATTTTGTTAAGGCACAACTAGCTGGGGAAAAACCTCCCAAGTAGATGGCATAGGGGAGTTTGAAGTTGATTGGCACTTAGGTGACAATTTGAAAACAATCAAGTGCATTCTAGGGTGCAAACAAGGGGCTGGAACTCTATATCCTTGTCCATTCTGCATTAAGGGCTATAAGAGGAATGCATGCAAAAACATAATAGTCGACAAAATAGAGGAAGAGGACAGGTCACAAATTACACGTGTGTGAGAGCATTCGGTGCTACAATGTCCTATGTTTGAGGAGCCCAATCGTGCCACAAAAGGCAATGAATGGAACCCTATAATTAAGTTCCCTCTCAAAAATGTGCATTTTTTTACACTTCATGCTTTTATGTGCATCTTTGATCGTTTATTAAAGCTTCATATTGATTATGCCTTTAAAATGAAGCCTGCGAAGAGGTTGCTTGATGCTATAAAAGTGGAAGGGCTCTTAAATTCAATAGGTTGTGTTATATTAACTAATAACTAATATCTAATTCTCCTACATGATTTTCTCATGTTAAACTGATCATTTAATATGGGAAAGTACCAAGGGAGAAAAAGCTAGAATATTGGTAAGGCTAGCAAACCGGTCTCAGTAGGGATCCAAAGGAGGAAAAATAGGGATCCAAAAGAGGGACCGTCTTCAAAAGAGCAATGTGTATGAATGGTGCTTCAAAGACCTTAGGGTTTAGCCCATTAAGACTTCCAAAAAGCTTAGGTTCCAAAATTAAATGAAATGCTCAATGGTCAAGCTTAGGGAAATTTGGATGCTTGTGGGAAGACAAAAGTCTTCCCACATCCCTATCAAGGAGGGGAGAGCCATTTTTGTAGGGGATGAGAGAGAAACACACACACACACACACACTCAAGGCTTCCCTTTACACAAAGGGCATAGTTGATACATGTCAGGTTCCTAGCCCAGTTGCCCCCAAGGTGCATTCAAATCCTATTGGATGGCCATAGAGGTGGACCAATGAGAATTAGGCTAGAGTAAATTTATTTTAATTCATTTAAAAACACTTGATAAAAAACCAATAGAAATTAAGCTCTCTAGAAGACTATTGGACAGTCTATCAAGGGGTCCAATGAGCATTCAGCAGCCCAATGGCTTGCCTGATTCCTATTGGCCAGAAGACTAAGAGGTCCAATGAGAGTTTAATTGAATTATTTAAATACCTAAAGCTCTCACAAAAGGGGAAAGGCGAACACATGTCAATGGCTAGCAATTATGCTTCTAATTTCCTATTGGCTAAGCTTGGCATGAGCCAATGAGGGGCCAACAAGAGGATATAGCAAGAGGGGTCAACCAAGAGAGAGAGGGGGTTGATTTTTGCAAGGCATTAACACGGGAGTGGTTATAGTAACCGCATTATGTATAGTTCCTCACATGATGCGTGTAGACATGTATGTGATGATTTTTTGAGTGTTGGGATCAAAAACATGCAAGTATGCATTCTCTTTGGAAAATCCCATCATTCCTTGCCTCAATATACAAATATGTTGTGATTCATGACAACAAAACAGATTTTGCATTGCATAATTATAACTTAACAGACTCCTAAAGGTCCATCCATAACATACAATATCCAAATGTTGTACATTGTACCCCTCTAGACCATAGAAAAAAAGACCAAAGAAGCTCCTTAAGAGCTAATATCCAAAAAGGTATTGTGGTATTTCAAGTGATACATTTTGGGGAATGTGGTTGATTTATTGGGGGTGAATGTTCTTCTTCCAAGTCATATTTGGCTAACACCTCTTGCATTCAAAAATACAATAGGTTCTTAGCAGATTGTGCACATCTTGGGTTATAGGCAATTCATGTTTTAGATGCAAGGATATCATAGGGGGTAGCATGCATTGTAGAGGTAGATGGCGAGGTGTTGATGAATTTATGCTTATAGTGGAGTAACTTCCAAAGATTCAGAAGGTGAGGCAATAGGAGTCCGTGAGGGGGGTGTGGGTGGTTGTGCAAGGTATCTAGGGTTTTGCTCTTTGGGTTTTCCCTTCCCAAGTTGTGTGTTTCCATTCTTGCTCTCTTTCTCCATTGTGATCATGTCGAGCAAGTAGTACTACCTTTGCTAAGAACGATTCCAACTCCCCACTAGGTGAATTGGATGGTGACTGGTAAAAGAGGCAGCATGCTTGACATAGACTTTTAGCCTCTCTTTGTACAAGACATGTATCAATAGGGCTTTTATTGCTTCCTGTCCTTCAGTAGAGACCCACTTAGAGAAATAAATTGTTTACATTTTCAAAGAATCAATAGGGAAGAAAGCTTCCACCTTATGGATCATGAGCCACCAGGCATGATCAAGCCATGGTGCCATTAATTGAAAATTCTTGCTTGATCACTTTAACTTCATTTGCATCCATATCCTCAACGATTAGACTTGTTGGGCTCATCGGAGGAGACAAGGGGTATTCAAGAGCCCCTTGCATCATGCTTCATCTTGTTTGCCTCATCATTAGGTCATTCTTGAATTTTCTTCCATCTCTCTCTCATCTCCTCTCTCTCTCTCTCTCTCTCTCTCTCTCTCTCTCTCTTCCCCTATTCTCTACCTCCAATCATATTTCTCTTTCTATCCCTCCTTCGCTCCTCATGACTGAAGAAGAATGTTCTCGCCATTCCTTTTGTTCTTTTGTGTTTGCCTCAATAATAGTGTTCATGTTAGCACTTAAATCATGTTGCCTAGCAATTGCCATAAATGAATTTTCCTCCATTGTGGTCATGACAAGCAAGTAGTACTGCCTTTGCTAAGAACGATTCCAACTCCCCACCAGGTGAATTGGGTGGTGGCTGTAAAAGAGGCAACATGCTTGACATCGTTTTTTAGCCTCTCTTTGTACAAGACATGTATCTATAGGGCTTTGAGTGCTTCTTGTCCTTCAATAGAGATCCACCTCAAGAAATCAAGTGTTGATGTTTTCAGAGAATCAACAGGGAAGAAAAATTCCACCGTATGATCACGAGTCACCAGGCATTATCAAACCGTGGTGTCATTAATTGAAAATTCTTGCTTGATCACTTTAACTTCATTTGCATTCATCTCCTCAAGGATTAGACTTGTTGGGCTCATTGGAGGAGATAAGGGGTATTCACGAGCCCATTGCATCATGCTTCATCTTGTTTGCCTCATCATTAGGTCATTCTTGAGTTTTCTTCCATGTAACTCCCATGAATCTCCTCATGACTAAAGAAGAATGTTCCCGTCACTTCTTTTGTTCTTTTGTATCTGCCTCAATAATAGTGTTCATGTTAGCACTAAAATCATGTTGCCTAGAAATTGCCATAAATGAATTTTCCTTGGCTAGTTCATAGATTCTCAACCATGCAGGGATATCTAATATGGACACTAGTAGCAATTCGCAGTTCTAATCATTACTAATTTTTTGCATGTCATGTTGAATGATGGTTCTATGAAAATCACGATCTTTGATGAAGAGTAGTAGTCCTTGGATGAAGCTTGGGACAATTGGTAACTTCAGACTCCATAAAGGTCCATCCAAAATCCAAAAAGGCATTGTGGTATTTCAAGTGATACATTTGGGGGAATGTGGTTGAGTTATTAGGGGTCAGTTTTCTTTTTCCAACTTCATATTTTTCTAACACTTCCTGCATTCAAAAATACAATAGGTTCTTAGCAGATTGTGCACACCTCGGTTTTGGGTAATTTTGGTTTTAGATGTAGGGATATTAGAGGGGATAGCATGCATTCTAGAGGTAAATGGTGAGGTTTGATGATGTGCTGATGAATTTATGCTTACAGTGGAGTAACTTCCAAAGGATTTACAAGGTGAGCCAATAGGAGCCCATGAGGGGGTGTGGGTCCTTGTGTAAGGTATCTAGGGTATTGTGCTTTGGGTTTTACCCTTCCCAAGTTGTGCATTTCCATTCTTGCTCTCTTTCCTTTGTTGTGGTCATGACAAGCAGGTAGTGCTGCCTTTGCTAAGAACGATTCCAACTTCCCACCAGGTGACTAGGTGGTGGCTGGTAAAAAAGGCAACGTGCTTGACATAATCTTTTAGCCTCTCTTTGTACAAGACATGTATCTACAGGGCTTTGATTGCTTCTTATCCTTCAATAGAGATCCACCTCAAGAAATTAAGTGTTGACATTTTCAGAGAATCAATAGAAAAGAAAGCTTCCACCTTATGGATCATGAGCCACCAGGCATGATCAAACCGTGGTGCCATCAATTGAAAATTCTTGCTTGATCATTTTAACTTCATTTGCATCCAGCTCCTCAAGGATTAGACTTGTTGGGCTCATTGGAGGAGATAAGGGCCTAGAAATTGCCATAAGCAAATTTTCCTTGGCTAGTGCATACATTCTCAACCATGCAGGGATATCTAATATGGATAGTAGTAGCAATTCACAATTCTCATCATTATTAACTTTTTGCATGTCATGTTGAATGACGGTTCTATGAAAATCAAGATCTTTGATGAAGAGTAGTAGGCCTTTGGATGAAGCTTGGGACAATTGGTAACTTCAAACTCCATAAAGGTCCATCCAAAACATACAAAAAACCAAATGGTGTACGTTGCACCCCTCAAGAAGCTCCCTAAAGAGCTAATATCAAAAAAGGAATTGTGGTATTTTAAGTGATACATTTGGGGGAATGTGGTTGAGTTATTAGGGGTGAGTGTTCTTCTTCCAACTTCATATTTGTCTTAACACTTCCTGCATTCAAAAATACAATAGGTTCTTAGCAGATTGTGCACACCTTGGGTTTTGGGTAATTTTGTTTTTAGATGTAGGGATATTAGAGGGGGTAGCATGCATTCTATTCCATAATGTGTTGATGAATTTGAGCTTATAGTGGAGTAACTTCCAAAGGATTCAAAAGGTGAGGCAATGAGAGTCCATGAGGGGGCTGTGAGTGGTTATGTAAGGTATCTAGGGTTTTGCACTTTGGGTTTTCCCCTTCCCAACTTGTGCGTTTCCATCCTTGCTCTCTTTCCTGTGTTGTGTTCATGTCGAGCAGGTAGTATTGCCTTTGCTAAGAACGATTCCTACTCCCCAACAGGTGAATTGGGTGTTGGCTGGTGAAAGAGGAAACATGCTTGACATAGTCTTTTAGCCTCTCTTTGTACAAGACATGTATCAATAGGCCTTTGATTGCTTCTTGTCCTTCAATAAAGACCCACTTCAAGAAAGTAAGTGTTGACGTTTTCAGAGAATCAACAGGGAAGAAAGCTTCCACCTTATGGATCATGATCCACTAGGCATGATCAAACCTTGGTGCCATTAATTGAAAATTCTTTCTTGATCAATTCAACTTCATTTTCATCTAGCTCTTCAAGGATTAGACTTTTTGGACTCATTGGAGGAGATGAGCCCCTTGCAGCAGCATGCTTCCTCTTGTTTGCCTCATCAAGGGGGCATTCTTGAGTTTTCTTCCATCTAACTCCATGAAACTCCTCATGACTGAAGATGAATGTTCCCGCCACTCCTTTTGTTGTTTTGTATATGCCTCAATAATAGTGTTCATGTTAGCACTTAAATCATGTTGCCTAGCAATCGCCATAAATGAATTTTCCTTGGCTAGTGCATACATTCTCAACCATGCAGGGATATTTAATATGGATAGTAGTAGCAATTCAGAGTTCTCATCATTGTTAATTTTTAGCATGTCATGTTGAATGATGGTGCTATGAAAATCATGGTCTTTGATGAAGAGTAGTAGCCCTTGGATGAAGCTTGGGACAACTTGTAACTTATTACCATACCCTAGAGGGTGTAGGGCTGCATCCGAGCTAATGAAAATTTCTTGCATGAAGGCTAAAATTATTAATGATGCAATGTCAAAGGATCAAAGATGGTAGTAAAAATCACTAGGACCATAAGTGTGTGTAATCAATAGACAACACTAAAATGACAACATTGATAAGACAATGTAGATCATGCAAAAAAGGGGGTTAATTATCATTGGCTGCTTGATACAAGATTTTGGAGAAGCGTGGCTGGGGTATAGCTTTTCGGTGCCTTTTTACCACATAGGCCAAACTATGCAATCATCATAATTGTTACCTGCATCCATCATAAACCAAAAGTTCAATTAGCAATTGATTCATGGATTGTAGGTGTCAATGAAATAATGCACTTGCCATCGATGTACACAAAGATTAGTTTATATGTTAGAAGGGACCTGGTTAGCCATGTTGGGTTACCCAAATAGATGAAGTATGGGCCAATCAATAAGTCGTCCAATTGCATGATCTATGGGTTCCATACACTCACTTTTATGTAGTAGATTAAGGATGAGGTCATGATTGCAAGGACCAATGTAGAGGGTAGGCAGTAGTTTTACCAAGGAGTGGGGGTTGTGGCTTGACCCATTGATAGTATTTATTAAAAATTGGATGTAGATATTTTCCATGCAAGTGGTAAGACTTTTCATTCATGTGACATGTGCAAGATTTAAGCAAAAATTGGTTTACATGCTTGACCATGTATAATGGCCCCAATCCAATTTTATTCATGATGAAAAAATGTCATAAATCCATGACTACAAAAGGCAGATGATCTTTACCTCTAGTTGATAGAGGCTGGTTTACTAAGGCTTTAGGGAAAGGTTTCATGCACCTACTTTGGAGGAGTGAATCCCTCTATCGCCCGTGTGTGTGTGTGTGTGTGTGTATGTGTGTGTGCGTGCGTGCGTGTGTGTGTGTGTGTGTGTGTGTGTGTGTGTGTGTGTGTGTGTGTGTTTTGTCATAGGGAGAGAAAGAGATGGGTGGGAAGAGAGAGAGAGAGAGAGAGAGAGAGAGAGAGAGGAGAGATGAGGCTTACCTGCAGCACAACTTGGAGGAGATGAAGCTCTTTCTTGCCACGAATAGCTCAAAATGAGTTCACGCCATGCTTCAATTTTTTTTGTCCTTTTAGTGTGTTGATATTTGCGTCGCTATTAGCATTGAATATGTGCATCACTTTCACAATTGATGTTTTTGATGCACATATTGATGCTAATAGTGACACAAAGATCGACTCTGACTTTTTGACCAAAAAACGAACGCTTAGCGTCACAAGCTAGAAGAGCTCATAGTAGTGGTAATAGCATACAAGGCACCAAAGGTATATCTTTTTCAGTTTTGCTTCGATAATGTGTGGTCATGATGCTCTTAGAGAGCTTGGAGGGTTAAGGATGCAGCTAATGTACATAAACTATGCTTGTGTAATGGTGCAAGTTTGGGAGTCTCCCTTCTTCAATAAACTTGAAGTATGCATGTCATATTAATGTTTGAAAAATAAAAAGTGGTTTCCTTTTAACCTAAACACCTAAAATAGTTAGGTAAAATGGACATCTATCTAGACTACTTCTCTTGAATTATTTCAAGAATAGTGGTGTAGAAAGGACCAAATTTTCTAAAACCTAGCATAACTTCAAAACTCATTGTTTTTTTTAATAAAGTGGGTCGGATTCATTTATGCCCACCAAACCATGAGTCACACCGTAAAACCATGAGTAAATTTTATGGATTCATTTATCCTTAAAATTGGTAGATAGATAATGTGCCATGTTCGTACACACTTCCCAATGTACCTATAGTCTGCAAGCCTATAAAGCTACAAAAAAAGGCACCATAAAGCTGAAAAACTACAATATTCTTCTACTTTGGCACCAATCAACCTATGCTCAATCCTTGGCCCACAATGGTCGAAACAATCAGATATTAAGAAGACTCTTCTTGCATCTCTTTCCACCTTCTTCATCTAGAATCAAAACCCATATTCTCCTTTGTATATTCTATTAATTTTGTATGATCCCTTCTCATTGCTTGTAGTCCTTGCATAGAATTGAAACACCACATTGTCCAAAATCATTTGGGAAAAAAAACTAGGTAAAGAAACACCTCTAGCAAATACCACACACACACACACACACACGCACAGAGAGAGAGAGAGAGAGAGAGAGAGAGAGAGAGAGAGAGAGAGAGAACACCTCATCTAACTCCAATCAAATCAAACAATTAAGAGACATAGTTTCTGTTGGCTCCAAAGGTTGCCTCTCATTGTGGTATTTCTTCCTATTTTTATCCAACTAACAAGATCAAGAAAGAGAGAGCCTATTGTCTATGTATTTTTTAGAATAATAAGCACCCTAAAATTGATTAATAAAGGTTGCTTTTTTGAAAGATTCCAATAAATTTGTACTTTTGGTATTTTGGAGCATGATTTGCTAAGCTCGTTAGATATGGTTCTTTTCATGTTGATACCCATATATTCTCTACTTTGTTGCCATGTCATTAATGTCATGTCATTAAGACAACCACCTCATTAATTGGTGATGCTTCGTAAGCTAACACATAGAAGTAATGGAGATTAGTAGAAACTATAGCGTATATTCATTCATTTTTAGAATGTTTACTTGTCAAAGTGTGCAACATCTGATGTTTAAATTACAAACTTATCCTAAAGCAAAATGAATATTGAAAACTCTTTTACTCTTTTAGTGATCTTTTTTAAACGATAAATTTCAATTTTAATTATTTTATAAAGTAGCTTATTTTTTTCTTCTCTTTGGATTTTGTTTCAAAATCACCATCATCCCCCCCCCCCCTTCCTTTCTCTTGAAGTGCACCAGCGCTGATTCTGCAAAACGTTGGATGAATGGTAGAGCTAGGAGATCTCTCTGAAAACGCTAGGGATGTTGCTCCCTTTATAGGTGAAAAATCTACTTAAGAGCTCCTTGGGGCTTATGTAGGGCAAAACCTCTGTCAAATTATTATAAAATAAAGCATGAATGATTTATTCATAAGTTTGACTAGGGCTAAATCTCTGGGTGAAACTTTCGCACATCTAGCGATCCAGGAATTTGATCGACGGGGGGAATGGCTCATTGGATTCCTCTAGCCTAAAACTACATACATATCATGCCAGATCCCCACTGTAGTGTAACAACATCTATCAGAACGCTTGTACAAATCCATTTATGGAAGAGGGTTCCAAAAATGGAAAACCTAACCTAATGGACTCGTCCAGACATGCAGTTCCTGCAAATAGGCTCACAAAATTGCCGCTACTCCTCCTCCTAGGATTCTAGACACTCCTATCTAGGGATACAAAAAAAATTGTCTCTAGAAGTTGATGAAGCATGTCCACGTGGCACACAGAGCCATGTGCACGTGATAGACACACACACACACACACACACACATATATATATATATATATATATATATATATAGAGAGAGAGAGAGAGAGAGAGGGAGAGAGAGAGTTCTCATATAGTAGAGTGGTTCTCTAGAGTGGTTTGTTGTGAAGGCAAGATTAGAACATTGCTAAGACCAATTGCAAAGGCTTGTTCAAGTTTCATGCGCAACTTTGTTTTATTCAGGCGTTTCATCTACAAGGTGAAACGTGTCGGCCGTTTTAGGCGTTTCGCATTTCAAGGGTAGTGAAACGCATTTTGTGGTGACGTTGTTCCGTAGCATGTTGTTGTTGCATGAAAGAAGCAAATACTTAAAACGTTTGCATTGTAATCGGGTAAAATTGCATGCCGTGTTGCTCCGCACAATCACCCATGAATCCCACAAACTCTCACCCTAGCTTTCATTCTCATCGTGTTCACCAAAAATGTGTTAAGAATTTGGCGTGCTTGCTAGAACGTACCGAATCTCTAGTTGTGAAAGCTTGTGAGGAGATAGCAAAGGATTTTTACTTAATGAAGTTTAGTATTTGGTGATGAACATTTAAAGTGCAGCCATAGAAGTCTTAAAACCACAATTCATGTACACATAGACCCCTCAAAATAAGATAAAAATGAAAACATCAAAGCTTTGATCATATCTGATCATGGGTAAGATGAAAGGGTTTACTAATGCATTTATAACGGATATCCTTTGTCGCCAAAACAAACCCCAAATTATTCTTTGAAACATTAACTTTGTGCTCGCAAAGATGCTTATAATTTGCCTTGTGATTAGAGTGAGTTGTATACATAAGTCCTCTTGGTTCATGACAAATGAAGCAAGATCCATCCCGGAGAGAAAAATAAATGTTGATTTTGTTTTGTTTTAGGAGTCAAGGATGGATACCCTTTGTCGTCTCCCCAACACAAAGCAAAAAAAGAAATATACCAATTAAATACAAATGGGAAAGAGACAACAAAGGCTTCAATTTACACCTAAAGTCCTATGGTAGACGCTTTTGTCACTCTTGTCCCCTAGACTACGTGAGGACTTGTCTCCCCAAGAGGCCAGGCTTATCTACTCTCTTAGCACAAAGCCCTTGAAAGGCCCAGATCACTTTTTTTTTTGGGATGTGAAAGCAACCATGTACCTCAGATTAGAGGCACAGGTACTGCGGAACTTGCTTCGGCCTTCCCTTTGGAGTTTCCTCCACGAGGTAGCTTATCGCTCACCACGCTAAACTGCTCTTAAAACCCGACGGTTTCCCAAAGGAAATGTCATACCTGCTTGAAAGGGCGTCAATTCACAAGTGGTGTCCGCTGGGATTGGTGGTGTCTCCCTTCCACCTCCCAATTTTGTTTTGGCGACGTGACCCTCCCACAAGGGCAAGGTACTTGAATGGCTCTAAGTGCTCATCTGTCATCGCTTTGGGTAAATAATGTCATTTCCCTCTAGAGGGATCGCAATATAAGTTTAAGCTTAGGAAGGAAGGCATTATCTCTCCATCCGCCTATGCACAACACTCAAGTATCGAGGCATAGCCTCACCGAGGAACTTCGCTACAGGGATGTGCCCTATTGTTCCATTCCTCGAGTGCCGATCACAGCGTACCCATCAGAGTATCCACTCCCTGCGAGCCTCCCCACCAAGGAGGATAACGATAATCTCATCTAGGTCTAGGGACGGGTTAATAATATCGTTGAAGGTGGACTTGAATTGATTTACCCATTGCTCCCTAGGACCATCAAGCACCGAGAAATTCATCATCAAATGCAAAAGCAATTGACCCTCTGACTGGGAACACAATGAACAGACACTGTGTCCGCTTCACCAACTATTTGTCAGTTTGAGTCAACCTATCCACCTTGAGAACAAATGGTCTCTCATCACGGCTATCTACTACAGTGCTCCTATTGAGCTACAGTAAGTATCTATGAGTGTGTTCATAGCCGCAGTAAGTATCCACGAGTTTGTTTATAGGTGGTCGTCTCATAGGGTTCCAATGCAAAGCACAAGTACCTCTCGTCCTACTTGTCCCATGCATGGTAGCATATTGAGTTGAACTCAGTCGCAAGGATACGTTTATTCATCCAATTCTCGGTCCCGGTGGTCCAAGTCTATTTCTTGAATAGTTGGTTCTTAGGCTTCTTGTTTACCAGGGAGTCTATCCAAGTGGATGAAGTTGAGCAGTACTTGTCAAAAGCCCTATCTCGTTGTCCCCCATAGATTGCAGGTACGTGAGGATGTTAAATTCGTGATGGAGGGTCGTCATCCCCACATCGATCGACCTCGCTTCTTTCTCGACTAACATTCGCATCCCAATGGCGATGAGGTGCTGCAAACAATGGAGCACACGCTCATTGTGGACCCCCATAATATCCGTGCCATAACCATTGAATATACGCATGTCTTAAAGACAATTTGTCGAGACCAAAATGGGGATGGCCCGTTTAGCCAGTAGAGAAAAATAAATATATGCACATTGAATGAATGTGAGTAATCTAAGAGTGCTAGAATAATGGGACGTAGAGAGAGAAGAATTTCTCGCAATCTTTTGGATCCAAAAAGAAGTGTAATTCTTTGATGGAAATGAATTTATGACTTATACACACATTAATCCAAGGAGATAGCACAAAACTGAAGGAGTGAAAGTTTGCGCTATATGGGTTATTCATCTAACATGATGTAGAGCATAGTTACTAGGAATAGCCATTTTTAGGTCTCAATTCCCCGTTTCCATTCCAACTTCCCGTTTCGAATCCCCATTTTGTGTTTCACACATGAGTGTCTGCAACTGGGAATAACACTTCATGCTTGTTTCCATTCCCCATTCCCTGTTCCGATTTCCAGTTCCAGGTAACCATGATGTAGGATCTAGTTACGGTTGGTAAGTAGGGTGTCAGGAAAATAGAGATAGAGATATATATTTAGGTAGAGATTTAGTTAGAGAGGTAGATAGAGAGAGGGAGTGAACAATAAAGAAGAAAATAGTATGTCTTGCACATTACACCCACAAGTTTGTTGTTGATTTGATGAAGAAGCAAGCGAGTGGTAGCTTTCAATGCCTTCTTGTACCAACCAAGATTCTTTATTAATGAGACATTGATGTGTATATTGGATGATAACTAGCCCATCAAGCTTCTTGAAGCCATTAGGAGAGCCATATAGTACTTCTTATAAACTTCTTCAATTTCGATCATTCAAATATATACCTATGAATATTAAATATTAATGTTTTCTAAAATTTAATCTTCAATTTAATTATGTCTTTTAGTGAATACATTGATTGCATAAAAAATAATCAACTAAACAAAATATTTACTTTGAGCCATATCTTAATTATCTACATGGTACTCTTTAATTTTAAAATAAAAGTATAAATCATTAATTAATATTTAATAAAGTGAATCATGGGTAGACAGAGACGACTTAGAGACATATATCACAAATACAAGATACACATTTAGAAAGAGAGAGAGTTTCTCGTTAGGGATGCATTCTTTTGTTGAATGTTAAAATGAGAAAACATATTAGAAAGTACATTCTTATAAAATGGCAAGAATGCACACAATAGAGTGAGATTGACTTAGAGAAATAACATTTATTGTAAGCCAATGACATTTTTTGAAGGCTCTTTTCTAAATTCCTTTAGCTTTTCAATTCAACACAAATGCAACCAACAAGCCGACATAGAACTCTTGTCGAAAGCTACCAAAGATGAAAAATCTTTCATCAAGTAATCATCTTATAATTGTCTTTCACCAAGAGGAGCTCCAATCATATCATATCCATTTGTTCCCTATATTAATTATGATGCAAATACATAGCACACATCATGTACAATGTAATTTCCTAAATAATTTCACAATTGTCTTTCCTATGGTGCATCAATCTTGCAAGTTAGTTATTGAACATAGTAGTGATTATGGTGTATATCTCAACATTATTTTAAGCTTTATCGTTCATTAAGGAGAAGGAGTGTTGTATTTTTTTCTAAAGCATGATTGTTAAATCTCATGCATGTAGGATAATTTTTGTTATTGATATGAGTAAATGCACAAAAACTTTGTGTGAATAGCAAAACCTCAAATATGCTTCTATCATATATGCAGCTTTTGCCTAAAGTTGCGTGCTTAGACCCTACACATTGCGGCATGATTGCGAGAACGGTTACGGAGCGAGCTTGATGAAGCGAGCTTTGGAGTGAGTTTTTTTTTTTTTCATCCCACCACCACTACCTCCCATTGCCGCCCCTTAGCACCCATCACCACCCTAGCCCACCACTGGTGGTTAGTGGTGCAGTGTGCTAACTTACTACCACCATGTGCCGCCCCTACTCCTACCACCACCGCCCATTGCCGCCCCTCCCACCAGTGGAGTAGCCAAGGACCTCCTCTCTCTCTCTCTCTCTCTCTCTCTCTCTCTCTCTCTCTATATATATATATATATATATATATATATATATATATATATGCTTTTCCATGACGTTAAAATTCTCTTCTCTTTCTCTCTATCTATCTAGAAAAACCTAAAACATTTGCGATTTTGCTAGTGCCTTGGGTTTTTTTTTTAAAGTCAAACCCTCTCATAGTTCCTCTTCTCTTCCTCTCATGATCCCTCCAACCCATTCCCTCTCTTGCCCCGTGTTCTCTCTCTCTCTCTCTCTCTCTATATATATATATATATATATATAGATGTCCTCCTATCCTGCTCTCCCTATCCCTCTCTCTCTCTCTCTCTCTCTCTCTCTCCACTTGCCACACCTCTCCCCACCCCCTATTCCCTTTCTATCTCTTTGCTCCCACCACACCACCCCTCGAGTCCCTCCAGCCCTAGAGAGAAATGAAACGAAATGGAATGAATTGTTATATTAACTAAAATGGAATGAAATGCTATATTAAGAATTTTCATAAGGCAAAATTGACCTAGGAGACCAAACTGATACAGTTTTGGTGGATCTAATACAATGCATGGGTACAAAGTAAAATGAGAGAGAAAGAGAGAGACAGGGGAGGGGAGAGAGAGAGATAGAAGGGAGGGGCCAGCGGGGGAGGGAGAGGTAGATAGATAGATTTTATTATCGTCCTCGGACGTCAAATATGACATATGGGACCAAAGTTACATGTGATGTAGTATTTGTGTGGCTGATGTGAGTGATTCTTGATGATCCAAAATTGTGGCGATGAAAGTCGCAATGTAGAGCCCACACTATGGCTGAGAGAGGAAAGTGTGTGGTCTAGATCATGGTTGAAAATGCGAAGGAAGTAAGTTTGCATGTAACCAAAAGCTGAGCACTCTAGAAGTGTGTGGTACTTAGACTCTCGAACTTGCAGTGAAAGGCAAAGAGAGAGAGAGAGAGAGAGAGAGAGAGAGAGAGAGAGAGAGAGAGAGAGAGAGAGAGAGGGGATGGGGGTGTGAGAGGGGGAGAGTGGAGTGCAATATATCTTTTTCTTTTTAAAGGGAAAGAAAGGCAGTGCAATGGTGCTTAGGCCAAAAAAAAAGGTCATCCAAAGCAAGAATAGCGCGATCGCTATTCCTTGCTGTGGATGACTTCTTTTTTGGTTTTTTTTTGGCCTAAGCACCCTTGCACTCCCTTTCTTTGCCTTTAAAATTAAAAAAAACAAAAAAAACTGCACTCCCTTTCTTTGCCTTTGCAACCCCCCTCCCTCGCGCACTCCCTCTCTTTCTCTCTACCAGTCTCCTACTCTCTCTCTCTCTCTCTCTCTCTCTCTCTCTCTCCACCTGCCACCCCTCTTCTCTTTATCTCTCTCTCCCTCCCCTCTCTCTTCCCCTCCCGCTATCACTCTCTCTTTCTCTCCCCCTCTCTCCCTCTTTTACAAAAAAAGGGAGGCACTAGAGATACTGCTAGTGCTTTGTTTTTTTTAAATAGCTCTCTCCACCCCCTCTCTCTCTACCCTTGCCACCCTTCCCTCTCGTCCTACTGTGTGTGTGTATGAGAGAGAGAGAGAGAGAGAGAGAGAGAGAGAGAGAGAGAGAGAGAGAGTCTACCCTTGCCACCCTTCCCTCTCGTCCTAGTGTGTGTGTGTGTGTGTGTGTGTGTGAGAGAGAGAGAGAGAGAGAGAGAGAGAGAGGGAGAGAGGCGGGGGTGGATCTCACTCTGAGATGGGAGGGAAGGGTGGGGTGGAGAGAGAGAGAGAGAGAGAGAGAGAGAGAGAGAGAGAGAGAGAGAGAGAGAAGACATGGGGGAGAGAGGGCTGGAGGGGGGTGGAGCTCACTTCGGGAAGGCAAGGGGGAGAGGGAGAGAGAGAGAGAGAGAGAGAGAGAGAGAGAGAGAGAGAGAGAGAGAGAGAGAGAGAGAGGGGGGGGGGGGGGGGGGGGGGGGGGGAGGGGGAGACAACGAGAGAGGGGGATGGTGGGCGAGAGAGAGACACACGCACAGAGGGAAGACATCACGAGAGAGAGAGAGAGAGAGAGAGAGAGAGAGAGAGAGAGAGAGAGAGAGAGAGAGAGAGAGAGAGAGGTTATAGAGTGACTAAGAAAAGAGAGAGGAAGAAGGGAGTAGGAGATAGGAGGACTTTAGGGAAGGAATGGTGGTTTCTAGAGGAGAAGCTGGAGGAAGGAAAGGTGGTTAGAGGAGTAGATGGAGAGAGGAGGTGGAGGAGAGGAAGGATGTTGGAGGAGGAGGAAGAGAAGAGGAGGAAGCACATGGGTGGCAAGAGGAGGAAGGGGAGGTAGGGAGGGCGGCACTCCAAAAAAAGAAAAAGCTCGCTCCATTGAGCTCCCTCGAAGATCTAACTCCATGATTGCTTGTTTTGGAGACAATTATACTCCACAAAAACCAACATGGTCTTATGGGTTAGTTTCATCCACAAGGATTAGAAAAAAGATGAGACTACAAAAGACCTCAGTTTTAAAGCTATCCATGAAAAATTGGCAAAAGGTAATGCTAAATAAATCTCCTTTTGTAATTAAATGCAACATATCCTTCAATTCTCTAAAACACTTGTGAGGTTGAAAGAGGCTGATTAGGTGTTGCTAATTGATAGGCTAACTATTGCACATGGAGAGGCTAATTAGGTGTTGCTAATTGATAGGCTAACTATTGCACATGGCGATATAAAAACATGGAATCGATTATGTAGAGAGCACACATAAAGACAAAGATGGGGATAGAGAAGACGATACACACATATAGGGTCCATCCCGCTCCATGCATGAGTGAGCCTCTCCCTTATGCATGTATCTGATTCAAGTAGTTAACTTGAAAAGAAAGCTAAAAAAGAGAGGTACATTCCGCTTCGGGTCAAAATTAAACTATCTTATTTAAAATAAACTTTTCATAGTTCAAGTGGATTTTAGAGGCCGCCCAAAGTGAATGAGTCCATATATCGGCATCTAGTCATCGGTCAACATATATCAATCACACATTAGATATATCTCACCAATGGAAATCCAAGGTGGAATAGAAATAAAATTATATAATTCATATTTTCATATATATAGCCCCAAGTTATTCGGCAACAATCGACAATCTACACTATTTTCAGCTAATCTTGACCTTAAGTAAAGAGAATTCAAACCATTTGGTTTATTTAAAATGATTGATCAACGAATGCACTTATTTCTCAGAACTATTGATTTTGATCCACCACGAGTGATAGGCTTCATTCATTTGGACAATTCCCACCCATATCAAACTACACAAATTTTAACCATGTTGAATGAAATTTCAAAGTTTTCAAATCACTATAACAAAAACACGTCATACATTGCTTCAAGCTCATTGTTTTGTTCGTGGTTCCTCTACCTCTTATTGTTGTGTTATTGAGATAAAGGAAACTATCATTTGATCGGACATATTTACTTATCAAGCCCCCCCCTCCCCCCCCTCTCTCTCTCTCTCTCTCTCTTCATGCACCTGCTCTCCTTTCTATCATTCGACCAAGGTAGATTGATTATCCCAATTCCCTCCTAATTATCAAGTTTTGAGGGAAGCTTGTTGGATAGATATTTGAGATCTCTTGGCATCATACCTACAACATAAAAAAAGTCCCTCTCACGCGCACGTGTGTGTGAGAGAGATTAAGAACAGAAAATGGAGTGGCCTCTCTATCACCTAAGTGCGGTACAAAAGGTAAGACTTGTTGAATAGAATCTTTGAGGTCTCCTAGAAAACGGAGTGGCCTCTCTATCACCTACGTGTGGTACAAAAGGTAAGACTTGTTGAATAGAATCTTTGAGGTCTCCTTGAATCATTTTATGGCATAAAGATTCTCTTCTTCTTCTTCTTCTTCTAATCTATACAAACAATAGAAAAAGTAGCCTAAACTGACATTTCTTACTCATACTAGTATTGATAACTTCTTGAGCTTGAAGTATGACATGCTCATAAAGTGTTATAACAATTTATATCGCTAACATTGTTGTGAAGTCTTTGTGTGAGTGCCCTGCAAAGCTAATTTGGAGAGAGAGAGAGAGAGAGAGAGAGAGAGAGAGAGAGAGAGAGCCTTCAACCTACTATCAATGACTACCTTACAAGTGAAATTCAGTGGTTTGCTACTTCATTAGGCATTTAAAAAAAAAAACCTTCTTTGTATCCAATGAAAATACCAATCTCTCAAAGAAATAGCGGCTTTAAGGCTTTTTAATGTTGGTTAAGAACAAAGAAGTTTAATTAATGATTTGCTTGAAGAAACAAATTTGAGCCTCATAAAACTACACACACACACACACACACACACACCACCAAGACCACATTCTACAACAAGTATGTGTATCTATACTATTATAAAAGGGGGAGGGATGCCCCCCCCCCCCCCCCACTCTCCGATCTGTGTGCCTCGTAGCTCCGACAAAAACACTGGACAACGTGCGCACAACTGTGAGAGAGAGAGAGAGAGGCGGCGAAAGCCATACTAGTGTGGGCTAAATGTCTACTCAAACAAACTTTGTATGCCGATCTGCCATTTGTCCATTCTCCTGTTTAGTATGCAATTGAAGCCAAATTTTTTGAGGCGAAGGTTTTGGGAAGGCGAAGGTTTTACTTTTGCAGTGTTATAATTGACGTCGCCAAGTAGAGTCGACGAGTAGAACTCCATGGGAGCGGCGGATGGAGGTGACTCCACTCTTTTGAAGGACCGCAAGGGAGGCAAAAGTGAGCATCTGGAGGCTCCTGTCAAAACTGCCGTCGACAAGCTCCAGCTCCTACCAGCCTTTCTCAAAGTGCGCCGCCTTTTGCTTGTGTTTGCAGTGGACTACCATTGTTTCTCCTGATCACCCCTCCTTTGTTTTTTTTGCTTTTGGGGTACAAAAGAAATGATCTAACAACAGTAGAGGCCTTTTCACTGCTAATTATTTGCAAAATTTACTAGAAAATCTAGTCATTAGATCAAACGCCCACTTGCTTATATTATGCTGCTTTTTATATAATGAACTCAACATTAAGGGAGGATTTTCAGGCTGAATTTGTTTACATTAGTGAAAAAGATCTCAACCTACTATATATTTTGTATCTGGATTTTGGATACTTGAAAAGGGAATGATGAAAATTGAGATGAAAGAATTCATAAATTCATTTCATGCTTATTAACTGGTGGACAAAGTCCTGACTTTTCTTACTCATTGTTGACACCGTTGCAGGCCAGGGGTCTGGTGAAGCAGCATATTGATTCCTTCAATTATTTTGTCAATTGCGAGATCAAGAAGATTATTCATGCAAAAGCGAATGAAAAGATTACTAGTGATGTGGACCCCAATTACTATATCAAGTAAGACATGGATGTTAAATTTTCTGTTTCTTTAACCAAAATGGTTTTCTCTGTGGTGAGGTTGCAGATGTTTCATGCTCTTGGTGATAATCAGCAGTTCTTGAACTTTTCTGTTTTCTCAAAAAAGGGTTCTGTTTTAGAAGTGTGAGTCCACTAAGGGCTTTTTGCTTTAGATATTAGAGGGCCTCATTTTTCATGTGACTTTTTCCAAACTAACTCACGAACATTTTCTGCTTCTGGAAGTCTGACTGTGTCGATTTGGTTTCTCTCTCTCTCCTCAGGTACTTGGACATTTACGTGGGGAAGCCATCTCTAGAACAGGATTACATGGTGGAGAGCATTACTCCTCAGCAATGCCGTTTACGAGATATCACGTACATTGAATCAGTGTTCTATTATTGCTAATTGAAATCTGTTTTTTCTTGGCTTGTTAAATTGTTTGCTTTGTGTTATGATGTATGTTTGGTATTTGTACCTATTGGAGCAAAAAGCTCTCTTGGTCTTGTGATTTAGATTTGGGAATGTTATTAATCTTGACAATTATTTGTATCGATATTTCTCTCAAACTTCAGAATGAAAAGAAATTGATCAAGCTTTATGATTGCGGCGAGCGGATGCCGACAAAATAGGCGGCGGAAGATGTGATTGAGACATGGGTTGGCCTCGGATCCGATGGAGACCTCAACTCCGATCTTTTGACTCTGATAGGATCCTTTGGTAACGACACCAGCTGCAACTATGGAGAAAAGAGATTATTGAGGTAGAAAAGAGACAGGACATCTGAGAATGAGAGATCTCTGGGAAAGGCTCTCCATGCTGATAACAAGCTGCATATGCAAGTGCCTAAGGGTGGTCCAGGCACATGGGTTTGGATAAAGAAGGTTCCATCGGCTACCCTCTCTCTCTCTCTCTCTCTCTCTCTCTCTCTCTCTCTCTCGTATTATGGCGCTGCCTGTCATCATATCTGAGGATCTTCAATAAAAAATCGGCAATCGTGTTGAGGTTCTCTCTGTCAGAGGCGTTGTCGGCCAACTAGTTGGATGTACCTATGGCCATGTCAACATCTGAGAGTGGCTCAAGTGTACTCTAGTTGGTTCGGATGAACGCATAGTGAAGGACATCATCTTGCTCGGCAAAGGTACTTTCACTACTATTTTCTCATCACAGGAACTTGCCTCTAGGGTCGTAAGCCGCACCCCTCTCAGCTTTAGGGACAGATTGGTTCTTTTGCATCCGTGGCACGAAGATTTTACATTAGCTGCTCTTGAGGACAGATATGAGGTCCCACAGTATCATGTAAAAATAGCTTTTCCAGAGTTGTCTGCACATTTTTGGTTGCCAGACATGTTGAGGCAGATGGGTTCTATCTTTGGCATACATTCATGTGTTCAGTATAGTTCTAGACATTTGTGCCATCTATAAAGGTGGCTACCACCCCTTCCAAAGTCTTTCCAAAAGTCATCACTTTTGAGTGGAAAAGGGTGTTACATTTGCAGAAGATTGTGGTTGCGGGTGTTATAGGCTTGGACATTCCAAGCCAGAAATCAATAACAACACACGAATAGAAACTACAAAATCACTAAACTTGTGAAGAGAGAGAGAGAGAGAGAGAGAGAGAGAGAGAGACGACACGACAGAGTTCCGAGCCAAGACGCATGGCCCCAAAGATTGGCACCCCTTTTGGTATTTCTTTATTATTATGCTCGCAAAGTACAACTTCTGAGGGTCCAACTCTCCCCAAGACTCTGCATGCAGATGCTTTGCGGAAGAGTGACCCCAAGGGCACTTATAAACTTACAAGGGATGCCCAAAAGCAGAGCCTCAAAAGCATCAGTTCTAAAAGCACTTGATTCCAAAAGCGTGTGCTCTCAAAAGCTCGCATGAAAAGCTGCCAAAAACAATGACCGCAAATCATGAAAATCCGTACAGCCTGCCATGTCATTGGTCAGCGCAATTTACGAAAATCCAGCCAAGGTGCAAGCTTTTCTATTTTTAGGGTTTTAGGCCCCTTGGTGGGTGCTCCATAAGTTCTTTAAGTTGGTGGGTTAGGTTTTTAAACTCCTAACCCCTTTTTAGGCCACTTGTCCGCAACTTCTTCGGTTCTTTCGGATTTTAGTTCCTCTTGCCCACTCGGCCATTTTTGTTCCAATTGGACACGCCATGTCATCACTTTTTGACATTCCCCCCTCTTGAAAGAATTGTAATCTCCCTCGATTACGCTTGCAGAGCAGCCAAATGACACTTTCAGTAGACACGGACTCTATGTACCCATGCACAAGACTCCACCAATCGAGCACTTCTACAAAGACATCAGTCCACTGATCGGTCACATTTCTGTCGAGGGTCTCAGGTCCAAATCGTGATCATTGTAATCTATTTAGCAATTACATCCAGACTACGCTAATCTTTTCACAGATATCTTGATCTACTAAATCTTGTTAGTATTAGATTCATATCCTTTTTTTCACATTTCAGTCAAGCAAACCATGCTCTTGACCATCCCCACAAGACAGTATTCCACATAGCATGCCGTTCACAAAATCACACACATGAACACTGTGTTTGAATGCAGCCATCTGATTCCATCCAGAACTCTTGATGCACCTAGATCAGTGTGCAACCATCTCATCCTTCCGGGACTCTTGATGCACTTACACCAGTATCCAATCATCTCATCCAGATAGACATCTTGATGCACTAGGATCTCATTCAATTCACATTCACTTAGCCATCACATCTAGATCTCACTGATCTCTAACAAATGTCTATATGCTCTAAGTTCAAATTATTTATCAAACAAAGGTGTAGACATTTCATCTTTCTCTATGTCTCTTAGCACACATGAAAGAGCACATTTGTTGAGTTCAATTAAGGAAATTTCCAATTCAATGTAGAGTTGTCCATAAAGTCATTCCGCAAAATACTGTCAGCCTGGTAGTATTCCTAAAATCTCAAAGAGAAGTTAGTGACTTTATTCAATATTGGCAATCTGTGACAAAGGAGTGGAGTGGCTCCCCTCTTGTGCAGTCCTCACCGCACCAGATTCAACCTGCTGATCGGTAACTTTTGGCATAGACATTGCTAATATTTCAAAAGCTTCGAGGTACAACTCTCTTTGAAGAGAATTTGCAATGTTCTCCTCCATCCACTTAGCATTGAGGGCCAAAAAGAACCCTTGACCAAATTATCTAGTGGACCTAGCTTACCTTTCTGTTCTTTTCTTGTGCCCTGTGACCTGTTGGTAGCCCCATTGGCCTCCCCTGTTCACTTGCACTTCAATTGTTGGAATTCTGTGATGAACCATCAATAGATTCCCTTGCTTCATCGGAATTCTCGTATATACTATCATATGATTCCTTGTCTCTTCCGAAATCCTCTTATGAACTTGTACCTGGTTTCCTTGGTTCGTTGGAACCCTTGGATCACTATCATTTGATTCCCTTGCTTCTCTGAAATCTTCTGATGAACTTTTATCCGGTTCCCTTGGTTCGTTCTCTTCATTGGTTGGAAGACCCTTGCCCTATTGAGGTGGACACTGGCTTGTTTGTAGGATAAGTCAATAAGGTGGCATGCATTCCAAAACCTTGCTTGGCATGTCCTAGAAGTCTCTGAGTAGAGTCAGACTTCTATTGGAGAAAATATGGTTGAATCTCTTTCGGCAAACCACAACAAAACCGCTCAATTTGGTCCCTCAAAGTGACCCTTTGAAACGAGGACACAGGCAAGTAGGTATCCCAAAACCTCCGGAGTAGTCATCTAACGTGTCTTTCTTAGTCATTCTCAGATGATGCCAAGCCTTCTTATCCAGGTAGAAGTGAAAATTCTCTTGAATTTTACCCACTTCTTAGGTGCTTCTTTGCGTAACAATTGAGTAGATCACCATGTCTGCGCATTTCCTTTCAAGTAAGATGCCGCCCTTCGCACATTGGAGCGTTCCGAGATGTTGCCACGATAATTGCTCAAGATGAGGCACACCCGGGGCTGATTTGATGCACCTTTGGATCCTTCTCGATGTGGGATTGTGGATGGCCACCAAGGGGTAGATCTGGGGCTGAATTGCGCTCCCGATATGAGAGGAAACAAGGGCTGAAAACTGGCTGCAAAAACGCAGATCTGGCGCGCAAAATGCAGCAAATCTCTAGTGTAAAGCAGGGCTGAAAACACAGATCTCGACGATGCCGACGTTGGACAACAATGGGAGCACTTGATGACGGCGAGGGAATGGCCGAGGTGAGGCTCGATGGGCCATTGGGCTGTCGAAGTACCGGACCGCAACGGGATGCTAGTGAGGCTAGATCCACGAATCGGCATGGGAATGCACAAGCGCTAGGGTGAAAATCTGAAAACACTTGAAGATCTGGTCCCAAAAACGCTAGGCTGCTCTATCTCCAAAACACTGAGCTGATCCTGGCACTTGTTGCAATGCTTGGAAATGCTAGGTTTGATGCTCCTTTGTAGGCCCAATCTGCTAGTTAGAAACCCTTTAGGTCTGTCCACCAATCCAACAAATTAAATTATTAAATGATTTAATCTATAAGTTTTTGACTATCGCTAAGTTTTGGGGTGAAACTGTCGACGCCCACCGTAGTGTAACAACATCTGTCAAAACGCAAGTACAAACCATTTATGCGAGAGGGCTCCAAAACTGGAAAATTGGCTCTAGAAGTGGATGAAGCATGTCCACGTGGCACATAGAGCCATGTGCACGTGACATCCCCTCCTGCTTAAGGTGAGGTACTGGTACTGAACTCCATGCACACCATAAGATGGTCTCAGATGAAGTTCCTTCTAGATGATGTCCTCCATGGCGACTTTTGAGAGAGAGGCTTCCTTGGGTGATGTGGAAATGTCCAAAACACAAGGATGGTGATGATGCATCTACTCGCAAACAATGTATTGCCTCTTGAATCAACGATACCCTTGTTGGTTACCGGAAAACAATAACCTTTGCTACCCCAACTCGGATGGTATGAACCAAACTGCAAATCGGATGGATGCTCGTAGAGCGAATGGCGGGATATGCAAACGCCGATGTCCACGAAGGTTACTGGCCAACCTATGCTGTCCCTACGCGGGAAAATTGACAAGAGCAACGCTGAATGGGAGATGAAGATGGATACGTCTTTTGGAATGCCCACGAACCATGGAAAGTCCTCTGTATGATGTCTCATGAAACCGCCAAGTAACTCCTCAAAGATAGAGACTCCTCTTGGGGCTTGGACTAGATTGCCGTATGATTGAAACTCTAGATGAATCCTCGTCTCTGTAACGGATGTGGTTGCAAATGCAAGCTCACGATGCGTGCGAACTTCCACGGTGGTTGCCTCGAATTGGAGCCCTTCGGCTTCGGATTGATGGCTACCAAGAAGATGCAGATGGTGTGGACCCCGATGTGCTGCCAAAGATGTTTACAGATCAATGCGGTGCAATGCCTCTTCTGGAATGATGGAATTTTCCAAGCAGATGGGAGAGATGGTTGTTCAAACAATGTCAAGACTCCAAAGCTAATATGTTGATTGGGATGGCGCCTTCATTTGTCGTCATAGGTCGCCAACAAATTTTAATACCGCAATCAACATCTTCATGCTTCCAATGCATGTCTTCAATGATGCGATCTGTCATGTCAAAGAATTTATGATTGCAAATATCCATGCTAGGATCTCTTTATGTCAAGTGGTCGAGCGCGCACACCAAGTCAACGACCCTCTCGCAAGGCGCACCGCAACTGTAACCCCCGGTATACAATATTTGCATTTCCTACACTCAAGGCGCACAGTCCTACGTGCAATTACAGGTCTTGCAGTACCCTGAGTGAGAAGCGTTCTTGGGCGAAACGCTACAACACACACTCAAAGACTCAACAGAAAAACAATTCCAAAGATTAGCGGATCAGTGCAAAACTTTCAAAGCTCTGATACCAATGTCAGGTGCAGCGGAATTGAAATGGTGAAGATCTAGGTTTAACATTTACACAAATCCTTTTCTTTCTTTCTTTGCGTTAGTGATTCCTTTTAGCCTGAATGATGGTTCCTTTTACTTTTTCCTGAAGAGAGGGATGAGAGAGTGTGGTAGAGATGTGTAGAGGGAGAGAGAAAGAGAAGAGGAGAATGACACTCGATGGGGTCCCAACCAACCCTCTCAAGGCCTCCCACACCGTTGCCGATGTGGTTTTTGCTTTTGATTGCGTTAATGGAGCGTACACACATGCAATACCTCAAGTGTAGACTCTACTGACTCGGATGATGATTGTCACCACGATAACTCGGGCACCTCCGGGGCTGATTTGATGCACCTTTGGATCCTTCTCGATGTGGGATTGCGAATAGCCACCAAGGGGGCTCCGGATGTGAGAGGAAACAAGGGCTGAAAATTGGCTGCAAAAACACAGATCTGGCGCGCAAAATGCAGCAGATGTAGCGCGTAAAGCAGGGCTAAAAACGCAGATCTCGATGATGCTGACAATGGAGCCCTCGATGATGACGAGGGAATGGCCTAGGTGAGGCTTGATGGGCCATCGAAGTACCAGACTGCAATGGGATGCTAGCGCGGCTTGGATATGGGCCAGATCCAAGCCGAACCGGTAGGGGAAAGGCTGGAATCTGGGTATGCAATTATTAGTGCATCAAGACACCTCTTATAGATCAACATGGTCCGGGGTGTGATGGCTAATTTTGGTACGCTAGAATATCAAGAGCTCCAGTCTGGAATGAGAATATATACTCCTTATTGGATGAGATTTTTTTGGAAAGCCAAGGACCCATGGTATCAAGAGCTCGATCTGGAATGAGAAAACTGATTGTCCCTCGGAATGTCCCTTGGAACCCTCGAAATTTTTGAGCTAACTTGAGTTGTTTTGCAGATATACCGTAATCGCGGATGATTACTCTTCTGTCAGAAAGGGGAGATCTCACAAACTACTGACGTATCAAGCACGGAAGACCTAAGCCAACCTACAAATCCCGGCCGAGGGGCCTAAATCCTAAGAAGCAGCAGCAGAAGAAGTCTTACCAAGTTACAGATCCTCGTCGAGTGGGGGCAACTTATTAAAGAGGTTTTACCAACTTATGGGATCCCGTTCGTTGGTGGCCCAAGTGAATAAAGGCAAAACAGGACCCACACACACAAAGAGAGATTAATTTGCAAGCGGATGATGATGTGGCAGGACTGTACAGACATTCCTTTATTTCTGTTGACATGTTGAAGTGGCACTGTATAGACGCTCGTAATTCACGTTGACAGACTGCTGACGTGGCAATACTGATTTCCGTGAAACGCGCTGATGGCTTGTCCGTTCCACGCTTTGGGCTAGATGCTTTTAGGCTTCATGCTTTTCATGTAAATTGCTTATGGATGGGCCTAGGGCCTTTAAATCATAGTTACCCGGAACGCGGAACGGGAACGGCGACGGGATCCCTGCGGAACGGGGGAACGGCTAGGGGTCCGGAACGGGAACGGCGCGGAACGGGAGGTATAAAAAACACCCAAATAGTGCATTTTTAAGCTCCTTGTGTTTAAATACAAGGAGTATTAGAGTGCTTTGACTGTAATACTCACAAAAAACTCGTTTTGAAGACCATTCAACCTTGCTATGACTAGATGATGATGGAGAGAGAGAGAGAGAGAGAGAGAGAGAGAGAGAGAGATTTGAGAGAGTGGGAGGGAGAGGAAGAGAGCTTGAAGGCGTGAAGCCTTGAGCCTTGAGAGAGTGAGTCTTGAGAGGGAGAGATCTTGAGAGTGTGAGAGGGAGAGAGCTTGAGCCTTGAGGATTAGCTTGTGGAGAGAAAGGGGGAGGGGGGTGCATTTTATGAGTCCTTGAGACATTGCACATTTTTTCAATTTTTGCCAAATTTGTTTGTAGCCGTTGGCCGTTCCGTGGGCATTCCGGAATGGCCGTTCCGGTTTGCACTGGCCACCCGAAACGTCAAACGTTCCGGGACGCTTCGGAACGTTCGGGAAGGGAACTGCCCCTCGGAACGCCGGAACGGGGGCTAGGGGGCATTCCCCGGTAACTCTGCAAGTTTAAATATGTGCCATGGGCTCATTCTCACGCTCCCACTTGGAGGTGCATATGGAACTGAAACACGATGTTCAGTGTGAACTTAGTGTTAGGTGCAGTGGAATGAATGTTGTATTTTCTCAAGATTAGTGATCTTTATTTCTCAAGGTTCCTTTTAGTTCTTAGGGAAAGAGAGAGCTTTCCGTCTTATGGAGAGTGCTATGATCACGAACAAAGTGAGTGGATATTGTGCGTGCAAGTGAATGAGACTGAGAGAAGGAGAGAGAAGAGATACGACACCCGAGAGGTTGTAAAACCCTCCTCCGAAGGTCCCACTCTCGTCGGCGAGTGTGGTCTACTTTGATTGCACAAAGGTGTACAATGCGTATGCTATGTACTGATGCAATGGGACTATGCCGATGACGACGACGGTGGTGACGACGACGACTCGATGGCTGAAATCTGTAGGCTTCTAATCGCTGAATTCGGGACTGTTTCGGTGGTTGAAAATGACTGTTTTGGCTGTGTTTTCTTGGGCTAAACTTGGGGGATCATCTGCAACTGAATGGGGGTTGGTCTGCTACGGTTCTACTGCTAAAAACCTGCGTTTTCTGCTGCGGTATGGCTGAGAATCAAAAACGCTGAGGCTTCTTGCTGCTGGTCAAAACGCTAGGCTGATTTGGAGTTGAAAAGCAGAACGCTGAAATGCCTGATCTGCAAAGCAAAAACGCTAATGGTCCTTGCCAAAAACGCTACTGCTGATCTTGATCTGCAAAGCAAAAACGCTGATTTGGCTGCTTGGAAAAAACGCTAGCAATGCTGGTGGATGCTGCTGGCGATGGCAGTTATCTGCTAGCGCTAGGGTACTTGGGGTGTCGGCGATCCAGGCTAGGCTGAAAACGCTAGATCTTGCGGGTCGGCGAGGATGGGGTCTCCAAAAACGCCAAGGTGCTTGGGGGGGTACTACTGAGAAGTTGCCTGTAGAGTGGGAAGCTCCTGCTGCCTCTTCTGCTAGAAAGTGTGAACTTTGGTTTGCTTATATATTAACTTAGCAAAATTGCCCTACCTACTTTTGTTGGAAAGTCACTTAAAAATAATAAGTGAAAATCCCAATAAATAGGAAAATAGGCTAAATGCACTGGAAAATTCCCCTAACTGATGCTAATGGATTCAGATGGGAATTCCAATGATCATGCTGTGTGCAACCGGAGGATATGCATCTATGCTAAGTGATTGGGCATGCACGGTCTACGAATAGACTCACAAAAGTGCCAGATCACTGCTAATCTAGACTTTACTTGACTGACTGAACCCTGCTGTGGTGTAGCTTGTCCATGGACACAGAGGGTTGGGATGTGTCACGTGACATCCCCTCCTTTTCAAAGTGAGGTACTGGTACCGAACTGTATGGCGTCGAGGAAGATCGCCAACAGCATCCGGAATCCTGGAAGGGACTCTTCGCCGGCCCACTCTGATGTGTGGGTCGTGCGGTACTTGAACTTCATAAAGGTCTGCAACGCTTGCTTCTTTGGGCCACGCTGAAAGCGACACAAAGTCTTCTGAATCTCCTTTCTTGCTTCAACTTCATCTAGAGTGCTGCTTCTTTCGTCTTCAAGAATCTCCATGGCTGAAAATTCCTGAAACAATCTCCAACACAAAACCATGAACATACCCATTCCATGTAAAGTGAAGGAAAAAAATCTTGTCTTCTCTAAAGACTGTGTATGCAATGTAGATGAACATAGAGACGGAGTGACAAACCACACATGCAAACAATGAGGTTGAATCTTTTCTGTTTGATCGAAATCAATCAACTGTGGCTATTCACAATGGAAATGCCCATGTTTGGTGCTCATACAATCATGTGCTCTTTCGGAAACTGTGTCATGCCAAGGAAGAGACATGGAATGTGACTTCCTGACATACAAACTTTTCAACTTTTCATGCACAATCCGCATACATTCGTGCTCATCCATGAGAGAAACGTGCTCAACATTCAATATGTTATGCCTAGGAAAAGGGATCACATAACGATGCTGACTGAAATACAGGAAACCTTCACGAATGAAACACCCGTATCAATCATGCGTACACATAATACTTCCTGTGATGGTTCTTTGGACCAAGGCTTGAGAGCCAAGATCGGTTCGTCCTGAATGATCGAATCGTCCTGTGGGGGTTCTTTAGACCTCGACTCGAAAGCCAAGATCGGATCTTCATGATTGATCGAATCTGCGAGGTTAGTTTCGCTAGGAAAAGCATCAACTAACACATCATCCTTGTGAACAATCACATCATCTTCATGCAACTCATCATGCTTGTGAGAAATCACATCTTGATCATCATGCAAATCATCATGCTTGTCTTTATCATTCAAATCATCATGCTTATCATTGGCATCCAAATCATCATGCTTATCATTGGCATCCAATTCATCATGCTTCTCATCATGCAAATCATTGTGCTTATCATTGTCAATCAAAACATCATGCAAGTCATTGTCAATCAAATCATCATCATGCTTCACACAATCATGCAAATCCTGTGTTTCATGCTTTGGAGAAGTAGAGTATGAGAGAGTCTCCTTTTCCTGATCTTGTGCGAACTGCGCCTGCACAATAGAAAAGAGTCGCAAGAACTCTTTCATGTGTTGGTCGCTCTTTTCTTTTTGTGCTTTGATCTCGCGATCAAAATATGCTTGTCTTGCTTTGCTCTCGCGCGTTATGGCTGCCATTCTTTCTTGGTACTTACGCTCGATGGCTGCCATGTCTTCTTCGTAGGCTTTTCTGTCTGCTTCTCTTTCTTGTTCCAACTCCTCCATAGGAGTTAGTGCAATCCTTGACGTAGATAGGGAAGGGGGAGGGTCGGAAAAACCTCCTGGTGGGGAAAATTCTTCTTCGCCTCTCTCATGCTCATCACCTCCAAGCGAAGTATCCATTCCGCTTCGAGTGATGACCATTCTGAAGTCGTGGGTTCTTTTGGGTTCTTGTGGTCTGGGTTCTTAAGTTCTCGAGGAACTTGGGTTCTTGGGGGTCTTGGGTTCTTAAGTTCACGAGGAACTTGGGTTCTTGAGGTTCTTGAGGTCCTTGATTCGTGAGAATCTAGGGTTCTTGAGGTGTTCTTTCGCTTGCAAATCGCGTTGGAGAAGGATCTTCTCTTCACCCGAGTTCTACCCTTTTCTGCGGGTGCACCCCTTGGCGGCCTTGCGCTCACACCAAGGTTGCTTTTTCCCACCTCACGTCGATTGGCCGGCCGCTAAGTGCACGGTCCGCTCTTAATGAGTGAAAAGAGACACAAGGGGAGGCTGGACAAGCCCTTCTTTCTTGGGATTCTTGTCACTCTTCAACAAAACACGATTAGGAATCGCCACGCTCAAGTAAACTTGGGTTCGTGCGATCACAAGCAGCAAAAAAATTCTTGTGGTTCTTGTGGTTCTTTCCTTGAGTAATGCAAAACACTTCCAAAGCTTTGATACCAATGTTAGGTGCAGCGGAATGAATGTTGTATTTTCTCAAGATTAGTGATCTTTATTGCTCAAGGTTCCTTTTAGTTCTTAGGGAAAGAGAGAGCTTTCCGTCTTATGGAGAGTGCTATGATCACGAACAAAGTGAGTGGATATTGTGCGGGCAAGTGAATGAGACTGAGAGAAGGAGAGAGAAGAGAGACGACACCCGAGAGGTTGTAAAACCCTCCTCCGAAGGTCCCACTCTCGTCGGCGAGAGTGGTCTACTTTGATTGCACAAAGGTGTACAATGCGTATGCTATGTACTGATGCAATGGGACTATGCCGATGACGACGACGGTGGTGACGACGACGACTCGATGGCTGAAATCTGTAGGCTTCTAATCGCTGAATTCGGGACTGTTTCGGTGGCTGAAAATGACTGTTTTGGCTGCGTTTTCTTGGGCTAAACTTGGGGGATCATCTGCAACTGAATGGGGGTTGGTCTGCTACGGTTCTACTGCTAAAAACCTGCGTTTTCTGCTGCGGTATGGCTGAGAATAAAAAACGCTGAGGCTTCTTGGTGCTGGTCAAAACGCTAGGCTGATTTGGAGTTGCAAAGCAAAACGCTGAAGTGCCTGATCTGCAAAGCAAAAACGCTAATGGTCCTTGCCAAAAACGCTACTGCTGATCTGGATCTTCAATGCAAAAACGTTGATTTGGCTGCTTGGAAAAAACGCTAGCAATGCTGGTGGATGCTGCTGGCGATGGCAGTTATCTGCTAGCGCTAGGGTACTTGGGGTGTCGGCGATCCAGGCTAGGCTGAAAATGCCAGATCTTGCGGGTCGGCGACGATGTGGGGTCTCCAAAAACGCCAAGGTGCTTGGGGGGGTACTGCTGAGAAGTTGCCTGTAGAGCGGGAAGCTCCTGCTGCCTCTTCTGCTAGAAAGTGTGAACTTTGGTTTGCTTATATATTAACTTAGCAAAATTGCCCTACCTACTTTTGTTGGAAAGTCACTTAAAAATAATAAGTGAAAATCCCAATAAATAGGAAAATAGGCTAAATGCACTGGAAAATTCCCCTAACTGATGCTAATGGATTCTGATGGGAATTCCGATGATCATGCTGTGTGCAACCGGAGGATATGCATCTATGCTAAGTGACTGGGCATGCACAGTCTACGAATAGACTCACAAAAGTGCTAGATCACTGCTAATCTAGACTTTACTTGACTGACTGAACCCTGCTGTGGTGTAGCTTGTCCATGGACACATAGGGTTGGGATGTGTCACGTGACACCTAGTGTCTGATGTCACAAATTGATGACGTGGCATGACTTGTGGACAAGAAATTACAAGCCTATAAGTTGTTCCAACTTATGAATAAGTGCCGACGGGGCCTATGTCACAACTCAGTGACGTGTAGAAAGAAGAAGAGCAACCCAGAAAAGAAAGAAAAGGATGCACGACCCAAGCTTACTCTTCAAGAGAGAGCTAACTACATCAAAGAGGGGAAGTGCTTTGGATGCGGGGAAACTGGGCACATCTCCGCGAAGTGCGCTAAAAAGGCACCGAATGAACAGGATGAAGAAAGGTCAGAGAGTTTGAAAGCAGCTGAGGAACGTGGCAGAAAAGGCAGATGAAAGCATAATTGGTACCACATTGCGTGGTGCGCGAACCGAATCAAATGAATGAAAGTACAAAACTTTGCCACTTTTAGGGCAAAGTGAAAGAACAGGAAGCCCTCATTTTTCTTTGATGGAGGAGCCAAGGCCAACTTCTTTTCACTTGAATTGGCGGCTCGATTTGGAATTATGCCCGACAGACTGAGGCCACAGGCAGAGATAGTTCTAGCGGCACCCGGACGGGATGTTGCCATTACACCAATTATTGGCAAACTTCGTTTGCAATGTCAGGGGTGTTTAGGACACGAGGAATTCTACGTAATTCCCTTGAGAGATTGTGACGTCCTGCTCGAAATCCCTTGATACCACAAGAACAACGCCGTGGTTGACTATCGGGCCGAGAAAGCGACTTTGACAAATGAAGGACACAGACATTGTACTTGATAAACTGAATGATGATTGGAGGTCGAACATGTTTTGACCTCGAAAAAGAATGCCAAGATTGTTTTTCCACACTCATACCGATTGCTTTTCAGAGGACCTGCTAGGCGAGTTGCCACCAGCTCGCCCCGAGGATCATACCACTGATTTGATATGTGGAAATACACCACCGAACCGGCCACCTTACCGTGTGAGCCGAGCCCAAAGATACACTTTTTTGGAACACCTTGTATTAGCAGCAGGAGTGTAGATGGACCCGACCAAGATAGAGACTATCTGTGATTGACCCGATTTGAAGAATGTCCATGAAATTCGAAGCTTCTTGGGCTTATGTTCTTACTACCGGCGGTTCTTCAGAAAGTTTGCAGAGGTTGGTTACCCCTTTGCCTATGTTGACACAGAAAGGAGTTCTCGTGGGAACCCACAGAGGTGACTGCCTTTGAGAAATTGAAACAGAATTTGGGTACAGGACCAGTTTTGACTTTGCCGGATTTGCAGAAGTCGTTTGAAGTATATTGTGATACTTGTGGTCGTAGTCTGGATGCGGTCTTAATGCATGAAGGCCAGACATTGCCTATGAGAGCCGATTGTTTTCAAGGCCGGAATTGACAGAACAGATGAGAGAGAAAGAGTTTTTGGTGATTATCCATGCTCTTACTCAGTGGCGACATTACCTACTCGGAGCCGATTTTACTATTCTCATAAATGATTGGAGTTTACGCTATTCTTGTCACAGAAGCAGCTATCGGAAATGCAGATGCGGTGGACAAACATCTAGTCACACTTTTACTTCCGGATTGTCCATGTGCAGGGACATAAGAAATTGGTGGCAGATGCTTTTTCCCGGAAGCCGTTGGTTCTGGCTATTTCCGCGATACAATATAGAAGCTTCGAGGATATGGTCAGTCAGTACGCCACAGATACAGATTCTGCAGATGTATTCAGTTGAATACAGAATGGGGAGGTAGTAGCGGAATATTCCATTCGGGATGGCTATTTGATGAAGAAAACGATGTTGTGCGTTACACAACCGTTGAGGGAAAAGGTTCTAACCGAATGTACTGTCCACCTTTTACTGGTCAACGCGACATTGTTACACCTTGAACGGTGTGGAGAGATACTTTTGTTTGGCTGAGACTCAAGAAGGACGCGTACAATTTTGTACACAGTTGATTGGTATGCCAAAAGGTCAAGTTTGACAGGCATAAAGCACAGGGATTGTTACAGCCTTTACCCATACAGCCGTCCCTGGGAAAGTATTGCAATGGATTTCATTTTTGATCGCCCGAGAACACAGAGTGGTCACGATGGTATCTGGACTGTTATTGACAGATTTAGCAAGCAAGCTCATTTCATTCCAGCAAAGAAAACAGTCAAGCCGGATCACTTAGCGCGACTGTTTGTGGCCCAAATCTTCAGATTACATGACATGCCTGAGACAATTGTCACCGACAGGGACCCGAGATTCACGAGTTTGTTTTGGAAGGCTATTTGGGAGAACATTGGCACGCGGTTGCAGTTCTTGTCATCTTTCCACCCGCAGACTGATGGGCAATTTGGGATTGCCAATTCAGTGGTACTAGATTTATTGAAGTCTTACATCTCAGATGAGAAGACTCAATGGGAAAAGTATTTACCTTTGATGGAATTTTCCTACAATAACTCGATACACTCTTCGACGGGGAAGGCGCCATTTGAGATTATTGAAGGTGCTACGAAGGTTCCACCCTTCCTAAGCACGAAAGATAAGATTTTTGAAGCCGATGAGTACACGCGTGACTTGGACCTTGGCAAAAATCCGCGAGGCTTTGCAGAAATCTCAAGAAAGACAGAAAAAGGCAGTAGATCGCCATTTGAAATTGAAGGAGAACGATTGGGTGCTTTTACATTTTGAGAAGGCACGCCTAAGAAAGAAAAAGGGAATGGAGAGGCTTTTTCCAAAGCTTAGTATGCGATACTACGGACCTTTCCAGACCTCTGAAAAGATAAATGGTGTCTCCTTTCGACTAAAGCTGCCCGATACTTGGAGAATTCACAATGTTTTTCATGTGAGTCTCTTGAAGCCTTTTAAAGGCGATGTGCCCGAAGATGGGGAGCCAGATGAGTAACCCGAATTGGAGGAAAACGAGCAGATACTCGTTCCAGGACAGATATTGGCACAGAAAGATAGAAAGATAAAAGGTAAAGAGATAAGACGGTTCATGGTTAAATTCAAGACCTATGTGGAGTGAATGGAGGAGGAGGACCTGGCAGATACTCCTCGAATTGTGAATCTTTACCTCGAAGCATTTGGTTTAGCATAGTCTATTCTAAATGGAACCCCGAACTCAGCTTGGGCGGAATCTGGTGCAGCGGGTATGCACAAGAGGGGAGTTGCTCCGCTCCTTTGTCAACAGATTGCCTCGATTTTGATATTAAAGTCACTGATGTCTCTTTTGAGTTTCAGGGATATGTGAGCTGACAATATTCTGCTGTATGACTTTATGAACTGGAATTCCCGAACATGATATTGACTTGTTTAAGTGCAGGAACTGATAGACGAAATGACTGTAGCATTTCGGTGTGAATGATCTCGATAGACATGGTTGCAATAAGGATTAGTCAATCGGGCATCTATCAGGTCCCGAGTGGATCTAGATGCGATTGCTAAATACGTTGCCGATAATTCATGGTCTGAGATCCGAATGAATTTTAAGTGTGATTTGTCATGTGATGTCCTGTGATGTGACTTTCAATTGCTACATGTGCTAGATGTGTGTTCCTAGTGCGTCAATACTAACAATCAGTGTCTGCTAAGACAATTGGTGGCCTCTGTCTGTTTTGCAGGCGTAATCGAGGGCGATTACAATGCTTTCAAGAGGGGGGTATGTCACAACTCAGTGACGTGGCAGCCTGTGTACACACACACCTTCCCCTTTGGCATGGATAGCCCCGGGGAAAACAGACTAAAATGATGACGTGGCACTGCTGTACGGTCAACCTCCGTAGATTGCACCGGAAAATGCGGAGGGCTGTACTGACAGCCATATGGCAACAGCTTACGGAAAAAGCAACAATTTCTATGTAAAAGAAAAAGTTGGCAGCTTTTGGGCTACGCAAGGCATTAGAAAGAGAGAGAGAGCTTTTATTTTTTAAAAGCTTTGCTTTATTTTTACCAAGCCTTGTGAGAGGAGATTTGAATGCTTCTTATGGGCAGCTTTTGGGGCTCTGCTTTTGGTATCCCTTGTAACTCTTTATAAGTGTGGCTTGGGCTCCCACTTTTGAGAGCATCTGCACGCAGAGTCTGAGAGTGTGACCCAACCACTCCTGTGTACTTTTGCAACATATTAATACAAAAAGAAATACAGAAAGGGGCGCCAGTCTTTGGGGCCAATATCTCTAGGCACGGAACTCCGCCGGGCTGTGTCGAATCAATTGTGAACTGTGAACTGTTTTGAAGTGAATTCTTGTCGTGTCGCGGTAGAATCTTGACTTGGAGTGTCCAAGTCTATTACACCTAAGTAACAAGACCTTGAAAAAAAGGCGTAGAACCTGTTGACGTGGCTGGTTGTACGGAAGCCCACGAATTGCGTTGTTGACGTGGCAAGCTATACGTCCAGTGCGTCGGTACTTAGAGTCAGTGTCTACTGAGCTGGTTTATGGCCTTTGTCTATTTTGCAGGCGTAATCGATTACGATTACAACTCTTTCAAGAGGGGGGTATCTCACAAACTGATGACGTGGCATGACTTGTGGACAATACATTACAAGCCTATAAGTTGTTCCAACTTATGATTAAGTGCCGTCGGGGCCTAAGTGACACAAGACCTTTAAAAAAGGCATAGAACTTGTTGACGTGGCTGGCTGTACGGACGCCGGTGAATTGCGCTGTTGACGTGGCAGGCTGTATGGAATTTGGCGATTTGCGTTGGTTGTTTTAGCGCAAGATTTTGGTACCAGATTTACTTTTGGAACTGAAGCTTTTCAAATTTCATGTAAACTGCTTTTCCAAGGCTAAGGACCTTTAAATAAGACCCTAGGGCTCTCTCTGGCTCATTCAGTGCTGAGGAGCCGGCGAGCAGAGGAGAGCCTAGGGCACGTGTACTTGCTCAATTATTAATACAAAAAGAAAGACCGAAAGAGGCGCAAATCTTTGGGGCCAATCTCTCTGGGCATGGAACTATGCCTGGCCGTGTCGAATCACAGGTTCTGTGATTTAAATTTGTGAAATTTTAAAAGTGAATCTTTCGTGTCACGACAGATTTCAGACTTGGAGTGTCCAAGTTTGTTACATCTGATTTTGAGAATTGCAAGCTATGTGGATGTACTGTCTTGTGGGGATGTTCTTGGGCATGGTTGCTTGATTGAAATGTGAAATGAAAGGATATGAATCTGCTAGTAACAAGATTAAGTAGATCAAGACATCTGTGAAAAGATCAACACGGTTTGGATGTGATTGCTAAATGGTTACCATGATCACGATTTGTATTTGAGACCATCGACAGAGATGTGATTGTTCAGTGACTGATGTCTTTGTAGAAATGCTGGATTGGTGGAGTCTGGTGCATGAGTACATAGAGTGAGTGTCTACTGAAGAAAGTTTCTGTCCTTTTTGGCTGTTTTTGCAGGTGTAAACGAGGGCGATTACTATTCTTTCAAGAGGGGGGGAGGTCACAAAGTGATGACGTGGCATGCCCAACTGGAAGAGAAATGGCCGAGTGGACAAGAGAGATTGAACCGACCAACTTAAAGAACTTATGAGCACCGGTCGTGGGCCCTAAAACCCTAAAAACCCAAAGCTGGAACTCTGAGGAGGTTTTCTTAAATGTACTGCATGCTGACTTGGCCCATTGTATGGATGTTGATGTGGCAGCTGCTGTACGGATTTTCAGCGTTCTGCGCCATTGATGCCACAGGCAGGCTGTACGGATTTTCGCAAATCAAGCTGGCAGCTTTTGGCAGTTTCCAGCGCTAGCTTTTGAGAGTAGATGCTTTTGGGGTTTAGTGCTTTTGAGAATGCTTTTGGGGCTTTGCATTTAGGCAACCCTTGTACTGTTTATAAAGAACCCAAGGGCCTCACTCTACAAAGCATCTGGACGCAGAGTCTGAGAGCAGAGGACCCTCGGGAGTTCTGCTTTGCCGTGAGAAGTAATAAAGAAATACCGAAAGGGCGCGAGTCTTTGGGGCTAGTGCATCTGGGCATGGAACTCTGCCATGCTCTCTCTCTCTCTCTCTCTCTCTCTCTCTCTCTCTCTTAAAGTTTAGTGATTTTGCAGTTTCCGTTCGTGTGTTGCTCTTGATTTCTCGCTTGGAGTGTCCAAGCATGTAACAGTTGTTGTAGATCTTTGGCTTGGTTTGTCCAAGTCTATTACATTCTTCATGTGAAGGTGCCCTCTAGACGACATGAAGTCCCTCTGATAGACACAAAACACTCGGTACAAATCATAAGAAATCCATGACAAAAAAAGAAACTTTATACATACGCACAATGAGACACAAGACAAACATAAATTCACACCAATCCCACACACGAGCACCTATACCTTGAGGTGGAATCCTTTGTGCCATACGAGGAGAGTCCATATGCCTCAATCTTATGTAGAATCGCTAGCTCATAGACATACCACTCTCTCTCTCTCTCTCTCTCTCTCTCTCTCTCTCTCTCTCTCTCTCTCTTGTTGGTCAGTGTGGTCTATGAAAAACCTTTTATTGGTCAATGGTCTATGACAAAAGTTTTCCCATTCTGTCTTATAGCATGTGTTTTTTCGTTACAATAGTATCACCTATCACACAAACATTGCAAGAAATGTCAAACATTGGCAAAGTTGTTTAACTTTCCAACATGTGTACAATCGCTTTTGGATTAGCAGCCTTAGCGTCTAGGTGGCTAGTCAGAGCAAAAAGGGGCAGGAGGTGTTGATTTGGCTTGCAATATTATATTCTATTGTTTTTTGATGAATAGGGAGGACTCCGTGCATAGATGGAACGTGAATTTTGATGGTGCCAAAGTTTAGATTGCTTTCTATTTTTTACTTATGCTAAGTTAGTGTTACAACTGGACTGATTTAAAGAGGATTTGAACAAAGTAATTTTTATTACTCTATGCAATGTTTTAGCCTTAGCACAACCAAAAGATCATCAACAGCTTGAAAAAGTTCCCCATTAATTTATGCAATCAATCTGCATGTGTATATGACATGCCTTATCTTGTATGAATAACCATTAGTGCATTTGGAAGACACCCGTAGAGTATATGGAATTTGAAATTACATGAAAGAAGTTTTATGATTCTCTTTTGTGAATTTCATCACCACATGCCAATGGAAAAGAACAGACGCGTCAACTTTAAACGCTTCAAAACAACTGAACTGAGAGAGAGTGCACGACACATGAGATGGGGAGTGGCGAAGTTCCACCCCAAGAAAGTACTGGCCCCAAATCCTTTTGGTATTTCTTTATATTGCTGCAACACAGTACAATCTGTCCTCTGCACTCCAACGCGGAGACGTGCCAGAGAATGAGCCCATGGCACATATTTAAAGGCCCTCGGCCTTGGAAAAGTAGTACATGAAAAGCATTTGGTCTAAAAGCACGTGGACTCCCAAAAGCTAGTGCTAGGAAGCTGTCTGTACAATCTGCCATGTCAGCAGGAGTTAGTGCAGAACGTGGAAATCCGTACAGTTCCATGTCAGCAGTTAGCGTAGAACGCGGAAAGAGTCTGTCAACATGAATTGTAGAATCTGTCCTTACAGCCTTTACGCCATCTTCTTTATGCTGAAACCTGTGAGTGTGTGTGGGCTGCTTTATTTTAATGTTTTTAAAGTCCTAGGGACTTGGGCCCCATCGGACGGGGTCCCATAAGTTGGTAAAAACTTCTTTATTCATTTGGAACTCTCTTTTTAAATGTATGCCCCACTCGGCGAGGAACTTTTGCTTCTTCTACTGTTGCTAGGTTTTAGGCCCCTCGGCCGGGATCTGCAAGTTGGTTCAGGTCTTCAGTGGCTTGGCACATCAGCAGTTTGTGACAACATTGGTCTTTGAAGACTAGATTTTACTTCATGAAGTCTCTACACTCAGTTATTGCCTGATAGTAAACTTGCATGAACAACGAACAAGTTGAAAGAATTATTGTGCGCTCCTTGCCGCACTGTCGAAGCAAGGGGACTTGCCAATACACCGTGTGCGAGCCACAAATGGCTCCAAGCACACAACAAGCCTAAACTAGCAAGCTCAAGAGAGCAAAGGGTGTGTCACTCACCGCTCTACGCTCGCCTTCGTGGTGGATTCCTCGCCGCGATGAAGAAGAAGCTGCAGTCGTGCCGCGCTCAACCGCTTCGCCGCCGTCGTGCCTTCGTAATGCTCGATCGCACACACACTCTCCCTCTCTCTCTCTCTCACACACACACACACACACAAGGAGGTGAAGAAGAAGAAGATGGAGATGGAGATGGAGCAAGAGCACTCTTCTATTGCACAAATGAGAGAATGAGTAAAAATTAGGTTTAGTTGGCTTTTATATGAGCTCACCCCATTCACACTTGGGCGCCCATGCTTAGCCAACTAATCCCTTGAATGTCCCAGTTAGAGTGCGCCTCTCATCGGCGATCACTCTTATCCTTTTTCTATTGGTCCGACAAGCCCGGTACCTGACTCTAAATAATACAACGTTTATAGATCATAGGGTGTCCGTGTGCCGTGAGGGTTAACATGCCCCCCTTCCGGATGTAGATTCCGTCCTCGGAAGCTATTGAGTTGAAGCTAGTTCGTCGAGGTGGAAGAGCATTTGAGATGAATGTCCTTAGCCTTCTTCAGTCACTGCAAAATCAAACAACATTGCCACAGTAATTGCATTCTCATATACAATTAAAAATCACATGCAATTTTAGACAGACAAATTGATTGGTAAAAGAATTTCAAACAATTTGTCAGCAATGAACATTAAATTGCAATGTAATCAAATGCATAAACAGATGTAAAGGTAGAAAATTAAACAAGTCTGGGGTCGCTAATTTGACGGTCGAAAGGCACTAGAGATCGAATATTAATACCATGGGTAAGCTTCTTAATTTTCAGTGGTCAATTAAGTTGTTTAATCGCGAGAGCCAAGTATTCATGTTCGAGGGCTGACTAGAGGCTATATCTAGAAGACCTTGTAGTTAAGCTACCATAAAAGGAATTTCTCATGAAATCATCGCCTGACTGATTACCTTTTCTTTGACCCCCCAAAGTCTTTTCACATTGATTCAACTATGATGTGTGTGCTTATTTTGTATGCCTTGGGTTTTTTGCTTTTCAAGGAAAAGCGCCCACACTGGGAACCTCTAGGGCTCTAGTACCATAGGCGATACATGTGAGTGAAGTACCAATTTAAGCAGGGATTTCTCTTCCAGCTTAAAATTTTACATTGTGGCACTTTGATTTTTTGTTTGTTCATTTTCAGCATTTTAATTTTGTAACTTTGGGGGGTCATATAACACTGTTACCCTCCCCAGGTTCATCACATTAGTAAACTCCCTTTATAATACTTAAGCTAAAGGTCACTAGGGTTAAGCCCACTAGAAAGCCCTAGTACATTTCACACAATGCTGCCTAAATCGGATTAAGAACCTAAGTAACCCTTAATTATTAGGAAGGCATTCCCCATGGTATTAAGAGAAGATCTCTAACACCTAACTTGATCAAAGTAGCTTAGTTGGACTGCTTGATTTTTACACCTAGACAAGTGATTATGACAAAACATTACATTGAATTAAATGTTTGATACTAAGCCAATGCGCTGAATATTATGCTACCAATCACAATCAAAGCAGACAAACATGGATGCAAAAAGATAAGGGGCAATGCTAATGGACATAAAACACCTGTTTGTGTTGATGGTCGCGCTTGATTTGAAGTGTGAACGAGAGGAAGGTTCCATTAAGGTCCAAATCCTATCAATAGTAACACGCTCCTGTACACACTAGGAAACAAAAGGAATACCTCCAGGAGGCACATTAGTGGGAAAAGAGAACTTCGCTAATCTCTCAACTCTAAAACAGAAACACTCCTATCGTACTAATCTTACCTACCCTCCATCACTCAAGTGATGAGGATCAAAGGTGTTTCATGACATAGGTTTCTGTTTCACTGTACCAGATGTGACATGTGTAGGTCTGAGTCAATGTTTTGACTTTTAATGTGCATACTCGTTTGCTAATTGCTCTTGCTCCTTTTTTTTTTTTTTGGTGAGTATAAAGCTTTATATGTACATTCCCTAAGATTGGAGATTAAGAGGTCAGGGAGAAAGGTTGAGAGGGAAGCAAGTGAATGATGGATGTCCACAAACACTCCCCCCTTCCTTGGGTAGATCATACCGTTTGAAATGAGCTTGTCACTCTTTGAAACCACTTGTTCCAGTTGGTAATAGGTGAGGATTTTTGCCAGTAGTTTTCTATTACCCTAGGCGCCTCGTCGAGTTACAAGGGTGGTAAGGTACTCTCCCAGGATCGAACTTGAAGTGGTTCATCAGGTGATTCTTGAACACTGGGAGGTGTGGATTCTTTGGTAGCTTCATGGAGGTCCACTACTATAGATGGAGGCTGTGTAGAAGCTTTTACCTCTATGGATGTATTACATGAGGAGCTAGAAGCTTCATGGGACTCCCCCCTTCCTGAGCTAGGTGGAACAAATCGTTCTTTCTTTGGTACCCAAACTAGCTCGGGAGCGGGTGTGTAGCATTCTGTGATTTTTTTCTTTCCACGATCATTGATTCGTTTTGGAGCTACGGGATTGGGCTCACTTGGGTCAGGTGATAGGTAAGAGCACAATCTACGTTTTGGCACCCAGATTTGATCATTTCCTTGATAGTAGCCTTGGGCTTCCAATAGTCGTTTAGGGATCCATCGCAACATTTTCTTACTTTTATTGGAGCGAGTGGTACGTTTCTTACAAGGCTTCTGTTTTTTAGCACTAGCTATGGTCACTAAGGAAGCTTTAGGGACCTACTTGTATGTTTTCTTCGTTACATTAGGATGAGTCTTGTCGGAAGCGATATGCATTGCTTGTAGCATATTTAAGGGTAGAGGCATTTCATCCCCCTCAGGTGTTACCCAGGTCGTCCCCCTATTTCCCCAAGTGTCTATGGTTGCTGCTAGGTGGACCCAATCCACATTGTCCGACTCAGTCATCCCAGGTAGGATATCCATATAAGGAGAATCTTGGCCAATGTCTGTATCCTTCTTACAAGTGTAACAATATTGTAGTGGGGCCGAGTGAACTGTGGTGTCAGAGCGATGATCAATAATGGTTTTACTCCCTAAGGGGTGTACCTTACCAGTCACCAAATCCACTCTAAGGACAGAGTCTTGGAATTGCAAATAGACATGATTTTTAGACCAATCGTGAACCATTTGTGCTTCCCTCATGAATGGTCGTCCTAAAATCATCTCATATGACATAAGGTGTTTAGAGAAATCCATTACAATGAACGTATGTCGTACCTTGTGTCCTAGAACTTTGATCTTAAGATCCTTGAGCATCCCCATAGGTTTGGCTATGGTACCATTTGCCATCTTTACCACAATGTTAGTAACACTGAGGCGGGGTTTTCCCATGGATTCCCAACAATCTTTTGTAACGATGCTAACTCCTGTACCACCATCAAGAATTCCCTTTATAGTTAATCCCTTGGTAGTGATGGGTAGGGTCGCATTAGACTCGTCGCCTTCAAAATACTGTCCTAATTCGTTAATGGGTACCTCGATCACAGACTCGTGTCCATCTAAGTCAAGTGATTGCACATGATTTTCCTCATCAATCATAATCGAGTCAGGCCTATTTGGTTGCGCAAACTGCGGTAATCCCGTTCGTAGCTCTCCGTTAAGGAATGCTCGAAGTGTAAGGAATAACTCAGGATCTCCATACAGCTTTGCTATGATCGTGGTTCGGACCTCAGAAGACATGAAGTCCACTAGTTTGGCAACATTCATTGGCATTTTGCAGGGTGTAGGTCCTTGACTAGGAACTGGTGAGGATGGAATCTCATATTCCTCAATGGGATCAGGTATTCCTTCGTTAAACATCCTTTCCAACAAGAAAGGTGTATGCTCACTTTCTGATGTCCCGTCCTCACTCCCTTCTTGGATGATACTAGATATGGCTAACGGTCTATGGTTCATGTGGGGTGGATGAACTTGCGTGGGAAACACTGTGTCATGAATTTTGACATGCATGGGTTCTGGTTCTAGTTTCCTTTGAGTCTCCTCTACTAAACCTCTTAGATGTTTCACCTGCTCAATCTCGTCTACTTGGTTTGGGTACGTCCCAATCTTCTTTTTACGATTCTTCCCTTTTTGCCCCTGCTGTTTATCTTGGGGGTCTTGGATTGGATTTGGAAACACTTGTGGTGTTTTCAGAGGCTCTTTATGGTTTTCTCTTATTTAGTTTTCATTTGGTTCCATGTTACGGTTTTCTTTGTCGGTCTTTCCCTTTGTGGTATTGGTTCTAGTCTCCATTGTCTCGATTGAATCTGAACCATCCTCGAGGTCATTCATATACACGGGGTCATCTCCTGTTCCTATGGTTGTTTTGGAACTTGGCTTTGAATTTCCTGTATTCTGCGACCTCTTCCTTCGTGTCTTCTTTTTCTTTGCTTGGATAACTGACGCGGTATCTCTCTCTTCGAGGATATGGCCTGGCCCTTGAAGCATGGACAGTGTAATCGCATAAGCGGGTGCGACGGGTGGTATTGGCGATGTCACACTAGCAATTTCGACCAAATTTAGGGGTGTGATTTTAGGCGCATTTGGGTTATAGGGGCATTGGGCAATCAAGTGATCTATGCCACAACGATTACATGTGAGTATTGGCATTGTAGACGTGCTCCCTTGATTCATTTGCATCTGTGCAGCATTCTTTTGCAGCCTAATAGGGCACTCCGCTGCCCGATGTGGTCCACCACACTCGTAGCATTGAAGAGGTGGTCTCCTAGTCTGGGTGTTGATATTTTGACCTCTGGATGCGAGAGCAGCAGCTTGATAAACCGGCTTGACTTGCCCCCAACAATCTTCCATGTAGTATATAGGACACTCTTCCAATGTATCAAGTCCGTAGGCAATACTAGTGTCTATTTCCTCCTCACAGCCATCTGCATAAGCATTAGATGGCTCGCAACCCACTTGGTTCATAGGGGCGACTCTTGGATGCGGGGGTTGCGGTCCTAGCATAGGAGGTGGTAGCGGTGTAGCTTGTACAACATTTTGAGATCTAGGGACCATGTGTTGCGGTAGTTGCTCAACAGGTGGAGCAGGCATCAATACAGGAGCTCGAGGTGCATCCGTCCAGGCTACAGGTGGTCTATTTGCCATCATACGTTTGATCATTAAACAATCCTTAGCTTGGTGACCATACCTACCACATGCGTTGCAAGTTCCATTAAATTTTACTCTAAACGTAGGGCACTCACTAGTGCTATGTGGACCTAAGCAAATGGAACACCATTGTTGCTCCCTTCTTGGATACATGTGACTATTTTGAGGGGGTCGATTATCCTTAAGAGACTCTTGGATTGCCTTGGTGAGGTCTGTCAAGAATGTCTCAAATACCTTTGGCTCATTGGCAATGGGCTTTGCAGTCATGGGTTCATACTCAATGGCTTGTGAGCTAGTGGATCTCGTGTCAGTAGACACCCTCATGCCTGCTATCATCAAGTTGTCCTCTAATTGGATTGCATTGGCAGTGACATCTTCCCAGGTTGTGATACCTCTAATCACTAGTCCATTATAGATTCCTTCATTCCTCAACCCTCGGATGAATCGATCAAGCAGTTGGTTATTGTTGAAGCGCTCATTTACAGGGCAGCGAGAGTTTAAGTGCTTTAGACGACTAATGAAGTCCCTTACTGACTCTCCTTCCTTACGTTCGGCCTTCTGTAGCTGAGATGCTACACCCCAAAGCACACCTTCTCGTATGTACTCCTTTGGAAACAACCTTCGAAGGGTAGGGTAGATTGTTTTCTCGTCCACCCTTAGGGTTCTATACCAATCTCCAGCCTTCCCACTTAATGTCAAGCTTAAGGCATTGCACTTATGTAGTTCGTTGCGTTCCCCTAAGGAATCACATACTTGTTCAAACACTTCAATGTGTTTTCTAGCATCTTTGTCCCCATTGAATTTTTGCGTGAGTTTAGCAATTTGTACTGCCTTACTTCTAGGCTCTCTATCAGATGCATGACGCATATTTTCCGCGATAGATCGACCTATGGTTTGAGCAAACGCTGCCAAGTCAACTATGTGAGGAGGCAGGGCCGGTGGAGGTACTCCTGGAATCATATGTGGGAGAGGGACGTGTACCGGTCTTGGCATATGTGTGGATGATGCAGGATATGGAACATAACCGGACATAGGTCCACTCGGATAAGGGCTAGGGAGCGGCACTCGAGGAGTATAAGCAAGTGGTACAATTGGAGGTGTGGGGGCCATGTGTGCATAAGGGGCTAGAGGCACATGCGGTCGAGGCCCCATATTAGGTACTACGACACTAGGTAGTGGCACTGTGCTAACCGTAGATGTCATCGGTACATTCTTTGTCAGGTTTATCCCTGGAGTGAGCACTGTGTTTTCCTTAATAGAGGGTTGAGCCAAGTTAGGGAAGCTAAAGTTGTCGCTCGGAGGCTCAGATTGCATAGAGACCCCAGGTGAAATGACGTAAGATGGGTCCATGGGGCTCATTAGAGGAGTCTCCATTTGTGATAGAGTAGGCTGTTGAGCCTTGCTCGTATCCAGAAATCTCATGGGGCCAGTTGAGAGTATATTTACCCCTCGGTTTTGCCTTTCTGATTGAATAATGCCATGGATAACATTACAGATCATTTTCTGTTGATCTTCGATGCTCGTGGCACTAGAGGTGGATTGTACAATCTCTATCCATCCTACATGGTAGGCGTGGCCAGAGTGTAGATCCGTCAACACCTCAGTGTGGAGGTCGTATGTCCAATGATCATTAATGAACAATCCTTCTAGAGTCGACGTGTTAACGGTTTCTTGTGAGGTAGAAGCAATGTTGCTCCCCATGGTTTTACTTGTCACCAACGGTACTCTAGAGGGAACTTCTGAAGGAGGCAGCTCAACACGGCCTTCTTGGTAAGAAGTTGGCAGGATATCCACATGGACACTCTTTGGGGATGTGGGGTCCACGTGCGATGTGAAAGGAGAGTCCACTTCCCCACCCCCTTCGTGTGCTTCATTTGCATCAGGTTCCGAGCGAGTAGCTCTACCTAATGTTTCCATGAAACGGCTAAACATACTAGTACTAGGCTGTGGAGCTTCGGGAGGTGCATGGCCTTCTCTCTCAGTGTTTTGGGTAGGGTATGCTTCCATGATTTCTGAGTCGGAGGAGGAATCACTAGCGGCTATTTTAGGGTCTTGGGTGGTGCTACCTTGTGTCCCCGCTGAGGGTCTAGAGCCTATCGTGGATGGGTAATGGGTGTCCGTATGAACAGAGGCACCCTCAATATGCTCGTGTTCTAGCACCCGCCCAGAGCGTAAGTGCATGTGCTTTTGATACCCTAAGGTGTCAAAAAGCTGCTCTAGGAGGCCTTGTGACTAGTTTTTAGCGTGTTTTTTGTTTGTTTTTTTGCTAGATTTTTTAGAGCGTGTCGTGGAATGGGCCGTGTGATAGCTCGAAACGAGCGTATCGCTAGGAGGGACGCGCTGTGCTTTACAGCCCACCGTTTGGTTCTATTTTGCTCCAGAAAAGCCCGAAACAGTCTTTTCCTAGCTGGGGAATTAGGCTCCAAATAGCAAGTTTAAGGGTGCAAGTGGGAAGAGAAGGGAGGAGAGTGGAGGACTTGTCCCACATGCTCTCATTCCCTCTTGAGGGAGTAGGGTATATATATAAGAGTGAGTCTAGTATATATCATAAGACTGAGGACTGAGGCCTAGGCCTGGGCCTGGGCCTGGGCCTGGGCCTGGGCTTGGACTTGGGGAAATGATCCCGATCCCGATCTATCTTTTATACAAACCAACCCGTCTGTTTTAAAACTCATGTTTTTTATTTTCGAAAATTTAACCTCCCCCTCGCTCGCGTTTTTATTTTTCGGATTTAATTTTTTTTTTCTCCTAAAAAATTTATTTATTTTTTATTTTATGCAGAAATTGAAAATGCAGAAAATTTAACACAGAAAATGCAGAAAATGCAGAAATTGAAACTTGACAGAACCAGAAAATGCAAAAAATGCAAAAACGCAAGAAATGCTAACTGTGCAGTGCAAACCAGAAAACGTAGAAAACGCAGAAAACGCAAAAAACAGAAATCTCCACACAACTACACACACTCATTCCCTGCCTTTCCTATGATAGAAATTGCACCACAAGAAAGCGTAAAGTGCTTAACCGAGCTTAGTGTAGGGCATTTCCCCGGCAACGGCGCCAAAAATGTGCGCTCCTTGCCGCACTGTCGAAGCAAGGGACTTGCCAATGCACCGCGTGCGAGCCACAAATGACTCCAAGCACACAACAAGCCTAAACTAGCAAGCTCAAGAGAGCAAAGGGTGTGTCACTCACCGCTCTACGCTCGCCTTCGTGGTGGATTCCTCGCCGCGATGAAGAAGAAGCTGCAGTCGTGCCGCGCTCAACCGCTTCGCCGCCGTCGTGCCTTCGTAATGCTCGATCGCACACACACTCTCCCTCTCTCTCTCTCTCTCACACACACACACACACAAGGAGGTGAAGAAGAAGAAGATGGAGATGGAGATGGAGCAAGAGCACTCTTCTATTGCACAAATGAGAGAATGAGTAAAAATTAGGTTTAGTTGGCTTTTATATGAGCTCACCCCATTCACACTTGGGCGCCCATGCTTAGCCAACTAATCCCTTGAATGTCCCAGTTAGAGTGCGCCTCTCATCGGTGATCACTCTTACCCTTTTCCTATTGGTCCGACAAGCCCGGTACCTGACTCTAAATAATACAACGTTTATAGATCATAGGGTGTCCGTGTGCCGTGAGGGTTAACAATTATGAAAGAGATTGGCTTGTTTAAGGTGTGCAAGTGTCCTTATCACAACATGATGAATAATCAATTGGTTTTTATAAAGTACTTTTTATTTTGTTACAGAGTATATTTTGAGAAGATACATGTTGTAGGTCTAAGTTTAGCTCAACTAGCAGTACATATGGATTTGTCAGTTTGCTTGTGTGAGTGGACTTATGTTTTTGTTTTCTCAAATTGGAGTTAATGTGACTATCAATTCCTTGTGTCATAACTTTGAGTTTAATTTCATCAGCATTGTTCGATCTCAAGTTTTTTGATCTAGGATCTTATAATGGCAATCGTCTTTGGGAATTTCGATTGCCATGCTCTTGTGTAGTCTTATTGAAAGCTTTGTAACAGGTATGCAGCTCCAATAAGTGTAGACATAGAGTACACAAGAGGGAAAGAGATCGTGTCACGTAAAAGCAAAGAGGGGCAGGTATAATTCAAGTGTTTGTTGGTAAAGGAAAATTGACCACAGCTAATGTAAGTGATGAATGCTCAATTAAACAGGGAGGTGTAATGATTGGAAGAATGCCTATAATGCTACGTTCCTCACGTTGTGTTCTCACTGGGAAAACTGAAGCCCAGCTTGCTAAATTAGGTTAGTTTCTTGCAGTCATTTTCTATGAACAAAGTAAAGTGCTTTTGTCCCACATATCCACATTTTGCCCCACTTTTTTGTTGTTTCTCCTTTCAATAATTTATTCGTGTCTGTTGGTCCACAAATTGAATTGTTGCGAGCTTTTTGAATATTTGCCTCTCTCTCTCTCTCTCTCTCTCTCACCGTAATGAGAAATTCTTACGAGTCACAAGAGTCCTTGGGAGCTCAGTTTTTTTTTTTTGGTTTTTTTATACGACCCTTGGCCTAAAGATTCCCTTGCTACGACGCCTATATCTATCGTTTTTCATCTGCATCTACGTCGACCATCATTACAGGAATTTTTCTCTACACCACAGCTCTCACACTTGGGGTTGTAGGACCTCGCCAAAGCACATTTCACTAGTACCGTTTTCTGCATTAAGACGAGTCCGCTCATGTTGACACTTTTTAAATTAAATAAATGTACTTTGATTGTGGATGCCTTGGATAGAACTATGGGGATGCAAAGTTAATTTAGTGGCTCTCTGATGTTGACTTTTATCAGTGTATACCATCTGCTTGGTTTGATTCATTAGTGCTTGGTACTTCTGTCACTGAATTTCTTAAAAATGTTTCATGTTCTTCTGTTGAACTTTGGGATTCTGACGAATCCACCCTTATCCAAGAAATCATGACTGAATTCAAGGATGTTTTTGTGACGATCTACCTCCTGGCTTGCCGCTTTCGAGAGGAGTAGATCACGCCATTGAGTTGGTGGTTGGTAGTCACCCTTTTTCGAAGCAACCCTATCGGTTTAGTAAAACCGAAGAGGACGAGATTCAGGGACAGTTGAAAGATTATCTCGATAGGGTTTTTGTTCGGCCAAGTAAATCCTTGTGGGAAGCGTCTGTGTTACTTTCTCAAAATAAGGATAACACTATGCGCTTTTGCGTGGATTACAAAGAGTTGAATAAGGTCACTCAATCACCTAGAGTGCGTGCTGGCCCCTCTGCCATGGGACCCCTAGAAACATGAGGCCTACTACCAACCAAGTGGCCTCTTTGAGTGCTGACCAAGAGGTTCCAAACAAGGGACTGTCTCAAGCTCTCCTCCGTGCAGGTGGGCTGGTGCTGCTCCAGGCCTCTTCGCAGCCGCTCCCAAGAGCGAAGCAAGCTCACAGCAAAACGATCCTCCAATCTCCTGCTCAGACCAACTTTGCGCATCTCTGTAAAGATCCATTTGATGGAAGGTCTCCAAGGGCCTCCTGCTTGAGGCACTCGAGCTCGAAGTCACTGAAACAAAAACTCCTTCCAGGGCTCCTCCCCTGGAAGCAATCCTCTGACAACAAACTTCCCAAGAAGAGCTCTGCTCTGCTGTGTTGGGTCTATGATCCACAACCCCCCTTGAGAACAAGGTAGAGTGCTGGCCTACCATGTTACTTTGGCCCGGGCTATCTGAGTGTCGCACCCTGAAAAAAGAAAGTTCTTGATCAACCTCTCTACCTGGCTGATGCAGGAGCTCGAGAAGATCCAACAAGATGTAATGTACCACATAGTAGCCAACAACACCTGGTTGGCCACTTTGCCTGCCAACGTTCTGCTCATCGCCTCAGAATAGAAAGAGGAAGGGGGACTAGAGGGCAGCCCTATCTGACCGAGCGTGTGAGCATGAAACGGTCGCCTCTACCTCTCCTGCCAAAAGCACCTGACTGTGTGCACGTTTGTAGAGAGCTGACACACCCCAGATCCAAGCATCTAAGAAGCCCATCCTACGGAGAGTATCCTCCAAGAAGTCCCAATCAACTCTGTCATAGGCCTTCTCAAAATCGAGAAGAAGTATCACTAGATCCTCACCTGGGAGGCGCGCGAGGGCAGAAGCCTCCCAAAAAGTGAAGATGTTGTCAAGGATACTGCGCTCCTTGACAAAACCTGTCTTGGTCCCATGTATAATTCTCTCTAGAAGTGGCTGAATCCTCAAACTCAGAGCCTTGGCTAGAATTTTGTAGGCTGAGTTGAGGATGGTGATGGGCTGCCACTGTCGAATCCATCCAAGGAGCCTGTCACAAACGGGAGCGCATAACAATATAAAATATACTCGGATAAATAAAATTTATCACTTAATATTGAAGCTAGAGGATATAAAGAGAAATAGATAGAGAGAGAGATAAAGTGAGATGATCGACACAGTACTGGGACCAGAAGATGGGCTGGTCCCCCCCCCCCCCCCCCCCCGTAATAGTATCTTTATTACTGAGGAGAAGTCTATACAAGCACTTGAACCGAACGTATTACCACGTTCGTTCTAGAATAAGACTTGATGGTTCCCGGAAGCCTCAGCTTCTGATTCCTAGGGCAAAACCCTATTCCAAGGAACTTCCGTTCCTTATTCCAATTCCTCGAGAATCAAGGTTCTCGCCTCTTGGTCTCACCTTCCAGACTCAGGGCATGACATCCCTGCAACTCTCTTTTAGAACTCTATTTCCAGAGTCCTCATCCCGCAGAACAACTCTGCTTTCCCGGACACGAAGTCCTTACTTGGGAATCCCAACTTCCGGATCGCAACTTGAGAGACTACCTCTCTCCGATCCGTGGATCTACTTCCCAAACTCGGGTACGAAACCCTTGGGCTGATCTGGCTCTAGTTCCTCAGAGCGCTTTTCTCGTGCAGAGGCTCATGCCTTCCTGTGCTCCTACTCCCTCACGAAGAGGAAGTACACCTGCAAACAAATACTCAGAGTTCATAACATGAAAATCGTTACCTTCAAAGTCTCGATGCTCGAAACGCAACTCCGTTCTCGAAAAGCAATTCCCCGGAAGAGATCTCTCCATAGAAAATCCTCTCTTCCAATCCTACACACAAAAGAGGTGTGTTCTCGGGTTCCTTCTCGTAAATCAGCCCCGTCTACGACGTTTATGGGCTGAAAACAGAGAAAAACAGCAACTTGTCGTGATGGAAACACGCTTCGTAGGCACTTCTTCGCGAGGAAACTCGCGCACTGGGTCTTGGCGACATCTGGTACACTTGGGGCAGCCATGGGCATCACCGGCAACGTCTTCTTTACGGTTGAAATCTGCAGCAACATCTCCTTCTTGCAAAGATTGGTCCTCCTCTCTGAGTGAGGGCATGTGATGCTTTTATAGCTCCTAGCCACGGGCACGAATAGCTGCTTGCGTAGAGATCGTGGCCGTTTTTTTTTTTTTTTTTCAAACTTTTTTTTTCAATTTTTTTTCCTGTTCTACCAGAAAAAGAGAGAAAGAAAACGCTGGCTGATCTGTTGCCTTATTTATGAGATGGCTGCCCACTTATTAAGTGGACGGCCGGCTTATTTTAAAAATAGTCTGAACCTGCCCAAAAACTCAATAAAACCTTATAAGTTAAAAACAATGCTTTCACAGCACTTCCCAGGCGTCCCTAGATGCAATCACATGCATAGTTGCAATGCAGACATGGACTTCCTCGCGAGAAAGCATCTGCTTTCCCGAAAGGCAATCCCGCTTTCTCAAAAAGCATCTGTTTTTCCTCAAAGTTTCCTCTGAACCCATCTTCATTCAAGTGCTTGCTTTTCCTTGTGCACAATTCTAACACAGTTCGGAATTTCCTCCCGACTATGGATATTCCTTTTCCGATGCACCCGTCACCCACCTTGTGACGCATCAGGAATACCCATCACCTAGTCCTTTCCTACCGAACTTACGGTACAATCTCCTTCACGATGCTCTATGTTACCCATCCTATGACGTATCAGAAATGTCCGTTCCCGGATGGTCGGATACTTCTTTCCGATGCTCCCTGTCACCCATCCAATGTGATGCATCAGAAGTACCCGTTCCTGGTGGCCTTACAAATATTCCCGTTCTCAGTGCTCCCGTCATTACTTTGAATGACGCACTAGGAATACTCTGTACTCGAATGTCTCCAGTGAGAAAAACCCTCTCACTTAAAATTCCAATAATTCATTTAGAATTATTTTTCCTGATGTTCCAAGCGAGAAAACCCTCTCACTTACAAATCCAATAATTCATTTAGAATTATTTTTATGTCAGATAAAGCCAATTTAGCAACAGAGCCACCCTCCTTGGGAATGAGGTAGATCAAGCCCTCACTCATGCTGTCAGGCATCTCTTCTGTGTGCAAGATGTACTGAAAAGCGCTGCAAAGGTATGAGCCAAGCAAGTCGCAGTATTCCAAGAAAAAACTGGGAGTTAAAACTTAAACCACAACACAAATGCTCACATATACATGTTACAAGACATAGAAACATATAGTCATTGATTAACACTCCCCCCACAAATAACCATCCCGGTCCAGGCCATGAGTTATTCAACGACTCCCTCATCACTCCTCCCGCAAATAATCTAAAAAGGTCCGGCCATGAGATATAGAGGGGTCCAGGCCATGAGTAACAACAACACAAACAATACTCCCTCTGTAAATAACCATCCAGGTCCGGGCCATGAGTAACAACAACAATACTCCCCCCGTAAATAACTGGAAGGGTCCGGGCCATGAGTAAAAACAACACGTTTTCAAACATTCCGCAAATAACCACAAGGGTCCGGGCCATGAGTATGTGCAACCATTCTCAAACATCAATTCTTCTCTTCAGTACTCCACCCGGGAGTAAATCACCAATCCTTGAAACCAGTATTAAAAACCAAAGTCAAACAATTCAAATTGACACCAAGACAGGTTGACTGATACCATCCATTTTAAACAAATTCCAAACAAGATCACCTAACAAGTTCTCAAATAAAATTTAGAAAACTCAAGAGTCAAACTGAAAAAGCATTCACAACGTTAGTCGAACTCCAAAAGATGATTGGTTTTCCATTCTGAAACCTGCATTAAAAATTAGGGTTAGGTTTCTTTCAAAAATTTGTAGCCGACCGCAGCATGGTCCATAAGCTCTTGGACAGATAGTGTTTCTGTAGTGGTGATGGTAGTCCCAAGACATAGCAATCACACTGGGCCTCCAAGGATATCAGCTAGGGAAGAGACACATGTTGGGAGATGTCCGGAAATTTCAAGTTGTAATCTTCTAGGGTTTCCATGGCAAGCATTTAAGGATACCCCACTCTGCCAGAAGCTGCACTCCGAAGGAAGCTGTCTAAAGGCATGTAACTTCGGGCAAAAATTTCTTGAAAGCTTGCCAAGTCCTTGGAGTGTGCGGCTTGGTAGCTATACACTTCCACCACTGCATGGCACTACATCTGAGAAAAACAATTGCTTATGCACCGTAAGACAGAGCGATGAAGACGGGAGCACGCCAGATGCGCGATGGTGTAGCAGGGCTACAATGTCGCAGGCATTGGACATACAGTTAGGGACAGTTGGCCTGAGTCCACACTGGACGGACTTTTGCCTGGTGAGTGACACGTGGTAGGCATACGGGTGGTGATCTAGCAGTCATGGGGCCAGAACACCACGACCACAGTTTTGAGATAGTCTTAGTTGGATTAGATATTGGTGAGCCGTTGGTGGCTCTTCATGGTTGTATATATCCATAGTTGTTTGGGTTTTATCATATCATCTACTTTTGTGTGGTTAGTCTTCTAGAGTCTATCATCTTTCGTTGTACACAGCACGTCTGCACCCTCCCTGCACAATTGAGCCTCGACACCCCACTGTACCTATGAGAGCTGAGTGTGCTACCATGCCAATGTCTGTATTGGCTTCTGGAGTTAGTCGATGTTCATGCTGTTCTGAAGTTGTTCATGTTCACTGCTGAGTCGTACTGTTGTTGCTCTGTTGTTCATTGTCTTCTTTGTTCGCATTCTGTGGACTGAGATATCACGCACACTGCATTGAGAAGCACCCATTATAGAGGGCACGACACATTATCTCCGCTACAGGTGCTCTCATTTTTGGCACGCCCGGTGGGACCTCAACTAAAGTTTCACTCCACTGTGGCTACAGGTCGAGGAGCTAGCTCGTTCAAGCTCTCGCCTGTGTTGGTCTGGACCAGAGTAGTCCAGCTTGGTTTGTCCAGCTCAATACTAGACCAGCTAGTTGGTTGGGTCTAGTCCTCTCTCGTCCAGGTCTAGCCAGGGAGTAGACTGGGTCTAGTCCTCTCTCGTCTAGGTCTAGCCAGGAGGTCTAGTCACTCGCCCTAGTCTAGTGGAGTCTGGAGCAGTGTGCAGTAGGTAAATGTCTTTGTGCTCAAAGCTTGGGAGGGCTTGGGTTACTGCATGACACATACAAGGTAGTCAAAAGAGCGACACTACTAAGTCCTTTGAAGTACTATCACAGGAAGCGTCAACCCTTTTTGCCAAGCAGAAATCCACCAGCCCCATTATCCCTACCTTCTCCCTCAACCAATCCTACACCTCCCTAGTCACCCCCATCAATAAACTTCTCACCCACTGTGTTACAGCCAGCTCCAGTGCAACAAGCTTCTGCATAGCCAGCCATGGAGGAGCTGTCACGAGGACGTGGCAGTTATTAACCATGTCACAGAGATGTGGCAACTGCTAACCTTGGTTGTTGGTTTCTTTCCAATGGGGTTTATTTATTTGTTTTGAGACCCTCTTTTTGAAGTAGCAAACGGTCGGACATTGTATGGCCAATGTGAACGGTAGATTCACCCGCAGACGGGAAGCGGTCGGCACTGGAATTCGTATGGTAAGAGGATGTCTAGGCTTAGAGCAAGATCATATAGGTCCCCCCGTCGCACTTAGCAAGTTGGTGGATACTAAGAAGTGAACTCAATTAAGGCGTAAAGTCAAGGTGGGACTACCAACAAAAAGTATCCGACATTTGGGCCACATTGCACTTTTGGATGCGGTCCCAATGAGGATAGATGGTCAGAAGACCAGTGGCAGCCCAACGGAAGCATCTCCTAAAATTTAGGGAACTGCTATTTTGGGCCGTGAAATGTGTTCGCGTCATTACCTCCGGTATGACTAGGGGAACATTTTACAACTCTGCCGCGAAGTCAACTGGGCAACCGGTCAGGATATTTTTAAGCGGCAAGCCCGAAACGGGCAAATGCTTGTAAATGCGGCAAGTGTCAACTTTTCATGCACTTTCCTCTTGCAGAAGAATTGGCGCTGAATTTAGAGAAGGGAGAGGCCTCATTTGCAACCTGTCACAGGTTAAGAGCTATGGAGTGCTTCCTTTCCCTCTCATGTACAGTGTGGTGCTAGGAGTGATGCCCTGCACACTACACACTGTTCTCTCTTCCCTACGTGCAGTTATGTGATGCCCCACAAGAGGGCTCCTCATTTGACTGATGTACAGTTGTGTGGGTTCATGCTTTTGTGCTGAGGCAAGAGCCTCCTTGAGCAGGAACAGGGGTAGCTAGCTGTTGCTCCAAAGCAGGCACTGGTGAGGGTCATAACCTCACCATACAGGTGCAAAATCAGCGCTGTGTATGCGCTGTATATTTACTGTTTTTCAGCCATACGGACGCCAGGATCATTGGGAATCGTGCCCCACTGGCAGAGGACAGTTAGGGGACTGTTTGGGGCTGAAAACAGGGCAAAAACCAGTAAATACAGCGTGCTGAATTTACTGTTTTTGGACAGGAATCAGAGGGTATACGACAGTGCAAGCGAGTTCCAGCAGGGGAATTGGTTTCGCGCAAGTTTTGGGACTGTTATGTTGCCGAAATTTGGCCAAATCAAATGGTATCTAGGTGGATACACGTGAAGGATTCCCAGGACCTTACCTTGTAATTTACCCTCCTAAAGAATAAAGAAATACCGTAAGGGGTGCCAATTTTGGGGCCTACAGGTTGTCGGCGTCTGCTCGGAGCATTCTAGCTCCCGAGCCGTGTGTGTATTCAAGTGTTAACTCCCGTCGCAGGTTCTCTTTGCAAAGTGCTCTGTGTGTGTGTATAAAGTAAAGAATTTCGGGTGAAAGCCAACGCCTACCGCCCTACGGGCCGGTTTCATGGTTCTGTTGCCGGGACATCAATCACTTTTTCCTCAAAGAGTGAGCCTGGATTGTTCAGGGTAAAGACACACAGTGCAAGAACACGGGGATTACACTATGGCCGACAAGGGGAAGGGAATTATGGAAGAGGGTTCCTCTCCAAAGGACAGGCAGGAGATTCCTATGGTTTTTAAGATTGGCGAGAGCTCACGGCCACGTCAGTCTGTACCTCCTGTCAACGTGAATGTCCCTCCAGTAGTACAGGGCTTTATGACAGGGCAACTTGAGGATGATGCGTTTAATACTCAGTTAGTTGCCGCGGTGAATGTCTTTTCGCAGCTGGTGCAGAATCCGAGGTTTATGGAATTCTTGCAAGTGCCACCAGTGCAACATCAAAATAGGCAACCTACGCCGCGTACGGAGCTTGTTGAAGCTCAAGCTCAGGTACTTCATGAGGCGCAGGAGGAAAGGGAACACTCGCATGTTGCGGAGTCGGGGGCTCCAAAGCAGGTTCCTCCCGTGCTTGAACAGGTGGCTAGAACGCCTATTCCACAGGCTATGCTAGTTCAACCCGCCACCTTTCAGAGCCAGCATGCTGTCTTGAATGGACAAGGAGCTGGATACCAGGCTATGCACTCAGTTTTTCCACCACCCACGGTACATCCTGGGTATTTCGGGGGTGGATCAGTGTTCCAAAGTATGGCTGGTTATGCGTTTGGAAGTCAGCCGTACATGCCAGGAACAGTGTTCGGGGGTATGCAAGGCATCATGCCAAACCCCATGTATGGTACTATCGGCATGCAGCAAGGTTTCCACGGCAACCAGGGCCAGTTTGGGGTGCCACAGGGTCATTTTGGCATGGCTGGTTTTTCTGGACAGCAGCCAGATATCGCACCTCTGACGCAAAATGTGAATGGCCAACACGTGCCGATCATGCCTAGTACAGTGCCCATGTTGCAGACCATCCCGTATGACAACTTGGGGGCACTAGAGAAGCCGAAGGCTTACAAAGAAGGTGGTGCAGCGGTAAAGTTCAGTACCTTCAGTGGTTTCGAGGATAAGACAAAGGCACTCACTTTCCTCCAGCAGTTTGATACAGCTTATGCGGGAGGGAATTTTACAGAGGCCTCGAAGGTCAGGAAAGCTGCCACTTTCTTAAAGGACAATGCGCTTACATGGTGGACGACATTGTTAATGCAAGGACAAGCACCCGCCACTTGGGTTTACTTCAAGCAAATGTTTGCATCTGCTTGGCTATCAAATGAATTTGAAGCCGATGTCCTGACAGATTGGCACCAGCTTACGGCAGCTTCGTGCAAGAGCTTGCTGGAGTACAATAGGAGGTTTTGTAAAGCATTACTCTCAGTGACCTCCTACAGATTTTTGCCATTGACAGAGCAGATAGAGAAGTATTGTTGTGGGCTGCCTAAAGGGCTTCGCGATTACTGTACAAAGAACAGAGTGGCTACTCTTACTCAGCTTATGGAAGTTGCGAACACTGGTCTTGCCTTGTTGAAAGGAGAGGACAGTGGATTTCCGAGCAGTGACAAAGGAGGGCAGCAAAAGAAAAATTCAGCGAAGAAGCCCTTTGTGAAAACGGCTCCTGATGCGTCACAGGGGTCAGAACAGGCCACCAAAGACAAGGATTCAGCTGGGACTTCTGGAGCGCAGGCAAAGAAACAGAAAAGGAAGCCTTTTGTGCGCAAGTCGCTCGAGGAAAAGAAGGTCCTAATGGGTGAGAACAAATGCTTTATATGCGAGCAGCCTGGTCATATTTCTATCAATTGTCCACAAAGGAAAAGGCCAGCTGACTCAGAGGATAAAGAAGATCAAAAAGGCAAGAAGCCAAAACCCACGGCAGGTTTAGTGCCAGACATGGTGGGTGACAGGCCCAACACAGATGCCAGTGAGTTATGCAGGGCATGGGATAAAGCTAGGGATCAGACGGCACTCATCTTCTTTGATCCAGGTGCCAAAGCCAACTTTATCTCACCAGAGTTAGCTATGAAGCTGGGCATCAGAGCTGAAGAGATGGGGTACACAGCAGAGGCAGGGTTGGCATGTCCTGGCCACTCAGAGTGTGTTACTCCCATCATTGGAAAACTGCATCTGCATATTCAGTCGTATGTGGACACTGAAGAGTTTTACATCATGCCACTGGAAGGTTGTGACGCCTTGTTGGGGATCCCGTGGATGTTCCGAGTGCATGGAGTCTTGGATGCCTACAACAAAAAGATCACTGTACAGCATAGGGGCAAAACTCACATCTTGGATGTAAAGCTTAAAGGAGAGTCAGTCCCTATTGTATCTGCTTCTGCTATCACTTCTGTAATAAAGAATCATCTTTCTGTGTACTTGATTTTTGCACGTGATGTCTCAGATAGTGATCAGTCAAATTTATTTGTGTTAGATAAAGAAAGGTCAGCATTTTTGCAAAAGTTTAGTGACTGTTTTTCTGATTCATTACCGTCGCAATTGCCGCCAGAGAGACTTGAGGACCATCGGATAGATTTGGTGCCAGGGTGTAGCCCACCAAATAGACCTCCCTACAGGGTTAGTGCGGCGCAGCAGAAAGAGATTATGGGCCAGGTTGAGGAGTTATTAGAGAAGGGGCTGATTCAGCTTAGTTCTTCACCCTTTTGCTCCCCAGTGCTCCTAGTGCAGAAGAAGGATGGCTCATGGCGCATGTGTATTGATTACCGTGCGTTGAATAAGAATACCATCAAGAATAGGTTTCCTATTCCTCGCATTGATGATATTCTCGATCGTTTAGAGGGTGCTGCAATTTTCAGCAGGATAGACCTTAAGAGCCCATGGGTACCATCAGATTCGTATAAGCCCAGAGGATGTGCACAAGACTGCGTTTAGAACGACATTTGGTCTTTATGAGTTTCTAGTAATGCTGTTTGGGCTAACAAATGCTCCTGCCACCTTCAACAGAATGATGGACCGGATTTTCCGCTCGCATCAACAGTTTGTTGGAACATTCTTCGATGACATGATTGTGTATTCGAAGAATGAAGAGGAGCATAGGCGTCACTTGACCATTGTGTTCGAAGAGCTGCGCAGTCACAGGTTACTTGTCAATCCTAAGAAAAGTGAATTCTTCCTTGAAGAGATCCACTTTCTGGGCCACATAGTCTCAAAGGATGGTGTTAGAATGGATCCCGCAAAGGTCGAAGCTATCAAGACATGGCCAGACTTGAAGACTGTGCACGATGTCAGAAGCTTCTTGGGATTGTGTTCCTACTATAGAAGGTTTATCAGAAATTTTGCAAAGATAGCATCGCCTCTTCACGCATTGCAAAAGAAAGAGGTCACTTTCAGATGGACCTAAAAAGAGATTTCAGCTTTTAGTCTCTTAAAGGAAAAGTTGACTTCAGATCCAGTTATTGTTTTGCCAGATCTCAGGAAGTCATTTGTGGTCCAGTGTGACGCGTGTGGCAGTAGCATCGGAGCAGTGCTAATGCAAGACGGACGGGTAGTAGCTTATGAAAGCCGAATTTTGCAAGGGCCAGAGAGGACTATGCAAGTCTATGAGAAAGAGCTCTTGGCCGTGATTCATGCGCTTTCTAGCTGGAAGCACTACCTCTTAGGTGCTGATTTTGTTGTCCAAACAGATCATTAGACCTTGCGATACTTCTTGACACAGTCAAAGTTATCCGAAAAGCATATGCGATGGGCAAACATTCTTTCCATGTTCCACTTCCAGATTATACATGTGGAAGGCAAGAAGAATGTTGTGGCTGATGCGTTATCAAGAAAGCCACAAATTTCAGCTGTGTCAATTTCTTATCATCATGAGTTAGATGACATGAAGGAACAGTATACTGCTGATGAAGCTTTTGCAAGGATCTTTGAACAGTTACAAGAGGGGCAACATCACGAGCACTACCTCCTCAGAGATGGTTTTATGATGATGCATGGCAGACTTTGTGTCACTAGGCCACTGCAACATAAGGTCATGGAAGAGAGTCATGTCCCACCGTATGCAGGGCATCGTGGCATTGATGCAACAGTTAAAGCGGTAGAGACGTTCTTCTATTGGCCTACCTTGAGGAGAGATGTGGATGCCTTTGTGCGAGCATGCATAGTTTGCCAAAAGGTCAAGTTTGACAGGCAAAAGGCACCAAGGTTGTTACAACCACTCCCGATTCCGGATAAGCCATGGGAAAGCATTGCTATGGACTTTATCTTTGATCTTCCAAGGACACCAACAAGGAATGATGGTATATGGACCATTATCTGCAGGTTCAGCAAACAGACCCATTTTATCCCTGTCAAGAAGAAGATAAAATATGATCAGATGGCACGCTTGTTCATGTACAATGTGTTTAAGTACCATGGTATGCCACAATCGATTATCAGTGATCGTGATCCTCGCATGACCAGTTTGTTCTGGAGAGGATTGTTTGAGAACATGGGTACTACGCTCAAGTTCTTGTCTTCGTTTCATCCACAAACTGATGGACAGTCAGAAGAGGCCAATTCTACTGTCTTAGATCTGCTGAAATGCTATGTGTCAGATAATAAGGGCAAGTGGGAACAGTATTTGCCTATGCTTGAGTATGCGTACAATAATACGGTGCATTCGTCTACTGGCAAAGCACCTTTTGAAATTGTTGAAGGCGGCAAAAAGGTTCCTTCCATTTTGCACACAAAGGACAAGATCTTTGAGGCAGATCGATATGTTGAGAACATGGATGAGATGTATAAGAAGATTAAAGTTGCCTTGGAGAAGACTCAGGCAAAACAGAAAAAGGCTGCTGATCGTCACCGTCGTGAATTGCTACTATCACTTGGTGATTGGGTTCTCTTAAGGTTCGAAAAGGCAAGGTTAAAAAAGATGAAGGGCAAGGAACGACTGTTTCCTAAGCTCAGCATGCGTTACTATGGGCCTTTTCAAGTGCTTGACAAGATCAGCGATGTGGCTTACAGGGTGAAATTACCTGATGCGTGGAAGATTCATAATGCGTTTCACGTGAGTCTTCTAAGACCCTTCGTGGGTGATGTGCCAGAAGATATGCCAGTTGAGGATCAGCCAGAAGTTGAGGAACTTGATGAGATCCTGGTACCTGAGCAAGTTTTGGCACATAAGGACAGAAAAGTTAAAGGACAAGTTGCAAGACGCTATTTGGTGAAGTTCAAGAACTATCCACCTATGGATGCAAAGTGGATGGAAGAGCATGAACTGTCAGAGTCACCAAATGTATTGCAGCTTTACCTTGAAGCCTTTGGGTTACAGCCTACTTATGCCCCAACCCAACGTGTGTAAAGGAGGGGTAATGATAGAGCTAGTACATCAAATGTACATATGAATTCAGTGCCATAGATGGAAATGGCAAAAGTATGAAAGCCTCAATAAGTCATTTGCATCTATGTATGTTACGACCTTTCTTGCGGATACATGCGATGATAAAAGAGTGTTAATAGCACAAGATCATCAGTGCCGTGTATTTATGGTATGGAATCGAGGACGTTTGCGATTTCAAGAGGGGGGTATGTCACGAGGATGTGGCAGTTATTAACCATGTCACAGAGATGTGGCAACTGCTAACCTTGGTTGTTGGTTTCTTTCCAATGGGGTTTATTTTATTTGTTTTGAGACCCTCTTTTTGAAGTAGCAAACGGTCGGACATTGTATGGCCAATGTGAACGGTAGATTCACCCGCAGACGGGAAGCGGTCGGCACTGGAATTCGTATTGTAAGAGGATGTCTAGGCTCAGAGCAAGATCATATAGGTCCCCCCGTCGCACTTAGCAAGTTGGTGGATACTAAGAAGTGAACTCAATTAAGGCGTAAAGTCAAGGTGGGACTACCAACAAAAAGTATCCGACATTTGGGCCACATTGCACTTTTGGATGCGGTCCCAATGAGGATAGATGGTCAGAAGACCAGTGGCAGCCCAACGGAAGCATCTCCTAAAATTTAGGGAACTGCTATTTTGGGCCGTGAAATGTGTTCGCGTCATTACCTCCGGTATGACTAGGGGAACATTTTACAACTCTGCCGCGAAGTCAACTGGGCAACCGGTCAGGATATTTTTAAGCGGCAAGCCCGAAACGGGCAAATGCTTGTAAATGCGGCAAGTGTCAACTTTTCATGCACTTTCCTCTTGCAGAAGAATTGGCGCTGAATTTAGAGAAGGGAGAGGCCTCATTTGCAACCTGTCACAGGTTAAGAGCTATGGAGTGCTTCCTTTCCCTCTCATGTACAGTGTGGTGCTAGGAGTGATGCCCTGCACACTACACACTGTTCTCTCTTCCCTACGTGCAGTTATGTGATGCCCCACAAGAGGGCTCCTCATTTGACTGATGTACAGTTGTGTGGGTTCATGCTTTTGTGCTGAGGCAAGAGCCTCCTTGAGCAGGAACAGGGGTAGCTAGCTGTTGCTCCAAAGCAGGCACTGGTGAGGGTCATAACCTCACCATACAGGTGCAAAATCAGCGCTGTGTATGCGCTGTATATTTACTGTTTTTCAGCCATACGGACGCCAGGATCATTGGGAATCGTGCCCCACTGGCAGAGGACAGTTAGGGGACTGTTTGGGGCTGAAAACAGGGCAAAAACCAGTAAATACAGCGTGCTGAATTTACTGTTTTTGGACAGGAATCAGAGGGTATACGACAGTGCAAGCGAGTTCCAGCAGGGGAATTGGTTTCGCGCAAGTTTTGGGACTGTTATGTTGCCGAAATTTGGCCAAATCAAATGGTATCTAGGTGGATACACGTGAAGGATTCCCAGGACCTTACCTTGTAATTTACCCTCCTAAAGAATAAAGAAATACCGTAAGGGGCACCAATTTTGGGGCCTACAGGTTGTCGGCGTCTGCTCAGAGCATTCTAGCTTCCGAGCCGTGTGTGTATTCAAGTGTTAACTCCCGTCGCAGGTTCTCTTTGCAAAGTGCTCTGTGTGTGTGTATAAAGTAAAGAATTTCGGGTGAAAGCCAACGCCTACCGCCCTACGGGCTGGTTTCAGGAGCTCACAAGTGTTCTAGCTAAGGTGAATATTAAGTTTCTGACTTTCAAAGGTCTCTCCACAGAGGATACTGACGACCATGCCCGGAGGTTTGTTTCTCTCTGTAGAGGTCGTGGCCTCAATCGAGAAGATGCCTACTTAGTACTCTTCCCATCTACCTCGGATGGCTCAGCAGACAAGTGGTATAGTTAGTTTGCAGAGAACCACTTTACTACTTGGGCCACATTAAGACAACAATTTTGTGAAGCTTTCAGACCAGGGGACTTCCAAGAAAGGGTTCTGGATGAGTTGGCCAACCTGATGTTTCAGCCCAAAGAGACTTTTGCAGAACTCATGACCCGCATAAAGTCTCTTGTTGCCAAGCTTCCTCAGCAACCAAGGGAGTTTATGGTCAAGAAATGGGTAGAGAAGGCTCTTCCAAAGACTTCTCATCAAAAACCCTGAGAGAATCTCCGACCTAACGCCAACCTGGAGGAGTTTGTTGCGGCTGCTACTAGGATAGAGGGGGCAAGGAAGCTGTTTACCGACTCTTCTCAAGTAGAGACTGCCTCTGTACTCTTGGAGAGTCCATCTGACCCTTTGACTTCTTTATGTAGGGAATTGGAAGCCCTAAAACTACAACGCGCTCTTCAAGAGGAGAAATCAATCTCTCTTAGATAGGAGAAGCCCCCACATCACGAGGCTTTGGGTCAAATGAAGAGGGAGCTAGAAGAGCTTAGGTCTCAACAGGAGACTAAGGCTATGGTATGGTGCAACTCATGCCGCTATCCAGGACACCCTCCACAGGACTGTCCCCTTCGTGCTTATTTCCACTTCTGCGAAAAGTCTGGACATGAAGACAAGGATTGCTACTATATCAAGGGATTGCGGCAAATACAACAAAGTCTCGGTCCTTCTCTCCAACAAGGGCTAGCACCAACATCCAATATGGTTTCCCCCTATGGCCATCCAAATTACATGCCACCTTTGCTCAATACCCTGATTGTCCAAGGTATGTCAAGTACTTTTTTTGTCTCAAAATTTTCCCCTCAGAGCTTTTACACCTCAGCTTCCAACTCTATGCAACAAGAGCAGAGACCACCTCGTCCCCCGTTTTGTCCATCAAATCGGCCCATCTTATGCTATAGATGTGGAGAAAATGGGCATTACCAAAGCAAGTGTCCTTTACCTGAAGGGTCTCTTCCTTGCCGTCATTGTCCGGAGTCTAAGGACCATTACAGTAAGGATTGTCCCTAGCAAAGGGCATCCTCATCTTCAGGCCCAACTCAGAACCAACAAGAATTCACATTCTCGAAGATCAATCTGATCGCAGTGAACACCATCCCTCAGCCATCACGTGCTACTCATGCGGTTGGGCCACAACAAGTGGGGGAGCCCGTTGGCGTCCTCACTCGGGCACAAAGAGCAGCTCTTGGTCTTTGCTTGCCAACAGGTCCATCTGGTCCATCTCCACTTCCACAACCTGACCCAACTGACGAGCCCTTCATTGGTGGTAAGAGCAGGCCAATCTCTATGCTATTTGACATTGATGGAGCCTTCTTAGAAGCAGTGGCTGACTTGGAACATGTCAAAGTTCTAGAGGAAGCCCAGATTGAAGGAGCTAAGCCCATAGCGGAAGCAATCTTGAAGAATACCTTTCAGCAAGTGTCCCTTTATGATATGCTCCGGCTCGATGCAACCCTTAGAAGTGACACCCTCTTAGTCATTTAGTCTCTGTACCCGGGTGCAGGGCCTAGTGGCGGGCACCTCCTCGTACAGCCCTCAGAGTCTTACATGATTTTCTATCTAGCAGCTCCTCTCACCGATTACAAAAGTCCCTTTCTCACTGTATCTATTCTTGGGCATCAATTCTCCGGCGTCATAGTGGATGGTGGATCTGGGATCAATGTGATGCTAGAGTTCACTATGTTGGTTTTAGGTCCGCAGCCTACCCACCCTACTCCATTCGCTGTTACATTGGCCGACTAGAGGACAGTCTATGCGTCATAGTGGATGGTGGATCTGGGATCAATCTGATGCTAGAGTTCACTATGTTGGCTTTAGGTCTGCAGCCTACTACCCGCCCTGCTCCATTCACAGTTACATTGGCCGACCAGAGGACAGTCTATCCAGTGGGCATAGTAGACAAGGTGCCTCTGAAGGTACAAGACTTCTGTCACAAATGGGTGATGTGGCATGGACCTTGGACACGCTTAAAAGCAGGGCAGCAGAGGACACACACACACACCCCGACATGGCAGCACCGAATAATGCGGAAACAGGCTGATGTGGCAGTCCGGCCATCTGCGATGACAAACAGTGCGGAAAATCCCGCTTTTGCGCCATAAAAAGCGTTGACAGCGTACAGAACTGACAGCTTTTGCGTTGGCAAAATTCTATGCTGATTTGAGGAGCTTTTTGATCAATTGCTTTATTTTTCAAGGCTTTTCACTGATTGCTTTTGGGGCTCTGCTTTTGGGCATCCCTTGTAACTGGTCAGGGCTCTCACAACTCAGAGCATCTGGACGCAGAGTCTGAGAATGAGAACCCTCCCACTCTCTTGTACTTTGAACATAGATTAATACAAAAAGAAATATCGAAAGGGGCACCAGTCTTGGGGGCCAATATCTCTAGGCATAGAACTCCGCCGGGCCGTGTCGAATCAAGTGTGAATTGTGATCTGTTTTGAAGTGAATCTCTGCTGTGTCGCAATAGAATCTTGACTTGGAGTGTCCAAGTTTGTTAGTGGTATCAGAGCGCGGCCGATTTCTCTTCTACCAGGAAATCCGATCCTTTTCTCGCGGTACTTATGGATTCCAACAACGAACAATCGACTTCCTCTACATCTGGGGATGCGGGAAGAGATCACGAAGAAGATTCTCACTAAGAGTACGTCCCGTCTCGGCCTACTCAGGCGGAGATTGAAGAGATGGAACGTCGACAATTGGTTGACGACGCAACAAAGATGATGATTAACCTTGCGAAGGATCCAAAATTTGCAAAATTTTTGACTCAGACATCCTTCGACGAAGTGCACACCCAGTGGCAGAAGGCCACAAAGCCACCCCTCAAACCGGCACTCAAGAAACCTCCTACTCCGAGGATGTTTACAGAGCAAGAATTGGAAGAGGTGGTTGATACACGAATTACTTAGCTTTTTGACGCGACCAACAAAGTCAAAACGCATGACAAAAAGCAGAAGAAAGGAACCGACTTCCCGGGTTATTTGGGTCGTCAATCTACTTTCGCTTTGGCAAGAAAGCAGAAGAAGCATGTGCGATTTGATGGAGTATCCAGTTCTTCTTCTGACAGTTCTTCTAGCTCTTCTGACTCGAGCAAAGAAGACAGGAAAGGGAAAAAGCGAAGCAAAAAGCAAAGCTTTGGAAAGGGCAAGAAAAAGGCAAAGAAGCCTAAGTTTCGCCCAATTTCTGAGACTTCTACAGAGGACTCGTCTTCAAATAGTTCGTACTGTGGCGATCACAGATTTTACGCAAAGAAGAAGCATTTCTATAAAGCCAACCAGTATGACTTCCTCGAAGATAAAAGCAAAAAATTTAGAGAATTTAAAGAAGGTGGACAGTCAATTAAGTTCGACACTTTTTCTGGATTCTGAGATGCTTCGAGGGCTTTGGCCTCAGACAACAGTTTGACATAGCTTTCTCTGGAGGGCATTACTCAGAGCACTGCAAGATTCGGAGGGCTACCTCTTTCTTCAAGGGAAATGCTCGAACATGGTGGTCCACCTTTCTATTGAACAAGGAAGCTCTGGTTAAATGGTTGAAATTCAAAAGGCTTTTTATTTCTTCTTGGCTGACTCGAGAGTACGAACGAGATATACGAACTGCTTGGAATCATCTTCGGATGACCAAGAGAGATTCTTTGGACGCGTATTGCAAGAGATTTTGGAGCTCTTTTTTACTAGCTTCTTCATTTAAGAAGATCTCGTTTAAAGAACAGATTGAGTGGGCTGCGGACTTCCTTGAGAGATTCGAGATCACTGCTTAGAATAAAAGTGAGATTCTACTCAAGAATTGTGGGTCGTGCAAAACGGGGTTTTGCCATACATTCAGGCAATCTGACTTACCCCACAAATGAGATCTTGTCTCAAAGAACCAAACAGACTTCTAATAATGAAAGTAGAAAGAAAAAGAGCCCCCAAGAAAAGAAAGATAAGGATCGACGACCCCGTGACCCAAGCATGATTGATGAAAGTACAGAACTTTGCCCCAAGTTCTGCCGAGCTTGGGGCAAAGTGAAAGATCAAGAAGCTCTGATTTTCTTTGATGGAGGAGCCAAGGCCAACTTCATTTGACCTGAATTGGCGGCGCGGCTCGAGATTACACCCCATCGGATGGGACCACAAGCAGAGGCAGTTCTAGCGGCACCCGATAGGGACGTCGCCATTGCACCTGTCATTGGCAAACCTTGGTTGCAGTGTCAGGGGTATTTGGGGAGCAAGGACTGCTACATAATTTCCTTGGAAGGTTGTGATGTCCTCCTGGGAGTCCCTTGGTACCATAAGAACAACGCCGTGGTCGATTATCGAGCGAAGAAAGCGACATTGACTACTGAAAAGGGCCGAAACATTGTACTGGATGTGAAACTCAAGGGCGAGTCTGTCCCTATTGTATTGGCTTCGGCCGTTTCGAAATTAATGAAATCCAGTCTGTTTGTTTACTTGATCTTTTTGAAAGAGTTGAATGATGAACATAGGACAAATATGTCTGAACTTGATAAAGAACGCCAAGATTTTCTCCATACTCATGCTGCTTGCTTTTCTGAGGGTCTGCCAGGCGAGTTGCCAGCAGCTCATCCTGAGGATCATACCATCAATATGATACCTGGAAGCACACCACCGAACCGGCAATCTTATCGTGTGAGCCGAGCCCAAAATGAAGAAATTATGAACCAAGTGAAAGACGCCTTGGAAAAGGGTCTTATCCAGCCGAGTACTTCACCTTACTGCTCTTCTGTGTTGTTGGTTTTGAAGAAAGACGGGTCACTGCGGCATTGATACCACCTTGAAAGGTGTGGAGAAATACTTCTTTTGGCCGGGACTCAAGAAGGATGTGGACGATTTTGTACGCAGTTGCTTGGTATGCTAGAAGGTCAAGTTTGACAGGCATAACGCACAGGGATTGTTACAGCCTTTACCCATTCCCACCCACCCGTGGAAAAGTACTGCTATGGATTTCATTTTTGATCTCCCGAAGACACAGAGTGGGCACGATGGTACCTAGACAGTTAATTGACAGATTTAGCAAGCAAGCTCATTTCATTCCAGTGAAGAAAACAATCAAGCCGGATCACTTAGCGAGACTATTCATTGCCCAGATATTCAAATTACATGGCATGCCTGAGACAATTGTCTCTGACAGAGATCCCCGATTCACGAGTTTGTTTTGGAAGGCTATTTGGGAGAACATTGGCACACGGTTGGTAGTTCTCGTCATCTTTCCACCCGCGGACAGATGGGCAATCTGAGATTGCAAATTTAGTCGTATTGTATTTATTGAAGTCTTACATTTCGGATTAGAAGATTGAATGCGAGAGGTTTTTACCTTTGGTGGAATATTCCTACAATAACACGATTCACTCTTCAATAGGGAAAGCGCCATTTGAGATTATTGAAGGTGCTACGAAGGTTCCACCCTTCCTAAGCACGAAAGATAAGATTTTTGAAGCCGACCAGTACACAAGGGACTTGGACACTGTTTTTGCCAAGGTCCAGGAGGCTTTAGAGAAATCTCAGAAAGACATTAAAAGCCAGCAGAATCGACACCGTCGCGATTTGAAATTAAAGGAAGACGATTGGGTGCTCTTACGATTTGAGAAGGCACGCCTTTGAAAGAAAAAGGGAAAGGAGCGGCTTTTTCCAAAGCTTAGCATGAGATACTATGGACCTTTCCAGATAAAAGAAAAGATAAATGATGTCTCCTTTAGACTGAAGCTGCCCGATACTTGGAGAATTCACAATGCTTTTCATGTGAGTCGCTTGAAGCCTTTTAAAGCGATGTGCTCGATAATGGGGAGCCAGATGAGCAACCCGAAGTGGAGGAAAGCGAGGAGATACTCGTTCCAGAACAGATACTTGCACATAAAGATTGAAGATAAAAGGTAAAGTGATGAGGCGGTTCTTGGTCGAATTCAAGAACTATCCTCCGCATTGGATGCGAAGTGGATGGAGGAGGAGGACCTAGGAGATACTCCTCAGATTGTGAACCTTTACCTTGAAGCATTTGGTTTAGCATAGTGTACTCCGATAGAACCCCGATTTCAGCATGGGCGAATCTAGTGCAGCGGGTATGCACAAGAGGGGAGTCACTCTGCTCTGTCGATAGATTGCCCCGATATTTTGATTTGATATAGAGTCACTGATGTTCCTTTGGGTTTCAGGGATACTGTTGAGCTGACAGTATTCTGCTATATGACTTTATGAATTGGAATTCCCGATAATGAAAATGATATTGATTGATTTGTACTTGACTTGAATTCAAGAACTATCCTCCGCATTGGATGCGAAGTGGATGGAGGAGGAGGACCTAGGAGATACTCCTCAGATTGTGAACCTTTACCTTGAAGCATTTGGTTTAGCATAGTCTACTCCGATAGAACCCCGATTTCAGCATGGGCGAATCTAGTGCAGCGGGTATGCACAAGAGGGGAGTCACTCTGCTCCTTTGTTGATAGATTGCCCCGATATTTTGATTTGATATAGAGTCACTGATGTTCCTTTGGGTTTCAGGGATACTGTTGAGCTGACAGTATTCTGCTATATGACTTTATGAACTGGAATTCCCGATAATGAAAATGATATTGATTGATTTGTACTTGACTTGTTTGAGCGCAGGAACTGATAGACGAAATGACTGCAGTATTTCGGTCTCATAAATCTCTATAGACATGATTGCTATATGGATTAGTTAATCGGGCATTTGTGAGGTCTCAATTGGATCTAGATGCGATTGCTAAATACGTTGCCAATTAATCATGGTCTGAGATTGGAATGATTCTTGAATGTGATTTCTCATGTGATGTTCTGTGATGTGACTGTCGATTGGTACATGTGCTAGATGTGTTGTTCCTAGGCGTCGGTACTAACAGTCAGTGTCTGCTAAGACAGTTTATGGCCTCTGTTTGTTTTGCAGGCATAATCGAGGGCAATTACAATGCTTTCAAGAGGGGGGTATGTCACAGATGGGTGACGTGGCATGGACCTTGGACACAATTGAAAGCAGGGCAACATAGGACACACACACACACACCCCGACATGGCAGCAACGAATAATGCCGGAGACAGGCTGACGTGGCAGTCCTGAAATCTGCGCTGACAGATAGTACGAAAAATCCCGCTTTTTGTGCCGTAAAAAGCGCTGACAGCATACAGAAATACCGAAAGGGGCGCTAGTCTTTGGGGCCAATATCTCTAGGTATGGAACTCCGCCGGGCCGTGTCGAATCAAGTGTGAATTGTGATCTGTTTTGAAGTGAATCTCTGCTGTGTCGCGGTAGAATCTTGACTTGGAGTGTCCAAGTTTGTTACAACTTCACCTTTAGCTTGGATTTTGTGGTGGTCAGTCTTCTCCAGGTGGAGCGAGGATTTCCATTGCTTATTGGTAGACCATGGTTGAGGCACACTAATGTACTTCATGATCGGGGAAACGACGCCATGTGGATACATACTCCTGGTTCTCCCATGCAACCAATTCGACTCGAAGGAGGCATGGATCCAGTTGCTCATTACAGCTCTTTGTCAGTACAGTCCAACCCCGACCTCGAGCATCCTACCCCACCTGACAGGTCTGACGAAGACCTACTGCAGTGGTTGGAAGCTACCACATCGATGCCGTGCTATGTGGTCTCTATTCAAGCCATGCCTGTGGATACACCCTCTTTCCCGGATCCTTAGGCTGAACCCAGTGACCCAAGTCATCCATAAGAAAGTGTGTCAATCCCAGAAGCAAGTGTGTTAGTCCTTGATGATCATGATTCAAGTGTTTCCCTGATGGAAGTCGTCGGCCTTGGTGAACCTACAATACATCATAGTAGACGAAAGAAGTCCCCTCTACATGAGTTCGCCAACGTTCCACCTCTTCCCTCAACACCCCCTGGGTCTGACGCCTTGCCCACTCCAAAGCACTTTGTTGTGTTTGAAGACTTACCCTCCGAGGAGCTTCCACCAGGATGGTTACAAGAGGAGTATGCGGAGTTTCCAATCGATCAAACACTAGCCCATGATGTCTCGAAGCTCTTAGAGGCAGCTCACTCTTCCTCTTCTGAGGCGCCCTCTCTAGCTACACCTCCTGACCCAGTCAAAGAAGTCAACCTGGGCGACCCTGACAACCCTCAGCACATCCTCTTAGCCGCTTGGTTATGGGAGCATTCCGTGCTACTCAATCATGTAGTCTCTTTCATGCACTCTTTTAAAGATGTTTTTGCTTGGTCCTATAAGGATTTGGAAGGGATCTCACCAGAATTGGGTGTCCATACTAATCCTCTGGTTGAAGGGCCTAAGCTGGTCAGATGCCGAGTTTACAAGCTCAACTTAAAGTATGAAGAAGCTGTCAAGTTAGAGCTAGAAAAAATGCAAGAAGCAGGGATCATTGTACCTGTGGAGCACTCTGAGTGGTTATCACCTATGGTGATAGTGCCTAAGAAGCAATGCGTCGTTACCGCGCTCTAAACAAGGTAACTATCCCAAACGGTTTTCCTACACGCTTCACTGAGTGTGTACTCGAAGATGTAGCAGGGAATGTATTGTACAGTTACATGGATGGGTTCAGTGGATGCAATCGGTTGGGCATCCATCCAGGTGATCGGATTGAAACGGCTTTGTGACTCCCTGGGGTATTTTCATCTACACTAGAATGTCGTTTGGGTTGAAAAATGCTCCACCTTCCTTCAATCGCACAATATATCTCATATTTTGTTTCTTGCTTACGGATCATCTTCGCATCTTCATGGACGATTTTTCAACCTTCTCGGGTGCTCATTGTTCAACCCCAAAGGAAAATCTAGAGGAGCACCTCGCTCAGCTCTTCGTAATCTTCCTCAGGTGCAGAGAGGCACGCTTGAATCGCAATCCGAACAAATGTCATTTTTTGGTCACTGGGTACACTTCTAGGCCATGTGGTGTCTGCTAAAGGTTTAGCGCATGACCGAGAGAAGATAGTGGCCATCTTGAAGTTACCACCTCCCATCAACCCAAAAGGTGTTCAGAGCTTTGGGCTATATCTCAGGTTTATACGCATGTATGGACATGTGGCTCAACCATTGACCCGACACACTAGTGCTACTGTACCCTTCCAATGGTCAAAACCTGAGGCTGAAGCATTTGCATACCTCAAAAAACGCCTCACTAAAGCACCTATTCTAGTGGCTCCCGATTGGTCTATACATTTTCATGTGGATAGTGATGCTGGTCAACTGGCTGTGGGTGCTGTGTTGACTCAGCCTAGTAAGGAGTACAACTTGGATTGCCCTGTTCACTATGCAAGTCGCTTGCTTACCAAAGCATAGCGCAACTATAGCACCACAGAAAGGGAAGGTTTGGCTATTGTGTATGCTCTACAAAAATTTCGCCATTATTTATTAGGGGTCCACTTCACAATTATTACTTATCACCATGCCTAGCTCTATCTGCTTAATAAGCCGCAAGTTGCAGGTCGAGTATGGCGGTGGCTACAAGAGTTTGATTTTGAGGTGGTACTCAGATCCAACAAACATCATGTCCTTGCTGACTACCTCTCTCGCATTCACACCGGTGAAGAAGCCACAGGGGTTGCGACCACCAGTGATAGGGGCAGTCACTTTGTTAATGAAATGATTTCAACCTTGCTGGCCAACTACAAGATTTTTCATTGTAAATCTTGTTCCTTTTACCCTAGAGCGAATGGGCAAGCCGAGAGCACCAACAAAGTTCTGATAGCCCTTCTTTGGAAAGCATGTCATCTCCATCCGGCGTCTTGGGCTCAAGTTATCCACGGCACCCTTTGGGCATACCAAACTTCCTTCAAAGCCACAAGCAATCACACCCCATTTCAGTTAGCCTTCGGTTTGGAAGCAATAGCACCCTTTGAATTCAATTCAGGATCTCCGCGAGTAGGCAGTCTGCATGCCAATGGGGGTTTGGGGTCTGCCTCTGTCTCTCGTCTCGCCCTATTGGAAGAAAGCCGACGTTTGGCTTCTCAGGATCTGGAAGCAGAACAGCTTCGTCACAAGGCTTGGCACGATCGCCATCTCCGAAAGCCAAAAATTATGCAAGGCTCACTGGTGCTACTGTATCAAGCTAGATATATAAAAAAAGCAAAGAAGTTGGTCCCAGCTTGGCAAGGCCCATTCATGGTACATGAAATTTTGCCAAAGGGAGCAGTCCAGCTAGTAACTTTGGAAGGTGTTCCCTTGCCACTAGTAAATGGCTCCAGAATCAGATGCTATTATCCCTACGAGTAAGCCGTCTGCAGTTGTTTCGCCATTCGTAGTTGTTCTGCCATAGTATAGGTTCCTAAATCTCCCTTATCTCTTCTTTCACTTACCTTCCCACCTGAGCGGGTGTTATGATACTATCCATGCACACTCTCTGTCTCTACTATGCCTGTAGGTGTCTCCACATTTCCTCCTTCGATATACTTTCTCTACCACTGTGTAATTGGGGTGCTTGTTTCGTCCTAAACTTCTTGTAATCAGCTCATTCTTTTCATAAGTGTGGACTACATTGTTGTATTGCTTTTTATCGTCAGTGTTGTTTGACACTCAAACTGTCAGTCTCGTTTGATACTCAAAATGGGGTCTCTCTGGTGTAACACACTTTGGTCATTAGGAGGCTTTTCTGCGCAATAATTCTCTTTCCACTCTTCTTTCAGTAGCATGAAGTTCCTTCTTCTTCTTCTTCCACTGTTTTGTAAGTGCGGCTTTTGGGTCACTCTATTACCATTGCTCTCTCCGCAAAATTTATACCCACTCTCTCTCTGCTCTATCTGTGTAGCACTTCAGAATGCCACAAACAACCGAGTTTTCCCTCTCTCAGGAATCACCCCTTGCCGTACAGGTTCATTCAGCACCTTGAGCTAACCAATAACCCTCGCCCTTCCTACCTCCAGGTGAGTGCAATGTCTTCAATGTGGAGCCAAGAGCTAACAAATGAATATGCAATCACTTAGCCTCACACAGCTTCATCAGATTAAACAAATTAAACATCTTAAATTTCTACATGTTGCCCTCTGCCTTGTGCATTGCGGTTTAAACTCTGGTCCCTTGTAGTTTCAGGTACTAGGATCTAACCACTAGCCTCGCCCCTCTCTCCCCATCTCGCCCCTGCCCACTAGTCCCTCGCCCCTACCTACTGGCCTCGCCCCTACCCACTACCCCTCGCCCCTATCCACTCGTCCCTACCCACTACCCCTCGCCCCTACCCACTACCCTTGCCCCTACCTAGCTAATTTCGCCCCTATCTACTGCCCCTCGCCCCTATCTACTAGCACTCGCCCCTACACACTAAACCTTGCCCATCTACTCTAACCCTTGTCCCTCTCTATCTCCCATCGCCTCTACCCACTGCCCTCGCCCTCTCTACCCTACATCGCTACCACCAACCTGACGCCTTGCGCAACCCATCCTCCTCTCTGTCTGTGCCCTTATCTATCCAATGATCTCCTCGCCTATCTCCTGCTACCTCTCTGCCTGTCGTACTCCCCTCTCCTCTCAGCTATCGCACAAGTAAAGCTTAAGAAGGACTGCAGTCTGAACAATCTACTTCCTTTCAGTCTTTCAGTCTGCACTGCACACAGTGGGATATATCGTTGCTCTCATAAATATCTACACGGGTATGTATGTATGCTTCCGTGGGATTGCGCCTGGAATGTAAATTCTTGTGGTAAGGATAGTATACATACTTCAGTATATAGTAGGAGAACAGTATACCAGAAGAACAATATACAGGATACAGCTTGCTGAGTGTACTTTTTCTGAGTGGTTACTGAGATAATATGGCAAGTAGTACTCCGCAAATACGACGGGAAGTTTTGCGCAAGAAGCCTCCGTGCAAGGAAATAGAAAGTAGTTCTGCAGAGGAAGCGGAATCTGATCACAGCAGCCATGGTGTTACTGAGATGACTTCCAGTGAAGCCAGTCACAAGAGCTACAAAATTCCCTCTCACATGGTGGATCCGGATTCCAGCTGAGAATCTGAATCAGGGCCGTCTAGCAGTCCAGAGGTGGATCCCAGAAACATAAAGAAAGGGAGCACAACATGTGTTACGTCATGCAATCAGCAGACCTCTTAAGTCCAAAAGTCAGACACCTTTCACATTAAACTTTCACCTGCAGCTACCTCATCCTTCTTTAAAGATCTTTTCTCAGGACCAATTGCAACAACTAGGTCTGACTGCATTAGCAATGCTGAATTACCCACTGATGTGCATGGAGATATGGTACATGAGCTTTTGAACCGTTTTCCCAAAGTACGGGGCCACAACCTTACCCCTACCAGAATTGGTCACGCACTGGGCATGACCGCCTTCCCATCTTTGAAACCAGCCACATGCACATACTCCAAGCTTTCGAAGGATGCTACAGTTCAGGCGTGTCAAGGGTTGCTGCTCTCTGATCACCCAGATTATGCGTTGAATAAAGAGTTGTGGAATGTCTTTAAGTATTACTTTTTACTGAAAGATGCCAGAGAAACAAACAAAAGCTTTCAATGTTTTCTCACAGTGAAGACTCTACTGTCTGATCCACACAATACCTTGTGGATTTCACCAGATTCTTTACACATCTTTGCAATCTCGGGCTAAGAGATTTCGAGCTCAGGTGCAGTCCGTACAGTCAAGCTTTCAGTGCTTTGTAGCTCCTATGCTGGCTTGGGTTATTAACATACATATAAGCTGGGTGGATGTGGATGCCGAGATGCAGAGTACGCACTCCAAAGTAAAGGGAAATTAATCGCCCATATAGTAGGTCTACTTGAGAAGAAAGCAAAGAAAAGGGCTAAAGTGGTGAAGGGTACAACGAAATCCCTGATAATGTTGCCAGTATCAGAGAGTCAGCAACTTCGAGTGAAGCATCCTGTACGTCGATCTTCATCTACTCCTGCTACAGGTTTTAGGACAGGCTCGGGTGCTTTGGATGACACTATGCATGTTATAGTTGTGGCTTCTACAGTGTGTGTCCCTCTCTCTACAACTGCCATTTTCACTCCTACCACAGTGACTAGCTCCCAAGCCCCATTCGGAGTTGCTTCTTCTCCTATGCCTATCCCTGTTGTTGTGGCCACTCCACCTGTCTCTACTCCACCAGTGAGACTAGCTCCGGATTCCCCGCCAGCAGTGCCACATACTCATAGTTGACCAGCAGCAGTGCCACTTGCCAGCTCTCTTCCACCTGACCATCTTCCTGCAGACACTGCTTTGGGTTGTTCCACAATTTCGGACTCTACGTCACTTTTTCGGCTATTGGAGGACATACTGTAGGAGTCCCGGCAGGCCATTGCTACCATTGAGCTTGGGGGAGAGCGGTTGGCGGCTACTCACCAGCGCCACTCCGCTACATACGCAGCTATGGAGGGCTCTGCGTGTCGCAGAGAGCGCGATCGTAAATAGAGATGCCTATTTTTGCTTTGCGACATGCATTGCAAGAAAAGTCTAAAGTCATTGACGACCTTCGAGCTCAGATGCAGGGACTTCGGGAAGTGCTACTTCACAATGATATGGGATTTCAGGCTCCAGGGAGTAGGGGATATGGCTGGACAGGGCAGGGGATACAGGTACAGGCTCCTGTTGGATATGTACCACCACGTAGCTCTGCCATTTCATGGGACCCTCTACACACTATCGGATACGGCGAGCCTCAGCACTATACCTACTATCCTTCAGTGTTTTCAGTCGTCGGTTCCTTACCCCGTATGCCGTCGACACAGAGCGTTGCTGGTGCACACCGACTTGGTTGTGTTAGTCGCCGCCTTGAGTACACTTCAAGCCAGATGCTCCCATCAACGGCGCAACAGTTGGCAGCTCCAGTCATCAAGAGCCAGTTCTGCTAGAGTAGCAGAGCTCATCATCAGCAGCCTCCCAATATAGATTCAATGGCTCCTCCCCCAGAGGCGGATACTTCGGGTGCAGCAGTGGCGGCAACTCTTTCTCTCGGTTGACAGGACCGCACTGCTCTACTCAATTTTCTTTTGTACATACAGTTATTTCTCGGGTCTCTTTTCGGCATAGTGTTAGTCTCATCGAGACGGTGAGTGGTTTTGTGGCGGGCAACCTGTAGCAGGGCTACAATATCGCAAGCATTGGATAGACAGTTAGTGGCAGTTGTGGGCTGAGTCCACACTGGACGGACTTTTGCCTGGGCAATGACACGTGGCAGGTATACGGGTGGTGGTCTAGCAGTCGTGGGGCCAGACCACCATGACCACAATTTTGAGGTAGTCTTAGCTGGATTAGATATTGGTGAACCGTTGGTGGCTCTTTATGGTTGTATATATCCATAGCTATTTGGGTTTTATCATATCATCTACTTTTGTGTGGTTAGTCCTCTAGAGTCAATCATCTTCAGTTGTACAAAACACGTCTGCAACCCTCCCTGCACAATTGAGCCTCGACACCCCACTGTACCTATGAGAGCTGGGCTAGAGTTGAGTGTGCTGCCATGCGAGTGTGTATTGGTTTCTAGAGTTAGTCGATGTTCATGCTGTTCATGTTCACTGTTGAGTCGTACTGTTGTTGCTCTATTGTTCATTGTCTTCTTTGTTCGCATTCTGTGGAGTGAGAGATCTCATGCACACTGCATTGAGGAGCACCCACTATAGAGGGCATGGCACATTATCTCTGCTAGAGATGGACTAAGGGTGGGAGTGGCTAGTAAGTCCAGGGCAGGGACACGAAGATTCTTTGATAATTTTTTTTGAAAAAATTGAAAAATTTGGAAGCACCATTTTGCTCTATATGCTCTTTGATAGGACTGGTATGCTTTCAGAAAAGCACACGACTAGAGGTCTGACACCACTGTAACAGGTCGGCGTGCCAACAAAAAAGAACAGACTAAGCATATTTTTAAGCAATTCAAACAATTGAACCGAAAGAGATGCACGAAACACAAGACGGGGAGTGGCGGAATTCAACCCTGAAAGATCACTAGCCCCAAACCCTGGTGCCCCTTTCGGTATTTCTTTATATTGCTTCAGCATAGTACAGCGCCGGTACGCCTTCCTCTGCACCTTCATACGGAAGCATGCCATAGCATGAGCCCTTGGCTCATATCTTAATGCCCTTGGCCCTTCAAAAGCAGTTTACATGAAAAGCGTGAAGTCTGAAAACATCTGGTCCAAAAGCTGATGCCCAAAATTTGCTGTGTGATTTACGAAAACCCGTAAAGCTTCAACGTCATCAATCAGCGCAAAACGCGGGTCGTCCATACAAGTACCACATCATTAGCTTTTACACAAGAAAGTGAGTGTGTGTGTTGTTGGTCCTGCTTTATTTGAAAGTCTTGTGTCACTAGGGCCCCATCGGACACCCATAAGTTGGTGGGAACTGGTCTTTAAAAATAGGCCTCTCGGCAAGACTTTGCAAGTTGGTAAAAGTTTTGTTGCTTCTACTGCTTCTAGGGTTTAGGCACCTCGGCCACGATCTGCAGGTTGGCTCTGTTCTTCAGTGGCTTGACACGTTAGCTATTAGTGACATTGTAGCCTTTTACTTAGGAAATAACCCCTGAGCTCCTTAGGTAGCCACCACAATATTTTTCCAAAGTAACTAGTCAGAAAGAAGCTACAAGAAGATTAAAATTCTAGAACTTCTTATCATAATCTTCCTCTTCAAATAGCATTTGGTTCCATACTAAGAGTCAAAGGATGGTGTCAACCAATCGATGCAAATAGTTCCTTGAATTCACCCCATGTTTTGGGAACTTGGCCTTGCAATTGGAGTGTTGACCACCACTGTTTAGCACTCCCCTTCCTAACTCTTTGGAGGCTTCTATGAGATTTCCCCTCCAAAAAGCTTTGTCAAAATGTTGTATGAAGCCAAAGCCCTTCTGTCCTTAGAACTACGAAAAGTGTCAAACTTGACACTTTGGCCTCCTCCCATGTAGTCTTTGATCTTGGACGAGTCAACTTCTTAAATATTCCAAAAATCCCCTTTTATGCGAAACACATACGCGATCAACCCCTGGCAGAAGTTTACGAGAGATGGGAGAAGGTTACTGACCTGATTCAAGTCAGCAATGAAAGTAAAAGCTATCTGAAAGTAGGGAAAAAAGAGCAAAAGAGGAGTTCCACAAAGTATTGGAGCGCCAAGTCAACAAGCTGATGGAGTGTCGAAAGCATTCACGAAAAGGATGCAAGTCCAAATCTTTTTCCGGATATTTGGGTCAACAATTCACTTTCACAAAGCTTGCGGAGTATGGATATGACCGGAAACATCATTGGCGTGCTCACTTTGAGGACAACTCCATTGCTAGTTCCAACCCTAATTCAAGTGAAAAAGACAAACGGAGATTAAAGAAACAAAAGTATCAAAAAAGCCGATCTCAAAAATACTTGGCAGATCAAAGGAGGATGATTCTATGACTTCTGACTCTGATAGTTTTGATGACAGATCCATCACTTTTGGATCGACATTCATAAGAAAGACAAACAGAATAACAAAATATGACAACTCTCGAGCCTAGAAAGAGATGGCGGCCAGAGCATCAAGTTTGGAACTTCTTCGCACAAGGATATCCATCGAGCTTTGTCCTTTGTCCAACACTTTGACACTACCTTTTCAAGAGGCAACTTTTCAGGCCACAAGGATATCCATCCAACTTTATTCTTTATCCAACAATTTGACACTGCCTTTTCAAGAGGCAACTTTACAGAAGCTTCCAAGGTTTGCAAAGTGGCAATCCACCTCCAAGGGAATTCACAAACGTGGAGGTCGAGGCTCTTACTGCACCGAAAAGGGCCTTATAACTAGGTCAATTTTTAAAGGTGGTTCTCATATATTTGGTTGACCCCCAATATGAAGCTGATGTCTTGACTCCATGGAACCACCTTAGGATGAAAGAGAGAGATACCCAGTCTACCTATTGTCAAAGGTGCAGCCGAAAAGGTGAAAACGCATGATAATTAAGTCTAATGTTGCGAGCAAACCTCCTCTCGAAACCCGGCAACCACTCGATCTCGAATCTTTTGTGAGAGATCTCATCCGTAACATCCTCCGTGTGTCGACCACCCACCGAACAAGCCTCGGGTAGCACTTGCAAACAAGAAATGCAGAGGAGGAGGGGGAAGCAGGAGATAGAGCACTAGAGACATAAGCAGCCGAAGGTGCAAACGATAGGGTGTAATGTGCAGCGGAAGTGATTGATGGTGGATGCTCAAGATGAGTGCTCAGTGCGTACTCAAGGTTCCTTTTACTTCATGAGGGATGTACAAAGACTAGAGAGAAAAAAGAGCATGATATTGTGGGTGAAGGTTCTATAAGTCATACAGAGAGAAGAAGACTAACACCGGATGGGGTCTTAAACCCCTCTCCAAGGGCCCCCCTATCTATCGCTAGAGAGGTATTTGCTTTAGATTGCACAAATGCTGATACAATGGTCGTGGATGCTGAGATGTTGATGGAATCTTGCCGATTGATGCTTGGATCTGCGAGGCTAAGGGCTGAAAACTGAACTGATGAAGGCGCTTTTAGAACTTGCGGCTTTTCATATAAGTGCTTTTGGATGAGGCCAAAGGCCTTTAAATAAGTGTGATGGGCTCTCTCTTTCTTTGGCTTTCTATTGGGAGGTGAAGCAGAGCATAGTTCCTAGAGTGTAACCTATTGAAGCAATATAAAGAAATTTCGAAAGGGGCGCCATCGTTTCAAGAATCTGGTTCGTTTGGGGCCATTGCAGCCTAGGAGTGGAACTCCGCCACTCTGTGTCTTGTGTGGACTCTCTCTCTCTTCAAGTTCAATTGATTTGAAGCGCCTAAAGTCTGTTCAATCTATTCTTTTCAGTTGGCATGTGGTGTCCGTCCCATTATAGTGGTATCAAAACTTCAGTCGTGTGCTTTTCTGAAAGCATAGTGGTGCTCCCAAGAACAACAGAGCAAGATAAAGTAGTTCTACACCAACCTACAAATGGAAGCTAGGGGGGTGGATGAAGAAGAAATGACCACAGAAGGAGGAGAAGAAACAGGAGTTCATTTTTGCCCTAAAAAGCACAAAAAAAGCTTTTTGATGCTTTTCAGTTCAACCGAGGCCTCTAAAAATCTCATCAACGGCTAAGAATTTAGATATGAGGCATAAGACAAAGTTGATCCTCTCAAAGACCCTACGCATTGACACGAATGGAGTTTGATTCCGACAAATTTGGAAAATTAGGGTTTTTGCAAAAAAAATCAGGACGCGTAAAATTAACATTTTTTGAAGCTCTTGTTATTTGTGCAGAGATAACAGGTAATAGGAGCGAGGAACATGCATAGAAAACATTTGGGAGCAAGGAGTGGGACATCCACTCTGTTGCAACGAGGATAACCATATGCTTGAAATTTTGTCGTCTTTTCTCTATGTTGGCTCGTTGATTTCTCATGGTTCCTACTCTTGAAGGAGGATTCTCTTTTAAGGAAGAGGAATCCTTTGAACGACTATAATGTGTTGTTGACCTTGATCTCTTTCTGTGGCTTGGCATCTTTAGGTAGCAAAAGTACTCAAATCCAAAACCGCCTCAAATTACCCAAATGGTAAGGAAAGTGATTACGCTCAGATACCAATGAAACTCGCCCTTGATACACCACCTGGCAATTAACTCTTTGCACATAGGATAAATACCAATCTTTGATTAGAGCTTGAGAGAGAGAGGGACATATAATATATATATATATATATATATATATATATATATCTATATATATATATAGATAGATATAGGTGTGTGTGTGTGTGTGGACCTGGATAATTGAAAGGAAATGCACCTTGCGATGAAGAAGCTTCTCCAGTAACAATCTCCTTGTAAGAACGAACAACCTTGTCCCAAGCTTCAGCCAAAGAAGTGTTGTCATTACAAGGGAGTTTTTTCTGAGCAACATTCTTCAAAGGAGGCACATAATTACGAGAAGATGCTGGAACACGAGCTGTAGCAGCTTTGGCGGGTTTCTTGGGCACTATCCAAGTTTGAAAGGTCGAAACCGGTTCTTTTCCCTTGTCTTTAATATTTGGAGAAGCAGAAAGTGCAGACAATTGTACCTGTTTCTCCTTGCCTTTCATCGCCCCAGCTGAGGGGGAGGAGGTTGAAACTCCTTTAGTTTGAACCTCAATAGAAGGTTTCAGAGGCGAGCGAAGTTGAGGAGCAAGGACGGCTGAAAGAGGTGGTTGCAGATTTGGTTCCAGACTTTCGGACTTCATATGACCAAATTTGCCACAGCGGAAGCAAGAGTTTGCAAACTTGCCCCATTTAAGCTTAAATGGGCGCTTTCCAACCACTGTATCCCCAGAATCGATCGAAATACCTGCTGTCGTGGGGATATCCGTGTCCCACAAAATACAAAAATGGTTTGTGTTTGCCTCCAGCTTCGAAGGCCAAAGGACTTTGCCTAACTGAGCAACCAACAAAGGAAGAAAATGACGCCAAGTGCGAGGAAAGTCGACCACTTCAACCGAGACTGGACACTTGTGACGAATGAGACTCTGATAGTCCTTGGTAAGAGCCCAGGGCAGCACATGAGTCATCTGCGTATTGAAGAAAAGAGGAGACATTTCAAGCAGAGCATCCCGAGCATCCATGTCAGCCAGCAAGACTTCGTAGAACCCTCGCGCGCAAAGTAAACCCCTCGGACTGCTTGCCGTTTGAGTAGGAAATCAACCCATTGGCCTACATCCTGAGCCGTAGGCATTCTACGCGGGAAAAAAAGAATCACAGCGTTAAGTGCATATTGAGCAACAGGATCCATGAGCTCCTGTATAGGGATGCGCACTTCCATAACAGGAGCGGATCCTTCCCAGGCTTGACGTGCATCCTCGAAGTCCTCATGCAAACATTCTTTGATAAGACTCAAAGCATCCATCTCCGAAGTTTCCATGGCTTTCCGACGCTTATATATACACTGATCAGTCGAATCCATGTGAAGCTCTCACACACAAACTCTCTTCTTTTTTTGGGAGTTTTTGATATATGACTGCTATATACACAGACAAACACACACACCGGCTAGCTGTACAAAAGCACACACCCCTCTCTCGCACACAAGAGGATGGAAGGACCGCGTACAGGCGAAATCAAACTTCCACCCCCGGCGCGTTGTGAAGGGCCTGCACAGGGTAGATGTTGTGCAGAACAGAGTCGCGCGACAGACGAGGCCGAAGGATTCACCACACACCCAAATCCCCCATGAGCGTACACACACACACACACACACACTCGACATAGACAGACACACACACACACATCCGCATGCTGCTTCTCATCCCACACACACACACACACACAAGTAGAGTGCTATCCTTGGATGAGAAAGGTACAGCTCACTGCGGGCAGCTTGCACAGATGCGCAAATGGCTGATTGCTGTGCGAAGGAGTGTCTGCCGCGAGGAGATGTACAGGGTGCACTGAACGCCCAGTTTGCGGAGCCGAGGGGCGCACGAGAACTGATGGCGCGCAGGGTTTGCAGGTCGTGCAGAGCAGAGGGTTTGCTGTTTGTCCAATTGCGCGTAGGGTTTGCAGGTCGCGCAGCTTGAGAGAGAGAGAGAGAGAGAGAGAGAGAGAGAGAGAGAGAGAGAGAGAGAGCATGTAGGGCTTATGGGGGAGAAATGAAATGAAATGAAATGTTATATTAACGTCTTCAAAAGGCCAAAATGACCTATGAGACCAATCAGTTACAAAATAGTGAATCTAATACCATGTCTGGGTACAAAAGAACTAGAAGTGGAACAAAATACTACTACTACTACTACAATCTAAAACTACGTAACAAGTAACAAGTAGAGCTTAAGGGAAAGAGAAATAACATGTAGAGGGCAGTGGTGGTGGTAATGTAGAGGCTTCTTGGTAACAAGTAGAGCTCAAGGGAAAGAGAGAACATGTAGAGGGTAGTGGTGGTGGTAGTGTAGAGGCTTCTTGGACTGAAATTTTGAGATTAATTTCAGCAATGAGGTTATCTCCAAAATGAGAGAAAAGGGTTGCTTTTATAAATGAACTTGCCTCTTGAATAAGAAGGTTATGTGTTTGCATTAGCACGTGTCTTGCCACTTGTCTAAAGAGATAAATTGTCTTTGACAAGTGTCCTTACATGTCTCAAGTGTCTTGGCCTTTTGAAAAAAAAAAGAGAAAAAGTGAATTATCTTTTGTCTTTGACAAGTTTCCTTACACTTGTAACAAGTGTCTTGACACTTGTTTTTCTTTTGGAATTCTCCTCTTAGATTCTTTTAGGCCTTGACTAGAAGCTTCTAGAACATTCTAGAATCGGCTGAAAACTCATAACAACAAAATCAATATGGGAATCAAATGAAAGCTCTTCACAAGCAAAATACATAATGCTCAAGCATTTTCAAAACAACACTCACTGCAAGTCATCATGCATGTTATACTCTGCATGTGCGCCTAAGGTAGATTTCATCCGTTGCATATACTTGTATCCATCTATATCTCTCTTCCAATAAGGTACGAGGATATAGTCCTTCATGCTTTTCAAGCATGTCAATGGCCATTCATATTTCCCTACTTAGGGATAGAAGTATGTCTAATCAATCATGGTTCCATAAACACAAGAACACATGTCCAATTATGTAATCTTTCAATCGAAAAGACTAACATATGTAATCTTTCATAAATCTGTTTGATTCATATACAAAAGCTGATGACAAATGTCTTAACAAGATTTCCTCTTCGTTGAATGCTTTACAGTTTTTGCAAGATTTTCAACTTGAAGTCTTACGTCACAAGATGGTTTTTGAAGAGCAGTCTCTTGTTGCGGTCAACCAAATTAAGCCACATTCCTTAAAAAAGTCGCCGAGTGCATCTCTTTACATAGCTCTCTATGTAAGAGCGCATCTTTGGCCAATAGAAATATCATTTCACCAGATAAAGTTCTTAGGATGCTTGGGTCCCAACGCCTGGAACATTATGGCATTTGAACAAAATCCTTTGTCGAACCTCATCGATTTCCGGCATGGAGGCTTTTCCATTTCTAGACAATAGTCCATCTCTAATGGAATATTGTCGCTATCTGGTCTCTCCAGCACGACTCACTTGGGTCTCCGGATCACACAAGCTTTTACATGAGCTATCCCCTACTTCAATCTTGTTCCATCTTGAAATCTCAGGTTTGCGAGAGGAGTTACAGAGCATCTAGCTGTAGGGCATGAGAGGGGTGCAGAGCATGTGTCAGGACATTACAGAGGCAGTACCCCTGAGTGGCTCACACCTGTAGAGACAGCAGCTCCAAGATGGATGGGGGCCTTCACGCGACTGGAGGTCCTCATCGCAGTTCAAGCTTGCTCAGAGACTGTACCCTCCATGTTCTTCGAGATATAGGGAAAGGATCGACTACATAGAGTCTCGGTAGAGGCTCCACAGGTTGCAGAGTGTCATCGATCCTGACCCAAGAACTCTTGAGATAGGCCATTGGAGGCTCTGGGCTTGGGAGAGCTGTCCACTGGCACGAGTGCAGTGGGATCCCGGAGAGTGGTTTTGGAGGGACCCTTTCTTCTTAGCCGACCATCCAGGGGTCCCTTTCTTTCAGTACAATGTTTGATTGGGAGTCGGGACGTCACATACCGGCAGCACGGAGAGAGGCTCGTCTTGCTGCAGCACCTCATTGGCAGGAGGAGGGTCTCACAACTGAGTTCTTGTTAGCCTTTTGGGCGAGGTTGTGGGACGCCAGAGAGCCGCGGCGAGTCGATTTGGAGAGTCAGTGTCATTGTTTGTGGGACTGCCCTATGGCACAACAGGTTTGGCTTCGGATCCTTCGGCTGATGCCAGCTCTTTCCACAGCACGACAATACATTTGTGGGGGAGTTGCTTGGTCCACTCTCACATGCCCTACACTTTAGTTTCAGCTATCTTCCACCAACTGGCTGATAGTGATACAGGGCGGTGGACCTACACTCCAGCCTGCTACAGAGCTTACCCCACAGGAGTGGTGCAGTGAGAGAGAGGTGTGTTGGGAGCTCGTCTGTGGCGTGGCACTCTGGTTCATTTGGCGGGCCCGCTGCTTCTGCATCTTCGAGGCTCGCCTTTTGCCACCAGCGAAGGCGGAGACTTTTCGAGATTTTTGACTGGAGTTGATTCATACTCTCCGGGGACATTTTGAGACACTTCAGGGCAACTCCGACTGCACGCGGGAGCGTAGAGAGGAGTTCCTTCGACTCTGGCGCCCTGGGCCTTTCTTCACCATGGTCCGGGGTGAGCTCAGATGGCACTATCGTCCACCTGTGTGGCTTTTCCCTCCCATCTCTTGATTTAGCCCTCATTGTACATATGTTGTTTTTCCATTGTAAGAGTCTTCCCTTATGGTTGATGTAGCCCTCTCTAGTAGAGGTGGTTGTAGCCCTTTTATGGGCATTTTTATTAACTAATAGAAGGATCCTTTTCTCGGAAAAAAAAAAACAATGTGCAGGCGTAGGGTCTCTCACATCGCTAGACAATGCTCAGGCACCCATGGTGATGTCTAGGGGCGTAACAAAACCAAAGCATGATACGTGTAACTCAGATTTCTTCTCCTGAAGATTGAGCAGAGTCGTTCTAGCCCCCCCCCCCCGCGCGCTTTTACCTTTATCAAGGAACTCCTCAATGAGTTTGTATATGGAACCATAACGGATATCTAAATCTTTGCCCCTGCACCACAATGCTCGCTCTACATGGATGATATAGCTTGACAAGCCGCACATGATACACAAATACATGATGCAAGCTGTCTAACGAGATCTGCGTAGGTGAGTACATCACGTGACCAATAGCATGCAAAGTCTGGCACAGAGACCAATCCCAAAGTTGGATGTGTATAAAAACAGGCACATGATGAGGGACAACTGTCCCAAGCCAAATCGTCAAAAGGGGGAAAGTTTTAGGAATTTATGCATAGTGTGTGGTGGTTGAGAGAAGGAACAAAGGATTTTTTGTGAGAGGAAAAATGTATGCATATTGTGGCTCAGAAAAATTCTTAAGTATGGTGTGATTTATCATATCAAATAAAGGGAAGCTCTTATACATAAAGAAGCAAAACGACAAGGACGACCCCCTTGAGGATGCCATCCAATAATGCAAGGAGGAAATGTGAGACTGTGAAAACAAAATTAATGGCAACCTCCTAGGCACGATAAAGACACTCCAAGATCAGGAACTTTCTTTGGTCAGGGCGCGACACTCTGATAGCCTGGGCCAAAGTAGCCTGGCAGGTCATCACTCTACCTTGTTCTCTGGGGGGGGGGGGGGGGGGGGGGGGGGGGGGGGGGGTTTGGGGATCATAGACCCAGCACAACAGAGCAAAGTCCTTGGAAAGTTTGTTGTCAGAGGACTGCTTCTAGGGGAGGAGCCCTGGAAGGAGTTTTTGCTTCAGCGTCTTCGAGCTCGAGTGCCTCAAGCAAGAGGCCCTTGGAGACGTTCCATCAGATGGATCTTTATAGCGATGCGCAGAGTTGGTCTGAGCAGGAGATTGGAGGATCATTTTGTTGTGAGCCTGCTTCGCTCTAGGGAGCAGTTGCGGAGAGGCCTGGAGCAGCACCAGCCCACCTGCACGGAGGAGCGCTTGAGACAGCCCCTTGTTTGGAAATCCATGGTCCGCACTCAGAGAGGCCACTTGGTTGGTAGTAGGCCTCATGTTTCTTGGAGTCCCATGGCAGAGGGTCCAACACGCACTCTAGGTGACTGGCTTCAGTTTTCAGGTTTGCCAGAGGAGTTATAGAGCATCCAGTTGCAGGGCATGAGAGGGGTGCAGAGGATGTGGCAGGACATCACAGAGGTAGTACCAGCTGAGTGGCTCACACCTCTAGAGACAGAAGTTCCTAGATGGATGGGGGCCTTAACGTGAGTGGAGGTCCTCATCGCAGTTTTAGCTTGCTCAAAGACTGTACCCTTCATGTTTTTTGAGATACAAGGTGAGGGTCGACTACACAGGGTCTCAGTAGAGGCTCCACAGGTTGCAAAGTGTTGTTTTCGGAGGATCCGAGTAGTGGGCATCTGCGGGAGGATTTGGGCTTGGGAGAGCTGTCCATTGGTACGAGTGCAGTGGGATCCTGGAGAGTGGTTTTGGAGGGACCCTTTCTCCCTAGCCGACCATCCAGGGGTCCCTTTCTTTCAGTACATTGTTGGACTGGGACGTCACATACTGGCAGCACGGAGAGAGGCTCGTCCTGCTGCAGCAGCTCATTGGCAGGAGGAGGGTCTCACAACTGAGTTCTTGTCAGCCTTTTGGGTGAGGTTGTGGGACGCCAAACAGCCGCGGTAGTCAATTTGTTCCAGTGGCTAGTTGCACATAGAGCTACAACAGTGGGGAGCTGGGTAGTACATAGTGGCCTTCCAGCAGCGTGCGCAGCTTGTGACCATCCTTGGAGAGTCAGCGTCATTGTCTGTGGGCCTTCTACAAGGATGGACGAGTGGTTATTCTGGAGAAGCGCCCCGCATGACGGTGCGAGACCTGTGGGACCACACTCAGAGTGGCTACATGGAATTGTGATGGATCTTTGCGCCTTGATGTAGGGGCCTTTGAGGATAGTTTCACAAGGAGAGACCATCATTTTCTACTCTGAGATGCATCAGGTCCCTGGGCAATCCATGCCCCATGTGAGCGGATACAGATGGGAGACAACTTGCAGACAGGAGACTAGATTAGAGCACAGAGGACGAGGTTCAGGAGGAGTGGCAGTCTTATTCAGGGAGGAGCTACAATCTCTGATACATATAGGTTGGAGGGCTAGGTACATGTGGGTGAGACTGAAGGTAGAGACAGGCAGATATCTTTACATCGCTATTTGCTATTTCCCTCCTAGTACATCAATATATGCATCACCTAGAGACAGTCCCCCTTCTCTATTTTGGATGGTGATATATGGGAGTTTTCCAGAGATGGCGACATTATTATCTTGGGGGATTTGAATGCTAGGATTGCCCATCACCAGACAATACTCTATGATACCTCAGAGGAGGTGATATGAGAGCTTGACATTACAAAAATGGGTCTGTCTAGATTATCACACGATGAGGAACACACTGAGTATGGCAGATACTTGATCGATATGGGGACTCCACATGGATTGGCCATTTGAATGGCCTACAAAGATTCCCTACAGCAGGTGGTTTTACATGCTTTCCACATGGTCACGGCGCTAGTATAGTGGATTATGTTATGGCTCCGCCAGGACTCATTCCTTCCTTTCAAGATTTCATGGTGGGAACTAGGCCAGTTGGGGTAGTAGTCGCTCATGCTATCTTGTCTTTCACTCTATTGTTCCAGCTCAACGTAGCTCCATTAAGAGAGGCCTCCACACATACTCGGTATATTTTCACGAGGGAGACAGATCACGTGTACACTGATGAGATATACAGGCAGCTATGCACTCAGGAGCCAGGACGACCACTAGATGAGCTCACCCAGATTTTGACAGAGACGCTCCATGATGTAGCATCAGGGGCATATCCCCACAGCCAGCCTACACGCAGACGATCTGGGAGCATCCCTTAGAACAGTTGGTATGATGAGGAGTGTAGAGAGATGAGGATCGGATTACAAAGAGAGGTGCTCATGGGTACTACTACACATAGATAGTCACGGATTATCTTCCGCCGCCTAGTGCGAGGAAAGAAGAGGGCTTACCTATCGCAATTAGAGCGTGATCTGTATCAGCTATTTATGAGTCAGGACTCTAGTGAGGCATGGAGGCTTTTCAATGAGCACTCTCCACTGCCAGCCATCACTTCCACAGAGACATGGGGGGAATATGCTACATCTCTTTATACAGCATCAAGGCAGCCGCCTTTGCCTGACCCTCCAGAGGCATGCCCAGAAACATGTACTTTCTTTACTGCTGAGAGGGTAAGGAAAGCCATTGACAAGACGAAGACACGAAGAGCATAGGATCATGATGGTCTGGTAGCAGAGCTCTTTATCCATGCCCGAGATATGCTTGCAGAGCCTCTTGCTATGATGTTTAATAGAGCCATGTACGAGGGTTTCCCTGAGACTTGGGAGTATGTCCACTATTGTGCCTATCTTCAAGTCGGGAGATCCTATGTTTCCCGGGAATTACCGAACCATCATGGTTGGTCACACTCTGGCTAGGCTATACGCATCAATTCTTGAGCATGAGTTGAGTGGATGGGTAGAGAGAGAGGGCATACCGGAACACCACAGGCAGGGTTCAGGAGAGGTTTCTTCACTCTTGACCAGATTCTGACACTCAGAGCCATTATTGAGGAGGGTAGACACCATGGCAGGAGGATATATTGTAGCTTTGTGGATTTCCACAAAGCCTTTGATACAGTGCCACGAGCCAAACTCATACGCAGAATGCAAGACATGGGGGTGCCCACAGAGCTGATCTGGGGGATCTTAGCTTTATACAGGACAGTGGTAGGACATGTACGCGCTACTCAGGGCATGTCCGACATGGTTCACTCCACCATTGGGGTGAAGCAGGGTTGCCTCCTATCTCTGACTCTCTTTGGGATATATGTAGATGAGTTTTCAGATTATGTACAGGCAGAGGGTGATAGAGGTGCTCAGCTTGGAGGGACATGGATTCCGTTGCTATTATATGCTGATGATATTGTGCTGTTCTCAGATTCTCCAGAGGGGATGCAACGTCATTTGGATGCATTGCATGTATTTGCACGGGACAGTGGATTGTCTGTGAAGCTTGGTAAGACCAAGGTAATGGTGTTTAACACCACGACGCAGTGGGTAAGAAGGTCCGCCCTCACTTTTACATATGGTCGAGAGACTGTGGAGTATGCAGATACATACACTTATCTTGGGGCGGTTTTCAGCGGTCCAATATTTTCCCGGAGGCGTGCAATAGATACGCGATTGACCAGAGCCTATGCAACATTGGGGAGACTTGAGAGGTTATGTTCGCAGATTCAGTCCCAGGAACCTCGGACAAAGCTTTGACTCTTTGACACTTTGGTCACTTTGGCCATGCTGTACGGAGTGGAGATATAGGGCCCCTCAGTTGATCATCATAGCAGAGCTGGCAGTACTGATGGATGGAGATGTATGGCGAAGCCCTTGGTGTCTATGATTTCTCGGATGATTAGGGCCAAGGCCTCATTACCACATGACATTATTAGGGTGGAGCTCGTTGCTCCTACATTGGCAGTGGAGGCACTCACTCGATCAGTTTCATTTATGCATAGCGATTGGGCTCTCTCAGAGATAGATATGCTCGATTAGCACTAGAGTCTTCGCGACAGCTGGCATTGCAGGGAGATAGATCATGTTGGTATGCAGAGATGGCATCTTGGGTTCAGTTACATGGCTTAGTATGGATCGGCTACCCCCATTTCGGTACTCTTTGGATGCACTCTCCATCTCCCTCACTAGGGAAAATATTACAAGGCTCATCCGACACGACTTGATTCAGTTGGACATGAAGAGGACATGGATACAACCTACGCATGAGCTAAGTTGACTTCCTATAGAGAGCATCTTCTCCAACTCACAGAGGATGGTTTTGTGATCAGATCAGGATACATGGACACTCAACTATCCCACGGGATACGATGTGCTATTGGTCAGATTCGCACATCCTCACATCAATTGGAGATCGAGACAGGCAGATTTAGAGGAGTACCGCTGAGTCTAGGATTTGTTAGGTGTGCTAGATAGAGCCAGAGATAGAGCTACATTACATATGTCACTGCCCAGTATACTATGAGATACGAGGCCGCTTTCACTGTCTATTCAGAGGGGGTTTTGGGCCACTTTCTAGAGTCGTGAGATACCAGGATCAGAGATGCCTCGGATTATACTTGTTGCTAAATTGGCTTTATTTGACAGAAAAATAACTCTAAATGAATTATTGGATTTATAAGTGAGAGGGTTTTCTCGCTTTGAACATCAAGGAAAAATAATTCTAAATGAATTATTGGAATTTTAAGTGAGAGGGTTTTTCTCATTGGAGACATCCGAGTACAGAGTATTGCTAGTGCGTCATTCAAAGTAATGACGATAGCACTGTGAACGAGAATATTTGTAAGGCCACCAGGAACGGGTACTTCTGATGCGTCACATCGGATGGGTGACAAGGAGCATCGGGAAGAAGTATTTGACCATCCGGGAACGGACATCTCTGATGCGTCATAGGATGGGTGACATAGAGCATCGTGAAGGGGATTGTACCGTAAGTTCGGTAGGAAAGGACTAGGTGATGGGTATTCCTGATGCGTCACAAGGTGGGTGACGGGTGCATCGGAAAGGGGATATCCATAGTCGAGAGGAAATCCGAACTTGAAAGAGGAATACGCGTAAAGACGCAAGCACAAGAATAAAGATGGGTTCTGAGAAGCGAGAAGCTTTTCTTAAAAAGCGGAAAATTTGAACGAGTTTTTCGGGAAGAGCAAACGCTTTCCCGCGAGGAATCTATGTTTGCATTGCATTCGTGCATGTGGTTGCATCCAGGGACGCCTGGGAAGTGCTGTGAAAGCATTGATTTTAACTTATAAGGTTTTATTGAGTTTTTGGGTAGGTTCAGACCAATTTTAAAAATATGCCGGCCGTCCACTTAGAAAGTGGGCAGCCACTTAGAAAATAAAGCAACAAAACCAGCCAGCGAATTCTCTCTCCCTATTTCGGGTAGAACATTTAAAAAAAAAAAACGAAAAAAAAATACGGAAAAAAAAAAACGGCCGCGATCTCTCCGCAAGCAGCTATTCGTGCCGTGGTGAAGGAGCTATAAAAGCACCACATGCCCTCACCGAAGGGAGGTTGCCAGCGCCAGCAAGAGAAGACTCTGCCGCCAGAAGACGCGAGAGATCGCGAGACTGCGAAGCACGGAAGTCGCTTTTCTCGTGCAAGAGCGACAGGTACCTATTGTGGATCTGCCATACGAATTGTTGTCGTGTGTTTGCGTGTGTGTTTGCAGGTACTTCATCGCGAAGGAGAAGCGAGAAGGCTTCGGCCTACGCTTGGGAATTCCGGAAACGGAATTCGGAAATTGTCTGCGGAGTCTCAACTCCGAGTACAGACGGAAAAAAGGATTGAGAGCTTGTCTCTCAGATTTCCCTTACGGGAAGGAACGACCATCGAGTAAGAGATTTAGAACGGAGGGGTTTTCTCCGGTTCTTGTGCTTGTAAAAAGATTCTCCCTAATAAAGAATTCTCTTTTAGGGGGGGGACAAGCCCATCTTCTGGTCCCTAGTACTGTGTCGATCTTATCACTCTCTCTCTCTCTCTCTCTATCTATTTCTCTCTATATCCTTTGGCTTCAATAATAAGAGATAAATTCTATTTATCTGAGTATATTTTATATTGTTATGCGCTCCCGTTTGTGACAATGGTATTAGAGCATGGTCTTCTCTCTTTCTTTGTAAAGGAGGACGACTCTGGGAAGATACGGGAAGAAGCCATGACAAGCCAAGAGAGAAGTAAGCAGGCGGAAAGGTAAGTCCTGCAGGAAGAAGCTCGCAGAGTTGGAATTTTTTTTCTCTCTGCAAGAAGTCGACACAAGACTTGGGATTCTCTGAGAAGGTAACAAGAGCATGATGCTCAAGAACCTAGAGAATCCAAGGAGCGGAATGCTCGAGATCCTTCAGAATTCAGAAGATATCCATGAACATCATTCCAGAACCATAGCCAAGAAATCCTGTCATCTCGGGAAGGATATGAAGAAGGTCTTTAGACCTCAGAACCCTCCGATCAAGTTTGATACTTTTGACGGAAGAGAATATGCCCCGAAAGCTACCGCTTTCATTTGACAGTATGAAGTTGCCTTTGCAAACGGCAATTTCTGAGAAGCGTCGAAGGTGAGGCATGTGACCAAACACCTCAAGGGGATTGCAAGTACTTGGTGGTATACCAAAGCTTTGCAAGGAACTTACAACAAGACTTGGATTCAATTCAAGGCTGAATTTTTTTCCTCTACCCTTTGAGGAAGGCATCCAAGAAGATTGGGATCGGTTTGCCCAATAGAAATACGAGCAAGTCCAAGCAAGTAGTGGTTCACTCTTGCCAAGGTAGCTCCACTCTTGACCCTCTCTGAGGAAGGAAAGATGAAGAAATTCAAAGGACTTTTGCCCGAATTTTGTAAACCCATCTGCAAGATACTTTGCAGTAGATGGTGGAGTCAACAATAAAAGCTGAAAGTGTACACCTTGATGTACATAGAATACAATCCCCGCAGTGGGACGAGAACCATTGAACACAGAAACAACGAATTTTTGTTACCTCTCCTCGAAGGATACATTGCTATCCGGAGAAAGTTTGGAGTAAGGGAATTCAATCTAACTCCCGAGTTTTTGACCCTCAAACTTTAAGTGAGAGGGCAGGTCTTGGATCAAAGTGAAATCTTTGAGGAACTCATAAAATGCGTATTGCTTTTATGCACGAGATATGCATGTGTCTGACGAGGACAATCACTCTCGCGTATTTATGAGAGTAGGATCAATTTGAAACATCGTTTTCTGAGATGAATTGGTTTGCTCAACTATCCGGAAGGTCAACTATTGATCTCGTATCCGGTAGTTCACAAACAAATTACCTGCTATTGTGGGTAGGACGGCAGAAAGGAAGGAACCATTCAGATCTTTCAACCAAGAAAAGCTTTCACTAAGCTTGAATACTCTTTAAGCCCACACCCCCTACCTGGTAAGGGAAGATATGGTAGTGCTTTTCGCACAAGTGAATGAACACTCTTTACGAGGGAAGGAACAAGCGACGACTACGGCCTGTGCTCGAGGAATCCAAGGATTGAAATCCTAGATTATTTGATGAGCGGGTTTTGCTCTAAGATCGAGCCAAGGGATCATCAAGTTGAGCGTCTTTGCTCTAAGGATCTTACGAAGGGAAGGTAATTTCCCAGGTTCATTGAATCTCTAACACAGCTTAAGAATTATGTACACTTTTGAGTACATGGATAACACACGAAGATGCAGACCTATGCCAAGGAACTGGACGAGAGTTTGTTGTACTCTCGAGCGCCTTTTTGCACGCAAGAATATTCCGACACGAGAATCTCTATTTGAGATGTGTTTGGTAGAAGGAATCTACGGAGAAGAGGTTTTCCGATGGTTGTTGATCATCGAGTACGCTATGTGCTTTTACCATTACAGTAGCAACTTTTGGTTGCGGTATATGTTTCTCCATGAGCAGGTCAAGTAGCATTTACACGCTACTGGAATAAATTCGAACTATTATGTTCGTAAGAATATAGTTCGCCAACCATTTCAAAATGGTAAGAATTACATATGGGAGAACATCCCTGAGAATCAAAGAGGGTTCTCTCTATTGTGAACCGGGTTTGAACGTACGTTCAGAAAATGCTATGGCTAGAATCCTATCTGCCTGAGATTTTGCAAGTCGTCATTGATGCTCGCAAGGTGAATCATTTTTTATGATTTTGTAAGGAAGAGACGCTAATGGGTGTCGGGAAATCACTGGTGGTGGTAATAACTCGCAGGAGGAAACGATTGGAAGGAAGTGCTGTTGTGCACAAGGAATCTTCGGCCTGGAACCGTCCGCCTACGTTGAGCAACGGCCTGGAACAAGAACCTTCTTTAAGGTGATCGCAAATTGTGGAAGAAAGACATCGAGCTTATATGACTTGAGCATTCCCTATGTGGGAGTACATAAGAGGTTTAATACCCTCTATACTAACAGCGCAGGATTATGCGCAAAGACAGATACCTAGATTGATTTCTAGGAGGATTATTCTTCTCGGGATTGAGAAGGTGGAATTGAGTTAACAGATTCTCGGATGAGGAAACTTCCAATCTGTTGGAAAGACGCAAATGACGAGTTCTTACATGGCTCGTAAGTTTGATGAATGGTGAAGGATATCCTCGAGGTACTAGAGGAAGGACATGAAGCGGTAAGGTAAGTATTGAATTCTTGAATTTTTGTTTAATTTAATTTTTAAGTTCTCTTTTGAGAAAGGACTAGCTCAACTCACCATTGAGCAAGATTTGAAATTTTCCGGTTTCTCTCCGGCAGTTCAGTTGGACCTCTACAGTTGAGGACAACTGTTTATAAGTGAGAGGGATGTTGCTAAATTGGCTTTATGTGACAGAAAAATAACTCTAAATGAAGTATTGGATTTATAAGTGAGAGGGTTTTCTCGCTTGGAACATCAAGGAAAAATAATTCTAAATGAATTATTGGAATTTTAAGTGAGAGGGTTTTTCTCACTGGAGACATCCGAGCACAGAGTATTCCTAGTGCGTCATTCAAAGTAATGACGATAGCACTGTGAACGAGAATATCTGTAAGGCCACCAGGAACGGGTACTTCTGATGCGTCACATCGGATGGGTGACAGGGAGCATCGGGAAGAAGTATCCGACCATCCGGGAACGGACATCTCTGATGCGTCATAGGATGGGTGACATAGAGCATCATGAAGGGGATTGTACCGTAAGTTCGGTAGGAAAGGACTAGGTGATGGGTATTCCTGATGCGTCACAAGGTGGGTGACGGGTGCATCGGAAAGGGGATATCCATAGTCGAGAGGAAATCCGAACTGGAAAGAGGAATACGCGTAAAGACGCAAGCACAAGAATAAAGATGGGTTCTGAGAAGCTTTTCTTAAAAAGCGGAAAATTTGATCGAGTTTTCCGGGAAGAGCAAACGCTTTCCCGCGAGGAATCTATGTTTGCATTGCATTCGTGCATGTGGTTGCATCCAGGGACGCCTCGGAAGTGCTGTGAAAGCATTGATTTTAACTTATAAAGTTTTATTGAGTTTTTGGGGAGATTCAGACTAATTTTAAAAATATGCCGGCCGTCCACTTAATAAGTGGGCAGCCACTTAGAAAATAAAGCAACAAAACCAGCTAGCGAATTCTCTCTCCCTGTTTCGGGTAGAACAAAAAAAAAAAAAAAAAAAACGGAAAAAAAATACGGAAAAAAAAAAAAAACGGCCGCGATCTCTCCGCAAGCAGCTATTCGTGCCGTGGTGAAGGAGCTATAAAAGCACCACATGCCCTCACCGAAGGGAGGTTGCCAGCGCCAGCAAGAGAAGACTCTGCCGCCAGAAGACGCGAGAGATCATGAGACTGCGAAGCACGGAAGTCGCTTTTCTCGTGCAAGAGCGACAGGTACCTATTGTGAATTCACATACGAATTGTTGTCGCGTGTTTGCGTGTGTATTTGCAGGTACTTCATCGCGAAGGAGAAGCGAGAAGGCTTCGGCCTACGCTTGGGAATTCCGGAAACGGAATTCGGAAACTGTCTGCAGAGTCTCAACTCCGAGTACAGACGGAAAAAAGGATTGAGAGCTTGTCTCTCGGATTTCCCTTACGGGAAGGAACGACCATCGAGTCAGAGATTTAGAACGGAAGGGTTTTCTCCGGTTCTTGTGCTTGTAAAAAGATTCTCCCTAATAAAGAATTCTCTTTAAGGGGGGGGGGGACAAGCCCATCTTTTGGTCCCCAGTACTGTGTCGATCTTCTCACTCACTCTCTCTCTCTCTCTCTCTCTCTTTATCTATTTCTCTCTATATCCTTTGGCTTCAATAATAAGAGATAAATTCTATTTATCTGAGTATATTTTATATTGTTATGCGCTTCCATTTGTGACAATACTTACTGAAGATTCGCAGACACGGAGAGGACCTCTTGAAGAGGGGCACAATGAGAGAGATCCAGCAACAGCCGAAGTTTACTGATTTCTTTTAGTCACAGATAGAGGTGTCCGAGCAGCTCCAGCAGCATAACAACACCAGAGGCACCAGAGGCATAGAGTTGGGGTGGTCACGTCGCCCACGGATGAAGGGGCCCTCTCGACATCCACGCAGATTACGACAGAGGATCCATACCATACTGGTGTGAGCCGTCCCGACAGAGTGCCTACCTTGGAGGACATTGAATCTCTATAGCGTTTTGGATACTGATGTATATGTATATGATGCCTCGACTGTCAGAGAGCTCCATTGTATTAGCTCAACCCCCCCCCCCCCGAGGGTTGTCCACGTTCGATGTACGGGACGTTCCGTATGTTCCGTACCGCACCGTACGACTCGTACGTTCTGTACATGAGTCGTCCGTTTTTTTTTTTTTTTTTTGGTTTGGCGGGGCGATTTTTGGTGTGGGAATGTTTTGCATCTCGACTGCATTTGAACAAGAGCCCAATGGCTGCATTGGCTCAAACCACCATGACCTATGTGCGACGAGGCTTGGGTAGCGGATCTACTATGGCCGCCACCACTTTGGAGATCATGATTCTTCTTTCTTCGGACATTGCCGTTTCCAATGTCCATGGACAGATCTTTCATGTTCTAACTTTTAAGACTTAAGTTACACGTATTTAGTACTAAGCAGTGTTAGAAAAAAGCAGGGGTCTAGTATATTTTAACCGGTTGAAATTATAAAATCCCGGTTAGATTTTGAGCTTGCCTCTAAGAAAACCGGCAAATTTACACAAGTTTTAGTGTAATTACGGGCAAAAGCTTCAAATTTTGACCTGAAAACTCAAGTTTTCCCTTATTTTGATCGGTTAGGAAAAATGTTTGTTTCTAGCCCTGGTACTAAGTACTAAGGTCGATGTCATGACTGATATGAACTATCATGTGTAAGACGCATGATTTTTTTTTGCATCGTACGTTACGTCACTGTACGTCTAATTTTTTTTAGTTCGATTAGTACCGCACGTCTTCGTACGTGTAGCCGTCGTACGTGACCGTACGTGTCAACTATGCCCCCCCCCCCCCCCCCCCAACCCCCCCCCCAGCCTCTTTTTGTATTCCCTTTGTATCGGCTTTCACCCCACCCCTACCCACTATTTTCTTTTCAATTCTTTGTACTTTTTGTACCCAGACCTGGTATTAGATTCACCACGTGTAACCTTTTGGTCTCATAGGTCATTTTGACCTTTTGAAGACGTTAATATTACATTACATTTCAATTCATTTCATTTCAGGTATCAGTTGAGGCTTGTTCGGTTCTTTACTGGCAAGGAGATAGATACCATATTGTAGAGACCCTTGGACAGTTCATGGTTGACCTCCCCCCCATCCCTCGTGGTGTACACTCATTTCATATATTTAATTCTCCTAGTTTCTTACGTCAGCTTTTATTCAGTTTTGTTCAAGGCAGTTTTATCACATATATGACGGTTGGTAACCTCTGGTCTTGTAGGTCATTGCAGATGTCAATAGTATATATCATTTCATTTCATCTCTCTCTGGATCACGTTTGGATCGCATGGCGATGATGTATTTTTCTGGTCTCATAGGTCTTCTAGGATAGTTGCAGATGCAACTAAGCATCTCATCCCCCCCCCCCCCCCCCAAATCCCTCTCTTGCTTCATTTTAGAACATGCTACAATCTATTACACTAGGTACTTGGACTCCGGAGTCTCTCCTAGAGCACTTGCTCAGCACAGTTGAGTTCCTTCTTTGTGAAAGTTGTATTTCAGATCTTAGAGCTTAGATACAATGTACTTGCTCAGCACAGATGGGTTCCTTCTGAGTGAAAGTTGTATTTAATATTTTAGAGCGCATTGTAGTATGTCAGAATGTACTGTTTCTAAAGACTAAAAAGCTCGTGGATTACTTCCTATAATACTGGCCATATAGCACTTGATGGACTGTTAAAAAGCTATTGTTTTGTGTAGGAGAGTGTCCTTTGGATCCTGGTGGATATTTTGTTGTTAAAGGAACTGAGAAGGTGCGTAGATTATGAATAAGTTTGAGGAAGTCGGTATGAAAATCTGCTGATAAATACCTTGTTTTGTTATTTTTTTTGCAATGGCAATATCAGGTCATCTTGATTCAAGAGCAGTTATCAAAGAACCGCATAATTATTGATACGGACAGTAATGGATGGTAAGCTAAGTGTTTTTTTCATAGGCTTGTACAAAGTGTTGTTTGTGTAACCATAGTCCATATGTTTAGAGATCTTGGCTAGCATATTTGGTATGTGCAATGCAGTGAAGGCTGCTGCAGATAAATATTAGTTTGTGATAAAATTGTCCCAGCATGATTGTAAAGACGGCATATTTGCTCATTTTGCATTTCCACAGATGCTTAGGACAAATGTCTACTTGAACATCAAAATAACTTTTGAGTTATCTCTAAGACCGTTAGTTGATTGTTTGTATGCTCTTGCAAAATAGGATCTCACAACTGTAGGGTCAAGCAAAGACTTTTGTCACAAGCATGGAATGAGACTCATTTGTTTTTCTCTGAAGTGCTGAGCAGCAGCAAAATCTTCACAGAAGGCAACTCTGCATTTAGTAACTCCGAAATCTGACATTCTGTAAACTGATTTCGAAAATCTGAAATTTCCTTTAATCTTTTGACACTTAAAATCCACCTGATTTCTGATCAGTTTGTGAGAACGGACTGGAAAGCCCTCTTTCAGGTTATAAAACATGATTGAACCCCCTTCAATCCCTAGGTACAGCTTTGCATTCTCGTACATAGCAGATTGTATGCAGCAAGGCCAGTCTTAATCTATATTTCCCAAGATCTATCTAACCTTCACACATCCTCCAGATAAGCAGGACAAAAGGAAAAGTCTTGACTCACACACATCATGATATGTGCAGACCTAGACCATTGCCTCAGAAAACCTGTGGTTTATTTGATGAGAAGCTACACAATTTGTTTCCGTGTCTGAAGATATTTAAAACAGTTGCAATAGTTTCAAGCCCAAAGTTATGCTCACTTGAATTAACTCACTTGCTACTGCATCAATGTACAGACATGCCTTTCTTTGTTGCTAAGCTAATTCTTGAGTTCTACATTTAGCAACGGACATCATTGGACGATTTGAAATTCTACTCTATTTCTTTTTTTATGGTCTTTTGCATACAAGCTCTGCCATGTTGTTTAGTGTACTTCTTTTGCTACAGTATTTCACGTACAAGCTCTATCATGTTGTGTAGTCTCCTTCTTTTGCTCAATAGAAATGAAATGTATCATCCTCATTAACCATTCTCTAGTCTTTTAATGGTGTTGGCTAGGGTACACATGTGTTTATTAAAGTGTTGATTACTTTAGAATCCTGTTTAACACTCTATCGTTGATTTGTAGACTTCTATACTGAGTGGTTAATGTTTTTTTTTTTTGTTTGGGGTGGTGTCATTATGTAAGTGCATAATATTGTTTTTATAAGTTTCTCAAGAGTTCGCTCAGGTTTTCTTTCGCTCGAGAAACATCGATCGTGTGATGGTAAGACTCCTCAAGATCCTAGAAGGTGATATTCTTGTTGATAAACTATCCATTTGTGACCATGACAATGAAGTCGAGTTCAAGCAAAATAATAAACCATCACACACTAAATGTATGGGTGAGTATATATGTCACGTCCCCGAGAAAAGTATTGCAACAGCCCTGATGGGTGAGAATTAAATGCTCCATCTGAAATGTCTGGCTGAAATGTTATTTTCGAAAATCCCCCTTGTGTGTGTTATGTAAACTCCCCTCCCTCTCCTCTGTGTGTTATATTCCGCTTCACCACTACCGTTGCCTCCATCTTACCCTCAAAGCTCACGGTGATTGCTATGGTGGGCTCCTCTTTGATCGCCTCTTTTTCTACCTTTATAATCTCTCCTTCCTTGTAGGATGGGCGGCCCGGTAAAGTTGCAAGCTCTGCTTTAAGGACATCTATCTCCCGCCCCCCCCCCCCTCTCTCTCTTTCTCTCTCTTTCCACACAAGCATGGGGCCAGCACAGTGGACTATGTCATGGCACAACCGAGCTCCATTTTATGCATTCAAGATTTCACAATAGGACCCAGACCAGTGGGTGTAGCAGTAGATCATGCTGTCTTGACACTTTCCGTCTCCTTTTGGCACAATACAGCCCAGGTGTCAAAGAGGGAGGACAAATACCGCTATACATTTACATCAGAGACCGACTTTGTTTATATAGATCTCGCAGACGAGTGGGTGTAGCAGTGGATCCTGCTCTCTTGACACTTCCTAGCTTAGATGGAGCGAGACCCTATACCAGTTGTTCTCGAGTAGAGACTCAGTACTTCCCTCCCGATGGAAAAAGGCCTAGGGAGGATGGAAGAGGTGGGTCACCATGGTGAGAGGAGATGCAGCGCAGAGAAGGAAACGAGAGAGAGAGTAACAAGAGACAGAGAGAAGCTCGACACAGCATCAAGGAAAAAGCAACGCTATTGCCTTCTATTAATTTGTAAGAAACCTTTACATATATAGAGTTAAAACATTACCCATGCACACTCCATGCAAACTGGAGGTGTTACTGCATGCCATAAAGATTTTCCCATGGGAAAATGGGCTTGTAAACCCAACAACCCCCTCCTTAAGCCCAAACCACCGACAATGGACTTGGTATAGACCATGGCAGAGTTCAATCACCTGAAACTATGAGTAGAACCCCCCCCCCTGACAACAACATAGGTGTGTGTGTGCACTTCCCTCAAACAACAATCAGTGTGAGACTACAAGAACTCATAACCAAACATAAATGGGCGGTCTTACCACTGATATGTGGCAATGTCTATAACCCGTACAAAATTTTGGCATGAAGATAACTTGCGCTAAAACAAGGCTTTTGACATTGATATTGACAACATACCAAATTAAAAATAAACCTATGACACTTGATAGGGAAAAATATTTTTTATATGCTGTGTCGGTGGTGTACCAAGTGCTTGAAGCAAAACAGTAGAAAGAGTCACCATCACTAGCTTTCTTTTCAGAAACGCTTTGATTTTGGAGTCGCTCTTTTGTTGTTCGTTGGCGTCACTGTACAAGTTTTTATCATCAAAAAACTGGTTCTTTTTTGTTACCATATACATGTGGTAGTGATGTGTGTGAACACACTAGGACCGCCGGGGCATTTTTTTCCTCTATAGGATGTTTTTTCCCCCGTGGATTGTATATACGCCCATCACTCTGGGGCTATCTATCTTTCCATTGCACACTAAGTAACACACTCTCTATTGTGTGCCTTGAGCTTCCTTCGTCTTCTCCAAGCTGTGTGCGTTTCTCTGCAACCCTAATTCCAGCAATTGGTATCAGAGCAGATTGCGTCCTCCCGGGCTTAGTCGCCAGCTGCTCCAGTACACGCCTACTCACTTTCTCCGATTTTAGTGAGCTTTGGTGAGCGTTCGCAGGTCGACAAATACTTTGGGTGAGCTCATAGAGTGCGGTCTGCTTAGATTTTTGATTTGGGCTCATTCAGGCCTCCGTTTCCACTTCAGGAAGTACTGCACATGCTATTTCGTCATTTTGTGCAGAATTTCTGTCAGTGCCGTTTTCTGCAGAACAGGTGTCTTATAGTCTTCTACGGTTTGTGCTATATAGCACGTGTTGTTCCCGCTCCGTTTCTCCTATTTTCGGGCAGTTTTCACATCAGGTGCAACATTTACCATGGTTGACAACAACAACATAGATGTGTTCAAGATGTTTGCTGCTGAGGACAGGTTGGATGGGGACAACTACCCTATGTGGGCTTATATGATGCAACATGTTCTTGTGTCAAAGGGCGTCTGGAACATTGTGCAGGGTATTGATGTACGTCCTGGTTCTGAGGATGTAGGCGATGTTGAGGATGTTGCAGGTCTTGCTGCTGTTAGAGTTGTTTTGGCTACGGCAGAACAAGCTCGTTGGGATGTTAAGGATGTGCAGGCTCATGCATTGATTGCGTTGTCTATGAAGCGCACCATTGTTCCTCACATCCGTTCAGCAAAATCTGCAAAACAGGCTTGGGATATTTTAGCAGGTCTTTATGCAAGCCGCAATGAGGCTAAAATTGCTTTGCTGCGTAAAGAGCTGGAGTCAAAGATTATGCATGAGGAAGATGATATGGACACTTTCCTTGCTAGTGTCAAGGATATCAATGAGCAACTCATTTCTGCAGGTGAAGTCATTTCAGACAGTTCCCTAGTGCAGACTGTTCTTGATGCCTTACCAGATTCCTACCAGACTTTTGCTAGTACTTGGAGACTGACGACCCAAGGAAATCCTGAAGTTGTCAAGTTTGATGCATTATGCACATTGCTGTTGCTAGAGTCACTTTGTAGAAAAAACAGGACTAGGCAGCGTGCAGTTGAACAGGCTTTTATTACTTCTCAAAGATAGGGTGGTAACAGCAATGCAGCCACTTCTTATGGTTCTGCTGCGAGTGGCAAAACTTTTGTTCCTAATGCTTCTGCTGGCAGCAATTCGTCTAGAAATTCTGGTGATAAGGGCAAAAAGAAGATGCGTTGCCATTATTGCAAAGCTAATGATCACTTGATTAAGTCGTGTCATAAGTTGAAGGCCAAAGAGGTTAAGATGAAAGAGGGTGGTTCCACTGCAAATGCTGGTTCCACTACAAATGCAGCCATTGTTGAGTCTTCTGTGAAAGGAGACTGTGATGCTGATGTTGATGCAGAATGGGTTTTTAGCGTAGAGTGCACTTACAATCCTGCTGTCCATGATGCATGCTTGTCAGTTGCTACAGATTCACATGTGTGGTATTTCGACAGTGGTGCTACAAAGCACATTACTTCACATCATGAATTTTTCACCTCTCTCGAGTCCGTCCCTCATGGGAATTCAGTCACTTGTGCCAACAATGCCTCTTATCCAGTTCAGGGAGTTGGAAAGATTGTGCTTACTGTTGCTAATGGCAGTTCTTTCACACTTGTTGATGCACTTTATGTACCTGGGATCAAGAAGAATCTCTTGTCTGTATCCGCACTTGCTAGACTTGGACTTGTAGTCAAATTTGTGGATGACAGATGTACAGTTCATGATCTCAGTTTTGGTGATGAAATTGTTGTATCTGGCCTTTTGTGCCGTGGGCTGTATAAGCTCACTTTGTATGACAAGTGTGGACAAAATTTTGTAAATGCTATTGCAGATTCAAGGGCTATTTCAGATGCAAAACTTTGGCATGCACGTTTTGGTCATCTGAATTTTATCAGTTTGCTGCGTTTGCAGAAATCTGATATGGTTGCTTCTTTGCCGTCTCTTGAAGCACTTGTCAAACATGTTTGTGAAGGCTGTATTTTGGGTAAGATGCATCGTTCGAAGTTTCCAAAGGATGGTTCAGTTAGGGCCACATGCAGGTTGCAGCTTATGCATAGTGATGTTTGTGGGCCCATGCAAACTCCGTCCTTGGGCAATTACCTGTACTTCGTGACTTTCATTGATGATTACTCTAGGCATGCATGGGTATTTCCGCTTAAAGCGAAGTCCGAAGTTTTTATGTGCTTCAAACAATTTCTGGCTATGGTTGAAAATGTCTCGAAATGTACTATGGGCACCCTCCGTTCCGATCGTGGGGGGAGTATATGTCTCATGAATTTAATGCATTTCTGGCTAGTCGTGGGATAAAACACCAATGTACAGTGCCTTATACACCTCAACAGTATGCTGTTGTTGAGAGGAAAAACAAGTCACTGACGGAAATGGCACGATGTATGGTCAAAAGTCAAGCTTTGCCGCATTCTTTTTGGCTTGAGGCCATCATGGGTGCCACTTCTGTACTTAACAGGTGTCGTACGAAAGCTTTGCAGTCTATTACTCCATATGAAGCATGGCATGATAGAAAGCCTTCTATTGAGCAGATGCGTGTTTTTGGCTGTTTTGCATATGCTTTGGTGCCACAAGTGCAGCGTAGAAAATTGGATGATAAGGCTGTCAAATGTATTTTTGTTGATTATAGTGCTGAAAGCAAAGGTTACAGGTTGTATCATCCGCAAACAAAGCGTATTCTTGTTTCACGGGATGTAGTGTTTGTGGAAGATTCTATTCAGCCCTTGCTGTCATGTACTAGAGACAGTAATGTAAGCTCATAGGACATTTATGACACTTTGTTGCCTCTTTTCAGTGGTGGAAATATGAATGTAATTTCCAATGAGGCAAATGTACAGCCTATGGGGGTTTTTGAAAATGTTGCAGATCAGCCTATTACTGATGCAGATGTACATGATGTACTTGATGAGAAAAGGGTTGAAAATGAGCAGGCTAGAGGTATGCCAAAATGGCTGGTACACACTTTGCGTGACAATAAATTGGATGCACCTTTGTCTAGTCGTACTCGTTCAGTCTCTCGCCATGCATCTTATGCATCAGATTGTTATGCTTTGGCTGTGTCTAGCTTACATGATGTTGAGAAGCCTCTGTCTTTTGATGAAGCACAGATTTCAGAAACTTGGATGGCTGCCATGCAATTAGAATATGATGCACTTATAGAAAATGACACATGGACTTTATGTGATTTGCCTCCTGGAAAAAAGGCCATTGGTACGAAGTGGGTTTACAAGTTGAAACGCAAGCCAGATTGTGAGATCGATCGCCATAAGGCTCGACTTGTTGCAAAGGGTTATGCACAACAAAAAGGCATAGATTATGAAGAGACTTTTGCTCCCACTTGTCGTATGACTACTGTGCGTTTTCTATGTCCATTGGTAGCTCATTTTGGTTGGGATGTACATCAATCAGACATTGTTACCGCTTTCTTGAATGGTGACATATTTGAGGAAGTTTATGTAACGTAGCCTCGCGGTTTTGTCATAAAAGGACAAGAGGACAAAGTGTGCAAATGTAACAAGGCTTTGTATGGGTTGAAGCAATCTCCTCGTGCTTGGTATGAGAAAGCTGACACTCATTTGGTCAAACAAGGCTTTCGTAATAGTCCAACAGAAAGCACATTGTATGTAAGTCGTGAGGGTGATATACTTCTCATTGTGGTTCTTTATGTTGATGATTTGCTGATCACTGGACCAAATGAGGGACATATTGCTGAATTTAAGGCTGATTTGAATGCTATTTTCAAGATGAAAGATTTGGGGCTGTTGCATCATTACTTGGGTATACAGTTTAAGAAGTGTGATTGTGGTATTGCCTTGTGTCAGAAAAGTTACATAGAGACATTGCTATGTAAGTTTGGACTTGAGGATTGCAAACCTATTGCCACTCCCATGGAAACAGGTTTGAAGTTGAGTCTACATGATGGTGGCGATCCTGCTGATGTCACTCTTTACCAAACTGCTGTTGGCTGCCTTATTTATGTATGCAACACGAGGCCGGATATTCAGTTTGTAGTCTCACAGGTCAGCAGATTTATGCATAGCCCAGGGTCTAAGCATTGGCAGGCTGTCAAGAGGATTTTCCGCTACCTTAGTGGCACTTTACATCTTGGCTTGTTTTATCCCAAAGGGGGATCATTGCCGCCAGACTTACATGCTTTTTCGGACTCAGATTGGGCTGGTTGTTTTGACACGCGAGTGTCCACAAGTGGTTTTTGTTTCATGCTTGGCAGTTCATGTATATCATGGTTGAGCAAGAAGCAACCTACTGTGGCCACTTCGAGTTGTGAGGCTGAGTACAGGGCAGTCTTCACAGCTACGGTTGAGTGTGTATGGCTCAGACGCCTTATGGCTGATTTGGGTGTTGGACAGGACACTACCAATACTATCTACACTGACAGTCAGAGCGCATTGGCAGTTGCGTGGAACCCAGTTTTTCATGCTCGCACAAAGCACATTGAGGTGCATTACCACTATGTCAGGGAGAGGCTCTCAGCAGGAGAGATCAGCTTGGCTTATGTGCCAACATAGGACAACCTTGCCGATCTTTTCACAAAGCATTGTCTCGTGAGAAGCTTAAAGATTTCCGCAAAGCTTGGGGCTTACTCCCCTTTGTGGACTGATCATGTCCTCAGGGCATGGCATTTCCCTTTACTCATGTGCCAACTCTCATTCACCGCATGACTCCAAGGGGGATTTGTTACCATATACATGTGGTAGTGATGTGTGTGAACACACTAGGACTGCCGGGGCATTTTTTTCCTCTATAGGATGTTTTTTCCCCCGTGGATTGTATATACGCCCATCACTCTGGGGCTATCTATCTTTCCATTGCACACTAAGTAACACACTCTCTATTGTGTGCCTTGAGCTTCCTTCGTCTTCTCCAAGCTGTGTGCGTTTCTCTGCAACCCTAATTCCCACATTTTCATATGTATCAACAACCCTCCAAGGATCCTCCATTTTGTAGGAGTGCTTTAATATGTTGTGAGAGCTTATGGATTTCCCACTGTCGGTGGATGCCACTAAGCTCATCCAAAAATTGCCAATTTGTAGTGGCATTTTACTCTTGGGAAAAATCTTTGCTTCTTGTGATTGTTGCTCGTCAAATTTTTAGAAGATCAATCTTTATCGCCACTTGGAGACAACCTTTCAAATGCAAGCAAAAAACGTTAATTCCTTGTATTGTCGTCGACACCACCGTTGTGAGTATTCCGAGATGGTCGTGAACCGGTTTCGCAATCTTGATCGATCGGGTGTGATTGGGTGACAGACCCTCTAGCCAAGGATTAAATACGATGGCCACCACTATTTAAGAATAGTGTGAAATATTAAAATGACAAAATTTGTTGCAGACCACGCAGGCGAAGAGTGCTGAGAAAATTTTCTCACTGTTTACTTGAGCCTTGCTTTGAGCGTGTTGAGATGCGCGTGCCTAGCGTGTTGAAAACGCTCACGAAGTCACCAAGCTTTAATGTACCACAGCTGCGACCTTTGTTTCAAGTATTGTAGCTGGACAGACGGCGTTTTGAGCCTCCTGTGACGACATCAACGCCCTCCTGGGCTCTCTGAAGCACCGTGTGAGCAGTGTTTTAGGACGTTCTTCTAGCTAGGCTTACCAACGGCCAACTCGAACGTGCACTCAAGCTTGCCAATGACATCGCTTGGACTCACTGCGTTTTGGGATGCCACTCACAAGGTCCTTCCTCATGGCCTAAGCTTGCCGACAGTGTGATAATGTCACAAACTGGTGACGTGGCTTCCCAGTACACACAACCCCCCCCTGGCAAGGACCCCTTTGGCGGGTTGAAATGGTGACGTGGCTGCTGACCTGGCCGACTGCGGCGTAAATTGCGGAAAAGGCTGCCACATGGCACTGTGTACGGACGTCCGCGTTTTACGGAAAGCTGGGGGCAGTTTTGCGTGGGAAAGCTGGGGGCTTGTAAACCCAACACCTCCCCCAGTTATTACTTCCCTGATTTGTGGGTCAGTACGCAACATCCTTATATACGGCCCCTGGATAGACACCCCTTCCAGATCCTCCTGAGCCATGCCTGTCTACAAGTACCTTCTTTATTACTGAGATGGTAAAGATGGCCATTGACGGGATGATGATCAGGTGGGCATATGATCATGATGGTCTAGTAGCATAGCACTCTATACATGCTAGAGATATGCTGGTAGAGGTTCTTGCAGTTCTGTTCAATCGTGTCATGTGTGAGGGTCTTAGTGAGACTTGGAGACTGTCTACTATTGTGCCTGTCTTCAAGGCAGGAGATCCTACAGAGCGTGGAAACTATCGTACTATTATGATTGGACACACATTGGCACGGTTCTATGCATCTATTCTTGAGTAGCAGTTGAGTAGATGGGTAGAGAGTGAGGGCATACGGGCAGCGGTCAAATTGCAGGCATTGCAATAACTTGTATGGCTTCTGTGTATAAGATCTTTTTCCTTTCTCCCGCTAGAAGACTAAGCCACCTCATGGATCAGTTCATTCTCAAAGGTAAAAAAGGCTGTATGAAAGGAAGATACATTCTAGATGCTATCATCTCCATTTGGGAAGGCATGGAGTTTGTTGAAGAATTAGACCAGGACTCCTTTTTCTTCAAGATTGACTTTCATAAAGCCTATGATAGAATTGAGTAGGAGTACATTCTACAAAGTTTGCATGATATGGGGTTGGGCAGGGAGTTTAGTAGTTTTGTTCACCTACTGTTTGTAAATGGCTCTGCAATTTTTTTGTTGATGGTACTTTGATTGATGCTATTCCTCTTCACAAGTCCATCAGAGAAGGCTGTCCTTTGTCTCCTCTGCTTTAGCTATTTTCTCTGATGCACTCGGCTGCTAACGCACTCCAGAAGGGATATCTGATTTAGTTCACTCCACTATAGGAGTGAAACAAGGTTGTCCATTGTCTCCTCCTCTATTTGGAATGTATATAGATGAGGCTTTTGATGACATTGACAGAGAGGGTGACAAAGCTGCCCAAGTGGCAGGGATATGGATTCCATTGTTGTTACATGCTGATGATATTGTGTTGATCTCCGACTCATTTGAAAGTCACACCTTTTATGAAGGTCTCCGATGAGGAAAAGACACGAGACTTGAAGCAGGCCTACAACCTTAGCTTCGGTAGAGCATGAAGGTGTATCCCCTTGATACCCTTTAGAGGATGATGGAGTGGGCAATCATTGTTGAGAACCTACACTCTACTGGAACTCCCCTCCCATAAGGATGGAAAAAGCTCTTACCGTGCAAGATAGAGAGCGGTATATGATGATCATGGAAATTAAGGTAGAAAGCGCTCCCTTAGGGGTCCTGATCAATCTAAGAAGCCAAAGGGCACGGGTAAGCAGCTCAAATATCTCTCGCCTGCCCAGGTACAAATCTTAAAGGAAGAAGGAAGATGCTGCTACTGTGGAAAGAAAGGACATATGAAGCCCGACTGCTTTGTTTGGTAGCAATGGCAGGAACAAGCATCTTCGTAGAAGAAGTAAAAGAACAAGGAACCCGCTCCACCAAGCTCAAATTCTATTCTTCATGTACAACGAAATATGGAAACGAAGAAAGGAAAGCGTTAGCTTCTCAAGGGCTAGGGATCTGTGAACAACCAGCGAGTACTGATCCTCTGTGATCCGAGATCTAGAGACAACTTCATCTATCTTGATATTGCAAAACGCGCTTGAGCCTCACACGTGCTCAATCAGATACTTTGATCAGATCCGGATCTGCATTTGAAGGGTTGACTACCAATGCAAATCGTGTGCAAGGACAGACAAGAATTTGAAGTTTTAGCCGTGTGTGTAGTGGATGATGTCTACTGCTTTATCCAAAAGGATATGGTGCGCTTCACTCGACAAGCACGCAATTGCAACGATTTATGATCAATATAATAAAAGAAATACTGCAAGAGGCTCCAATTTGGGGGTCAACACTCTCTGAAGGGGAAGTTTGCCTCTTCTTATCAACTCAATTTAAGTTTGAAGCTGCTTTATTTTCTTTGTTCCAAGTCTATGTTAGTAATTTTCCCGTTGCCACATGGCCCGCCGGTTATAGTGGAGGTTGTGGTTGATGAAGTCACTTAATTTGAACTCGGAGAGATGTAGACTTACTCTCATTCTCTCAGAGAATGTGAGTGACATTTAAAATCCCAAATGTTGACGAGACTCTACGATTTGAATGACATGTTTATTTTGTGTCATATATGTTTCTGGTAAGTTGTTTTGTGGATGACTACCATGAGTCTATATTTTGTTCCTGAATCTTGATGAAACTTTTTAGTTTGGATCTCATGTCTGTATTGTATCATGTGCTCTTTTGAGAAAATTGTCTCGTGGATGATTAGCATGAGGTTACAACTTGGAACTTTTCTTTGAAGGGGAATCTGGCATTTGGCATGGATTCCTCTAGGTCCATACATGTACTGTTTTTATGAATTATGTTTTGTTACAAGTTTTGGCTATTTACTATTCTAGTGTCTTTATCCCATTGTTGACAGTGCAGTGGTTATTTTGAAATAGCTAGGCTCAATGCTCGTATTTGGTGCTTGGTCAATGGCAATTAGTGCTTGTAGCTTGTTTCTTAATGTAGAACGTTTGTTATGTTGCCAAATTTGAGTCATTGTGATATCAATAATTATGATTCATAATGTTCTTTGATTTTTTATTTGTTGATGTTTTGGTCCGACATTTCGTCTGGTCTTTCTATGGGGTGAAACATTTCATGTTGAAAGTCCATGTTTTAGCACGAAACATGTCATGGCTGAAATGTTTTGTGGTGAGGTTGAGGTTTGATGGGCATGCATGCACCCGTGTGTGTGTTTACAAGTATATGTATGTGTGTGTGTTTACACACACACATACACATGCACAAGCACAAGCACAAATAAATATGCGTGTGCGTACCTACCTATATATGGATCTCACAACTATAAATTCTCAGCAACACTTGCGGCGAGCTTAGATCAAATTTTCTTTGTTTCGCATGGTAAGTGTGGCAGCATCTGTGACCAGCAGCACCCATGAAAGAAAAAGCAAGACAAATTTCTTGGTGAAACATGAAAGGATCTACGTTCGTCTTAACACATTCACGGATGATGTAAGGACTGTTGTTTGAATTTAAATGCTGATTTGCCTTTATCTGTCTAAAATTGTACTGAAAAAACATTTGATTTGTAGGTTCCCATTATCGTGGTATTCAAAGGTATGGGTATGGAAAGTGACCAAGAGATTGTGCAGCTCGTGGGTCGTGATCCAAGATATGCTGGCATACTGGCTCCATCTCTTCAAGTAAGCACTTATTGATGACCGGAAAACTGCTTGCTTAGTTCTTAATTTGTACTTTACTGTGTTGCTTATTTTAAACGTAGGAATGTTCATCTCTTGGAGTATATACTGAGAACCAGGCACTTGAGTACCTTGGCACCAAGGTATTTATGGTTCTGATTTTTTCTTAAGCTACTGTCATTCTGTTCTCCTACATCACAAGCTAATGAATATGAATGGATGGGATTGTATGGGCCTTTTCGCACATAGTTTTTGGTTGCTTATATTGAAACATCTAGATTATAGGTTTTGAGGAAAGTTTGTCTTACTAAATACTTTAATAAAAGCAACCTTTACAATTGAGGGAATCCATGTTCTATCCACGATGATCTTTCTCAAACTAATTTGTTAGAGATGTTACGAGAGGTAAATATTTCTAGAAACGTCTATAGTTGAACATGAGTGAGAGTAATAAGTATCGCAAGGTCCTAAGGTTGTATATAATTTATCTTTGGAGCTATGGTCTCTGTAAAACACAGTGATCAATCATATTGGTTATCAATGAACATCTCTACGGAACCTACTTGTTTTCTGCTCTAGAAAACCGCTAGGAAGTTTCCAGTTAAGGAAGAGAGTATTGTGTTCTTTTGTTCTTTCTTTTGATAGACATATGATGTCTGTCATGCTCAGGTCAAAGTAATGCAGAAGGCTTGGGTCAAGCAGACAAAGTCAAAGGTATAAAATCTCAAAGTAAATCATGCATGCTCTTATAAGAATTTCTCATTGGTTCGATCTTCTTGCAGGTTGATGAGGCTCGAGACATCTTACAGAACGTTTTCCTTGCCCATGTTCCTGTGAGATTCTAAACTTTTTGTTTTCTCTGAGAAAATGTACGCTTGCATGTGAGGTTATCAATTGGAAATGTTTTTATCTCTCCATGTCAGGTCAAAGAATATAACTTTCGCCAGAAATGTATATATGTTGGTGTAATTCTTCGACGCATGTTGGAAGCTATGATGGATCCCTCTTTTATTGATGACAAGGTAAAATTCATCTTTGACTTGCCAGCTTATTGTTTGGCATTGGGTCTGTTTAGCCTATTTTGTGGAGTCTGTTTTGCTACCAAATAGCCTACTAAGAGGTAAACAAATTACTGTAAGCAATAGGTGTATGCTAGGGAATTGCTAACAAGGTAGCGGCAAGGGGGGTGCTTTCTTCGATGTAAGAAATTTCTTCCCATCAAATTATGTGAAAGAATTGGATTGTGTTTCCTTAATAGGTTTACTAGTAACACTTTCCTCAAAGCTTAAGTTTGAAGAAGATAACCTAGCTCTAGCTCAGGTTAAATGTTCCTACAAAGGCGATGAATCTTTAAGGCTTTGTCTCAGGTAGCAGCCGTGTAGGTATTTGTGGCGAAATATTAGTTCTTCACTTAACACAACTAGAGACTTAGGGTTCTATATCTACTATTGGCACTGGAAACATTAATACGAAAGCTGCAATATCTTGTCAATACTATGCATGATGGATTAATAATTATATGGGCTTGTGGATGACTACTGAGACTGTATAATCTGCACCTTCCTTGAAATGGCGAATCTCGGATTTGCTTGATTTATTTAGGTACATATATACTCATATAGTGGACATATGTTTTCCTCCACATCAGGATGAGTTAATATTGTGTTGATTCTGTCTATCCGAGTGGTGCATATGGTCTACCGACTATCTTTTTATTCGAAGAGTCTTCCTTGCATCTCTGAGCTGTGGAAAATAACAGTAGGTAGAGCTTTGTATTGATTATTCTCATGTATGTGTGGGTCGGAGCATATATTAATATACTCTATTTCTATTCCTATTATTAGGCTGGCAACTTCGGTGAGGATGGTGTAGTGTTTAGTCCATCCTATGCATGATTAATCTGATGGTGTTATTGTCATGTGGATGAACTACATCTAATTTTTTTCTTGCGTCATCTTTTGGAATTCTGTACCGTGTTTTATCTTCTAGAGTTTCCATATCTTTCCTATTTTGCTTATCCTTTTGTGTCTGTTTTATCTTTTTGATTTGCTTCTGTAGTGAGCACAGGAAATGGCCTCCTTTTGGTCACCTCACCTTCATCTTTGACAGGGTGGGGCAAGCCGCTACGGCTAAGCTAGACCCTCTGTGCCATAATGGTGAATTGTGATGATGTGAAATCAACACAGACCTGGCAATGTCTCTTGTTCAAGATCACTTTAGCTCATGCCAAAATCTATCTGTTTAGTTGCCTGAAGGTTGTTTTAATGGGAGATTTTGCGATGGTGCAATATCTTGGCCACGTTGTGAGGTAGTAGAACTAATGTTGCCAAGCCCATAACTTCTTTGCCCTTTGCAAACAAATGGACAACTGCATTAGTCCATTGCCAAGGAGATCAGACAGGTTTGATAAAATTTTTCCGTTTACTCAAAATCTTATAAAGACTTGGAGTCAAGAAGGAGAAGAAACAGACGTTCGCTGTTTAGAAGAAGTAAAAGGAGACTATTGCTTAATAGGATTTGGATAGTTCAATTAGGGTTCACGGGCATTGATTGCGCGCATACTAAGGGTTGACAAGGTCAATGAACCTGCAAAAGTGTGAATGTGAATGGAAAACTGTGTGTATACATAAACGATGTGAAGCAGATAGATCTAGTGTCACAAACTGCTGACATGTCAAAGCCCTGAAGAATGGAGCCAACTCGCAGATCCCGGCCAAGGGGGCCTAAACCCTAAGAAGAACAAGCAACAGCAGAAGAAGAAGTCCTACCAACTTATGGGACCTCGTCCGATGGGGCCCAAGTGACATAAAGGAATTAAATTAAAGCTGGACCCTCACACACACAACGTAGAATCTGATGACGTGGCAGCTGCACGGAAAACCCTGATTTTGCGCCAACATGATGACGTGGCAGACTGTACGGATTTCCGCGTTTTGCGTGGACTGTTGACGTGGCAGTTGTACTGATTTCTGTGATTTACGTTGGCTGCTTTTGGATGCTTTTGAGTTTGAAGGCTTTTCATGTAAAACTGCATTTGGGGCCTAGGGCCTTTAAATAAGAGGCCATGGGCTCATTCTCTGGCATGCTTCCTCGAGAAGGTGTAGAGTTTGGAGTACCGGCTTATACCGTGTTGATGCATCATACGAAATAGGGAAAGGGGTGCCAAGGTTTGGGGCCAATGCTCTCTGGGAAGGAATTCTGCCACTCCGTGTCGCGTGTTGTCTCTCTCTCTCTCAGTTCAATTGTTATTGAAGTGCTAAAAGTCTGTTGAATCTGCTCTTTTCTATAAGCACGTGGTGCCCGTCTTATGACAGTGGTATGAGAGCATCAGGCGTGTGCTTTTCTGAAAGCATACTGGTTCTACAAAAGAGCAGACAGAGCAAAAATGAGACTATTGGTATTTTATTTGAAGTATCTTCGGGTCCCGACCTTGGACTTATTAGCCACTCCCACCCTTACTTCATCGTGCGTCGGGCGCGCTCCCGTCTTCACTGCTCACAACCGAAAGGTTTTAAGGATGGTGGCACGACTGCCAAATTTTTCACTTTTTCCGGGGTGAAAGATCGAAAGAAAGCATTGCAGTTCCTACAACAATTCGACGACATCTATGCTTTGGGGAACTATATAGAAGAATCCAAAATTTCTCGAGCAGTGGGATTTCTTAGAGATAATGCGATGGTGTGGTGGAGTTCAATTGGGACACAACCACATGCTCCAAGGACGTGGCAAGCTTTCAAGACACTCTTTGCACGCAGCTATATGACTTCTCTCTTTGAAGTCTGGATTTTGGCAGAGTGGGGCAACTCCAAAATACTTGCCACAGAAATCACATATGACTATAAGCTAAGGTTTCTTGATGTGTACCTTCCGGTGTCTTTTAGGTTCATTCCCTTGAAGGCCCAATGCGAGCGATACATCATTGGATTACCATCACCCTTGCAAGAATATTGCCTATCTAAGCAAGTCTCAACTATGCAAGAGCTTATGGACCATGCCGCGGTCGGCTACAATCTGATGAAGGGAAAGTCGGAGTTTTCTACAGAATTAACTCTGGCTACCGATCAAACCTCTCGGCAACAACGAACAAACTAAGGAAAAAACATCAAATTGGTAGCAAGCAAAGCTCTCGGAGACAACCATACATAGCTCTTGCTAATGATCTGAATGGCAACAAGTGATGTGCATTGCATGACAGACGAGTAGCCTTGAAATTCCTTTTTTGCTTGTAGCACCACTCCAACACAATTGGATGCCACAGTTAGTGCCAAGCTTCTGAGACATGAGGAAGAGAAGCTCTTCTACAAGGATGTCCCAAGGCAGACTACAATAGCAGAAGGCTTCAAATGACGTCCCAAGATTGACTACAATACCATAAGTCTTTAAAAGAATTGAGCTCCTTGCTTCTCCTACCAAAGGCATCAAAAGAGCTGATATAAGTATACATCCTAGGTAAAGCTTAATTGAGGGTGGGTGCTTCAGGTGTGGAGCTCCATCTGTGACCAACTTGGCATCCATGATGCTTGTGTGACACCCTTCGCTTTCCTCTAGTAAGACCTACCACCTTCTGAAAAGGACTAGGGTGTTTGCCTGACACCCTTCGCTTTCCTCTAGTAATAGTTGCTTGACCTACCACCTTCCGAAAACTTGAAAAGACTAGGGTGATTCTTTGAATAGGACGATCACCTCATAAGCTATTACTGCCCTTAAAATCTTCACAAATTTTTCTTTCTATAAAGAGTATCATAAGGTGGTGAGTCCTATTAGTCTTTAGTTTCGTACTTGTTGTTTGTAGTAGCTAGGCAACCAATTATCACCCTTGCAAGGCAATATGTGCGCCTATATACAAAATGTCACAAAGTGATGACGTGGCTACGAACAACAGAAACCCTAATTTCTGCCAAAAACCCTAAAAATCTTGCAAACCCTTATTTCTGCCAGAAACCCTAATTTCCGGAAATCGTGAAGGCGGACTTTTTTTTTTTTTTTTGGTTTTGAGCGACGCAAATCTTGCTTTTTCTCTACGCAATGAGAAAGAGAGAGAGAATGCTTTTGCTTTCAAGTTTTGACTCTCTGTGAGAGAGAGAGAGAGCAATTGCTTTTGATTTGAAGCTTTTGGGGCTCTGCTTTTGGCATCCCTTGTAAACATTTAAATAAGTGGTTTAGGCCTTCACTTCTCAGAGCATCTGGACGCAGAGTCTGAGAGTGAAACCCGACCCACTCTCTTGTCCTTTGAACTGATTAATACAAAAAGAAATACCGAAAGGGGCGCCAGTCTTTGGGGCCAATATCTCTAGGCACGGAACTCCGCCGGGCGAGTGCAAATCTATTGTGATCTGTGAATTGTTTTGAAGTGGTTATTTGGTGCTGTCGCGATTGATTCTTGACTTGGAGTGTCCAAGTCTGTTACAGTGGTATCAGAGCACGGCCGATTTCTCTTTTACGGGAAATCCGATCCCCAATTTTTTTCCCGCGGCACCTATGGCTTCACGCAAGGATCAGTCGACTCCCTCCGCATCTGGAGATGCGGGTAGGGATCATAACGAAGATTCTCACAGAGAGTATGGCTCGCCTCGGCCTACTCAGGCGGAGCAAAGAGAGACGAAGCGTCGTCAATTGATTGGCGATGCAACAAAGATGATGCTCAGTTTTGCGAAGGATCCGAAATTGGCAAAATATATGAGCGAAACTTCTTTTCAGGAAGTGCATGAACAGTGGCAGAAAACCACTACACCACCACTGAAACCCGCTGTCAAGGAAACCTTCTGATCACAAACAGTTTTTAGAGAAGGAATTACAAGAGGTGGTTGATGCACGGATTGCTTAGCTTTTTGACGCGCAAAAGAAAGCCAAAAAGCACGGCAAAAAGCAGAAGAAAAGCACTGACTTCCCAGGATATTTGGGTCGTAAGTCGACATTCGACGAGGCAAAGAAACAGAAGAAGTGTGTTCGCTTTGAAGGAGTACCCAGTTCTTCTTCTTCTTTTGACAGTTCTTCTAGCTCTTCAGATTCGAGCGAAGAAGACAAAAAAAAGGTAAGAAGCGAAGCAAGAAACAAAGCTTCGGAAAGGGCAAGAAAAAGGCAAAGAAGGCTAAATCTCGCCCAGAAAATGACAGTTCTACTGAGGACTCGTCTACAGACAGCTCAGATTCCGATGATGGAAACTTTATGCGAACAAGAAGAATTTTTACAAAGCCAACCAGTATGACTTTCTTGAGGATAAAAGCAAGAAAGTCCGAGAGTTTAAGGAAGGTGGACACTTGATCAAGTTTGATACTTTTTCAGGATACTCAGATGCTTCGAAGGCTTTGTCTTTTATCCAGCAATTTGACATCGCTTTCGCGGGAGGACGCTATTCAGAGCACTCCAAGATTCGGAGAGCTGCCTCTTACTTTAGGGGGAATGCTCGTACTTGGTGGTCCATGCTTCTTTTAAACAAGACTGTGCCAATTAATTGGCTGAAATTTAAGAAGCTTTTTATTTCTTCTTGGTTGACGCAAGAATATGAACGAGATGTACGAGCTGTTTGGAACCATCTTCGGATGACCAGGAACGATACAATCAATGCTTACTGTGAAAGATTCTGGAGCTCTTTTCTACCCGCCTCTTCATTCAAGAAGATCTCGTTCAGAGAACAAATTGAGCAGTTTACCTTCGTTCTACCTACAGAGATCCGAGATCACTGCTTGGAACAGAAGTCAGCTTCTATTAAGGAGTTGATGAGTCATGCGAAGCGGGGCTTTGCCATTCACTGGCAGTCTGACCTACCCCACAGATGAGGCCATGACACAACGAGCCGAACAAACTTCTGGGAATGAAAGTAGAAAGAAAAAGAGCAACCCAGAGAAAAAGGATGCACGACCCAAGCTTATTCCTGAGGAGAGAGCTCGCTTCATCAGAGAGGGGAAGTGCTGTGGATGTGGGGAACATAGACATATCTCCGCGAAGTGCCCTAAAAAGGCACAGAAAGAACAGAATGATAAAGACGACGACAGCCCAGACAGTTCGAGAGCAGCTGAGGAACGTGGCAGAAAAGGCAGATAGAAAAGCAGAACTGGTACCACATGGAGTGGGACTTGCACCGAATCTAATGAATGAAAGTACAAACTTTGCCGCTTTTGGGGCAAAGTGAAGGATCAGGAAGCTCTTTTGAAGGAGCCAAGGCAAACTTCTTTTCACTTGGAATTGGCGGCTCGATTTGGAATTACACTCGACAGACGGACGCCACAGGCGGAGGTAGTTCGACTGGCACCCGGATGGGATGTTGCCATTACACCGAGCATTGGCAAAATTTGTTTGCAATGACAGGGGTGTATAGGGAACGCGATTGACGTTCTACTTAGGATCCCTTGGTACCACAAGAGCTACGCCGTGGTTGACTACCGGGCCGAGAAAGCGACTTTGATAAATGAAGGGCTTAGAGATTGTACTTGATGAACTTCAGTTTCTTACTCATTCTTTTGGGAGAGAACTGAACGATGGATAAAGGTTGAATATGTTTTGACCTGATCAAAAGAACGCCAAGATTTTTCTCCACACTCATGCCGATTGATTTTTAGAGGGCATGAAGATCAAACCATTGATCTGATACCTGGAAGCATGCCACCGAACCGGCCACCTTACCGTGTGAGCTGAGTACAGAATGAAAAGATTATGAACCCAGTAAAAGACCTCTTGGAAAAGGGTCTTGTCCAGCATAGTACTTCTTCGTATTGCTCTCCACTGTTGTTGGATTTGAAGAAAGACAGATCTTGGAGAATGTGCATCGATTATAGAGCTCTCAACAAAATCACCATCAAGAACAAATGTTTGATTCTTAGGATCGATGATATACTTGACAGGGAGATCCTCGTGCTTTAGCAGGATTGACTTGAAGAGTGGATATCATCAGATCCGAATCGCGTCGGGAGACGTCTACAAGACAGCCTTTCGGACGACTTTTGGGTTATTTGAGTTTGAGGTGATGCCTTTTGGCTTAACCAATGCTCCTGCGACATTTAACCGGATGATGGACATGATTTTTCAAGAGTACAGGCTATTTGTTGGCACTTTCTTTGATGATATCATTGTTTTCTCCAAGAATGAAGCAAAACACATAGATCATATGCTTCAGAGATACATTTTTTTTGGGACAGTTTGTCTCAGCAACAGGAGTGCAAATGGATCCGGCCAAGATAGACACTGTTCGTGATTGGCCCGATTGAAAGAATGTCCATGAAGTTGAATGCTTCTTGGGACTGTGTTCGTACTACAGACGGTTCATTTGAAAGTTTGCAGAGGTTGCTTCCCCTTTGCATATCTTGATACAGAAAGGAGTCCCTTTCTCGTGGGGATCCACAGAGGTGACTGCCTTTCAGACATTGAAAGAGAAATTGACTACAGGACCAGATTTGACTTTGCCGGACTTGCAGAAGTCATTTGAAGTATTTTGTGATGCTTATGGTCGTAGTCTGGGTGCGGTCTTGATGCAAGAAGGCCATGTCATTGCTTACGAGAGTCGATTGTTCTCTAGGCCGGGGATGACAACACAGATTTATGAGAAAGAGCTTTTGGTGGTTTTCCATGCTCTTACTCAGTGGCGGCATTACCTACTCGGAGTGGATTTTACTGTCTTTACAGACCATCAGAGTTTGCGCTACTTCTTTCCACAGAAGCAGCTTTCGGAAAAGCAGATGCGGTGGGCGAACATCTTGTCACAGTTTCACTTCTAGATTGTCCATGTGCAGGGACAAAAGAATGTGGTGGCAGATGTTTTGTCTCAGAAGCCGTTGGTTCTGGCTATTTCCGCGATACATCATAGGAGCTTCGAGGATATGGTCGATCATTATGCCACATATACAGATTTTGTAGTTATTTTCACACGGATACGGGATGGGGAGACAATAGCCGTATGCTTCCTTCGGGAAGGCTACTTGATGAGAAAAACCATGTTGTGCGTTACACAGCCGTTGAGGGAAAAGGTTATGACTGAATGCCACTATCCACCTTTTACGGGTCACCGCAGCATTGCTACCACCATGAAAGGGGTAGAGAGATACTTCTTTTGGCCGAGACTCAAAAATGATGTGGAAGAGTTTGTGCGCAGTTGCTTAGTATGCCAGAAGGTCAAGTTTGACAGGAATAAGGCACAGGGATTGTTACAGCCTTTACCCATACCCACCCGCCCCTGGGAAATTATTGCAATGGATTTCAATTTTTATCTCCCGAGAACACAAAATGATCACGATGATTTTCCGATTACATGGCACGTTTGGGACGATTGTCTTCGACAGAGACCGGAGATTTATGAGTTTGTTTTGGAAGGCAAATTTGAGAGAACATTGGCACGCAGTTGCAGTTCTCGTCATCGTTCCACTTGCAAACTGACGGGCAATCTGAGATTGCCAATTCAGTGGTTTTAGATTTATTGAAGTCTTGTATCTCGGATCAGAAGACTCAATGGGAAAAGAACTTACCTTTGGTGGAATTTGCCTACAATAACACGATACACTCTTTGACGGGGAAGACGCCATTTGAGATTGTTGAAAGTGCTGAGAAGGTTCCATCCTTCGTGAGCACGACAGATTAGATATTTGAAGTGGATGAATATTCGCGAGATTTGGATACGGCTTTTGCCAAGGTTCACGAGACTTTGCAGAAGTCTCAAGAATGATAGAAAAAGGCAGTGGATCGCCATCGTCGTGACTTGAAACTGAAGGAGGATGATTGGGTACTCTTACGTTTTGAGAAGGCACGCCTACGAAAGAAAAAGGAAAAGGAGAGGCTCTTTCCAAAGCTTAGTATGCGATACTACGGACCTTTCCAGATAACTGAAAAGATAAATGATGTCTCCTTCCGATTGAAACTGCCAGATACTTGGAGGATTCACAATGCATTGCATGTGAGTCTCTTGAAACCTGTTAAGGGTGATGTGCTTGATGATGGGGAGCCTGATGAGCAACCCGAAGTCGAAGAAAACGAGGAGATCCTTGTTCCTGAACAGATTTGGCACATAAGGATACGAAGACTAAAGGTAAAGTCCGAAGGCGGTTTTTGGTTAAGTTCAAGGACTTTCCTGCATTTGATGCAAAGTGGATGGAGGAGGAGGACTTGGCAGATACTCCTCGGATTGTGAAACTTTACCTCGATGTTTTGGTTTAGCATAGTCTACTCCAAACGGAACCCAGAAATTCAGCTTGGCCGAAGATCTGGTGCAGTGGGATGCACAAGAGGGGAGCTACTCCGCTCCTTTGTCAACAGATGCCTTGATTTTGATACTAAAGTCACTGATGTCTCTTTGAGCTTCAGGGATACTGAGAGCTGATAGTATTCTGCTGGATGACTTTATAAAATGGAATTCCTGATAATGATACTGATTTGTTCTTGACTTCTTTTGAGTGCAGGAACTGATAGACCAAATGACTGCAACATTTTGGTTTGATTGATCTTGAATAGACGTGGTTGCAATAGGGGTTAGTCAATTGGACATCGATGAGGTCCCGATTGGACCTAGATGTGATTGCTAGCTACATTGCCGATAAATCATGGTTTAAGATCTGAATGAATGTTGAATGTCATGTGATGTCCTGTGATGTCTGGTGATCCTGTGATGTCGTGTGATGTGACTGTCGATTTTGTACATGTGCTAGACGTGTGTTCCTAGTACGTAGGTACTAAGAATCAGTGTCTGCTAAGACGGTTTATGGCTTTTGTCGGTTTTGCAGGCGTAATCGCGGTCGATTACAATGCTTTCAAGAGGGGGGTATGTCACAAAGTGATGATGTGGCTACGGACAGCAGAAACCCTAATTTTTGCGAGAAACCCTAAAATTCTTGCAAACCTTGCCAAAAACCCTAATTTCCGGAAATCGCGGAGGCGATTTTTTTTTTTTTTTTTTGGTTGGTTTTGAGCGGCGCAAATCTTGCTTTTTCTCTATGCAATGAGAAAGAGAGAGAGAATGCTTTTGCTTTCAAGTTTCGACTCTCTGTGAGAGAGAGAGAGAGCAGTTGCTTTTGATTTGAAGCTTTTGGGGCTCTGCTTTTGGCATCCCTTGTAAACATTTAAATAAGTGGTTTGGGCCTTCACTTCTCAGAGTATCTGGACGCAAAGTTTGAGAGTGAAACCCGACCCACTCTCTTGTACTTTGAACTGATTAATACAAAAAGAAATACCGAAAGGGACGCCAGTCTTTGGGGCCAATATCTCTAGGCACGGAACTCCGCCAGGCCAGTGCAAATCTATTGTGATCTGTGAATTGTTTTGAAGTGGTTATTTGGTGCTGTCGCGATTGATTCTTGACTTGGGAGTGTCCAAGTCTATTACACAAAAGCTATGGAGGTGGTGAATACATGCAAGTGATAGGGTGGATGCAACTAGTGCTGTTTGGGACACATTGCAGAAGAGACCACCGCCAACAAAAAGCGAAGGTAGGGCGCATGGCATCTCACTGCCGGTGCCTGTGCAAATCCCCATGGGGAAAGAGCTGAGAGGCTATGGGTGGCGCTACTGCCATTATTACTAGCATTGACGCTTGTGGATGGGTACCAGTAGTGGGGAACAAATCGACAGCCATGGTGGCCAATCTAAAATGATGATGTAGGATACCTTAGAGTAGAGTTGGATATCCCAATTTTCAAATATGTTGCGGGTTGGGAAGAGAGAGAAAGAGGGGGGGGGGGGGGGGGGGGGTGGTGTATTTAGGGATAGCTAAACTATTGTATGTCTTTTGCTATGCAAATGCCTTTTATGATTTTTTTTTATATCAATCATGTTTGCCTCTGCTCGGTTTTATGATTGCCCGAAAAGTTTTGCTCGGAGTTTGAAATTCCCCATTGCATGCTAGGATTATGTTGGCAACAAACGTCTTGAGTTGGCTGGACAGTTGTTGGCTTTACTCTTTGAGGTATGAACCATAGTGCCTACTATGAATGATTTTTTATTTATTTTAATCTTGGTCACTAAATTAAGTATGCTGTGATGCGTTTTTCAGGATCTATTCAAACGAATGAATACAGAAATTAAACGTTTGGTGGATTCTACTTTTGCAAAACCAAACAGATCGACAGTGTTCGACGTTGCCAAGGTCTTTATGTTTTAGTTTCTGATGTTGTGATCTTTAAAAAGGTATAACGAAGGACTATATGAAAGAAACTTAACGTGGGAAAGTTAATAATCAAGTCTTCTCTTGTCTTAAAAAGGTATAATGAAGGACTATATGAAAGAAACTTAACGTGGGAAAGTTAATAATCAAGTCTTCTCTTGTCTGTCCTTTCAGGTTATTAGACCTGATATGTTGTCGCAAGGTTTGGAGCATGCAATCTCAAGCGGTAATTGGACTGTTAAAAGGTTTAGGATGGAACGAAAAGGTGTAACTCAGGTAGAAACTTGATCAATTCAATTTTTTTTTATTTTTTTTGGTCTTTAATAGTATAGAGAAAAGATCTTTCTAGAACTAATCAAATGCCCAAATATTTAAGATGTTTTTGTACAAGATAAGGGGCACTAGGAGGCTCTCCCAATATACAAATGCCTCAAAAGGCTATGTCTTGAATGGTAGGTGGGAAAAGCCACACACGGATGGCTTTTATTTCGGCTGGAGTGAGCCACTCTGTCCAAAAAGAAGGGAGCAATGGGCCTGGTACTGATAAAAGCCTACTGTTGTCACTGTATGCTGTTTGAGCTACCTCGTTGGTGATCATACGGAGCCCGTAAGGTGTCAACCAACATATATATAAGTACATGCAAAATATTCAACCCTCCAAAATGCTTAGGGGAGCACTGGTTGTTTCATTGAAAGAAATCACAAGGCTTTCTTAGCATGCTTATTTTGCACGAAAAAAATCTAAGACTTTTGACATGAAAGCATACATAGAGCTAGTTGACCAATGCAACAAAGGAAAAAAGAGATGAATGTAGGCAATCAAAACAGATTGCACAATCCGCAAACGAACATGTGAAGGCTAAGTGGAAGCACCCGCTCCACTTGCTAAGAAGAAGTGACATAGCAGGCCGAAGGATATCTGTAGGCCTCATAATTTGTCCAGGCTTCGAAGAAGCAAGCCAATTGTTAACGTTCAAGGTAAGCAACTCTACTTTTCGAAATTTGATATGTAGGCCTGTCGCAAGAGCATACAGATCGAAGGCGTTCGTAGTCATCCATACGTGAGAGGGACCATTACGAGGCATAAACTAGAGTCATCAACATAGACTTCTTAGTACCAGAAGGTAAAACTAGCCCATGTAATTGATTTGTATCAGGCGAATTATCAATGTAAAGTAGTAAGAGAAGAGAGGCAATTGCAATTAGTGCACTCAAAGGATGGCCTTGACGCACCGAACGTCCAAGAGACCGAGTATCGGCAAAGATCACCATCAATAATGGCTATAATGACACTCATACAGCCCATATTCCGAACCCTTATAGGATTGGCAATATATTTTGTGATATGTTGACGGGTGTAAAGACATACTAAAACGGATGCTAGTGATCACATAAAGCTCCTTTGATAAGATTAACCAACATTTTAGCCAAAATTTTGTAAATGAAGGCGTAAGTGATGGGCTACCAATGTGCAAAAACCTACATAATACTTGTTTAGGTAAGAGTAACAAATACCCCTCTTTTTGCAAGCGTGGCAGAACCTGCGTCTCCAAAGCTTTGTTCAACTGGCAGAGTAAAGGCCTTTTCTAAAAATCCCTTAAGTGCACAAAAAACTCCACGTCCTCTCCACTAGAGGCTTCCCGTCCATCCAAGTCCAAAATATTTCTATTCACGTCTTTACAGGGTAATGGAGGAGAGACAAAAATCTTACGAAAATGAGCATGAAAAGCAACTAAACAATTCAATTTTGGAGGAAGTCCATTGGAACCAGCTAGTACACAGTGGAGGGCGATACTAATTTCATTACCTATTGCTTTCACACAAAGGATGAAGGGAGAACACAGATGCAACCAGCAACTAGATTGTCACTGCGCACATGAAGATTGACACCTTGTAGGCCCCAAAAACTGGCGCCCCTTTTGGTATTTCTCTATTCAATTGAAAACAAACAATCTGAACACTTAGATCAAACTCCCACCAAGCTCTCAAAACCTGTGCAGGACTGAAATTGCAGGTTTTTGACCCAATTTCGGCACTGTAATGGCGCCAGAATCTCTGTATGTTAAAAGTACAAGTCTAGGATGGATTCCCTTGCAGTTTAGAAGCTTTCCTGTGAGCTGTAAGTAAATTTCAGTGTGCTGTAATTTCCTGTTTTGGCCACTAACAGGTGCCCAAACTCATGTATAACCACCCCAAGGCTTCCCCGAAGCTTCCGAGGTGTTATCTTGGAGTTTAAGTGCAAAACCTTGAACCTGCAAATAAATTCAGCAAGCTGAAATTCTCTGTTTTGGATGGCTTTGAGCGGGGAAAATATGTCTATGAGTGTCTTGGGAGCTCCCGCACGCAATGGGACACTTCCCCTTTGATGTGGACAAGTTTTCATCGAGAAAACTCTCCTATTTTGCAATCTGTCACGATGGAATTGTACGTACCTGCAGGGGATTAGCAATTATCTAATCCGGTTCTTGTTCAGAAGGCTCTTGCCTTGGCAAACGCGCCTAAAACCCACAAGACTGTACATAGTCATCTGAGGAGCCCCACTAGTGGGGCATTACCATATGTGTAAAGGGGAGAGAGATGCGTGAGAGTGGAATCATTGCGCTACATGAGACAAGGGAGAAGGAAAGCTTTACATTAAAGCTTCAAACCTGATAATCCACTCACAAAAAAGCCAAAAACAGCCCCCATTCTCATTGCGGGTGCCCAAGCTGGGCTTGTGCTTTTGGGTAGTGAGTTGTCAAGCAGATTAGTCTCCTGCTGATAGTTTTCTCCTTATGGTTGAGTTTTGTAACCCCTCCCAACCTATAAAGTTGTTAGTGACTTGCCACGTGGCCCAGATTCATCATAATTCAGTGCTAACTAGCTCAACCAATCACCTACTAACCGACCTAGATTCTCGATGTGAGAAACCCGTTTGGCTGTAGTTGTTTCACACTCTCCAGGAAAACAAGCAAAAATAAAGTAAAATAAAATATGTAATACATATTTAAAGAAGGCAAGAGGAAAAATACACCTCCTGGTGACATCCATTCCCCCTGTTAAAACCCATGTAAAGAGCTTGACATGTAGATTTTGCAAATTACACATGTTCTCGATTACAACCAACAAAGGAGAGACAATGCTAGGAACTCGGGCCACATAAACAACCACAAACTAGGAAAATGCACATTTGGGACAGAGGCCGAGTAAAAAAAAAACAAAACATTAAGGATGATGAGCAGAAGCTTGCATGGAATAATAGAAGATTGTGTGCTATGGGAGAATGCGTAAGTAAGAACCCCTTGTCTTACATGTAACCCTAAATCTAATGCTGAAGCGCCACATATGAAATTATACCATGAAACTCTTTCACCAGCAAGCACGTGATTTTGAGAGAGAATTATCAAAATCATCGCCCAAATCGGCATTGTGCAACTGGGGATAAGATATAAGCATTTTTCACAATCAAGCACAATCACTAGAGGAAATATAATCATGAAAACGAATGCGGAGGACTACACAGCATCGATGGAGGCTACATCAGAGGATTCGGATCACTCTGGCCCGACATGCACGACGCCCGGTCAGGCTATTGACCATGGAGGAGATTGATGAGATCCGTCAGCGACCGATGTTGGATCTTTTGTGATTTAGCTATCCCACCTAGCTGCTTAGCTCACACCTAGCAGTTTAGGATTCCATAGTATATATTTATTTTGTCATTTTTGTTACTCTGACTTTGTATTGGATCCACCACATTGTAACTTTCTGGTCTCATAGGTCACTTTGCCTTTTGAAGACGTTAATATAACATTTCATTTCATTTCATTTCTCTCTCTCTCTCTCTCAGCTATCAATACTAGAGATGTCTTGGATTGTATCTACTTTGAGTTACACAAACACAAAGATAGTTTACTGATGGAGAGAGACAATCCCAGAGACAAATTATTGATTTCTTCACACCAAACACTGGTCAGAGAGAGGAGTAGCCACCATTGCAAAGCTCAGCTCATACTCACACCCACGGTACTCTCATTGACCGAGCATGGAGCTAGGAAGTAGGGGAGGCCCACGATTGAGGAGAGGAGCTTCACAACATCGATAGAGACTACAACAAAGGATTCGAGTCATGCTATCTCGACATCTAGAGTACAGTTGAGGATGGATTCATCACCCATTGTATCCCTCTCTTGTCTTGGGCCCCAATTGTATAAGTGCTCACACATACCCCACACGGTTCCAATTAGGAACACTTCTAGATTCAATTTAGTATCTCTTTTTTTGTACTCAGACATGGTATTAGATTCACCAGTATGTAACAGATTGGTCTCATATGTCATTTTGGCCTTTTGAAGACGTTAACATATCATTTCATCTCTCTCTCTCTCTCACACATGTGCTTTTTTCACCGCTGAGATGGTGGAGAAGGCCATTGAGAGGATGGGGACTGGGAGAGCATATGATCATGATGGCTTGGTGGCTGAGCATTTCATGCATGCCAAAGATCTACTAGCAGAGCTTCTAGGAGTCATGTTTAACCCTGTGCCATGTGTGAGGGCTTGCCTGATACTTGGAGCCTATCTATGATTGTACCTATCTTCAAATCAGGAGACCCTATGGAGCCTGGGAATTATCGCACTATCATGATTGGACACACATTGGCACGGTTGTACGCATCCATTCTTGAGCAGCAGTGAGTAGATGGGCAGAGAGAGAGGAAGTGCGTGTAGCTAAACAGGCAGGGCTCAAGAGAGGTTTTTCTACTCTTGACCATATCTTGACACTCAGGGCCATCATCTAGGAGGGCAGATCCCGTGGGAGACGGATCTATTGTAGCTTTGTGGACTTCCAAGCATTTGACACAGTATATAGAGCTAGATTGATGCGCAGATTACAGGAGATGGGAGTACCCACAGAGCTCATTTGGGGGATCATGGCATTGTACACATCAGTAGTAGGGCATGTACGCACCTCAAGAGGGTCTATCTACACCGGTTCACTCCACTATTGGGGTGAAGCAGGGTTGCCCGCTCTCTCCTACTCTATTTGGTATGTATGTGGATGAGGTTTCCGACGACATTGAAAGAGATGGGGATAGAGGCACACCGCTGGCAGAAACATGGATTCCGCTATTGTTATATGTTGATGATATTGTGTTGATCTCCACTCTCCGGAGGGGATGCAACGTCACTTGGATGCTTTGCATAGGTTTGCCCATTGAAAGTGATTTGTCTGTCAACCTTGGTAAAACCAAGGTCATGGTATTTAATACCACCCCACAGTGGATCAGGAGGTTAGCGCCCGCATTCACATAGGGCCAGGAGATGGTGGAGTATACAGATGCTTACACTTACCTTGGAGTGGTTTTTAGTGGACCAGCATTTTCATTGAGGAGAGCAGCAAGAACTAGATTGACCAAAGCCCATTCGGCATTGGGTAGATTGGAGAGGATGTGTTCACAGGTTCAGTTTCAGGAAGCTCGGACAAAGCTCTAGCTCTTTGACACTTTGGTGGCTTTTGCATTGCTCTATTTAGCTGAGATCTGGGGGCCTTCATTGGATTATCACGGGAGGACAGGTCGCATTGATGGATGAAGGGACATGGAGAAGCCCCTTGTCTCTATAATCTCGCGGCTCATTAGAGCCAAGGCTTCAGTACCACGTGCGCCATTATTCGAGCAGAGCAAGAACCCCCCCCCGCACTAGTGGTGGAGGCGCTCACCAGATCTGTCTCCTTCATACACTGCATGTGGGAACTTCCCAGAGATAGATATGCCCGCCTTGCACTTGAGTCCTCTCGACAGTTTCCATGCAGGGAGATACAACATGTTGGTATGGGGAGATGACATCATGGTTCCAGGCGCATGGGTTCAATATAGACAGATTGCCCCCTTTCCAGTACTTACTGGGCACCCTCCCTGACTCTTACTTAATCGGAGATCACCATGCTCATCCGCCGGGTTCTGACTCAGCTAGACACCAGGAGGACATGGATACAGCCAGCACAAGAGCTGGGCACGAAGATGGCTTTCTACAACGAGCATCTTCTCCAGCTTACGGCGGACCGTTTTGTGACGAGGCCCAGATACATGGACACCCACTTGTCTCATGTGATACTGTGTGCTATTGGCCAGATACGCACATCTTCACACTAGCTGCGGATCGAGACTGGGAGATACAACGGAGTACCAGCAAAGACCAGGACATTCCCCCTATGTGACATGGAGCCCGAGACAGAGTTACACTACACATGCCACTGCCCCGTCTACTACGAGATACGAGGCCGCTTCCATTGCTTGTTCAGAGAGGGCTTTGGACCACTCTCCAAAGTCATGAGGTACGAGGATCAGAGGTGCTTGGGTTTGTTTCTGCTCGAGCTGCTCAAACAGAGAGAGAGCGTGATGAGAGGAGAGGGCAGCCAGTCTCAAAGACACATCACAGACTTCTTTAGAGCAGACACTGGACACCCGGAGGAGCTACTACCACAACAGATCTTGTCGCCTCACACCTGAGGCACACTGATCGACTGAGCGACTGAGTTGGGGAGATCCAGATGCCCATGACTGTGGAGGATTACGCATCATCGACGGAGGCTACATTAGAGGATTCGGATCACTTTGGCCCAACATGCACGACCCTCTGTCAGACTGCTGACCATGGAGGAGATTGATGAGATCCGCCAGCGACCAATGCTGGATCTCTTGTGACTTGTGATTTAGCAATCCCGGCTAGTTGCTTAGTTCACACCTACCAGCTTAGAATTTCTTAGTATTTGTATTTTATCATTTTGTCATTTCATTTTGTTACTTTGACTTTGTATCAGATCCACCACATTGTAACGCTCTGGTCTCATAGGTCATTTTGGCCTTTTGAAGACGTTAATATAACATCTCATTTCATTTCATCTCTCTCTCTCTCTCTCTCTCTCTCTCTCTCTCTCTCACGCGCTTCCCATCCATGGAGGCAAAGAAGGACTTCTTGAAGAAGTGTCCTACACTTATCCACAGGAGGTCATCGCCCTTCATAGGCTCCACCTTCCCTTCATTGCTCAACATATATGGAGTGATGGCAACGTGTTTGACCAATATATACGTTGTCCCTATACTCTCATTGGCACATATTGGACATTTTCATTGTATTTTAGTCAATAATAGCACTCATTGCTCTCGTGGTTCATTCATTTTCCTTTAAGAAAACGGGCATATTTCTTGAAGATGATCTCACACTCACATAGCTTGCTCATATGAAAGAAGTGATGCCCGAGATAATGACAGCTCAAGAGAAAGGGAAAGTGGCCTTCTACAAGGATGGACAAGTGGTTATACTGGAGAAGCGTCCTCCATGACGGTGCGAGACCTGTGGGACCACACTCAGAGTGGCTACATGGAAATGTAATGGATCTTTGCGCCTTGATGTAAGGGCATTTGAGGATAGTTGCACAGGGAGAGACATCATTTTCTACTCTTAGACGCATCAGGCCCCGTGGCAGTCCATGCCCCATGTGAGCGGATACAGATGGGAGACAACTTGGAGACATGAGACTCGATCAGAGCACAGAGGACGAGATTCAGTAGGAGTGGCAGTCTTATTCAGGGAGGAGCTACAGTCTTTGATACATATCGCTCGGAGGGATGAGCATGCTAGGTACATGTGGGTGAGACTGAAGGCAGAGACGGGCAGATATCTCTACATCGCTATTTTCTATTTCCCTCCTAGTACTTCAGTATATGCATCATCTAGAGGACAGTCCCCCTTCTCTATTTTGGATGATGATATATGGGAGTTTTCCAAAGATGGCGACATTATTATCTTGGGGGATTTCGATTCTAGAACTGCCCATCACCAAACAGTATTTTATGATACCTCAGAGGAGTTGATGCGAGAGCTTGATATTACATAAATGGGCCTGTCTAGATTATTACAGGATGAGGAGCACACTGAGTATGGCAGTATGGCAAATACTTGATCAATATGGGGATTGCACATGGATTGGCCATTTTGAATGGCCTACAGAAATTCACTGCAAAGCAGGTGGTTTTACATGCTTTCCACATCGGCATGGCGCTAGTACAATGGATTATGTTATGGCTCCGCTAGGACTCATTCCTTTCTTTCAGGATTTCATGGTGGGAACTAGGCTAGTTGGGGTAGCAGTCGATCATGCTATCTTGTCTTTCACTCTATCGTTCGAATTCAACATAGCTCCATTGGGAGAGGCCTCCACACGTACTCGGTATACCTTCCCGAGGGAGACGAATCCCGTGTACATTGATGAGATATATAGGAAGCTATGCACTTGGGAGCCAGGACGACCACCAGATGAGCTCACCCAGATTCTGACAGAGAGGCTCCACAATGCAGTCAGAGGCATATCCCCACAGCCAGCCTACAGGCAGACGATCTGGGAGCATGCCTCAGAACAGTTGGTATGATGAGGAGTGTAGAGAAACGAGGATCAGATTACAGAGAGAGGTGCTCATGGGTACTACTACACACACACAGCCAATCACGGATTATCTTTCGCCGCCTAGTGGGACGAAAGAAGAGGGCTTACCTATCTCAACTAGAGCGTGATCTCTATCAGCTGTTTATGAGTTAGGACGCTAGTGAGGCATGGAGGCTTTTCAATGAGCACTCTCCACCGCCAGCCATCACTTCCACAGAGACATGGGGGGACTATGCTACATCTCTCTATACAGCATCGGAGCAACCACCTTTGCTTGACCCTCCAGAGGCATGCCCAGAAACATGTACTTTCTTTACTTCTGAGAGGGTAAGGAAAGCCATTGACAAGATGAAGACAGGAAGACCACAGGATTATGATGGTCTGTTAGCAGAGCACTTTATTCATGCGTGAGATATGGTTGCAGAGCGTCTTGCTATGATGTTTAATAGACCCATGTACGAGGGTTTCCGTGAGACTTGGAGTATGTCCACTATTGTGCCTATCTTCAAGTCGGGAGATCCTATGCTTCCTAGGAATTGCCGAACCATTATGGTTGGTCACACTCTGGCTAGGCTATATGCATCAATTCTTGAGCATGAGTTGAGTGGATGGGCAGAGAGAGAGGGCATATGGGCAACAAGACAGGCAAGGTTTATGAGAGGTTTCTCCACTCTTGACCAGATTTTGATACACAGAGCCATTATTGAGGGTAGACACCATGGCAGGAGGATATATTGTAGCTTTGTGGATTTCCACAAAGCCTTTGATGCAGTGCCACGAGCCAGACTCAGATGCAGATTGCAAGACATGGGGGTGCCCACAGAGCTGATTTGGGGGATCTTAGCTTTATACAGGACAATGGTAGGACAGGTACGCACTACTCAGGGCATGTCGGACATGGTTTACTCCACCATTGGGGTGAAGTAGGGTTGTCCCCTATCTCCGACTCTCTTTGGGGTATATGTAGATGAGTTTTCAGATTATGTATAGGCAGAGGGTAATAGGGGTGCTCAGTTGATCTCAGATTCTCCAGAGGGATGCAACGTCATTTGGATGCATTGCATGTATTTGCACGGGACAGTGGATTGTTTGTGAACCTTGGTAAGACCAAGGTAATGGTGTTTAACACCACGGCACAGTGGGTAAGGAGGTCCGCCCCCACTTTTACATATCGTCGAGAGACTGTGGAGTATGCAGATACATACACTTATCTTGGGGCGGTTTTCAGTGGTCCAGTATTTTTCCTGAGGTGTGCAGCAGATACGCGATTGACCAAAGCCTATGCAGCGTTGGGGAGACTTGAGAGGATATGTTCGTAGGTTCAGTTCCAGGAACCTTGGACAAAGCTTTGGCTCTTTGACACTTTGGTCACTTCGGCCATGCTGTACGGAGTGGAGATATGGGGCCCCTCAGTTGATCATCATAGCAGAGCTGGCAGTACTGATGGATGGAGATGTATGGAGAAGCCCTTGGTGTCTATGATTTCTCGGATGATTAGGGCCAAGGCCTCAGTACCACATGACATTATTAGGGCGGAGCTCGCTGCTCCTTCAGTGGTATCGGAGGCACTCACTCGATCGGTTTCAGTTATGCATAGCACTTGGGCTCTCCCAACAGACAGATATGCTAGCACTAGAGTCTTGGCGACAGCTGGCATTGCAGGGAGATAGATTATGCTGGTATGCAGAGATGGCATCTTGGTTTCAGTTACATGGCTTTAGTATGGATCGGCTACCCCCATTTCAGTACTCTTTGGATGCACCATGCATTTCCCTCACTAGGGTGGAGATTACCAGCCTCATTAGATAGGACTTGATTCAGTTGGATACGAAGAGGACATGTATACAACCTAGGCATGAGCTAGGTACGAAGATGAATTTCTATAGAGAGCATCTTCTCCAACTCACGGAGGATGGTTTTGTGATCAGATCAGGATACATGGACATTCATCTATCCCAACGGATACGATGTGCTATTGGTCAGATACGCACATCCTCACATCAGCTAGAGATCGAGACAGGCAGATTTAGAGGAGTACCCGCTGAGTGCAGGATTTGCCAGGTGTGCCAGATAGAGCCAGAGACAGAGCTACAATAACATATGTCACTGCCCAGTACACTATGAGATACAAGGCGGCTTTCACTCTCTATTTAGAGAGGGCCACTTTCTAGAGTCATGAGATACCAGGATCAAAGATGCCTCGGATTATACTTACTGGAGATTCGCAAACACAGAGAGAACCTCTTCAAGAGGGGCACAATGAGAAAGATCCAGCAACAGCGGAAGATTACAGATTTCTTTCAGTCACAGACAGAGGAGTCGGAGCAGCCCCAACAGCATAACAACACCAGAGGCACCAGAGGCATACTGCTTGATCGGGCGATAGAGTAGGTGCGGTCCTGTCGCTCACGGATGAGGGGGCCCTCTCGACATCGACGCAGACTGCGACAGAGGAACCATACCATACTGGCACGACATTAGAGCCGTCCTAATAGAGTGCCTACCTTGGAGGACATTGAATTTATATAGCCTTTTGGATACTGATGTATATGTATATGACTGTCAGAGAGCTCCATTGTATCAGCTCACCCTTTGTATTCCCCTTGTATCAGCTTTTACCCCACCCCTACCCACTATTTTCTTTTCAGTTCTTTGTACTTTTTGTACCCAGACCTGGTATTAGATTCACTACATGTAACCTTTTGGTCTCATAGGTTATTTTGGCCTTTTGAAGACGTTAATATTACATTACATTTCATTTCATTTCATTTCATTTCTCTCTCTCTCTCTCTCTCTCTCTCTCTCTCTCTCTCTCTCTCTCTCTCTCTCTCTCGTTCAACTCTCGTTGGAGAGATCTTTGAGGTCTCTTGGGATAGTTTCCTAGGACGTTAAAAATTCTCTCTCTCTCTCTCTCTCTCTCTCTCTCTCTCTCTCTCTCTCTCTCATATACCATATATCTTGTGTCCTATCATGATATTCCATGAATCACCCCCTATCACATGACCACATTTTGTTACTTCGTACTTTTGTCCTTGCCCTATAGATGGAGGACACACACATGTATGTTTTATTTGTCTCATAGGCTGCCTACGCCCTCTAATAGACGTAAAAAGATTGCGTGCGTGTGTGTGTGTGGGGGGGGGGGGATTATAGAAATGCAATGTATGCATATATGAGGAAAGAGCTGGACAAAGAGATCCTCGGTAAGTGTGATGAGATGTACATGGCACTAAAAGCCCCAGTTGTAAATACAGATTGCTTTCAAGCCAAAATGTAAATAACAAATGCCAGAGCATCAGTTGTAACCCTGGTGAGTGGGCACTCTCGAATAAGGAAATGGTTCGGAAATTTTGAACGCCCTTTAGGAGGATTTTTACCATTGGCCTTTTTTTTAGTTTATTACCTCTGGCTCAGTTTTAACATTGTTTACAGTTTTTCAGTTTATTGCTTTTGGGCAAGCTCATGGGCTACAGGCTGAATTGTATTACCGCTCTGTACTTCTGTGAGGTCAGTCTCATTTTGAGCATCTCAAGAGGTATCCAGGAATAGAAATCAGTGCAGTTTTCATGTTTCCTTTAGCTTTGGTGCTTGGTGGGATGCAATACTGTCCACAATTTTTCAGGAAAGACTCTGGTTTTATAACAAAGTCTACATTCTTTCTGGGTTCTCAGTTTGTGGAATGTGTAGGTTGTTTCCAGGCCCTCCTTTATTGTGTCCCAAGTCTTGGGTTTTATAACACAGGACCTGGGTTTTATAACTAAATCTACATTCTTTATGGGTTCTCAATTTTGTGGCATGTGCAGGTTGTTTCCAGGCTCTCCTTTATTGCAGCCTTAGGACACATGACCCGCATATCATCACAATTTGAGAAAACTCGGAAAGTTAGTGGACCAAGAGCACTTCAACCAAGTCAGGTGAAATTTTCTTGTTGCACAGTGGCCATCGGCATTTATATCAGTTATACCTGTTTTTGATTGTTAGCTGTGTAGCTGCTTGATTACTGGGGCACTGAACGTTTTATTTTTGTAGTGGGGAATGCTTTGCCCATGTGATACACCAGAAGGGGAAGCTTGCGGCCTTACCAAGAATCTAGCCCTTATGACACATGTGACAACAGATGAGGAAGAAGGGCCTTTGATAAATCTGGTATGCTTCAAACTTTTGGGGTCATTTTGAATTTAAGAACTAGTTTAGTGAAAACATTCGTTTTCTGGGGATTATTTGATTTTTTAAACTGGAGCATGAATGATTTTCTTAAATTGGTTTCTCTTTTTCTATCTATGCTTTCTTAAGCATGAAGCCAAAACAAATATTGAAGACCTCAAAACATTTATAGAAACTCACATTTAACTCATGGTACTTATTTAAGCATGAAAGGAATGCCAGAATAGAATATTAGCAATTGTGTTGCACTCACACTTGCACACATATCCATACTTTGTTTTTGCTAAATCTTGTCGGTGGAATTTACAAGTGGGAAACCTCAAAGGGAGAGAAATGCTCGAAAAATAAGAGATACAAAAAGTGGATCACTATGAGGCTTTGAGGGCTAGAAACAGTCAAAGTAAGTCCTATAGGCATCAAAAGTGATGTCGCCAGCGCTTGACCAAGCGACAACTTGAAAGGGAAATGGGTCATCATCAGTGCCTTGAAACATTAATGACTTTCAGTGGTGCCAAATGGCCCACATAAATGTGACCCAATTAAAAAACACTGTAAACTGAGAGTGCAGAGGCTGGAGCACCCCAAAAAGCCAAAACCTTATGTGGAAAGTACCGGAAGGAAATTACAGCCAAAGAGCAGCCGATATTTGCCGAATGATCCGGAGCAGCAACAACCCCACAATATTTGCCGAATGATCTGGAGCAACAGCAACCCCACAACAAGTGTTGCAGAATCTCCTCGACTTCATGGCATCTGAGACAATGAGAAGGTGCAATATGCTGTGCATGAAGTAAGTTGCCAACAAGTAGAGCCCCCACTAAGCAGCGCCACTAGAAAATATGTTCCTTCAGAGGTAGATGACTTTGCCAAATGCTAGACAATGTTCCTCACAAGGATGACTTGGTGAGTGACCATAGTTGATTACTATGATGCACAATCCATGCATCAGACTGCAAGAGGGCATAAACAATATCGGCTGTGTAACAGGACGGGCACCACGTGCCAACGGAAAAGAATAGACTAAACAACTTTAAGCACTTCAAATAACAATTGAACTGAAAGCGATGCACGACACACCAGAGGGGGAGTGGCGAAGTTCCACCCCAAGAGAGCACTGGCTCCCAAACCCTGGAGCCCCTTTTGATATTTCTTTATATTGCTTCAACCCAGTACAACTCCCATGGCTCTGCTCTACATCTCCCGCGGGTAGACTGCCAGAGTGAGAGCCCATGGGTCATATTTAAAGGCCCGTAGCCTCTAAAAGCAGTTTACATGAAAAGCATTCAAGCCTAAAAGCATCTGGCTTCCCAAAAACAGCCAGCTTTAAAACAGGAAATACGTACAGCTGCCGTGTTAGCACTGTCAGTGTGTTTTACAGAATCTGTCCGTACAGTCTGCCATGTTAGCAAGTCAGTGGAATTTCCGAAAATCTGCCATGTCATCAATTCTTCACGCAGGAAAGTGAGCGTGTATGTGCGATATACTTTATTTATGGTCTTTAAGTCTCCTGGGCCCCATCAAACGGGGTCCCATAAGTTGGTGGGAACTCCTCTTAAAAAATATGCTACTCGGCAGGACTTTGCAAATTGGTAAAACTTCTTTTGCTGCTTCTAGGGTTTATGTCTTTCAGCCGGGATCTACAGGTTGGCTCTGTTCTTCAGTGGCTTGACACGTGCGCAACTTGTGACAGGCTGAAATGCATTCCAGCCTGGTAGTAGCAAGATTCCAATCAGAGAAGCAAGAGTCCACATCCAAAGGAGGAATGGGTGAGAGATAAGCAAGCATCCTTTGAATCTCGCGCCAAAGAAGAGAATAGTGGAGTCCCAACCGAAAATGGGACTCCGCATCAACGAACGAAAGAACATAACCCCTGTCATCCAGCACCACTTGATGTACCTGGCATGTTCCTTTCTGAGAGAGAACACGCCCAACGAGGAGACCATTGGACCAAAGTTGAAGAGATTGCCCCGCTCCAATGCACACTCTCCAATCGAAGGGGGCTTCCTAGAGAGGATTGTCTACCATGCCATGCCAAATGCGAGGTGACAACTTTCCAATTAACGATTAGAAAAGAAGGGAAATTCCTTTGAGCTTCCCAAAGATGACGTCCCAATATGTCGGTTGCCAATGACCAAAGGATGGTGTGACAATATGCGTACACAAATGTGATACCATGAGTGTCTAGGGTTGTTGCTGCTCTACGAAGACTGGCAATAGCATAGCTTTCTGAGCTAGAACTGTCGCAAACTAATGATGTGGCAGTGCCCACACACACACAAATGCATGCTGACGTGGCAGCCAGTATAGACGCCCGGATAATGTGCTGGCAGATTGACGTGTCTGTAGAGATTTCCGCGATACGCGCCAACTGTGTTGACGTGGCAACAACGTACAAATTTTCCACTTTTTGTGCTGACAGCAGCGTACGGATCTCCGCAAGTTACGCTAGCAACTTTTGGGGCAGTTTTGCTTTTGATTTAGATGCTTTTGGGGCTCTGCTTTTAGCAACCCTTTGTTTATAAGTGGCCTTAGGGGCTCACTCTGCAGAGCATCTGGACGCAGAGTTTGAGAGCAAGCACCCGCGGGCTCAATTGTACTTTCTCAAAGATTAATATAACGCTGGACCGTGTCGACTTTTTTGTGATCTGTGAATAAGTTTGAAGTGAATCTTTGCTATGTCGTAGTAGAATCTGGACTTGGGGTGTCCAAGTTTATTAGAGTGGTCTCATAGCACTGCCGATTTCTCTACTACCGGGAAATCCGATCCCTTTTCTCGCGACTCTTATGGATTCTGACAAGAATCATTCAACCTCTTCTGCATCTGCTGAGGCGGGAGGAGACCACGCAGAAGATTTAAACGAATTAACAGAGGAAGAGTATGGGCCACCTCGGCCTGCTCAATATGAACTTCAAGAGATGCAGCGTCAACAGCAGGTTGACGAGTGCACAAAGCAGATGATTAAATTCGTGAAAGACCCTCAGTTTGCAAAAGTTTTGTCGTAGCAATCCGTCGCTGAAGTGCACCTCAGTGGTAGAAAGCCTCCGAACCACCAATCAAACCGGCAATCAAGGAACCTCCTTCTTTGAGGATGTTTACAGAACAAGAACTTCAAGAGGTGGTTCAGACCGAGATCAGTCAGGTTGTGGACACGAAGAATCAATCCAAAAAGTAATTGAAAAAGCGCAAGAAGGGGACTGACTACCCTGGTTATTTGGGCCGTCAATCTTCTTTTGTATCAGCAAGAAAGCAGAAGAAGCGTGTACGCTTTGAAGGACTACCCAGTTCTTCTTCTTCCTCTCCTTTTAACAGTTCTTCTAGCTCTTCTGACTCGAGCAAGGAGGACAAAAAGCGAAGCTTCGGAAAGAGCAAGAAAAAGGCAAAGAAACTAAGATTCTAACCAGTTTCTGATAGCTCTACGGAGGAGTCATCCTCTGACAGTTCGGACTCCGATGACCATATGTTTTATGCAAAGAAGAAGCACTTCTACAGAGCCAACCAACATGACTTCCTCGAAGACGAGCAAGAAAGCTAAAGAATTTAAAGAAGGTGGACAATCGATAAAATTTGAATTCTTCTGTGGATTCCGAGATGCTCCGAGGGCTTTGGCCTTCATCCAGCTGTTTGGCATAGCCTTCTTTGGAGGGCACTACTCAGAGCACTCCAAGATTGGGAGGGCTGCATCTTTTCTCAAAGAAATTGCTCGAACATGGTGGTCCACCCTTCTTCTAAGGAAAGAAGCTCTAGTCAAGTGGTTGAAATTCAAAAGGCTCTTTATTTCTTCTTGGTTGACCCGGGAGTATGAATGGAATATAAGAGCCGCTTCCAACCATCTTCGGATCACCAAGGGAGATTCTTTGGACGCTTATTGCGAGAGGTTTTGGGACTCTTTTCTACCAACCTCTTCATTTAAGAAGGTCAAAATAAGGAACAGATTGAGCGGTTTTGCTGCGGACTGCCTATAGAGATCCGACATAAGACAGTAGAGGGTTGGAGAGCTAGAGCAAGCACTCAAAGACACTCGAGTGGCCTTGGGGGACTCCACCATGGAGTGGCATGTTGCTTACTTCCAAGCAGAGCACTTTGCATGTCGGTACACTTACCTTAGCCACTCCCCCAAGATACATAGGGCTCAACCCTTGATACCACTCTACCCTTGCATGCTTGATGTGGGTGCTGCCTTGAACAAAAGTCGAATTTTATTCAAGAATTAATGGGTCATGCGAAACGGGGTTTCTCGATACACTCCGGGAATTTAACTTACACCACTGATGAGATATTGACTCAGAGGACCATACCAACAATGAAAGTAGAAAGAAAAAGAGTTCCCAAGAAAAGAAGGATACACGACCCTGACTCGCTCTTCGAGAAAGGGCTAACTATCTCAAAGAGGGGAAGTATTTTAGTTGCGGGGAACAAGGGCACATCTCCGCAAAGTGCCCCAAAAAGGCACAGCAAGGATAGACTGAAGACATGCTAGAGAGTTCTAGAGCAACAGAGGAACGTGGTAGAAAAGGCAAGATGAAAGCAGGACTGGTACCAGATTGCATGGGTACTAACCCAAGCCAGATAGATGAAAGTACAGAACTTTGTTGAGCTTGGGGCAAAGTGAAAGATCAAGAAGCCCTTATTTTCTTTGATAGAGGAGCCAAGGCCAACTTCATTTTACCCGAATTGGCGGCGCGGCTCTGCTTCGTGGAGATTTTGCGCCAACAACGTGAGAGCTTCCATGGACTTGCGATTGTCATCCCAATTTTGATAGGTACCACGTTCTCAAAGTGATCCAGTTGTGCCAAGACATCTTCTGACGGCGGACCCGCAAATGATTTGGGGCTGACCACTAATAACATTCAAATTTCAAGCGCCTAGCCTTCGAAATCATTCACAAGTTAAATGCGAGTGTAGTAGCAAAAATCAGCTTCGATCATAGGGGTGAGACTCAAAAGCATGTATAGTATTGGGCAACATGTTCATTGTGCCTTGTCTGTATTCACGATCCATCAACAGGAAAATATGAAATCCAGTCTTATTGTTTACTCGATATATTTGAAAGAGTTAAATGATGAACACAGAACGAATATGTCTGAACTTGACAAAGAACGCCAAGATTTTCTCCATACACATGCTGATTGTTTCTTTGAGGGCGTGCCAGGCGAGTTGCCCCCATCTGGTCTTGAGGATCACACTATTGATCTGAGTCCTAGAAGCACACCACCAAACCGGCCACCTTACCATGTTAGCTGAGCCCAGAATGAAGAGATCATGAACCAAGTGAATGACCTTCTTGAAAAGGGTCTTATCCAGCCGAGTACTTCACCCTACCGCTCTCCGATGTTGTTGGTACTAAAGAAAGACGGATGTTGGAGGATGTGTATCGACTATAGAGCTCTCAAAAAAATCACTATCAAGAACAGATTTCCGATTCCAAGTATCGATGATATTCTTGAGCAAGATTGATTTGAAAAGCGGATATCATCAGATCAGAATCGCTCCGGGAGATGCCAACAAGACAGCCTTTCGGACAAGTTTCAGTTTGTATGAATTTTTGGTGATGCTTTTTGGCCTTTCCAATGCTCCAATGACTTTCAAACGAATGATGGATAGGATTTTCTGTGAGTATCGATCTTTTGTCGGCACTTTCTTTGATGACATTATAGTCTTCTCCAAGGATGAAGTAGAATATCGATACCATCTGCTACAAGTCTTTCAGGCATTGCATGATCACAAATTAGTTATCAATGCAAAAAAGAGTGAATTTTTCTTGCCAGAGACACACTTTTTGGGACACATTGTCTCAACAACAGGAGTACAGATTGACCCAGCCAAGATTGACACTATATGTGACTGGCCAGATTTGTAGAATGTTCATAAAGTTAGAAGCTTCTTGGGCTTGTGTTCGTACTACCGGCGGTTCATTCGAAAGTTTACAGAGGTAGCTTCCCCTTTGCACATATTGACTTAGAAAGGAGTCCCTTTCTCGTGGGGAGCGACAGAGGTGACTTCCTTTCAGACACTTAAGAAAAACTGACTACTAGAACAGTGTTGACTTCGCTGGACTTGCAAAAGTCATTTGAAGTGTATTGTGATGCTTGTGGTCGTAGTTGGGAGCGGTCTTAATGCAAGAAGGCCATGTGATTGCCTATGAGAGCCGGTTGTTTTCAAGGCGAGAATTGATAGCGCAAATTTATGAGGAAGAGCTTTTGGCAGTGATTCATGCTCTTACTCAGTTTGATGGGCATAAGGCACAGGGATTATTACAGGCTTTACCCATTCCCACCCGCCCCTATGAAAGTATTGCAATGGATTTCATTTTTGATCTCCTGAAGACACAGAGTAGGCATGATGGCATTTGGACTGTCATCGACAGATTTAGCAAGCAAGCTCACTTTATTCCATTGAAGAAAACAATCAAGCCAGATCATTTAGCGAGACTGTTCATTGCACAGATTTTCCCACTACATGGCATGCCTGAGACAATAGTCTCCGACAGAGATCCCCGATTCACGAGTTTGTTTTGGAGGGCTATTTGGGAGAACATTGGCACACGGTTGCAGTTCGCGTCATCATTCCACCCGCAGACAGATGGGCAATCTGAGATTGCAAACTCAGTTGTTCTGGCTTTATTGAAGTCCGACATCTCCGATCAGTAGACTCAATGGGAAAAATATTTGCCTTGGTGGAATTTGCCTACAATAATATGATTCACTCTTAGACGGGAAAGGCGCCATTTGAGATCATTGAAGGTGCTCCGAAGGTTCCACCCTTCCTTAGCACTAAAGATAAGATTTTTGAAGCCGATCAGTACACGAGGGACTTGGACACTACTTTTGCCAAGGTCCGGGAGGCTTTAGCGAAATCTTAAGAACGACATAAGAAGGCAGTAGATCGACATTGACGAGATTTGAATTTAAAGGAAGAAGATTGGGTGCTCTTACGTTTGCAGAAGGCACGCCTAAGAAAACGAAAAGGAAAGGAGCGTCTTTTTTCAAAGCTTAGCATGAGGTATTATGGCCCTTTGCAGATAAAAGAACCTAGTCTGCTCATACAAATAGACATTATAGTTTTATTTCCGAAGCTTTAACCGACTCTACTTAGATGCTACTTCATGTTACAAATTCTTTTTGGTTTGTACAAATACTCAAAAATTGATTGCCGGCTTGACTTTTTTGATCAATTATATCACACTAAAGCAAATCCGTGTTTGTGATACAAACAGATAGCCGGATTGCTTCTAATTTGAGTTTTGATAAAAGTAGATATTTTTTTAACTTGGTAGAGCTAGTGTAATTTTGGAATCTCCCACAGTAATGATGTTGAATGTCTGCTTGTTAAAAATGTGAACTTTGACGGTCAGTAACGCACTCAAAATTCACAAGTCACCTTACCTAGCACTAGTCAGTTTTGAAAAGTCATAACTAAGATACAGCTTGTAAACATAGACCTTTGAAAACTGGAAGTAACTTTGCTAATACTTCATATACACCAACTCCATGGGACAAAAATATGGGGAAGACACTTGGTTCTGAAGGGGTGATGGCCTTTTGATTAGAACTTAATCTTTTTATGGGATAACTATTAACCTTATTTATAACCTATAGTCTCGCTTGAATCGTAAGGAGTGATGACCTTATGATCACAAGTTAAAATGAATTTAAAAGGAATTAAAAGAAACACACCTCTATACTTAATCAGAATGGTAAATGGCTTTCTGATTGCTAAAAAGCAAATGCCAGCTTCTTTTTGGCTTTGCTGCTGTCCGTCACCGACATACTTGGCCTCGGTCACTTTAGTATCAATTGCTCTTAACTATCTTATGTACAAATTACTAGAATGATACCTCATTCTCGCTATGATGTACAAGAATGAATCAAAGACTAAGTCGTTTTTGTGCTAATCCTTGTCCTTTGTCTAAAGCCAACTGTCTTTTGAACTTATGTGTTCTTTTGTGTATAAGTATTGATTTAAAAACAACAACACACAGAGACACACACACACACTTTTTTTTTGTTGTAAATCTTGATTTAATTTACAGGTGGGAAACCTCAAAAGGAGGAAAACCCTCAATGATGAAGTACAAATAGACGGAGTATCATGATACTTATGAATTTAGAAACATTCAAAGAAAATCTTATAAGCTTCAAGAGTGATGTCTCCCACATTATAAGCATAGCGAAGCGCTTGTCCAAGCGAAAACTCGAAGCAAGGGAAAGGGTCAATTTGTAGCGCATGAAACATTTGAGAGTTACGTTGATGCCATATGGTCCCAACATAAAATCTGACCCAACTGAAGAAGACCTCAAACAGAGACTGTGGTGGTTGAAGGATTCCAAAAATCCAAAACCGTCTGTGAAAGATTCTAGATGGGAAGCGAAGGCGCAAAGCAAAGGATATCTTCCTGATGAAAATCCGCCAATAGCAGCAATCCCAAAGCAAGTGTGTAACAGACTCATCAGCTCCATGACATCGGACATTACGAGAAGAAGCAATGCGTCGTGCATGCAACAAAGAGCCAATTGGCAGAGCACCCACCATGCATCGCCATAAGAAAATGCGTTCCTCAAGTGGTAGGCGATTCTTTGAAATGCGAGATAACGTTCTTTGCCACCACAACCAAGACTTGGAGAGCGACCATAAATGATTTCCATGAGACACAATCCATGCATCAGATTGTAGTAAAGCATAAACTGACCCTGTCGATTTGCAAATTAACCGAACATGAGTAAGATGCTAATCGGAAACCTGAGTGTTCCCAAGTAATGGAGGTACTGGAGAAACAACAACAAGTAACTGTTGAATTTGCTGCCGCAAATGTCGATAATGAGGTCCCAACTCATAATGAAGAGCGGCAACAGAGAAAGAAAGAACCTGTCTCGAGTCATCCACTACTTGATCAACCTGGCAAATCCCTTTTTGCGAAAGAAAGTATGCTCGTCTAGGAGAGCGTTGCAGTAGCGTAGGAGATACTGCTTTACTCTAGTGAATACTCTCCATTCGAAGTGAGTTACCTTGAGGAGATTGGCGACCATGCCAGGATAAAAAAGAGGTAACGACCTTCCAATCCGCAAGAAGAGATGAAGCGAAGGGACATCCGGGAATATGGCCATCAAGCTGCCCAAAGACGACATCCCAATACGAGGGGTGCCAATGACCAAAAGACGGCGTGACAATGTCATGACACAAATGAGAAACCATGATTGGCCAAGGCTGCTGCTGTTCTACCAAAACAGACAAAAGCATAGCTTTCGGGACCCACACACGTCGACCTAAATCCAAAATATGAATCCCTCCCAAGCACTTAGGTGTGCATAACTTATCCATGGACAAAAACCGCAATCCCTTTTTATGGGAGGATGTGCGCCAAAAATGCTCCAAAATACAAGACATAAGAGATCGAAGACACCGCCAAGGCCAAGATAACAGCGGTATATAGAACTGTACATACGCCATCATAATGCATTGGACAACCCTGAGACGCACATGCAATGGCCATGTGATAATTTCCAATAACTAAGCTTTAGGTGCAATCTTTGTAGCACCCAACCTAGTTTCTGCGCCGTGGAGACATTCCAACCAATCGGATATCCGAGGTGGCAAACTATAACTTGAGGGAGAACCACTTCCCCTGGCTATAGAAGCTTATGTCAATCACATTCATTTAGAGGCAGCAACTTGGATTTACGAAAATTAACATGCAATCCAGCTGCCAAGCCAAATAAATGCAGAGCATACATAATTTGTTGCACATCTTGATGCAGAGAGCATACATAATTTGTTGCACATCTTCCTTATTTGTTCCTGGGCATAAACAGAGAGTCATCATCATAGGCTTGACCTATAAATTGTTTCACAAAAGGTAGAGCCAAACCATGCAAATCGCCTGAGGAAGTGAGGACTCCCTTCAGGTATGGGACTCTATGTGTTGACTCGTCTCCATGGACTACTCTGCTACTATGGGCCAGACAATTCTAGGTGTAGAGGGAGTACCTATGATCAGGTATAGATTACAGAGCACGCATGATATTCCCTTACACATAGGTTACAGTCTATGATACTTTTTAGGAGCAGATGCTGGTGGGGCCATAGACTATGAATAGTTTTTGCGTATGTATCAGTTCCAGATCAGTGATGCCTTGGGGAGGCTGTTATGGTTAAAGCGTTCTTCATCTTAGTACCTTCCCTTGGTCTTCATTGTGGGAGATGAGTGAATTCCTCCCATACTTCTTACAATATGGCTCTCCAGGAGATCTGCATCGATCTACATCTTATCTTGGGGTAGGGCATAGAGAGTTGATGAGCTAGGTGCAGATGATTTTTGAGGCACATCATAGGGGCTTTTGAGTCCCATGGAATATATTAGCTGCTACAAGATGGCTCTGTAGATACTTGAGATCATTTTTGGTATATAGCACTAAACTACAACGTTTGCTAATCTACTTTATATAATCATATGAAAGACAGTTCAACATATTTTCGCAAGAGATTAGTCTCTACACCATGGTTGATGATCAATTGTATCTTATCTTTGATGGATCATGTGGTTCCCAGCACCCGTAACACTTTTAACTTTCGCCAATTCTATTTGTCTATTCTTGAGTTGCAGTGGTGTCAGCTCGTTGGCTGTTCTTACCTTAGTTCCTTTGAGAGACTTTGTTTACTTGAGGACTGTTATCTTGTCAAACTTGTCCATATTTATGAATGACTGCTTGTGTTCCTATGGCTAAGATATCAACAGGCTTTTTAAGGTCCACAAAAGGAACTACATTGGTTAACTGTGCTTTGAGAATATTTGTGTCTAGAGTGTGTTCATCCTTGACTTCATCTCCATGTCTACCTTGTCCCAACCTATAGATAAGCTGAGAGATTGATCAAGACACTCAAGCTTTGCTCTAAGCCCTAAAGTCTATCACAGTGTGTATCTCCTTCCCTCCCAATGTCATACATATTGGAATGGTGTATTAGGTTTGCAAGAAAGTGTGTGTTAGAGGTGGAATGGATTGAAGATTATCTGCTGCACAACTCACCTTGACATGTATCACCAATGGATGTTAAGAACATGGCTGTTAGACTTTGTGCATGGAATGTATCTGAAACCTATTTTATGATCCTTCAAGCCTTTAAAACTACTTGCTATTGTAGCCATCTTTACAGTGTGCTACCTCCGAAGCGAATGGACTGAGCATGTTATATGTTCTCTCAAGCTAAATTATAATAAACTGCTTGCTATTGTGGCTATTTTTACAGTGTACTACACTGGGAGTTGAAGAGCTGAGCATGCTATCTGGAGATGAAATCAATTCTTTTAAAGTTTATCTAGTTATTTTCAATGGACTGATCCTTGGAGTACATCGACGGCCAATGGTATGGTATTTAAGTTTTCTGAAGGTTGTTGGGGCAGCTTGAAATTTTAAGGCTAGGCATGGATCTTTCCTTGTTTCTTTCTTCAGTGGTTTGCAAACACATTAAGATTTCTCCGTAGACTCGGGAAAATTGGCGAGTTTGTGAGCATTTTTACCAACCCAAAGCAGGTGTGTGTTAAACTCGTCATGCTAGACTGAGGTTTTTTATTAAAAATTTTGTTTTTTCCATGTTAATCCCTATTAAACTTTGTGAACAGCGCTGTGTTTATGTAGCATCAGATGGCGGTCGTGTGTGTAGGCCGCTAGTTATAGCAGATCATGGAGTTTCTAGAGTGAAGGAGCATCACATGAAAGAGTTGAAGGTTTACCACCTCCTGTAACCTTTTTTTTTTCTCATATTGTGTAGTAGTAATTAAAGATGTACAAAATTGCGAAACCACCAGTGAAAAGCAATGTGGAGATGCATAATTTCACCCTTCTTGACGCGCTCACTGCTGCTGCCCGCACCCCCCTCGCCATTACTGCATTCTCTGGCCTTGCGTAGCGTCTGCCAGCCCCACCTCCTGTGCGCTGCCATCCTGCCTGCCCCAGTGTGCTGTGCCCTGCGCCTAATCCCCCGCCAGCCCTCAGCGTGCTGCCCCCCCGCCCAGCACCTGCACGCTGCTCTCCCGCCCTACACCTGCCCCCTGCTCCCTGCCCGCACTCTGCTCAGTGCCGCCCCTTGCCCCGCGTTTCGCTTCATTGCCCGCCCGCCCGCCTCTATTGTGGTGGGCTGTTTACAGCCTATCGGGGACGGTCTCGACACACTCGCCAGGGCTCACTTGGCTTCGCCTCGACAGTGACGTTGCTTTGACATTACCCGTTGGAGCTTCTCAGAGGGTTGTCTTCACTCGGCTCCCTTTCCATCATACAACCCAGAGGGACTCTCAAGAAACCCCCTCGCCCGACCCTGTAGAGCCCACGATCCGACCTGCTCTTCGGTCGACAGAGCAAGCGAGCCTCAGAGCAGAGGTGGAGCGCCTCCATGCGACCTCCGTCATCTGCAAGATCATTGGCACACGCCCTAGCAGAGGAGAGGTGCGTGATCTCTTCTAGGCCCGCCTTTTAGCAGAGGTGGGCAAGATCCTCGACGTTCAGCTTCTCGGGCGTGGCTATTACCAGACAGAGTTTGAGACTCCTGAGATAGCGTCCAAGGTCATTGCGATGAGCCCCCGGCCATCCGAGCAGTTCGAGCTCATTTTTGACAGTGGCGCCATGGTTTCGACCCAGCTACCGACGTTCTTGTCGAGGAGGGAGACCTTCCAATCTCAGTCTGCTTCCCCGGCCTGAGGAGGGAGTACCTTCTGCTCCTATCCATGATAGGCTCAGAGATTGGGACTTTTCTGGAGAGACCTCGCACTCTGTAGCTGCCAAGGTAGCTGGCATTCCCACAGTACGTGTCTCCCATCTATAACCAATCACATGTGGTAGAAGCTGTTCCGGTGCCTTGTGTGTCTCTGAGTAGAAGACAATGTCTCTCCCAGTAAAGCTGTCCTCAAATACCCCTACATCAAGACGAAGTGATCCATTACAATTCTAGGCTACTATCCTTAATGTGGTCCCATAGGTCTCACACCGTCATGTGGAGAGTCATTCCATTATCACCACCCTCCCATCTCTATAAAAAGTAATCTTCCCTTTTTCCCTTGCCGCTCTAATATCTAGCATTACGGCATTTCGGTCTATGTGACTTCTAGAGGGCAATCCCCTCTCGGTTTTAGATGATGACATATGGGAATTCTCCAGGAAAGGGGATATCATCCTTTTGGGGGACTCCAATGCCAGGTTGGGCCATTCCGCGACAGTATTCTATGATGCTGCAAATGGAATGTTGAGCGAGCTAGATGTTGTTGACATGGGACTGGCTAGGTGTTCCCAAGATGAGGCACACACAAAAGATGGGAGATACTTGACAGATATGGAGACTGCACATGGCTGGCCATACTTAATGGCCTATAGAGATTTCTAGCAGCTGATGGTCTCACTTGTTTTTCGCATAAACATGGGGCCAACGCAGTGGACTATGCCATGACTCAGCCAAGCTTTATATCTTCTATTGAGGACTGTGAAGTCTGCCCTAGGCCTGTTGGTATAGCAGTGGACTGTGCACTCCTCACACTGCTCTCTTCTGAGTTCAGCACACCTCAAGTGGCACGAGTATCAGCACCTGCTCGCTACAGATTCACTCTAGAGACTTGACCATGTTTACACAGATGGGATTTATAGGCGATTGTGCACAAAGGAGCCGAGACGGCCACTAGAGGAGCTTGGCCAGATATTGACAGACGTTGCAACAAAGGCATGCCTACACACTCAGCGAGAGCATAGACGACGGTCTAGGAGCATGTCCCAAAACAATTAGTATGATGAGTGTAGAGAGACAAAAGTGGGACTTCAGAGGGAGGTACTCTTGGGGGTCACTACTTACAGAAGAGGAGCTAGTGCGAGGGAAGAAGAGGAGCTAGAACAGGGCCTGTGCGAGCTATTTCTGTGCAGAACTTAGATGAGGCATGGAGAATTTTTCACGAGCACTCCCCATCCCCAGCCACTACCTCCACTGAGACTTGGGATGAGTATGCAGCAGCTCTCTACACAGCCTCACGGCAGCCACCTTTTACTAGATCCTCCAGAGCCATGCCCAGAGCCATGCACTTTCGTTATTGCCAAGATGGTAAAGAAAGCTATTGACATATAAGGACCGGGGGGGGGGGGGGGGGGGGGGGGGGGGGGGGGGGGGGGGGGGGGGGGGGGGGGCATATGATTGTGATGGTCTCATGGCAGAGTACTTTATACATGCCAGAGATATGCTTGCAGATATTTCAGCAATGATGTTCAACCGAGCCATATGTGAGTCCACTATTGTGCCTATCTGCAAGGCAGGAGATCCTATGGAACCTGGGAACTATTGCATTATCATGATTGGACCATAGTTACCCAGAACGGGAAATTGGGACGGGGAATGGGGAACGGCCATGGGCACGTGATGCCATTCCATTTTTCGGATATTCATATAACACGGAACGTGGATTCAGAACGGGAAATTGGAATGGGAACGGGGAACCAAGACATGAAACTGGCCATTCCCTGTAACTATGGATTGGACACACATTGGCTAGGTTGTATGCATCCATTCTTGAGCAGCAATTGAGTAGATGGGCAGAGAGAGAGGTCGTACGAGCGCCAGGGCAAGCAGGTTTCGAAAGGAGTTTTTCTGCTCTGGACCATATATTGACACTCATAGCTATTATTGAGGAGAGCAGATCACATGGGAGGAGGATTTTTTGTAGCTTTTTGGATCTTCGCAAAGCTTTAGATATAGTTCCCGGAGCCAGATTGATGCGCAGACTACAGAAGATAGGGGTGTCCACAAAGCTGATTTGCAAGGTGATAGATTTATACATGATAATAGTGGGCAGGTCCGCACTCCTGAGGGGATATCTAAGTCGGTTCACTCCACTATTGGGGTGAAACAAGGTTTCCTATTCTCCCCTACTCTTTTTGGTATGGAGGTTGCAGATAACACACAGTGGGAGGGTGATAGAGGAGCACAGCTGGCAGGGACATGGATTCCATTGTTGCTATATGCTGATGTATTGTGTTGATTTCCGACTCCCCAAGAGGGAATGCAGCCTCACTTTGATGCCCTGCACAATTTTTCTCAAGATAGTGGCTTGTCTGCGAACCTTGGCAAGACCAAGATCATGGTGTTTAACACCACACCACAGTGGTTTAACACCACACCACAGTGGGTTAGGAGGTCAGCACCCGCCTTTACCTATAGTCAGGAGACAATGGAGTTAGAGATGCACACTTATCTTGGGGTGGTATTTAGTGGCCCAATGTTTTCTTTGAGGAGAGCAGCAGAGACTAGATTGACTAGTGTATGCAGCTTTGGGGAGACTAGAATTTCTCAAAGCATAAGAGCACCCAATTATTTTCCTTAACTGCAAGTCGCGTCTATGTTTATCTGGTGCCTTCTTATGCCGTGCTTGAGATTTCTCTAGAGCCTCGCGAACCTTGGCAAAGACGATGTCCAAATCCCTTGTGTTTTGATCCGCTTCAAAATTTTTATCTTTGGTGCTTAGAAATGGAGAAACCTTCTTAGCACCTTCAATTACTTCAAATCAGAGTAAAAGGAACAAGTGGAATGGGCCCCTCCTGTTCTCGGAACGCGTTCCCAGACAGTCCAAGGGGCCGGAACGGAAACGCAGCGAGACGGCGTTCCGTTTTTTGGCATAATCGGAACGTTGGTCGAAACCCTGGTCGGAACGGGCGGAACATCTGGCCGGAACGTGCAATTTGAAAAAAAATGGCCGTTTGCAGTTTTGAAAAAACTGGTTGTTGGGCGCTTTTGAATGTTTTAGGGGGGGGGGGGGGGGGAGAGAGGGGGGGGGTATTCTCCTCTCCTATATAAGCCCCAAGCCTCACGCTCTTTCTTCATACTCCCTCGAGGCTTAAGCTTTATGTTGCCTCAAGCCAAGCTCTCTTCTCTCCCTCAAGCCAAGGCTCTCTCTCCCTCTCCCTTGGGCCTCAAGGCTTAAAGATTCTATCCTTCCTTCAGATTCTTTGAAAGACCTTTTCTCAAGAGGTACTAAATATAGGCTCCCTTCCTCAAACGACTCTTGCCTTCTCAAAGCCATAGAAAAAGGAATTTCTAGTTTCGTAGTAAAGTTCGAGGAGTCTTTAGGAGTTCAAGGTATTTTTACCCATTGGAAGTCTGTAATCCTCAAGAAAGCTTCTTTGAAATTAGCATCTTGCTCTCGGAAAGTTTCTTCAGGAAGGAATAGCTTATCTTCTTCTGATCGTGATGCTCTTAGGAAATTTCATCGTGATTTTGTAATCTCTTATGTAGATAAGTGATCTAATAACTTTGTTGTTACGTGCAAAAAGTTCTATTTAGAATGCTTGTTAGGTGAAGTAAATTCTCAGACTTACAGTGATTGTGATCTTTCAATGCAAGAGGTTATCTTGAAACATCAAGACTTTTGTAAGTTTTTGGCTAAATAGACAGCACTCTGGCTATCACAACCCAACACGGGTGTATGAGCAGGCATGCCAAGTTCTTTTGCAATTCTGCCCAGCCAAATGCCGTCTTTTGAAGCCTTTGTGGCTGAAATATATTCAGCCTCAGTAGTACTCAATGCCACAATTTTCTGTAACCTAGAACACCAAGAGATTGAACCACCAGCAATGGCAAATACATATCCAATGGTAGATTTCCTGGTATCCATGTCACTTGCCATGTCTGCATCACAATATCCCTGCAACTTTAAGTCACTTTTGCCATAACAGATACACTTTGATTGTGTACCTTTCAAATATCTCAGAATGCATTTGACAGCTTACCAATGCGCTTTGCGAGGATTCGACATGTATCGACTAACAACTCCCACTGCATAAGCAATGTCGGGACGAGTGGCAACCATAGCATACATAAGAGAACCACAAGTTGATGCATAAGGGATTCCCTTCATTGCTTTCAATGTTACCTCATCCTTTGGGCAATCTGCTTTGCTAAGGTTAGTGTATGGAGGTAAAGGTACTGCAAGAGGCTTAGCATCAGCCATAATAAACCTATCAAGTACTTTTGCAATGTACCTTTCTTGAGATAAAAACAACAATTTCAGCTTTCTATCTCTTTTAATACGCATGCCCAAAATATGCTCTGCATCACCGAAATCCTTCATAGCAAATGTTGAATTTAGCTTACGTTTCAGAGCATCCAGACTACTCTTATGTTTCCCGGAAAGCAGCATGTCATCAACATAGAGAACAAGTATGATGGGACTACCATCTTCATCCCTTTTCGTATACAAACAATGATCTGCATGGCTGCGTTTAAAGCCTTGAGACAACATAAAAGTGTCAAACTTCTTATACCACTGCCGTGATGATTGTCTCAAACCATACAGAGCCCTTTTCAGTTTGCATACAAGTTCCTCACGTGTAGAAACTACAAAACCTTCAGGTTGTTTCATGTATATGTCCTCTTCAATGTCACTGTGCAAAAACGCTGTCTTTACATCCATTTGATTCAATTCCAAATCAAGCACCGCAACGAGAGCAAAAAGGACACGTAAAGTTGTAAGCTTTACAACGGGAGAAAAGATTTCTTGAAAATCAATTCCTTCTTTATGTGCATATCCTTTTGCAACCAATCTTGCCTTGTACTTGGGTTTTTCATCCACAATCTTAATCTTGTATACCCATTTGTTAGGAAGAGCCTTTCTCCCTTTAGGCAATGGCACAGGATCCCAAGTATCATTTGCATACAAGGATTTCGTTTCCCCTTGCATTGCAAGCTTCCACTTACTGCTTGACTCATATGTCTTTGCCTCTGTATACGTAAGAGGCTCTCCCTCATCTGTCAACATAACATGATGCAAAGAGGGCTCAAAGTGCTGTATCAACCTTCTGACACGAGTAGACCTGCGTACTCAATGATCTACATTCTCAGGCACAAGTTCTACATCAGGAAGCAACTCATTTTCAACATGCTAATGCTGCTGAAAATCATTTTCAGCCATGACAGGTGGCTGTCCATCCTCATTTGGAGCATCTAAATCATGTCCTACCTCTTCTGGCTCAAGGTTAACCGGCGATTATCAATTTCAGCTTGCGGTAATGCATCCTGAGGCTCTTTTTCAACATCAATAGGTGGCAAGAGAGGTTGAGATTTGATCGATTTCTTGTCAATTTCAGAAGATGTAGCATTTTTCAGCAATTTAGCCTCATTGAACACTACATCTCGGCTGTGTACTACCCTCTTAAACTGAGGCAACCATAGCTTGTAGCCCATTTCACCCTTTTCCCCATAACCTAGGAAGAGTCCTTGGATGGACTTGGCATCTAGCTTTGTTCTCAAGTCATTACGAACATGGACAAAAGCCTCGCAGCCTAACACTCTCAAATGATTATAAGAGGCAGGTTTGCCAGACTAAACCTCCTCTGGAATGTCATTTTTCAGCGTACTGTTAGGAGAGCGATTACATACATGAACTGCAGTTTTCAAAGCCTCTCCCCAAAACCCATGAGGGAGATTAGCCGTGGACAACATGCAACGCACTCTCTCACATAAAGTACAGTTATACCTCTCAGCCACACCATTGGAAGATGGATTATAGGGGGCTGTCAACTCCCTTTTAACCCCATATTCTTCGCAATAACGCTGAAATTCAGCAGACGTGTACTCCCCCCCATTGTTAGATCTCAGACATTTAAGCTTACTACCCTTGTGCGTGGTCACAAAAGCATGAAACCTCTTAAATGCATTAAATGTCTCACTCTTATTCTTTAACAAATATGCCCAGCTTTTCCTAGTGCAATCATCAATGAATGTAACAAAGTATAATGCACCACCAAAAGACTTAACAGGCATTGTACATACATCGGAGTGAATTAAATCAAGAGCATTAGCTTTGCACGAGACACCAGAATAGTAAGAAGACTTCTTTTGTTTACCATACAAACAATCATTATAGAAATCTAACTTTACATCAACTCTCTTCAAAGAGGAGAGCACATCAAGTCCCTTCTGGCTCATATGGCCAAGTCTTTTGTGCCACAACTCCAAATGAGAAGCAACTTCAGCCCCATGCAAGAAACTTGCCAGGCAAAGCTGCCATGTAAATAGTACAATGTACCACTCTTGCATCCCTTGACAATGAGCATTGATCCCTTAAGCAACTTCCATGAACCCCCAGCAAAAATGGTTGTATAACCCTGTGTATCCATATGGCCAACAGACAATAGACTCTTCTTGACGCCTAGTACATACCTGGCATCTTTAAGCATAAACTCTTGGCCATTGTTTAATGCCAAGCGCACAGTGTCCATTCCTTCAATGTCACAAGCATGGTTATCCCCACGGTAAACCTTGCCATACTTGCCTGTATGATAAGAAGCAAAACACTCCACAGATGGAGTCACATGAAATGAGGCACCCGAGTCTACTATCCAAGAGTGTGTAAGGCCATCATTTGCACTTAGCAATGCATCAATGACATCTCTACGTGAGATAAGCATGTCTTTTGCATTTGCTACAACAAAATATGAGGGGCATGAAGCTGCAACCAAGATCTCTTCACTGTCGGATAACTCTGTGATAACCACACTAAAGGATACATTGACAGTCTCCGAATCCTTGGAGGAGGTACCTGCTGATTTTTCCCCTTTCTTATCCTCTGTCTTCTTCTTCTCCTGTGATTCCTTCTTTCTTTCCTGCTCTTTCTCGAAATACCTGCAATCTGGCTTCTTATGGCCTTTTCTGCCACACTGATAACAAGTCACATCCTTATCCCTAGACTTGCTTTTGCTTCTGTTTTGAGTCTTGGTACATGTATTTTGCTTTTGACTTCTGCCTCTCGCATTGTAAGCAGAACTGTCACCTTCCCCACCACTAGACTTGCGTCTAATTTCCTCATTTAAGATGGAGCCTGGCACTCCATCATATGTGAGGTTGGGGCTATTACTCGAAGAAACCACAAGCGTTTCCCAAGAGTCTGACAAAGTCATCAACAAAAATATGGCTTTCAACTTGTCATCAAAAGGTTGAAGCCCACTATCCTGTAGCTGACTCATAACACTGGTGAAAGCACTTAAGTGCTCAGAAGCCGACTTGGCTGCGTCAAGCATCATGTTCACCAGTTTGCGCATCAAATGCACCTGATTCACAGGGGTGGCATTCTCATAAGTGGCCTTCAACTTATGCCAAATTGCATGTGCACTGTCCAAGCCCTTTATGTCCACCAGAATGTCATCGGTCACAACCATTTTGATGTAGGCCTTTTCCCTCTTGTTGAGCTTGGCCCAATCCTCATCCGGCATATCCTCAGGCTTTACAGCCAAAAGGGCGTCCTCACAATCCTTGAGGAACAAAATCCCGTGCATCCTGTCCTGCCACCATAGGTCAAAACCTGTACCGTCAAATTGCTTGATTTCCATCAAGCTCTTGGCATCAGACAACGAGAAAGTAGAGGCAAAGAAACTTGCTGCACCACGGGATCCATACCACCTTCTAAGAGAATGGGTTGCATCGAGGAGCCAGAATTATGTATCCACATGGCGTCGTTTCCCTAGTCGTGAAGTGCTTTCGTATGTCGCAACCATGGCCTACCAATCAGCAAGGGATAACCTCCCTCTACCTGGGGAAGATTAACTACCACAAAATCCAAGTTGAAAGTGAAATCTTGTACCTTCAGAGGCACCTTGTCGACGATGCCCACTGGGTAGACTGTTCTCTGATCGACCAATGTAACAGTGAAAGGAGCAGGTCGGGTAGGCTTTAGACCTAAGGCCATCATAGTGAATTCGGGCATCAAATTGATTCCAGATCCACCATCAACGATGACGCCGGATAGCTGGTGCCCAAGAATAGATACAGTGAGGCGAGGACTTTTATAATCGGTGAGGGGAGCAGATGGATAAAAAATCAAATAAGACTTTGAGGGCTGTACAGGGAGGTGCCCGCCACTAGGCCCAGCCCCTGGGTACAGAGACTGAATGACTGACAGGGTGTCACTTCTAAGTGTGGGGTCGAGCCTTAGCATATCGTATAGTGACACCTGCTGAAAAGTATTTTTCAAGATGGCTTCTGCTGTGGGCTTGGCACCTTCGAACTGGGCTCCCTTTGGGGCCTTAATATGTTCCAAGTCAGCCACTGCTTCCAAGAAGGCTCCATCGATGTCAGATAACAGGTCAGAAGATTTATGCATAGCCCAAGGTCTAAGCAGTGGCAGGCTGTCAAGAGGATTTTCCACTACCTTAATGGCACTTTACATCGTGGCTTGTTTTATCCCAAGGGCTGGTTGTTTTGACACGCGAGTGTCCACAAGTGGTTTTTGTTTCATGCTTGGCAGTTCATGTATATCATGGTTGAGCAAGAAGCAACCTACTGTGGCCACTTTGAGTTGTGAGACTGAGTACATGGCAGTCTTCATAGTTACGGTTGACTGTGTATGGCTCAGACGCCTTATGGCTGATTTGGGTGTTGGACAGGACACTGCCAACACTATCTACACTGACAGTCAGAGCACATTGTTAGTTGCGAGGAGCCCAGTTTTTCATGCTCGCACAAATCACATTGAGGTGCATTACCACTATGTCAGGGAGAGGCTCTGAGCAGGAGAGATCAACTTGGCTTATGTGCCAACACAGGAAAACCTTGCAGATCTTTTCTCAAAGGCATTGTCTTGTGAGAAGCTTGAAGCTTTCCGCAAAGCTTTGGGTTTACTCCCCTTTGTGGACTGATCATGTCCTTAGGGCATGGCACTTCCCTTTACTCATGTGCCAGCTCCCGTTCACCGCATCACTCCAGGGGGGATTTGTTACCATATACATGTGGTAGTGATGTGTGTGAGCATACTAGGACCGCCGGGGCATTTTTTCCCTCTTTAGGAGGTTTTCCCCCCGAGCATTCTATATACGCCCATCACTCTAGGGCTATCTATCTTTCCATTGCAAACTAAGTAACACACTCTCTATTGTGTGCTTGAGATTCCTTTGTCTTCTCCAAGCTGTGTGCGTTTCTCTGCAACCCTAATTCCAACAACACCTCCCCCCAACTCAACCAAGAGTCCATTGAAGGGATGTTTTTATCCATGCAATTTCCATTTCACCACCATTGTCGAAGGAGACCAGACTCTGCTGGAGCTACCTCTTTAGAGGGTGCTAAATGCCACTTTTTGCACATGTTTTTTTGAGTTTGTTGAGATAAAGGACAATGTACTTTGTGGTGTGTTCCACCATTCTTTGTTTCCAATGAAAAAGGCAATATCACTCTCGATGATTTAGAAAATTTCCTTTACTACACGGTGTGAACTACATTCCAGTTGTCTTGAGCTTCGTTCGCCATGAATCCATGAAAATCTACTCTCTCACATCCATGACCCTCCATAACTTCATTTATGCACTGCCATAAAAGAATTTGTGCTTCCATGTCTTCCTCTTTCATCTCACAAGTTGTAATAGTGAGCAGACCTACCTTGCATGCTACAACATAAGACATGCACATTAGTAAACATGTTGTTGGTTTTTTCTTAAGATATGCCAAGCTTCAAAAATATGTTTCTAAGAGAACAAACCTTGGATCGTAAATATGGCATGCCATGGTGACCCAATCCGCCACTCGGTGAGTGTGATCAAACTTCATCCAAGCGTGTCGAAGATCTTTAGGTCCACTTCATTGCATTCAATTAATCAGATCCAATCCAGATGCAGGACCAATCATAGACATTTTGAACACAAAGCACTCCTCTCCTTTTGCTTCTTGCCCGAGGAAGTGAGGACTGGCGAGGTGGACCTGTGGGCAAACTGAGACCAAGAGCTGCTCTTTGTGCCCGAGTAAGGACACCAGTAGGCTCCTCCTCTTGCAGTGGCTTAATCACATGAGTAGCAGGTGATGGTTGAGGCACTGTGTTCACAGTAATCAAGTTTATCTTCGGGAAGGTGAATTCTTGTTGGTTTTGAGTCGAGCTTGAAGACGTGGATGCCCTTTGCGTGGGACAATCCTTACTGTAGTGATCTTTTGAATAAGGGCAATGACGACAAGGAGGGGACCCCTCAGGTAAAGGATACTTGCTCTGATAATGCCCATATTCTCCGTATCTGTAGCAGAGTAAGGGCCGATTGGAAGGACGAAACGGGGGACGAGGTGGTTGCTGCATGGAATTGGAGGCTGAAGTGTAGAAGCTCTGGGGGGTTGAGGTGGCATTAGCATTATAAAAACTTTGAGTCGGGAAAGTACTTGACATACCTTGGACAACAGGGGTATTGAGCAAAGGTGGCATGTAGTTGGGATGGTTGTAGTGGGAAACCATGTTGGATGCTGGTGCTAACCCCTGTTGGAGAGTAGGACCAAGACTACTAGACCAGGGCGAGTGACTAGACCACCTGGCTAGACCACGTGGCTGGACCAGGACGAGGAAGGACTAGACCAGGGACGAGAAGGACTAGACCAGGACGAGTACTGGGTGGACCAAGGCGAGAGAGGACCAGACCAACAAGGCGAGAGACTAGACCCGCTAGATTAAGCTGTCAAGGGTGAAACTGGACCAGACCAACAGGCTGCATAGGCGAAGCCAAGAAACCAGATACTCAACAGTGTGAGACTTCAGTTGAGGTCCCACCGTGATCGCCTAAATGAGAGCACCTGTAGCGCGGATAATGTGTCGTGCTCTCAACAGTGTGGGTGCCCCTCAGTGCAATGTGCGTGACAATCTCACTCAAACAAATGGAAACTCTCTCAAACAGAATGAAACATAGGAACAATGGATAACAACAGAGACACAACAGTGGACTAGAACATGTGGACTCGACTAGCTCAAAGAACCATGTATAGACGCTGGCGTGGCAGCACACTCAGCTCCAGCCCAGGACTCACAAGTACAAATGGGGTGTCGAGGCTCAGATGTGCGGGGATGGTGAAGCAGTGCTCTGTGTAAGACTCGCTCTAGACGACTACGTACAAGATAATAGAACTGCCCCAAAAGACTACTCATATGTACCACCGTAAAGAGCCACCAACGGCTCATAAATGTCAGCCATGTGGTGACCTGGCCACGAGGTCCACTAGGCCACTGTCGGTCATCGATAGGTACCCAACCACGTGTCACTCCCAGACCAGACGTCCGTCCAGAGGGTCCGTCCAGTGTGAACCAGTCCCAGTGTAACCCACTGTCCAACTATATGTCCTGTGAAGTGACATTGTAGCCTGCTACAGGTACGAGGCTGCTTCCATTGCTTGTTCAGAGAGGGCTTTGGACCACTCTCCAGAGTCATGCGGTACAAGGATCAAAGATGCCTGGGCCTGTTTTTGCTGGAGCTGCGCAGACACAGAGAGAGCTTGATGAGAGGAGAGGGTAGCCAGTCTCAGAGACAGATCTCAGACTTCTTTAGAGCTGCCACTGGACACCCGGAGGAGCTACTACCACAGCAGAGCTCGTCGCCTCACACCAGAGGCACACTGGTCGACCGAGCGACCGAGTTGGGGAGATCCAGGCGTCCACGATTGCGGAGGACTACACAGCATCGACGGAGGCTGCATCAGAGGATTCGGATCATTTTGGCCCGACACGCACGACGCCCGGTCAGACTACTGACCATGCAGGAGATTGATGAGATCCGTCAGCGACCGATGCTGGATCTCTTGTGATCTAGCTATCCCAGCTAGCTGCTTAGTTCACACCTAGCAGTTTAGGATTCCATAGTATTTTATTTTGTCATTTTGTCATCTTGTTACTCAGACTTTGTATCAGATCCACCACATTGTAACTTTCTGGTTTCATAGGTCACTTTGGCATTTTGAAGACGTTAATATAACATTTCATTTCATTTCTCTCTCTCTCTCTCTCTATCTCTCTCTCTCTCTCTCTCTCTCTCTCTCTCTCTCTCTCTCAGTTTAGAGGCAGCCGGTAATGCTCCACTTTTAGTGCTCTTGTTAGCTTTTCCTCATGGCTTCCCTCAATAGAGCTCTTGGCGATGCCAGTTATTTCTTCTATAGCATCTTCGTCATGGACTGTTCCCTTCTGTATTTCCTCTGCCCTATGGTTTCAGATTGTACCAGTAGGAGGGCTTCTGTGGACATTGAGCAGCTGCTTTGGCAGCCCATTTCTCACTCCATATCACCTCTGGTGGTGTTGTGGTGGTCTTGGTCTTTGATATGCAGTTGCAGAGTGAGCTTTTGGTGGGAGTGCCTATCTTCCAGAGGCAGCTGTCATTGTTTCTCTTCCTTAGCTTGTGAGGGCACATTCTGCTCCTCTTTAGGAGAGATTTTATCCCCTAGCTGTTCAGTTTTCCAGTTTTCCCATGTGGCTAGAGGTCTACAGTCTTTCATATGTTGCTTTTGGGTGTGCTTTGTCATCAGTCTTGTATTTGGCCTCAGAATCGGCACCATTTGGGCATTCTGATGGTTTTTCAAGCAGCCTTACAATGTATGGGCCAACAAAAGAAAGGCCGAAGTCAGATGCGGAACATGGAACCAAGTAGAACCACGTTGAACACCTGAAAGGAAAGATGAGTGTGAAGAAGCGCTTCAAATTAGAAGATCACAAGTCTATAAATGACCAAAAAGTGAATAGTCACTTTGGGATTTCAGTATGTTTTGATCCAATCTGGGCAAACCTGGTTGCATGACTAGCATTACGAGTAATTTTTACACCATGTTCAAAGCGCATTCTTTGTTTTGTAGATTATGTTTTGCGGTGTTAAATATCCCTGATGTTTAATAAAGAGATTTTTTTTTGTGTCAACTCTTTTTTTGCCATTGCTTGACAAAGGATTATCATTGCTATTCAGGATGGTTTTCGAACATTTGACGATTTTTTGAGGGAGGGACTTGTGGAGTATCTTGATGTGAACGAAGAAAACAATACGTTGGTATGCTCAATTTGCCGACAAAATTTGTGTTTTTATCCAAACTTCTACTCCCTCTTTTATAACAGCACAATTTTTTGTCTTCTTAATTGGATGTTAAATCCAGTTAGAGTCAATTGGGTTGCTGTACGCATCACTGGGTACTGTAGAATCACTAGGTACTGTGGAATCTCTTTTGTTGGCCTGCCAAAGGAAGGACTATGTGGTGGGGTGAATTTTTCCTTCAATGCAAAATGATGATGAGTTTTGGTTGTGAGTTGATATCTACTAATAATTTGTTTGTTGGCTCTGTTTGGGCTGATTGCTTTCCCTTAATTTGTATGAAAAGACACATAAAGAGATTTCCCTTAAGTTATCAATTTATTTTTTTTCAAGCTCAAACCAATCGTGACTTTGAGTTGGGTACATAGAAAATCCTTCAGAATTTGGTCTAGCATCTTTTCATGAGTGCTTTGAAAAGCCAGTTGTGGTAACGAGTGTCTTGCATCCCTTGAGAGGATAACACGGATTTAAAAGCTTCTAGTGGTTCAGATCTATAAATGATTAGAGAAAAAATACTATATCTCAACAGTAAGTTTCTGAGCTCATCATGTATTCTGCATGTTTGCAGCCTTTCATACCTCCGTGTTGTTCATGGCAACGTAGCACAATCAACCTGGAGGCTAGTGGTTTAATAGCTGCTTGCTAATCATAGCTAAATGATTGGAGTTTTTGCAAATGTTGAGCCCCCCCATGCCGTGTGGACATTGCTCACGACCAATGAAGATGAAACAACTAGGTGTCATGGCTGGTGGGTTGCAGAAAAACACTTTTGCAATATAGTTGCAAGGGCGATGAACTTGAGGCAGCACCACTATGAGTGTGGTCAAATGTGTTTGGTAGCTTGCAGGGACCAACATCAGGCAAGGGAGGTGGGGCATTCTTGTAGTCAGCATCAGTCCAGTGGACAGCGATGGGCACCTTGCCTCTCCGCTTGACAAAATTGATGCAAAGGCAAGGTTTTCGATTGAGTGTGTGTGTGTGTGTGTGTGAGAGAGAGAGAGAGAGAGAGAGAGAGAGAGAGAGAGAGAGAGAGAGAGAGAGAGAGAGAGAGAGAGAGAGAGAGAGAGAGAGAAATGAAATGTTATATTAACGTCTTCAAAAGGCCAAAATGACCTATGAGACCAAAAAGTTACAATTGGTGAATCTGATACCATGTGTGAGTACGGAAATTACCAGGTTACAAAGTTACCAAGTTACAAAGAACTAACACTAAAACACTAAGTCACTAAGGAGAAAGGGAATAAAAGGGGGGGGGGGGGGGGGGGTTTGTGGGTTCAGATGAAATCTCTCATCGGTCGCTGTCGGATCTCATCGACTTCCTCCATGTCAGAACTCTGGTTGGGCGTCTTGCATGTCGAGCTAGAGTGATCTGTATCTTCTGTTGCAACCTTCGTTGGTAGTGGGAGACCCCCCGAGGTCGTGGACGTCTGGATCTGCCAAGTTCAGTGGCTCTGTCAAGCAGTGTACCTCTAGTATGAGTAGGTTGTAATGACTGCTCCGTTTGCTCTCCTCTGTCTGGTGTAAAGAACTCTGTGATTCGTCTCTGAGACTGTCTTTCCCCTGATGTCCTCAGCAAGCTCTCCCTAAGTCTGCGCAGCTCTAGCAGGAACAATCCGAGACACTTCTGATCCTTGTATCTCATGACTCTAGAAAAAGGTCCGAACCCTTCTCTAAACAAGCTGTGGAAGCGTCTGCGTATCTCATAGTATGCCGGGTAGTGGCATGTGTAGTGCAGTTCTGTCTCTGGCTCTAAGTTACATAGGTGACATATCCTGGCTCCTGCCAGTACCCCTCGAAATCGGCCAGTCTCGATCTGGAGCTGATGTGAGGATGTGCGTATCTGTCCAATAGCGCGTCTTATTCCATGAGATAAGTGTGTATCCATGTATGGTGGCCTAGTCACAAATCCGTCCTCCGTGAGTTGGAGAAGATGCTCTCTGTAGAAGGCCATCTTCGTGCCCAACTCCTGTGTCGGTTGTATCCATGTGCTCCTGGTATTTAGTTGAATCAGATCCTGACGTATGAGCCTGGTCACCTCTGTCCGTGTGAGAGACAAGGAGGGTGCATCCAAGGAGTATTGAAATGGAGGTAATCTATCCATATTGAGACCATGCGACTGGAACCATGATGCCATCTGTCCATACCAACATGCTGTATCGCCTTGTAGAGCTAGTTGTCGAGATGACTCCAGGGCAAGCCGAGCGTATCTGTCTTTGGGGAGATCCCATAAACCGTGCATAAGGACACCGATCTCGTCAGTGCCTCCACCACGAGGGGGGGGGGCGGCTAGCTCGGCTCGGATAATCTCATGTGGTACTGAGGCCTTAGCCCGAATCATCCGAGCGATCATAGAGACCAGAGGCCTCTCCATACATCGCCATCCATCTGTATTACCAGATCTCCCATGGTGGTCTACTGAGGGTCCCCATACCTGAGAGAGAGAGAGAGAGAGAGAGAGAGAGAGAGAGAGAGAGAGAGAGGGAAGGTGGGAGAACCTCTGCGCAAACCTTCTGTCGCCAGTGCACTCTTCTGCTGAGCCTCGTATTGCTGGGGAGCAGCCCATTTTCAGATTCTGCGTGCGCTGTCATCTGCTGAGCGTTCCGTGACCTGCAAATTCGCTTTCATCTGCCAGTCTGCATTTCGCGCTTCTGCTACAGGTTTCATGCGCCAGCTAGGGTGTGTGTGTGTGTGTGTTGGTCGTCTGCTGCTCTGGCTGTAGTTTCAGCGTGCAGGGAATTAGACAGCGCAGAGTTCTCCTTCGCCTATGGTCAGCTCTCCAGTGAAATTTTGCTGCAATGATTTGGGTTTCACAAGTATCTCTGTTAGCCTTTGTGGTACACACTTTTGTTCAATATTCTGCAGAGCAGAGATTCGTTTATGTATAGTTTTGTGATTTTGAATAGAGAAAGACTGACCAAAAAAAAAAAAGTGAGTGATTGTCTAGTGGGTTTCAAGCAGTGATCTTTAATTAAAGTAGACCTTTGTCTGTAGAAGTGCGGTATTGGTTGGTCATGGCAGAAGAAGCTGTATATAAGTGTAGGAAACAGGTTGAGCTTTCCTCCATGGATGCTGCAAATATCATAAAAGAGTGTTTGTCGAAGGATTTTGCGGATGCTCGAAATGCCTGGAAGGTCATCAACCCCCTATTGAAGTGGTTATTCCGGTTGCGTAGCTTATGGATCCAGTTGAACAATATGCGTTATGCGGTTATTTTGTTTTTCCCTTGCAAGATGCCCTCAACACAAGATGTAGGTCAATGGGTTGATTTTTTGTTGAAACAACAAGTAGTCCGAGGGGGGTATTTTGGTGTCCGTGGGTTTTATGAGGTGTTACTGGCAGACATGGATGTTCGTTCACTTTTGTTGGAAATGTCGCCTTTGTTTTTCACCATGCAAATGATACATGTATTACCATGGGCCCTTACTAAAGATTATGAGAGTTAGATACGACATAGGTGCCCAGTTTGGGTGGAAATAGTCGGATTTCCACTTACTTGGAAGCATTTCTTGCCTCTTTTGGCAGCTTATTGGGCAAAGTGATATGCCCCCCAAACTTGGATACTAATTCAATAGATTTTATGTGTTGTGGGATACGGATAAGCTGACGCCGTCAGGAATTACGGTTGACTCCGATGATCTAATAGGCAAAAGGCATTTAAACTCAAATGGGGAAAGTTTGCAGGTGCATGTCTTAGCTATGGCAAGTTTGGCCATATGCAGTTTGAATGCCAAGAGTCGTTATTAAAATTGCCACCCTCTGCTGTTCTCACAGCTGGAACTCATGTTGCCTCTCCCTCGTCTTTGTCTTTGAGGCCAAAGATGGGGGATTCTAATGGAAGCATCTAGGTCAAACAAGGTAAAGACCAAGTTAAGAGCTTAGCTAATGCGTATCCTACTGCAAAGGCTCATATAAAGGCAAAGCCAAAATGGGAGATTCCATTGATGGTTGGCAAACTCCAAAGAAGACTGCAAAACCTCCTGTTTCGTCTCTCTCAAGAAATTATGTGTACTTGCTTTGGATGGGAAAAGTGGTGGGATTTCGACATCTGCATCTCATGATCATAAATCTCTAGTCGAAGTGTGGGATAGAGTGGTTCACTCATATAAAGATGCTTTGCTTGGGTCGACATCTGTGTCGTTGCCGATGCATCAAAATCCCCCGCAAGGGACGCATATGGAATCCGCTTTGTTGGTTGTTAGTATGGAGGCGGATGTGCCTATGGGCAATTCTATTTGACGATTGTGCCTCGTGATTCTCTTGTAAATATTGTAGAGATGTATTCTCCTATTAGATGTTTTATGTATAATGTGGGCGGATTATGCAACCACGACAAGTGGAGCTAATCTGGCATTATGTACGTACAAATAAGGCAGATATAGTGGTATTACAGGAGCATAATCGACACGGCTTTGTTGGTCAATCATCGTATTATGTGGGGTTTTGGATTGCTTATGCTCGTACTGGCTCTTTTTCAGGTGTTTTAATGATGGTGCGTCATGAATTGCAGTCGGTTTTGGCCTATAATCACCCGGCAGGGCGTTGGATGATTGTTTAATGTCTGTGAAAGGGAATATTATGGAATTTGCTGGTATTTATGCTTATACTGCCTCGGCACAAAGAACTCATCTTTGGCAAGATTTGGTCAAATACCTCTAGCGTTCACATGCCTTTTAGTGCGGGGATTTTAATAATGCACCTGCAAACATGAACAATATAACTGGCCATTCACATATGTTGAGCTCTGAACGTTCTTCTTGGGATGCTATGGTCAGTAACACAGGTGCATTGGATTTGTGGACCAATACTCACTCTTCAGAGCGGGGCTATACTTTTACTCATAAAGCTCACTCTGGAAGAGCACGATTGGATTGGTGGTTATGTATTGGGCACTCCGCAATATGGTATGTTTGCATGTGATATGAGGATTGATCGTTCCTTCACTCTATGTGATCATTTCCCTCTTTGGCTCTTGGTCCATTTTGAGGCATTGGATGCAGATTCCCCGCTTCCTTGTAAGCGGTTGCTGCGTATTAATAATGCATATCTTTCACACAAGGCATTCCACAACTTGATTGAAGCGGTGATTCCTCCTCTTGTCTCTTATATGTTTATCGATGTGGATGTGGCCTAGTATCGTTTTGTCATGCCGATCCATGTAGTCATAAAGGATTATGTTTCGTGGTACATGCACCAATTGAGAGATAAAGTGCAGGAAGATACGGTGACTTGTCAAACTCTAGAAAGTCTTGCAGATACTAGACAGCTTACTGATTCGGAACAGGAGGAATTATGTGCAGCTAAAGCCTCTTTGATACATAATATTAGGAGGAAACTTAAAAAATGGAAGGTTAGATCGAGATAGTGTCCTTTTATGGATAAAGGTTGTACATCGAAAAAGTTCTTTGACCATTTGCACCATTCGTGGCAATCTGTCTCTATCAAAAGGATTAAGGACAATAGTGGGCAATGGACAGCCAATAAAAGTCAATTGGCAGACTCCATGGTGGCTGATTGTTGGCCTCTGTTGAGGTACCAGCATGTGTGTCTTGGGTACGTGTCTGCTGAGCATGTTCAGCCTTTGGAGGCTGCACATGCGCCGCGGGTCGAGATCCCCTACAAGGATAGGCCTTCGCTAAGTGGCCCATCTGCCTACAAATGAAGCACTAGTTCGACAGTCCCGAATACTCCATGGACCCTTTGGCATAACCATCCCCACTCACCCTAGGTAGAAGGACCATATTCGGGAGAGTATGAGTGTCCCGTACTTGAACGCATATTGAGGGCAGAGCGACGGCCTTGGCTGCAACTGAAGCTGTCGTGCGTAGGGTCTCCAAGACTCTCCCGATCTCGGAACCAATCCTGGAAAGAAGTACGTATTCCCTCCTCAAGCCAGGGAGGTAGACTGAAATAGGCAAGCCTGCCTCCTCCTCAGAACATCTGATGCGGGGTCGAAGCCATGGCGCCTGTCACAAGACGGGCACCACGTGCTAATAGAAAAGAACAGACTGAACAAACTTTTAGCTCTTCAATAACAACTGAACTGAGAGAGAGAGAGAGAGAGAGAGAGAGAGAGAGAGAGAGAGAGAGAGAGAGAGAGAGAGAGAGAGAGAGAGAGAACATGCGACACGGAGCCCAAACCTTGGCGCCCCTTTAGGTATTTCTCTATATTGCATCAACACAGTAGAAGCCACTACTCCAGACTCTGCACCTTCTCCAGGAAGCATGCCAGAGAATGAGCCCATGGCCTCATATTTAAAGGCCCTAGGCCCCAAAAGCAGTTTACATGAAAAGCCTTCAAACTCAAAAGCTTTTAGTCCAAAAGCAATGCCAAAAAGTTGCCAGTGTAAATCACGGAATTCCGTACAACTGCTACGTCAGTAGTCAGTGCAAAATGCGAAAATACGTACAATATGCCACGTCATCATGTCAACGTAATTTTCGGGTTCTCCGTACAGCTACCACGTCATTAGCTACTACGCATGTCTTTCTGTGTATGTGTGTGGGTCTGCTTATTTTAATACTTTATGTCACTTGGGCCCCATCGGACGGGGTCCCATAAGTTGGTAGGACTTGTTCTTCTGCTGCTGTTGCTTACTCCTTAGGGTTTAGGCCCCTCGGCCGTGATCTACAAGTTGGCTCCATTCTTCAAGGCTTGACACGTAGTAGCTTATGACATCCCCCCTTCTTGAAAGAAAGTAATCGTCCGCGATTACAGCATATCTACAAAACAACTCAAGTTAGCTCAAAAATTTCCAAGGGACAATCCGAGGAACAATTAGTTGCTCTCTTTTTTTTGTTCAAGAGTTAGCTTCTCCTTTCGACTCTTTTGATCAAGGAGTTGGCTTCTCCTTTCGTCCAGATCGGAGCTCTTGTTATTGAGGCGTAGTAAAATTAGCCATCACACCCAGACCGCACCGATCTTCCACGGGTGTGTTGATGCACTAAAATTACATACCCAAGCAATCTCATCCAATTAGGAATATTCAGTGGTTGGCACATCACAATGCAACACAAATGCTTACATATGATGTTACAAGAGATAAAACCATAAAGCCGCCGATGAACACTCTTCCCGCATAACCTAACAAGGTCCAAGCCGGGAGATATTCAACGACTCCCTCATCACTCCTCCCGCAAATAACCTAAAAAGGTCCGGGCCATGAGATATAGAGGCCTTGAACAACCAAACGTCCCCCACAGCGCAGTCTGCGTCGTTTGGAGGTGCTGAGAGTACCCACTGTTCAAAACTTCTTAATACTCCCCCCGTAAATAACCATTAGGTCCAGGCCATGAGTAAAAACAAACTTTTTCAATCATTCAATACTCCCCCCGCAAATAACCACAAGGGTCTGGGCCATGAGTATGAACAAGCATTTTCAAACATTATTTCTCACTACTCTAGCCGGGAGTAAAAATCACAATCATTGAAACCGGTATTAAAAACAGAGTCAGACAATTCAAATCGGCACCAAGACAGGTTTAATACAGATACCATCCATTTCAAACGAAGTTTCAAACAATAAGTTCTCAAACAAAGTTCAAAAGTATCCAAGTGTAAAAACAACTAGATAGTTCATTCAGGGTTTTGTTCGGGCAATCGAACTTTGAGGACGACTGGCTTGCCCTTCTGCATCACGGTGATGGTTTGGTTCTGAACCTGGAGAGTCGCATCATTCTTGTCATGCCAAGGCATGCCCAAGAGAATGTCACAGTTGCCCAACTTCATAATGTTGAAATCGGCTTTTCCATGATAATCTTGCATAGTCATTGGAAGTGTACCAATGACCAGTACCACTTTTTGAGTTTGCCCGATTGCTAGCTCAGCTTCAATAGCTCCACCCTCTGCATCATAATCAAAGTGCATCTGCCTCAAGAATTCAGGATGGATGAAATTCTCTGTAGCTCTTGGTTCAAAGAAATGTAGGGCTTTAAAATCGTTTACTTTGCCATATGCTCGACACAATTCATTTGTACTTTCAAGGCATATGCCATAGATGTCAGGTACTAATCCAATGGCCGGTTTAACTCGTTTGGCTGGAGATGGTCCTGGGTTTTTGTCGACCATCGGCGTAGGCGTCGGTTCCGCTGGCCTGTCAGTGCGTTGGGGACAACCAAAATAGTTATGTCCTGTTTGAAAGCATCCAAAACATCGGCCTTCTTGTAATAAGGTGTCTCGTTGTTGAGGTGTCAAACGAGGCCTTTGCGGTTGACTTTCACGAGACTATCGAGAATTTGTTCTTTGTTGGCGAGAGTTGTGGTAAGTGGCCGGAGGTTCTTCTGTGGTAAACTGTAGCTTTCGCTTCATTAGTTTGTAGCCGACCGCAGCATGGTCCATAAGCTCTTGCATGGTAGAGACTTGCTTGTAGAGACAATATTCTTGCAATGGTGATGGTAATCCAATGGTGTAGCGCTCACAATGGTCCTCCAAAGAAATGAACTTAAAAGACACCGGAAGGTACACATCGAGAAACCTTTGGTTATAGTCGTCCATGGTTTCGGTGGCAAGCATTTTCAAGTTGTCCACGCTGCCAAAATACGGACTTCAAACATAGAAGTCGTGTAACTGCATGCAAAAATTGTCTTAAAAGCTTGCCAGGTCCTTGGAGCATGTGGTTGTGTCGCGATTGAACTCCACCATTGCATAGCATTATCTCTAAGAAATCCTGTTGCTCGAGAAATCTTGGATTCTTCTGTATAGTTGCTAAAAGCATAGATGTTGTCGAATTGCTGTAGGAATCGTAATGCTTTCTTCTGATCTTTCACCCCGGAAAAAGTGAAAAACTTGACTGTCGTCCAGTCATCCTTGAAATCTTTGGGTTTGTTAGGTGCATATCCCGGGAATGGATAGTAAGGGTATCCATATGGGCTCCAACCATTGTAGCTTGGTGGCGGCGGTGGTAGTGGAAGTGGGGGAAACGGCAATGGCAAAGGCGGTTGCACTGGATCAGGGTCAGATGGATGCACCATATTCCTAAAGACTCCCCCGATCAGAACTGACGGCTGGGAAGGTTGCCGGTTGGAAGCTCTCGTATGTTTTGGTACCGGAGGAGAAGGTACCACTTGAGGCATCAGAGGGGGTAACATGTAATTCAAAAATTGTTGAAAACTTTGCAAGATCCAAAGATGCCGCGAAAGAATGTCTTGAAGCTTGTCGAGCAAAAACTGGAAATATTGTGTTGAATCCATGAACGCCATGTCTTGGGTTCTTTATGGCTTATGTCCTGTAAGACAGAGCCATGAAGACGGGAGCGCGCCTGATGCGCGATGAAGTAAGGATGGGAGTGGCTAATAAGTCCGGGGTCAGGAGCACAAAGAATTTTCAAATAAAATTCCAATAGTCTCTGGTTTGCTCTGTCTGCTCTTTTGTAGGACAAGTATGCTTTCAAAAACGCACACGTCTGATGCTCTGATACCACTGTCACAAGACGGGCACCACGTGCCAATAGAAAAGAATAGATTGAACAGACTTTTAACACTTCAATAACAACTGAATTGAAGAGAGAGAGAGAGAGAGAGAGAGAGAGAGAGAGAGAGAGAGAGAGAGAGAGAGAGAGAGAGAGAGAGAGAGAGAGAGAGATGAATGACACGCAACACGGAGTGGCAGAATTCAACCCTAGAGAGTATTGGCACCAAACCTTGGCGCCCCTTTCGGTATTTCTTTATATTGCATCAACACAATACAAGCCGGTACTCCAGACTCAGCACGTTCTCCAGGAAGCATGCCAGAGAATGAGCCCATGGCCTCATATTTAAAGGCCTAGGCCCCAAAAGCAATTTACATGAAAAGCCTTCAAACTCAAAAGCTTTTGGTCCAAAAGCAATGCCAAAAAGTTGCCAGCGTAAATCACGGAATTCTGTACAATTGCCACGCCAGTAGTCAGCGCAAAACATGGAAATATGTACAGTCCGCCACGTCATCATATCAACGCAATTTTCGGGTTGTTCGTACAGTTGCTACGCAAGTCTTTGTGTGTGTGTGTGTGGGTCCTGCTTTATTTTAATCCTAAATGTCACTTGGGCCCCATCGGACGGGGTCTCATAAGTTGATAGGGCTTCTTCTTCTGCTGTTGTTGCTTACTCTTCTTAGTGTTTAGGCCCCTCGGCCGTGATCTGCAAGATGGCTCCATTCTTTAGGGCTTGACACGTCAGCACTTTGTGACAATGCCACTATTGGAAATGAGCTCTGACCACTCGGATGGCCAACGGGCTCATCGAGATGACCTTGGCCGCCATCTCGGCAGCCTCGAACTCTATCTGATAGTATCCCCGTCCGAGAAGCCGAATGTCTATGATCTTCCCCACCTGTGCTAGAAGGCAGGCCTGCAGAAGGTCGCTTACCTTTCCTCGACTGAGACTGTTGCCAATAATCTTGTAGATGACAGAGGTGGCCTGAAGGTGCTTCACCTTTGTTGTGAGGCTCGCTTTCTCTGCTGGCGAGACAGAGCAAGTTGGATGGTAGCCTCGGCGAGGTCGGACCAGGGGGCTTTATCTGAGTCCCTCTGTGGCGGAGCACTAGCTTCCATTTGTGTCTGCTACTGCTGATGAATGGAATGTCGACGTCCCTTATTTGCTCCAAAAGACCTCCCTCAGAAGGAGGGGCCATAACAGGGTAGGAGAGTCGGCATAGCGAGAGGCGAGGGGATGAAGGTGGGAAAGGGGATGGATGGGAAGGGGGAGAGGCTTGAAGGCTAGCGGGTTGTTTAGGCTGGTTACCCTTTTGCATGAGGTAACTTATTAAAAGCCCTAATCAGACTCGCTGCTGTTGCCATACGTGATAGCCATCGCCATCATCCCCCCCCCCCCCCCCCCCCCCCCCCCCCCCCCCCTCATGTTGCTTTGCCAGCCCGTGGATCCTCTCCGACACCTCCTTTCGCGCTGCCCTGTCTCATCCTTGCGCTACCCGCCACTGCTGCCCGCAGCCCGTCCCCCCTTCCCCCCTCCTGTTTGCTGTCTTGGTTGCTCTCCCGAGTTCGCCCTTGGTGGTGTTTCCCAACGGCTTCTTTTCAACTTGTCATCTCATTTTGCTCTCTTCAACACCTTTGATCTTTTTTCGTCGCTATCACAGCAACATTAGACACAGATGGAGGGCGTTGCTCCGCCACAGAGGGACTTGACGAAAGCCTCCTCGCCCGACGCCGCGGAATTCACCATTCGACTTGCTCCTTCGCTGACAGAGCAAGCGAGCTTAGAGGCAGAGGTGGTGCGCCCTCAGGCCACCTCCGTAATCTGCAAGATTCTCGGCCGTGATCTCCTCAAGGCCCGCCAGAGAAGTAGGCAAGATCCTCGACGTTCAGCTGCTCGGCGTAGCTACTACTAGATAGAGTTTGAGACCCTCGAGATGGCGTCCAAGGTCATTGCGATGAGCCCTCTGGCCATCCGAGCTGTTCGAGCTCACTTTCGATAGTGCAGTGCCATGGTTTCGACCCAACTACCGACGCTCTTGTCGAGGAGGCAGACCTTCCCATCTCAGTCTGCTTCCCCAGCCGGAGGAGGGAGTACCTTCCGCTCCTTTCCATGATAGGCTCAAAGATTGGGACTGTTCTGGAGACACCTCGCACGGCAGCCTCTGTAGCTGCCAAGGCAGCTGACATTCCCACAGTACGTGTTCTGGTTCGGGACACCTACACCTACAGCCCCTCCCTGTCACAAGACGGGCACCACGTGCCAATAGAAAAGAACAGACTAAAACAGACTTTTAGCACTTCAATAACAACTGAATTGAGAGACAGAGACGACACGCGACACGGAGTAGCGGAATTCCACCCCAGAGAGTATTGGCCCCAAACCTTGGCGCCCTTTCGGTATTTCTTTATATTGCATCAACACAGTACAAGCCGGTACTCGAGACTTTGCACCTTCTCCAGGAAGCATGCCAGAGAATGAGCCCTAACCTCAAATCTAAAGGCCCTTGGCCTAAAAAGCAATTACAGTGAAAAGCCTTCAAAACTCGAAAGCTTTTGGTCCAAAAGCAAAGCCAAAAAGCTACCAGCGTAAATCACGGAAATCCGTACTGCCTGTCACGTCATCAGCCATTGAAAAACGCAAAAATCTCCTTGCTGCCTTTAGGGTTAGGGTTAGGGTTTCTGCAGTTTTAGGGTTTTTGGCAACAGAATTAGGGTTTGCAGGTTTTAGGGTTAGGATTTCCAAAATTAGGGTTCGTAGATTTTAGGGTTAGGGTCTCCAAAATTAGGGTTTCAGCAGTTAGGGTTTTTGGCAAAAATTAGGGTTAGGGTTTCTGCTCTCGGACAGCCACGTCATCACTTTGTGACAATTTAGGCCGCTTGGCCACATCTGTAAGTTGGCTCCATTCTGCAGGCTTTGACACGTCAGCAGTTTGTTACATCTCCCCTTCTTGAAAGAGAGTAATCGCTCGCGATTACAGCATATCTGCAAAACAACTCAAGTTAGCTCAAAAATTTCCGAGGGTCATCTCGAGGGACATTTCGAGGGACAATCAATTTGCTCTTTTTATTAAGGAGTTAGCTTCTCCTTTCTGCTCTTTTGATCAAGGAGTTAGCTTCTCCTTTCGGTTGTTTTGATCAAGGAGTTAGCTTCTCCTTACGTCCAGATCGAAACTCTTGATTTTCCGGCATAGTAAAATTAGCCATCACACCCAGACCGTACTGATCTTCCACGGGTGTCTTGATGCACTAAAATTACATACCCAGGCAATCGTTTCCAATTAGGATTATTCAGTAGTTGGCACATCACAATGCAACACAAATGCTTATATATGCATGTTACAAGACATAAAAACATAAAGCCGCCAATGAACACTTCTCCCGCATAACCTAACAAGGTCCGGCCCGGGAGATATTCAACGACTCCCTCATCACTCCTCCCGCATAACCTAAAAAGGTCCGGGTCGGGAGATATAGAGGCCTTTTACAACCAAACGCCCCCCAGACCGCAGCCTGCGTGGTTTGGGGGTGCTGAGAGTAACCACTGCTCAGAGTTCTTAATACTCCTCCCGCATAACCATCCAGGTCCGGGCCGGGAGTTACAACAACAATTATTTTACAAGCATACAACCAAATGCTCCCTAGGCATCAGCCTGCATCGCTCGGAGGTTTTCAAACATGCAACGAAACGCTTCCCAGGCATCGGCCTGCGTCGTTCCGAGGTTGAAACAATACCAAAACAGTATTTCTCACTACTCCACCCGGGAGTAAAATCACCAATCATTGAAACCAGTATCAAACCAGAGTCAAACAATTCAAATCGGCACCAAAACAGATGCCATCCATTTCAAACAAATTCCAAACAGGATCACCAAACAAGTTCAAACAAAACTCAAACTTAAAAAGCAATCTCGACATCAGTCGAGCTCAAAAAGTCGACTGACTTTCCATCCTGAAACTTGCACCAAAAATTAGGGTTAGGTTCATTCCATAAGGTCGTAGCCAGCATGGTCCATCAGCTCTTGGACAAACAGTGTTTCTTTGGCGACGATGGTAGTCCCAAGATAGCAATCGCACTGGACCTCCAAGGTCATCTGATCGTGAAGAGACATCTACTGGGAGATGTCGAGAAACTTCCAGTTATAATCTGCTAGGGTTTCCATGGAAAGCATTTCAGGATACCCCACTCTGCCAGAAGTTGCACTCTGAACAAAGATGTCAGAAACCATATAACTTCGGGCAAAACTTTTCTTGAAAGCTTGCCAAGTACTTGGGAGTATGCTGCTTGGTAGCTGTAGACATCACCATCTGCATGGCATTGCTTCTGAGAAAAAAACGGTGACTTGAAACAAATCTGGATCCTTCTCTTGCAAGTGATCTTAATTGGCTTATGCCCTGCAAGACGTGAGCGGTGAAGACGGGAGCGCGCTCGATGCGCGATGAAGTAAGGGTGGCAGTGGCTAAAATTCCAATAGCTCTTTCTGCTCTTTTGTAGGACCGGTATGCTTTCAGAAAAGCACACGCCTGATGCTGTGATACCACTATCACAAGACGGGCACCACGTGCCAATAGAAAAGAATAGACTGAAACAACTTTTAGCACTTCAATAACAACTGAATTGAGCGACAGAGACGACACGCGACACGGAGTGGCGGAATTCCACCCCAGAGAGTATTGGCCCCAAACCTTGGCGCCCCTTTCCGTATTTCTTTATATTGCATCAACATAGTACAAGCCGGTACTCGAGACTCTGCACCTTCTCCAGGAAGCATGCCAGAGAAGAAGCCCTAACCTCATATTTAAAGGCCTTTGGCCTAAAAAGCAATTACAGTGAAAAGCCTTCAAAACTCAAAAGCTTCTCGTCCAAAAGCAAAGCCAAAAAGCTGCCAGCGTAAATCACGGAAGTCCGTACAGCCTGCCACGTCAACAACCAGCGCAAAACGCGGAAATCTCCCTGCTGCCCTTAGGGTTAGGGTTAGGATTTTTGCAGTTTTAGGTTTCTGGCAACAAAATTAGGGTTTGTAGGTTTTAGGGTAGGGTTTCCAGAATTAGGGTTTGCAGGTTTTAGGGTTAGGGTTTCTAGAATTAGGGTTTCAGCAGTTAGGGTTTTTGGCAGAAATTAGGGTTAGGGTTTCTGCTCTCGGGCCACTTCTGTAAGTTGGCTCCATTCTTTAGGCTTTGACAGGTCAGCAGTTTGTTACACTCCCCCCCCCCCTTCCCCTCCCGCCTCCTTCCTCCTCGGCCCCACCTCTCCCTTCTCTCTCTGCCGCTTCCCTACTCCTCCTCCTCCTCCTCCCGCTAGCCCCCCTGCTTCTACAGCTCTTGCCTCCCCCTTCCCCCCCCCCCCCGCAGCGGACCGAGGAACAGGAGTATCCTCAGCTACTAGGAGATTTCTTGGCAGCGCTTTTGCCACGAGTCGCTTGACGAGAGACGAACAAGCCTTTCTTGCGACCCTTCTAGTGCAGACGTCTCCCTCAGCTTAGTTGGTTCTTTCTTCAGGAGTCTACGACCCTAGTTGCTGCAGCGAGAGAGGAGCAAGATCTACGACGGGGCGTTGCTTCCTTGTAGAGGCTGCAGCAGCAGCACCAAGATAGTCCCTGATTGGAGGAGCAGTTGCAGCAGGCTCGCGAGGAGCTTGCTAGCACAGAGGAGAGGCGTCATGAGTTTGCCATTGGTGGCTTTTATGGTTGTCCATATGAGTAGTGGCGGTTGGGTCATGATTTATCATCTTCTTCATATATGGTCCAGCATGGTCGTATAGGATAGCGAGTCTATACACACAGCACGTCTGCACCATCGCTGCACATTTGAGCCTCGACACCCCCATTGTACCCGTGAGTTCTGGGCTGGAGCTTAGTGTGCTGCCACGCCAGAGTCTGTATCGGTTCTTTGAGATAGTCGAGTCCATATGTTCTGGTCTGCTGTTATGTTAATGAAACCATAGGGCTACAACCACCTCTTCAAGAGAGGGCTACAACAATCATGATGGGGAGACTCTCCCAATGAAAAAACAACATATGTACAATGGGGCTAAATCAAGAAATGGGAGGAGGGAAAAGCCACACAGATGGACGGTAGTGCCATCTGAGTACACCGTGGACCACAATGAAAAAAGGCCTCGGACGCCAGAGTCGAACGAAGGCCTCTCTTCGCTCTCGCATGCGGTTGGAGCTGCCCTGGAGTCTATCTAGCTCTCCTCTAAGAGTGTGGATCAGCTCTAGCCAAAGATCGCGAACAGTCTCTGTTGGTGGTACGGGGCGAGCCTCAAAGATGCGGAAAAGGTGGGCCCGCCAGATGAACCATAGTGCCAGGCCAGTGATGAGCTCCCAGCACTCCTCTCTCCACTGCACCACTCCTGTGGAGTAAGCTCTCTAGCAGGCTGGAGTGTAGGCCACCCCCTTGCATCACTATCATCCTGCTGGTGGAAGATAGCTCAAACTGAAGTGCCGAGCCCGTGAGAGTGGATCAAGCCGCTACTCCCCAAGTGTACTGCCAAGCCGTGGAAAGACCAGGCATCAGCCGAAGAACACGAAGCCACACCTACTGTGCCAAAGGGCAGTCCCAAAGACAATGACGTTGACTCTCTACAAGGTGGCCACAAGTTGTACATGCGGCCGAGAGACCACTATGCACCGGCCAACTCCCAACTGTTGTAACTCTGTGTGCCACCAACCACTGAAACAAAGTGACTCGCCTCGGCTGTCTGGAGTCGCACAACCTCTCTCAAGAAGTTGCCAAAAACTCAGCTGTGAGACCCTCCTCTTGCCAATGAGGTGCTGCAGCGGGGCGAGCCTCTCTCTGTGGTGCCAGTATGTGACGTCCCAGTCGAACAGTGTACTAACAGAAAGGGACACCTGGGTGGTCATCTCTTGGCAGCGCTTTTGCCACGAGTCGCTTGACGAGAGAGGAACAAGCCTTTCTTGCGACCCTTCTAGTGCAACGTCTCCCTCAGCTTAGTTGGCTCTTTCTTTAGGAGTCTACGGCCCGCCTTGCTGCAATGAGAGAGGAGCAAGATCTCCGACGGGGCGATGCTTCCTTGTAGAGGCTGCAGGAGCAGCACCAAGACAGTCCCTGATTGGAGGAGCAGTTGCAGCAGGCTCGCTAGGAGCTTGCTAGCACAGAGGAGAGGTGTCATGAGTTTGCTTTCCATCGATAGACATCCTAGTGGACCGAGGTGAGTGATAGAGTGACAGGGGCGTTTTTTGAGACAATGGAACCCCGGCATGTTGTAGCAGGCTACAGTGTCAGTGTCACTTTCATAGGACACACAGTTAGTACAGTTGGTCTGTGGTCTGGTTTGGCTCACACTGCACGGACTCGCTGGGCAGGGATACAGACGGTGGTCCAGTGGACATCGTGGCCAGGTCACCACCACCACTCATTTTGGAGATAAGAGTTAGATGGCTGACATTTATGAGCCATTGGTGGCTTTTATGGTTGTACATATGAGTAGTAGCGGTTGGGTCATGACTTATCATCTTCTTCATATATGGTCCAGCATCGTCGTCTAGAGTAGCGAGTCTATACACACAGCACGTCTGCACCATCCCTGCACATCTGGGCCTCGACACCCCCATTGTACCTGTGAGTTCTGGGCTAGAGTGGAGTGTGCTGCCACGCCAAAGTCTGTATCGGTTCTTTGAGATAGTCGAGTCCATATGTTCTGGTTTGCTGTTGTGTCTCTGTGTTGATCAGCTGTATCTATTGTTTGCTTTGTTTCCATTCTGTTTTGAGTGAGATGTCACATACATTGCATGGAGGAGCACCCACTGTAGAGACCACGACACACTATCCGCGCTACCGGTGGGACCTCAACTGAAGTCTCACTCTCTGATTGAGGTGCAAATCGAGGAGCTAGCTGGGTTTTACCTAGCCTCGCCTACTTCGCCTTGCCTAGTGCACCTGTTGGTTTGGTCCTAGACAGCTTACTCTAGCTGACCTAGTCTCTCGCCCTTTGGTATGGACCTCTCTCGCCCTCGTCCATCCAAGTCCTCGTCCCTGGTCCAGCTAGGTGGTCTAGTCACTTGCCCTGGTCCTGGTCCTGGACCAGGTGGTCTAGTCACTTGCCCTGGTCTAGAGAGTCTAGACCTGTGTTCATTCAGCGAGTTAAAGGTCTTCTTGCCCAAAGTTTGGTTGGGTTTGTGGTCACTGCATGACACATACAAGGCGGTCATTAGAGCGTCAAAGCACACTATTGAGTCCTATGAAGTACTACAATAGAAGGCGTCAACCCTTGGTACCTAGTAGAAGTAGAAGTCCACCAACCTTATCACCCATACCTCCACATACGGCATCGTCCATTCTTCCATCCGGTTTTACATCTTACAGGTCACCTTCCCCAGTAAAGCTCTCTCCCATATTGTTACAGCAAGCTATTGAGCAACGGGCTCTTGAGCAAGCGGCCATGGAGGCGTTGATGAGTGTTTTGGCCAAGGTAAACATCAAGTTTCCTACCTTCGAGCCATACTTTCTCGACGTGCAGAGTGCAAATGAGGATGGATCTCAGTTAGAATCCAAGACCACAGGACGCTCGCTACTGCTGCTCGCCCCCCCCTTGCTGCGCCATCGCTGCCCCCCCCCCCCCCCCCCCCCCCCTTCGTTGCCCTTGCGCGCTAACCTCTTCCCCCCCCACCCGCTGCCCCTGCGCGCTGCTGCCCGCCCGCTGCCCCCCCCCTGTTTTCGCGCTGCCCCACAGGCTGCCCGCTGCCCTCCTCTCGCGTTGCCATCCCCATCCCACCCCCCCCGTCCTCTTTGCTCCCGAAGGTCTTCTGCACCTGGCTCGGCAACGCTTTCTCTTCAGACAAGTGCTTGGCGTACTCGTTCGCAGATTTTCTTCATCGCCCGCTTCTTCGACTCAGCAGTAGACACAGATGGAGGCTCCAGCTCCACCTTAGAGGGACTCGCCTGAAGCCCCCTCGCGCGACCCCGCTGAGCCCACCATTCGACTTGCTCTTACGCCGGCAGAGCAAGCGAGCCTTGCCACAGAGGTAGAACGCTTGCAGGCGACTTCTGTCATCTGCAAGGTTCTCGGCACTCGTCCCAGCAGAGGAGAGCTGCGAGATCTTCTCCAGGCCCGCCTCCTCGCAGAGGTGGGCAAGATCTTGGATATCCAGATTCTCGGACGGGGGTACTACCAGATTGAGTTCGTGACTTCCGAGATGGCCTCCAAGGTCATAGCTATGAGTCCATTGGCCATCCGTGCAGCACGCGCCCACTTTCGACAGTGGCGACATGGTTTTGACCCGTCTTCGGATGTGCTAGTAGAGGAGGCGGACATCCCCATATCAGTCTGCTTTCCGGGTTTACGGAGGGAGTACCTTCCACTTCTCTCCAGGATTGGCTCCGCCATCGGAACTGTCCTGGAGACACCTCGTACGGCAGCATCAGTAGCTGCCAAGGCGGCTGGCATCCCTTCAGTTCGAGTTTTGGTCAGAGATACCCACACGCTCCCGAAGGTCATCCTTCTGCCTCGGGTGAGTGGGGGTTGGTTTAGACAGAGTGTGGAGTACTCGGGTCTCCCGAACTAGTGTTTCATTTGCAGACAGATGGGCCACCTAGCGAAGGCCTGTCCACGGTGGAGACCACGACCTGCACCGCAGCCTCAGCCCCAGCCTGCCAAGGCTGGGCCGCAGCCACAGCCAGCGACGCAGAGCACAGATCCAGCGCCACCCTCCGAGCCTGGGGCTCCAGCGGAGGAGGGGTGGCAGCAGGCCCGTGGCCGTCGACGCCGGGGGCCACAGCGACAGCCTGGCACTCAGAGTGGCCCCCAGGTGCCTACTCAGCAGCAGTGGGTTCCCATGGGGAACCGCTTTGGTCCTCTTGAGCAGGAGGAGCCCCCTACGCCAGCCTCCACCTCCGCTTCACCCTCGCCAACCGCTCCGCCTTCCGATCTCCCCTCCTCCTCCTCATGCCCTCCCCCGCCCTCTGCTACCGCTCACTCCCCACCTCGCCCCCCCCATGTCTCTGCCGCCCCACCCCGCTTCTCCTCTCCCCCCCCCCCCCCCCAGCCCCTTCTCCCCCTCCTCCTGCTTCAGTACCACAGTCGGCTCTGGAGACTGGACCCTTGCCGGCGGCCAGGAGATCTCTTGGCAGCGCCTTCGCCACGAGTCGCCTAGCGAGAGAGGGTCAGCCCTTCATGCGGCCCCCATTGCAGATTCAGACATCTCCTCTTGCAGCTATCCCTCGTGGTTTGACGAGCTTTGACCTCCGACGCCGCTGGGAGCTCTTCGATTACGGGTTTACTCGTTTTCTTGGCGATTCCGCAGCAGACCACGAGGCAGCCTGCTTCAGAGTCCACGCTCTGTTCCTCGCCGCTAGGGGGACAGAGGCCTTGGACTCAGTAGTTGGTTTCTCCTTCCCCCTCTGTGGCAGGACTGAGACAGAGTGGTCCCTCGACTCAGTGGTGGGATGGTTGCATACACAGGTTCTCGAGTTCTCTCACCACATGGGAGAACTTGGCGTTACAGATCTGCTGCAGACTTTGTGGCCACTGGCCAAGTTTGCGGTGACTCCCCCAGATTCAGCAGGATGTAGACACATTGTGGTGTACTTTTTTGCTGATACGCAGTGTTTGCCTTGCTATGTATTCATTCATGAGGACTCCTGGACAGAGGAGGTTGCTTTACGCACGGCTCGCTCTACTTGGGCTTGGACTAGGCACTCACTGCAGTCTCGCCTATCTAGAGGACGCTCGGATGCGGATTACTCCCCATCCAAGCCTGCTTCGAAGATAGCTCGTCTTGCTGCTGCGGCAGCATCTGTTCTCTCTCGCTTCCCATGAGGATCGTCTCGTGGAACGTGCAGGGACTCGGTGGGCCCCAGTTTCAGCGACAGCGGGGCCGATTGCGTCAGGAGCTTCAGCGATGCCTTGTGGGAGGAGAGATTGATCTCCTTATGCTTCAGGAGCACCATTTGTCTGAGAGCCGCATTCGGCGATGTGGTCAGATTTTTCGTGGACGCTATGATACCTTTTGGTCAGCTGCTTTTGGACCTGGAGGCATCCAGGGTGGGGTATGTATGACTATTGCGGACTCATTACAGCAGGCCATTGTGGGCAGAGGGATTATTGTACCAGGCAGGGCTCAGTGGATTACTATGCAGGTTCAGGGTAGCCTTGTGGGTTTCCTGAACATCTATGCGCCCAATGTGGCGAGTGCTCGTGCAGAGTTTTGGTCACAGATTGTTGAGTCTTTGCCACAGGTTGACCAGTGGTGTGTAGGAGGGGACTTCAACATGTTGGAGGACCCTTCTGACAGAATCGGAGGCAGCCATGCTACTGTGCATGGAGTCGACTCAGCAGCTTGGGAGAGGTTTTGTATGACGTTGAGGGTCTCGGATACATGGCAGCATTCTGGCTTTGTGAGGCCTCCAGAGAGTCTTGCCTTCTCTAGATCGGACCGCCGAGTGGGAGGAGTGAATCTATCGCGCATAGATCGCTTCTACACTAGTGACCACTTCAGTGACTTGGGGGGATCAGTGGGCATCCTGGCAGGGACATCCTTCTCGGACCATGCACCAGTGATCCTCACAGTGGCATACAGGCAGAGGAGTTGGAGCACGATGCTTCGCATCCCAGAGCGGGTCTTGTTGGACTCTGCACTCAGAGAGAGGGTCGAGGCTCTATGGACAGAGGGTATGGACAGCCAGGCTCCACCTGCAGACAGAGTGGCCTCAGGCCTAGCTCAGCTCAGCCACTTCTTTCTCCAGGAGTCTTTGGCTCGACGGGCTGCAGCGAGAGAGGAGGAGCAGCGTCTCAGACGAGGCATTGCTTCACTACAGAGGATGCAGGAGCAGCATCCAGACAGTCCATGGTTGGAGGAGCAGCTTCAGCAGGCTCGACAGGAGCTTGCTTGCACAGAGGAGAGGCGCCATGAGTTTGCCTTCCACCGGCATGCATCTCAGTGGACTCAGGTGGGTGACAGAGTGACAGGTGTTTTTTTTGAGACAGTGGGACCTCGGCACTCGCATGCCAAGGTCAATCAGTTGAGGAGACCCGATGGGTCAATTGTTTGCGAGCCAGAGGATATGCGTGCAGTTGCTACTGACTTTTACCGTGAGCTACTGTCGGCTGAGCCAAAGTCAGAGAGGCAGGATGCATGCAGGGAGCGGGTTTGGGCACAGATGCCTTGTCTTGTGACTGAGGAGATGCGGCAGAGGCTTGAGTTACCTCTTCAGCTTGAGGAGCTGCACACGGCTCTTAGGGCCCTCCCTCGTGGTAGCTGTCCAGGTGAGGATGGGCTGACTCCCAGCTTCTTCTTGGAGTACTCGGACCTGCTTGGCCCAGATCTTTGTAGTGCCTTTCAGTACATTCTGCACACAGGAGTGATGCCGGATAGCATGAGTGAGGGCCTGATTTACCTCATTCCTAAGGAGGGTGGCTCCTTGGATGAGATTCGACAGTGGCGTCCCATCACCATTCTCAACTCAGCCTACAAAATTCTTGCCAAGGCTCTGAGTTTGAGGATTCAGCCACTTTTGGAGAGCCTTATACATGGGACTCAGACAGGTTTTGTCAAGGAACGCAGTATCCTTGACAACATCTTCACTTTTTGGGAGGCTTCTGCCCTTGCACGGCTCCGTGGGGAGGACCTTGTGATTCTTCTTCTCGATTTTGAGAAGGCATACGACAGAGTTGACTGGGACTTTCTAGAGGGCACGCTACGTAGGATGGGCTTCTCAGAGGGGTGTCAGCTTTGTACAGACAGGCCCACAGTCAGGTGCTTTTGGCAGGAGGTAGAGGTGAGCGCTTCATGCTCACACGATCGGTCAGACAGGGTTGTCCTCTTGCCCCCTTTCTCTTTCTGTTCTATGCGGAGGCGATGAGCAGATTTTTGGTGTCACAGCAGGTTGGTTTGAGGGGCTTAGCACTCCCTATACGGGGAGATGAGCTTCTGGACGCTGAGTTTGCCGACGACTCAGCCTTGTACTTAGAGGGCCAGGAGGCCAATTTACACAGATGTGGGCAGGCTTTGGAGACCTTCTGCTGTGCATCGGGCGCACTGATCAACTGGAGAAAGACAGTGGCTTTCTCAGTTGGTAGTGCTCCTGTGCCAGATTGGATGCCAGGAGAGGGTTTCAGGTGGATTCCTCCAGGGACTGCAGTTCGGTACCTGGGTTGTCAGGTTGGTTTGGATTTGTCTCCCGAGCAGCAGATTGCTCCTCTTCTCCTATCCATCAGGAGAAAGCTGTTACATTGGAGCTCAGCACGACTTTCGCTGGCTGGTAGAGTAGTAGTTGCCAACCAGGTGTTGTTGGCGACTATGTGGTACATCACTTCTTGCTGGATCTTCTCGAGTTCTTGTATCAGCCAGGTAGAGAGGCTGATCAAGAACTTCCTTTGGTCTGGTCGCGACACTCAGATTGCCCGAGCCAAGGTGGCTTGGTCGGTCATCACACTTCCTTGTTCTCAGGGAGGGCTTGGGATCATTGATCCAGCACAGCAGAGCAGAGCCCTTCTTGGGAAGTTCGTCGTCAGAGGACTTCTTCCAGGCGAGGAGCCCTGGAAGGAGTTCTTGTTGCAGAGGCTTTGTGCCAGGGTGCCTCAGGCAGGAGGCCCTTGGCAACCTTCGACCAGATGGATCTTTACAGAGTTGCGCCGAGTTGGTTTGAGCAGGCGACTGGAGGACCGATTCGCTGTGAGTTTGCTTCGGTCTTGGGAGCTATTGCGGCGTGGCCTAGAGCAGCGGCTGCCGACGTGCATGGAGGAGCGCCTACGGCAGCCCCTCGTCTGGAACCCCATGGTTAGCACTCAGAGAGGCCACTTGGTTGGGAGTAGGCCTCATGTTTCTTGGGGTCCCATGGCAGCAGGTCCAGCGCGCTCTCTAGGTGACTGGCTAGAGTTCACAGGTTTGTCAGAGGAGGTGCAGGTTGTCCAGCTACAGGGCATGAGAGGGGTTCAGAGCATGTGTCAGGACATCTCAGAGTCAGTTCCAGCTGATTGGCTCACGCCTCTCGAGCCAGTAGCACCCCGGTGGATGGGAGCCTTCACACGACTGGAGGTTCTCATTTCAGTCAGGGCTTGCTCAGAGACTGTCCCAGCCCTGTTCTTCGAGCTTCAGGGTGGGGGACGATTACAGAGAGTTGCAGTAGAGGCCCCACAGGTAGCAGAGTGTTGTTTCCAGAGGATCCGAGTTGTGGGCATCTGTGGGAGGACTTGCGTCATAGACCCTGACCCAGCAGCTCTTGAGACAGGACACTGGAGGCTATGGGCTTGGGAGTGCTGTCCACTGGCACGAGTACAGTGGGATCCTGGTGAGTGGCTTTGGAGGGACCCATTCTCTTCTGCAGACCGCCCAGGAGTCCCTTTCTTTCAGTACACTGTTCGGCTTGGACGTCATATACTTGCAGCACAGAGAGAGGCCCGCCCCGCTGCAGCACGTCACTGGCAGGAGTAGGGTCTCACAGTTGAGTTCTTGGCAGCTTTTTGGCAGAGGCTGTGGGACTCCAGACAGCCGAGGTGTGTCACCTTGTTCCAGTGGTTGGTTGCACACAGAGCCACAGCAGTAGGGAGCTGGCTTGTACATTGTGGTCTCTCGGCCGTATGTACAGCCTGTGACCAGTTGGTGGAGAGTCAGCGACATTGTCTTTGGGACTGTCCCTCGGCCCAGCAGGTGTGGCTACGAGTTCTTCGGCTGATGCCTGCCCTCTCCACGGCTCGACAGTTCACTTGGGGGGCGGCGGCTTGGTCCACCCTCACGGGCCTGGCACTTCAGTTTGAGCTATCTTCCACCAGCAGGATGATAGTGATACAGGGGGGTCGACCTACACTCCAGCCTGCTACAGACCTTACTCCACAGGAGTGGAGCAGTGAGAGAGCGGAGTGTTGGGAGCTCATCAGCGGCCTAGCTCTCTGGTTCATCTGGCGGGCCCGTTGTTTCCGCATCTTTGAGGCTCGCCTTGTACCACCAGCAGAGACTGTTCGTGACTTTTGGCTAGAGCTGATCCATACTCTCAGAGGACAGCTTGAGGGACTACAGGGCTGCTCCGACCGCATGCAGGAGCGCCGCGAGGCTTTCCTTCGTCTCTGGCGCCCTGGGCCGTTTTACTCCATGGTCCAGGGGGTGCTCAGATGGCACTACTGTCCACCTGTGTGGCTTTTCCCTCCTCCCATCTCTTGATTTAGCCCTATTGTATATATGCTGTTTTTTCATTGGGAGAGTCTCCCCATCATGTTTGTTGTAGCCCTCTCCTGCAGAGGTGGATGTAGCCCTATGGGCAGCTTTCATTAACTAATAGAAGGATCTTTTTCTCGGAAAAAAAAAAGTTTCCTACCTTCAAGGGACTCTCCTCAGAAGATGCACACGATCATGCAAGGAGGTTTGTATCTCTCTGTAGAGGTCATGGTCTTAATAGAGAAGATGCTTATTTGGTACTCTTTCCATCTACCTTGGATGGTTTAGCGAATAAGTGGTACAGTCAGCTTGCAGAGAATCATTTTGCAATTTGGGCAGCTTTAAGACAACATTTCTGTGCAGCATTCAGGCCAGGTGACTACCAGGAAAAGGTTTTGGATGAGTTGGCCAACATGGTGCTCCAGTCTCTGGTTGCCAAGCTTCCTCAGCAACCGGGTGAATTTATGGTTAAGAAGTGGGTGGAGAAGGCTCTTCCCAAAACTTCTTAGCAAAATCTCCGAGAGTGTCTCCGACTTGACGCCACTCTCGAGGAGTTTGTCGCAGCTGCTACTAGCATAGAGGGGGCTAGGAAGCTGCTCACCGACTCCCCTCACATAGAGACCCCCTCAGTGTTTTCGGAAAGTCCTTCTGATCCGTTGACTTCTTTACGTAGGGAACTTGAAGCCCTAAAACTACAACGCGCTCTTCAAGAAGAGAATTCAATCTCTCTTAGACAGGAGAAGCCCCCACATCACGAGGCTTTGGATCAAATCAAGAGAGAGCTAGAAGAGCTTCGGTCTGAGCAGGAGACTAAAGCTATGGTATTGTGCAGCTCGTGTCGCTCTCCAGGACACCCTCAGGATTGTCCCCTTAGGGCATATTGCCACTTCAGCGAAAAGTCTGGGCATGAAGACAAGGATTGCTACTATATCAAGGGATTGCGGTAAATACAACGAAGTCTAGGTCCTTCTCTTCAACAAGGGCTAGCTCCAACATCCAATAGGGTTTCCCCCTATGGCCATCAGAATTACCTGCCACCTTTGCTCAATACCCCTACTGTCCAAGGTATGTCAAATACGTTTCCGTCTCAAAATTTGTATACCCATGCTCATTCAGCCCCTCAGAGCTTCTACATGTGAACCTCCACCTCCATGCAGCAACAAGAGCAGAGACCACCTCGTCCCCCGTTTCGTCTGACTAATAGGCCCATCTTATGCTACAGATGTGGAGAATATGGGCATTACCAAAGTAAGTGTCCTTTACTTGAAGGGTCTCCTCCTTGCCCGACATTGTCCGGAGTCTAAGGACCGCTACAGTAAGGATTGTTCGAAGCAAAGGGCATCCTCATTTTCATGCCCAACTCAAAACCAACAAGAATTCACATTTCTGAAGATCAATTTGGTCGCAGTGAACACCACCCCTCAGCCATCACTTGGTACTCATACAGTTCGGCCACAACAAGTGGAGCCCGCTGGCGTACTCACTCGAGCACAAAAGCAGCTCTTGGTCTTAGCTTGCCAACATGTCCATCTCGTCCATCTCCACTTCCACAACCTAACCAAACTGACGAGCCCTTCATTGGTGTTAAGAGTAGGCCAGTCTCTATGTTTTGGACATTGATGGAGCCTTCTTAGAAGCAGTGGTTGACTTGGAACAGGTCAGAGTTCTAGAGGAAGCCCAGATTAAAGGAGCTAAGCCCACAACGGAAGCAATCTTGAAGAACACCTTTCAACAAGTGTCCCGTTATGAGATGCTCCGGCTAGAAACAACCCTCAAAAGTGACACCCTCTCAATCATTCAGTCTCTATACCCGGGTGCGGGGCCTAGTGGCAGGCATCTCCCTGTACAGCCTTCAGAGTCTTACATGATTTCTTCTCCAGCTGCTCCCCTCACCGACTACGAAAGTCCTCGTCTCACTGTGTCTATTCTTGGGCATCAATTCTCAGGCGTCATATTGGATGGTGGATCTGGGATCAATCTGATGCCATAGTTTACTATGTTGGCTTTACGTCTGTAGCCTACCCGCCCTGCTCCATTCACTGTTACATTGGCGGACCAGAGGACGGTCTATCCAGTGGGCATAGTAGATAAGGTGCCTCTGAAGGTACAAGACTTCACATTTAGCTTGGATTTTGTGGTGGTCAGTCTTTCCCAGGTGGAGGGAGGATTTCCTTTGCTTATTGGTAGACCATGGTTGCGGCATATTAAGGCACTTCATGATTGGGGAAACGACGCCATGTGGATACATACCCCTAGCTCCGCCATGCAACCAATTCGACTCGAAGGAGGTATGGATCCAATAGTTCATCACAGCTCGTTGTCACTCAATCCAATGAGTAGCCTATCCCACCTGATGGGTCTGATGAAGACATGTTGCAATGGTTGGAAGCTACCACATCGATGCGGTGCTATGTGGTCTCTATTCAAGCTTCACCTGTGCCTGTAACACTCTCTCTCTCGGCTCCTCAGCTGACACCATTGACCCAAGTAATACAGTAGGAAGTGTGCCATTCAAAGAAGCAGGTGTGTTAGTCCCTGATGACCATGATTCAAGTGTTCCTATGATGGAAGCCGTCAGCCTTGGTGAACCTATAACACATCACTGAAGGTGGAAGAAATCTCCTCTGCATGAGTTTGCCAACGTTCCACCTCGTCCTCTAACATCTCCCGGGTCTGACGCCCCGCCCACTCAAAAGCAATTTGCTGTGTCTGAAGACTTACCCTTCGAGAATCTTCCACCAGGATGGTTACAAGAGGAGTATGCGGAGTTTCCAATCGATCAAACACCAGCCCATGATGTCTCGAAGATGCAAGAGACAGCTCACTCTTCATCTTCTGAGGCACCCTCTTCAGCTACACCTCCTGACCCGATCAAAGAAGTCAATCTGGGCGATCTTGAGAACCCTCAGCACGTCCTCTTAGCAGCTTGGTTATGGGAGCATTGCGCGTTACTCAATTAGGTAGTTTCTTTTATACACTCTTTTAACGATGTTTTTGCTTGGTCCTACAAGGATTTGGAAGGGATCCCACCAGAATTGGGTGTCCAGACTATTCCTCTGGATAAAGGGGCTAAGCCTCTCAGAGGTTGTGTAAGCTCAACCCAAAGTATGCAGAGGCTGTCAGTCAGAGCTAGAAAAAATGTAGGAGGCAGGGATCATTGTAGTTGTGGAGCACTCTTGAGTGGTTGTCACCCATGGTAATAGCGCCTAAGAAGCAGTCCAATAAAATCCGTGTGTGCGTAGGTTACCGCACTTTGAGCAAGGTAACTATCCCAGATGGTTTTCCCACTCCTTTCGCTGAGCGTGTGCTAGAGGATGTAGAAGGGCATGTATTGTACAGTTTCATGGATGGATTCAGTGGATACAATCAGTTGGGCATCCATCCAGGTGATCATATTAAAACGGCTTTCGTCACTCCCTGGGGTATTTTCATCTACATTAGAATGTCGTTTGGGTTGAAAAACGCTCGACCTTCCTTCAATCGAGCAGTATATCTCATATTCTGTCCTTTACTTATGGATCATCTTCGCATCTTCATAGACGATTTTTTTACCTTCTCAGGTGCGCAATGTTCAACCCCAGTGGAAAATCTAGAGGAGCACCTCACTCAGCTCTTTGTCGTCTTCCTCAGGTGCAGAGGCACGCCTAAAGCTCAATCCTAACAAATGTCATTTTTTGGTCACTGAGAGCACACTTCTAGGCCATGTGGTATCTGCCAAAAGTTTAGCGCCTGACCTAGAGAAGATCGTGGCCATCTTGAAGTTACAACCTCCCATCAACCCGAAAGGTGTTCAGAGCTTTGTAGGCCACACAGGCTATCATGGCAGGTTTATACGAATGTATGCACAGGTGGCTGAACCATTGACCCAACTCACTAGTGCTATTGTACCCTTCCAATGGTCAAGACTTAAGGCTGAAGCATTTGCATGCCTCACTCACCTATGCTAGTGCCTCCCGATTGGTCTATACATTTTCATGTGCATACTGATGCCAGTCAACTGGCTGTGGGTGCTGTGCTGACTCAGCATAGTAAGGAGTACAACCTGGATCACCCTGTTCACTATGCAAGTCGCGTGTTCACCATAGCAGAGCGCAACTATAGCACCACAGAAAGGGAAAGTTTAGCTATTGTTTATGCTCTACAAAAATTTCGCCATTATTTATTAGGGGTCCACTTCACAATTATTATTGATCATCATGCCCTGTGTTATCTGCTTAATAAGCGGCAAGTTGCAGGTCGAGTATGGCGGTGGCTACTCTTATTTCAAGAGTTTGATTTCGAGGTGATACTCAGACCCGGCAAACATCATGTCCTTGCTGACCACCTGTCTCGCGTTCAAACTGTTGAAGCAGCTACAGGGGTTGAGGATGACTTTCCGATAGCAGTCTCTTTAAGGTGGATACCACTCCGGGATGGTACGGCGAGGTTTTGCATTTTCTATCTACTGGCTTGTACCCAGAGAACGCGTCTCCACTGCAGAAGAGACGACTGTTGTTGAAGTCTAGGCCATTCACTCTGATTGGAGGCCAACTCTACAAGTCAGGACTGGATGGTGTTCTGAGGCGGTGTGTCTCCCCGCATGAAGTTGAGTTTATTTTGGAGGATGCCCACAGTGGTCCCACTGGTGGCCATTACCCTGGTCACATTACCGCCCAAAAGATTCTACAGAGTGGTCTATGGTGGCCGTACGTTTTCCAGGATGCAATTGCCTATGTGAAAGTATGTGATGTGTGTCAGCGATGTGGACCTAAACCAAGCAAAGCAGTCCAACCGTCCTCTGCAGGTCTCTATGGCATGGCTGCCCTTTGAAAGATGGGGCATAGATTTTGTGGGTCCAATTGCTCAGCCGGCCCAACCAGGTAATCGGAAGTATTTGCTGGTGGCTACAAGTGGGTAGAGGTACTGGCAACAACTAATTGCACTGGCAATACTGTAGCCAAGTTTCTATATGAAAATATTTTGTGCAGGTTTGGATCTCCCCTGGAGATCACCAGTGATAGGGGCAGTCACTTTGTTAATGAAATGATTTCAACCTTGCTCGCCAATGTAGCAGGCTACAATGTCACTTTCACAAGACACAGTTACAGTTAGTACATTTGGTCTGGTCTGTTCACACTGGACGGACACTCTGGGCAGTGACACGTGGCAGGGATACGGCTGGTGGCCTAGTGGACATGTGGCCAGGTCACACTTAGCTGGCTGATATTTATGGGCCGTTGGTGGCTCTTTATGATTGTATCTATGAGTAGTAGCCGTTGGGTCATTATCATTATCTTATATTATCTGGTACGTAGTCGTCTAGTGGGAGTCTTACACAGAGCACTGCTTCACCATCCCTGCACATCTAGGCCTCGACACCCCATTTGTACCTGTGAGTCCTGGGCTGGAGTTGAGTGTGCTGCCACGCCAGAGTATGTACATGGTTCTTTGAGTTAGTCGAGTCCACATGTTCTGGTCCACTGTTCTGTCTCTGTTGCTATCCATTGTTTCTGTGTTTCATTTTGTTTGAGAGAGTTTCCATTTGTTTGAGTGAGATTGTCACGCACATTGCACTGAGGGGCACCCACACTGTAGAGAGCACGACACATTATCCGCGCTACAGGTGCTCTCATTTTGGCGATCACGGTGGGACCTCAACTGAAGTCTCACTCTGTTGAGTATCTGGTTTCTTGGCTTCGCCTATGCAGTCTGTTGGTCTGGTCCAGTTTCACCCTTGACAGCTTAATCTAGCTGGTCTAGTCTCTCGCCTTGTTGGTCTGGTCCTCTCTCGCCTTGGTCCACCCAGTACTCGTCGTGGTCTAGTCCTTCTCGTCCCTGGTCTAGTCCTTCCTCGTCCTGGTCCAGCCAGGTGGTCTAGTCACTCGCATTGGTCTAGTAGACTCTAGACCAATGTTCAACCAAGTGAAGGTTGTCTTGCCCAAGTGAAGGTCTTCTTGCCCAAAGCTTGGTGGGGTTGGCGGTTACTGCATGACACATACAAGGAGGTCTTTGGAGTGTCAAAGTGCACTACTGAGTCCTCTGAAGTACTACCACAGAGGACGTCAACCCTTGGTTTCCAGTAGAAGCATATTAACCCCATCACCCATACCTACTCATACGGCTACCTCCATTCCTTCGATCGGTTCTACATCCTCCAGGTCACCTTCTCCGGTAAGGCTCTCCCCCATTTTGTTACAGCAAGCTAGTGAGCAACAGACTCAGGAGCAAGAGGCCATGGAGGAGCTCACAAGTGTTCTGGCAAAGGTGAACATCAAGTTCCCTACCTTTAAAGGTCTCTCCGCAGAAGATGCAGACGACCATGCTCGGAGGTTTGTCTCTCTTTGCAGAGGTCGTGGCCTCAATAGAGAAGACGCATACCTGGTGCTCTTCCCGTCCACCTTGGATGGTCTTGCAGATAAATGGTACAGTCAGTTTGCTGAAAACCACTTTACTACTTGGACCATGTTAAGACAGCAGTTCTGTGAAGCTTTCCGACCAGGGGATTATCAAGAGAAGATTCTAGATGAGTTGGCCAACCTGTTGCTCCAGCCCAAGGAGACATTTGCAGAGCTCATGACCAGAACAAAGTCCCTGGTCGCCAAGCTGTCTCAGCAACCAGGGGAATTCATGGTGAAGAAGTGGGTAGAGAAGGCTCTGCCTAAGACTTCTCAACAAAAGCTCAGAGAAAGTCTCCGTCCTGAAGCCAGTCTGGAGGACTTTGTTGCTACTGCTACTAGAATAGAGGGAGCAAGAAGGCAATTCACTGACTCTCCTCAGTTAGATACTGCCCCTGTACTCATGGACAGTCCATCAGACCCCTTGACTTCTTTAAGAAGGGAACTGGAAGCCCTAAAGTTACAGCGGGCCCTTCACGAAGAGAGATCCTTCTCTCTTAGACAGGAGAAGCCTCCACATCAAGAGGCTTATGATCAACTTAAAAGAGAGTTAGAAGAGCTCAGGTCTCAGCAGGAGACTAAGGCTATGGTATGGTGTAGTTCATGCCGCTCTCCAGGACACCCTCCACAGGACTGTCCCCTTCGCTCTTATTGCCACTTCTGCGAAAAATCGGGTCATGAAGATAAGGATTGCTACTATATAAAGGGATTGCACAAAATACAGCAAAGTCTTGGTCCTACTCTCCAATAGGGGTTAGCACCAACATCCAACATGGTTTCCCACTACAACCATCCCAACTACATGCCACCTTTGCTCAATACCCCTGTTGTCCAAGGTATGTCAAGTACTTTCCCGACTCAAAGTTTTTATAATGCTAATGCCACCTCAACTCCTCAGAGCTTCTACACTTGAGCCTCCAACTCCATGCAGCAACCACCTCGTCCCCCGTTTCGTCCTTCCAATCGGCCCATACTCTGCTACAGATGCGGAGAATATGGGCATTATCAGAGCAAGTGTCCTTTCTTGAGGGGTCCCCTCCTTGTCGTCATTGCCCTGATTCGAAGGATCACTATAGTAAGGATTGTCCCACGCAAAGGGCATCCACGTCTTCAAGCTCGACTCAGAACCAGCAAGAATTCACCTTCTCGAAGATAAACTTGATTACTGTGAACACCATGCCTCAACCATCACGTGCTACTTATGTGGTTAAGCCACTGCAAGTGGATGAGCCTGCTGGTGTCCTTACTCGGGCACAAAGAGCAGCTCTTGGTCTCAGTCTGCCCACAAGTCCACCTCGCCAGTCCCCACTTCCTCAAGCTGGTCTATTTGACCCAAAGGACGAGTCCTTCAAAATTGCTCAAAGCAAACCAACTTCCCTGTTATCTGACATTGATGGAGCCTTCTTGGAAGCAGTGGCTGACTTGGAACAGATTAAGGTCCCAAAGGGAGCCCAGTTCGAAGGCGCCAAGCCCACAGCAGAAGCCATCTTGAAAAATACTTTTCAGCAGGTGTCACTATACGACATGCTAAGGCTCGACGCAACACTTAGAAGTGACACCCTGTCAGTCATTCAGTCTGTACCCGGGGGCTGGGCCTAGTGGCGGGCACCTCCCTGTACAGCCCTCAGAATCTTATTTGATTTCCTATCCATCTGCTCCCCTCACCGATTATAAAAGTCCTCGTCTCACTGTATCTATTCTTGGGCACCAGCTATCCGGCGTCATCGTTGATGGAGGATGTGGAATCAACTTGATGCCCGAATTCACTATGATGGCCTTAGGTCTAAAGCCTACCCGACCTGCTCCTTTCACTGTTACATTGGCGGATCAGAGAACAGTCTACCCAGTGGGCATAGTCGACAAGGTGCCTCTGAAGGTACAAGATTTCACTTTTAACTTGGATTTTGTGGTAGTTAATCTTCCCCAGGTAGAGGGAGGTTATCCCTTGCTGATTGGTAGGCCATGGTTGCGACATACGAAAGCACTTCATGACTGGGGAACCGACGCCATGTGGATACATACTCCTGGCTCTCCAATGCAACAAATTCGTCTCGAAGGAGGTATGGATCCGGTCGTTCAGCATAGCTCTTTGTCAGTAGAGTCCAACCCTGACTTGGAGCAGCAGGTCCCTCCGGATGGGTCCGATGAAGACTTACTGCAATGGTTAGAAGCTACCGCTTCGATGCCATGCTATGTAGTCTCTCTTCAACCTTTGCCCACAGATTCACCCTCTCCCCCTGATCCTACACCTGAAGCTACACCTGAAGCCAGTAATCCCAGTCAGCCAAGTGAGCCAGAACCAAGTGGACCGGTCTCTGGTGCCCATCCTTCAGAGGGTCCCTTAATGGAAACCATCGGTCTGGGTGAGCCTATAACCCACCATAGAAGGGGGAAAAAGTCTCCCTTGCAAGAGTTGGCCAACACCCCAACTCCTTCCTTAGCCTCTACCCCATGTGACTCTCCACCCATGCCGGAGCACTTTGAAGTATCTGAGGATTTACCATTTGCAGAGCTTCCATCAGGATGGTTGCAGGAAGAGTATGCTGATTTCAACATTGATCAGACGCCAGCTCATAATGTCCAGAAGCTAACAGAGGCGGCAAGGTCTTCTCTCCCTGATGCAGCCTCGCCCACTGCACGGCCTGACCCAGTCAGAGAGGTCAACCTAGGCGGCCTTGACAACCATCAGCCCATCTTGTTAGCCACTTGGTTATGGGATCACCCCGCTCTACTCGACCTGGTAATCTCTTTCGTGCGCTCTTTCAAGGATGTGTTTGCCTGGTCTTACCATGATTTGGAAGGAATCCCAGCAGAGCTAGGAGTCCACACAATTCCTCTGGTTGAGGGGGCTAAGCCGGTCAAAGGACGGCTTACAAACTGAATCCCAAGTATGCAGAAGCAGTCAAAATCGAGTTGGAAAAAAATGTAAGAAGCAGGTATTATTGTATCGCAGGTTTATACGTATGTATGCACAGGTGGCTCAACCATTGACCCGGCTCACCAGTGCTGTTGTTCCCTTCCAGTGGTCAACACCTGAGGCCGAAGCATTTGCATACCTCAAAAAACGCCTCACTGAAGCGCCTATTCTAGTTGCCCCGGATTGGGCCCTACCTTTTGATGTGCATACAGATGCTAGTCCGCTGGCTGTGGGTGTTGTGCTGACTCAGCCTAGCAAAGAGTTCAACTTGCATCGCCCTGTACATTATGCAAGTCGCCTGCTCACCAAAGCAGAGCGCAACTATAGCACCACAGAGAGGGAAGGTTTGGCTATAGTGTATGCTCTACAAAAATTTCGTCACTATTTGCTAGGGGTCCACTTCACAATTATTACTGATCACCATGCCTTGCGCTATCTGCTTAATAAGCCACAGGTCGCAGGTCGAGTATGGCGATGGCTCCTCCTATTCCAAGAGTTTGATTTTGAAGTGGTACTCCGTCCTGGTAAGCATCATGTAATGGCTGACCACCTCTCTCGCATTCACACAGTTGAAGAAGCTACCGGGATTGCGGATGACTTTCCAGATAGCAGTCTTTTTAAAATCGATACAACCCCGGAATGGTACGGCGAGGTCCTACAATTTCTATCTAGTGGGCTGTACCCAGAGAAAGCCTCTCCACTGCAGAAGAGGAGATTGCTGTTGAAGTCCAGGCCTTTCACTCTGATTGGGGGCCAGCTCTACAAATCGGGACCAGATGGTGTTCTGAAGCGTTGTGTCTCGCCTCATGAGGTGGAGCATATTCTGGAGGATGCCCACAATGGTCCCACTGGTGGCCATTACCCTGGTCACATCACGGCCCAGAAGATTCTGCATAGTGGTCTATGGTGGCCCTACCTTTTTAAGGATGCAATAGCATATTCTAAGGTTTGTGATGTGTGCGAGCGCTGTGGGCCGAAGCCAAATAAGCAATCCAACCGTCCTCTGCAGGTCTCGATGGCGTGGCTACCTTCTGAGAGATGGGGCTTGGACTTTGTGGGTCCAATATATCCCCCGGCTCAACCAGGTAATCGCAAATATCTGCTAGTGGCTACTGACTATGCAACAAAGTGGGCGGAGGTTCTAGCGACAGTAGATTGCACTGGCAATACAGTAGCCAAATTTTTATATGAAAATATTTTATGCAGATTTGGATGTCCCTTAGAGATCACCAGTGATAGGGGCTGTCATTTTGTCAATGACATGATCTCAACTTTACTGGAAAATTACAAGATTTTTCATCGCAAGTCGTGCTCTTATTACCCTAGGGCCAATGGGCAGGCCGAGAGCACCAACAAGGTTCTAATCGCACTCCTGAGGAAAGCATGTCACCTCCATCCAGCATCGTGGTCTCAGGCTGTGCACGGCACTCTTTGGGCATACCGCACATCTTTCAAAGCAACAACGAATCGCACTCCTTTTTAACTCGCTTTCGGTTTGGAAGCCATAGCTCCATTTGAGTTCAACTCCGGATCCCCTAGGGTGGGCAGTCTGCGTGCAAGTTGGGGCATGGAAGCGGCTTCTATATCCCGTCTTACCTTATTGGATGAAAGCCGCCTTTTAGCTTCTCATGCTCTGCAAGCGGAGCAACTTCGTCGCAAAGCGTGGCATGATCGTCACCTCAGAAAGCCGAAAATAACGCAAGGCACATTGGTGCTACTCTATCAGGCAAAATATTTGAAAAAAGCAAAGAAGCTTGTTCCAGCTTGGCAAGGGCCCTTCATGGTGGAAGAGATTCTGCCACAGGGGGTTGTCCAGTTAGTCACCCTGACAGGAGTTCCTTTGCCACTGGTCAACGGATCTAGGATTAAGTGCTATCACTAGTCCTAATCATATACAAAGCTAATGAGGATAGCCATCTCACCACCATATGATTATCAACTCCCAGCTAGGTATTTCTCTAGGGCTTACCATCTTCATCTCTTCTCCAACCTTCATCATGGCAGTTCTTATCTTGGAAAAATCCCCTTGTTGCACTGATGCATCATTTATTGTTCTGACTCTGTCTCGGCTACATTGTGTTCTTGTAATTTTCGAATTCAAGTCTCATTTAATAGCCATTTTGATTATGGGATAGTGTTGAAGATTAAAGCAGCTCAACTGCATCCCCCTTTTTCGTCTCTAACTTAATTTTATTCTCTATCTCTCACAGCATTTATATCTAGCTCTCTCTCTCCTCCTTGTGCCTTCCTTTTCTACCGCATTGTTCCCTTGCTCAATAAGTATCTTAGCATCTCTTAACCTGCCCCATGTTCTCTCCTCAGCTGTGTTCATTGGCTTAAATGAGTACCACATAACCTGCGGTAAGCATCGGCCCAGATTCTTAATTCCCCTCGCTTTTTCCCTTATCTCACCTCATCCTAACCATTCAATTCTCCCGCCCTTTTTCCACCTATTGAACCCCTAGACCTTCCCTCTCCAGCCTCACCCTCGCCCTTACCTATCCAGCCTTCGACCTCGTCCCCTACCTATCGACCCCTCGCCTCAGCCCTGCAATATTCGCCCTAGCCTACCCAGCACATAAAATTCGCCCCTACCCTATTTCTTTTTGGACTCGCCCCAGCTGGTAAAATTCGCCCCTACCCTCTATTCAATTCGCCCCTGCCTATTCTCAATTCGCCCACTCTCAAAATTCGCCCCTACCTCTCAGCACCCCTCTCGCCCCTACCCTCCCACTGTCGCCCCTACCCTCTCCCAGCACCCCTCTCGCCCCTACCCTCTAACTCTCGCCCTACCCTCTCCCACCAACCCCTCTCGCCCCTACCCTATACCCCTCGCCCCTATCCTCCCACTCTCGCCCCTACCCTCTCCCAGCACCCCCTCTCGCCCCTACCCTATACCCTCGCCCCTACTCTCTCCAGCACCCCCTCTCGCCCCTACCCTCTAACTCTCGCCCCTACCCTATACCCTCGCCCCTACCCTCTCCCAACAACCCCTCTCGCCCCTGCCCTATTTTTGTTCTCGCCCCTACCCTGTACCCACCCAATTTCGCCCCTGCCCTAAAAACAATTTCGCCCCACCCAATTTCGCCCCTGTCCTATTTTTGTTCGAATTTGCCCCTACCCTAAATTACTCGCCCCAGCCTAAATCGTTTTGCAGATTTTCCAACTTGGTCTGCATCTGACTGAGTGCTTTTCCATCACTTGTCTACTCAACTGCTCCGTTTGTCATCCATCCGACCTCACCATGGCAGGAGGTAGCAAGCAAGAGAAACAGCCAGAAGGAAGTGGCAAGAAAAAGGTAGAGTTGATGAGGAGGAAACCTCTTGTTGCACAATCAGAGAGCGAAGCAGAGGAAGATTCTGCAAGCAGCAGCAGCCATGAAATAGATGACTTTACCTCCAGTGACCCAAGTGATGAGAGCTAGAAAGCAGAATCAGCAGCATCTGATGATTCGGATGTAAATTCTGAGTCAGGTGCTTCCAGTGATCAGGAGGAACATTCAAAAGTGGCTCAGAAAAAAGAAAAGCAGCAAATCATCACTCATGAAATCAAGCGGCCTGCTTCTTCAAAAAATCGCACAGCATTCTCATTAAATTTTCATATGCAGCAACCTCGACCATCTCTCAGTGAGGTGCTTTCGACTGCTCAGCTACGGACTCTGGGCCTCACAGCATTGGCTGATGCAAATTTACCTAATACAGTTCTAGCAGAACTGATACATCAACTGTTGAAAGACTTTCCAAAGGTCCGGGGCCACAAGCTAACAGCTACAAGGCTTGGCCAAGCCATGGGTATGACCACCTTTCCAGCTGTGAAGTCTACTACTTGCACTTTCTCCTTGTTGTCCAAGGATGCGACAATTTAGGCATGTCAAGAGCTATTGAGCTCGGATCACGCAAATTATGAGCGAAACAGACGGCTTCTCGCAATCTTCAGGTATTACTTTCTGGCTCGGGATGCCAACGAAGACAAGGTAAAAACAGATCTTCTCACTACATTCTCCCACTGCGACGGGCTATACTGTTTAATCCACACTATCCCATGTGGATTCCACCAAATTCTCTTCAGCTCTTTGCAATCTAGGGCTAAAAGATTTCGGGCCCAAGTGCAGTCTGTGCAGTTAAGTTTTAAATGGTTTGCGGCACCTCTCTTGGCATGGGTCATAAACATACCTATTAACATAAATGAAGTGGATGAGGAACAGGGAACCTCGAAAGGGAAAAGGAAAACTGTGAGCATGCAGGTTGACCCCACAACATAGTTACAGGGGACGGGGGGGACGGGCCCTAGGGCCGGGGGACGGCCGTAACCGGGCCGGTAACGGTTGGGAACGCCGAGGGACGGACGGAAAACGGGCCGGACGGGCGGGTCGCAGGGGGGACGGACCGGGGACGGCCGGGGCCGGACCTGGGTCGGACGGATCGGACGGGGACGGCAAGGGTCGGCCGGGGTCGGATTCAAAAAATGGCCGTTTTTGACCGTTTGCAACGGCTCTTTGCAGCCCCAACTGCCATATTTTTTAAGCCTTGGCCCTTGGGAGGCTATAAAAGGCTCCCTTGGGCCTCTTAATACTCATAGTCTCAATGCTCAATGCTCATTCCATTTCCCTCAAGCTCAAGGCTCAAGTTTGAACTTTGAAGCTCTCCTCTCCCTCTTCTACCCACTTTGAAGCTCTCCTTTACTCTCTCTCCACACAAGCTCTCCTCTAACCCTTCTAACTTCTAAGCTCTACTCTCTCGAGTCTCTCCACCATCATGTCATCTCAAGCCAACTCCACTTCTCAAGCCGCTTCTTCTCGAAGGAGGCCCACCGTGCAAACGTGGTCGTGGTGGGATGAAGTCGACTTTAGCTCGCGTGGCAAAGGTGGCGGTGCAAGACCATGGACGTGCAAGCTATGTCCATACAAGAGATCGGGTGGTTCAAACAAAGTGCGAGCCCATCTTCTTCATGAACCCGGTCACGAGGTGAAGTTTTGCCCTCATGTAGCTCCCAAGAAGAGGTTGGATCTTCTTGAGAAACTCATCGTGTATGAGGTTGCGGAAGCGGCCAAGAGGGGCCGTTTTGTTGCCGTTGATCCCTCCGCCACGGCGACACCGCGAGAGCAAAGGGAAGCCAACCTTGACGACATCTCTCGAACCTTCAAGAGCCATGGATCTACACCGTCCTCTTCCCTTCCGCATTGCCAAACCACTCTCAACGAAAATTGGAATCCTAAATTGAAGGAAGAGGTGGATAGGTCGGTTGCCCGATTCTTCTTCCTCGACCACATTGCCTTCCATGCTTCGCGGCGAGTTTCCCTTGGCATATACACATTGCAATCTTCCATTTTGTATTCATAATGGGTTATAATTTCTCGACTCTCCATACTAACGCAACATGCTCTATTTTGTGTGGATAGGTCTCCATACTTTCGAACCATGGTTACGAAAATAGGGGAATATGGCTCCTCTTATGTGCCACCTTCATCGGAGAGGCTTCGCACCACCCTCCTTGACAAAGAGAAGCTTGCCGTGGAGCAAGCGGCCCAAGCAACAAAGGATTTGTGGGAGACCAATGGCGTCTCTCTTCTTGTAGATGGATGGAGCGACACCCGCAAGCGGTCCATCCACGGGGTGGTGGCCTACTCTCGGGGGGAGATGTACTTTGTGGAGTCACATGATGCATCTGATAGTGGCAAGGCCGCCGAGATGCTTGCTGCGGAGTGGACAAGCACCATAGAGATCACCGGCCCGGAGAATGTCCTTTGTATGGTTGCAGATGGAGAGGCGTCAAATAGGGCAGCCGGAGCTATCATTGAGGGCATGTATCCCAGCATCCATGTCACATTTTGCATGGCACATTGCCTCAATAACCTCCTCAAGGACATAGGGAACTTGTCATGGATTTCACCCACCATTGGTGACGCCTCTCGAATTGTCTCCCTTGTGGTCAACCATCAAAAAGTGCGCCATGAATTCTCAAAGAGGAGCCACTTGTCTTTGCTCAAATATTCAGAGACAAGATTTGCATTCAATTGGCTTATGCTAGGCCGCTTGTCTACATGTGGCGGAGCCTTAAGGGGCCTCTTTCTCAGTGATGAGTTCCAGGCCATGCCGGAGTCTACATCAGCAGTAGGATTGAAAAGCCGAGAATGGGCCGACGACGCCGCTTGGTGGGAGGAGGTGAAGACTCTTGACGCCATGGTCAAGCCTATTCTACACCTACTTCGAGTGGTGGATGGCTTGCAGCCATGCATTGGCAAAGTCTACGAAGCCATGGATCGGATGATAGAGGCACTTGAGAAGCTAGTGCCTGACCCTGTTCAGCATGCGGAGATTCATGGCTTGTGTGAGTCGAGGTGGAATGGATACTACTCTCCACTTCATGCGGCAGCTTATGTGCTTGATCCTGAGTTTCAAGGAAGGCGTCAAGAGACCGACAAGGAGGTGAGCAAAGGATGGCGGCTTGCATTGGAGCGCCTTGAGCCTAGCAGTGACATTAGGCGCAAGATTAGAGACGAGCTACTCAACTACAGGCAAAAGAAGGGCTCCTATGGATGTGTAGATGCACAGCTTGATCGCAACAAGATCGGCTCGGTTTTGTGGTGGGAGGACTATGGAGGAGATGGCCCACATTTGCAGCGCTTGGCTGTTCGTGTCCTTAGCCAAGCATGTACCACTAGTTGCTTGGAGCAACTATGGAGTGTGTACAGCCACATTGCCTCTAAGAAGAGGAATCGCCTTGGGGTTCAGAGGGCCAATGATTTGGTGTTTGTGAGCGCTAACTTGCGCATGCTTGCCAAGAGCGTCACACACAAGGCAGATCCTTTCACTGAGTGGGAGATGGCACAAGAGAATCCATCTATGGCCGATACTCTTTTGGAGGAGCTAGAGGAGGATTTCGAGCCTCAATGTGAGCCTCCCGAGCCGGAGCCCTCATACGTTGCTGACGACCTCGACTACGACGACGATGTGGAGATTCAGCAGGCGAGCACTTCTTGAGTTTGATGATCATTGATCACTCGACTCTCGAGTCTAGACTCTTGAGTCTACGACTCTACCTACTACATAGCCCTTTGTACTTTTTGTTATCCTTGAGGCCTCAGGCTTGTCCTAAGTCCTTTAGGCTTTTTGACTCTTGAGCCCTTGTGGCATGCACTTCTCATTTTGTATCGATCGATCATCGATGTTTTATTAGCACATTTCAGCCTATATGACTCATGTTCTTTGGTCTATTTAGTGTAAATTTATGGTCAAAGTGATGCTCTATGCGTGTGGCATGTGTGTAGGTCAAAAAATGCCAAAAAAACTCTCTTTTTTTTTTGCCGTTCCGACCCCCGTCCCCGTTTCCTGACTTTTGCCGTCCCGACCCCGTTCCCGACCCCGACCCGCCGTCCCATGTAACTATGCCCCACAGTCACCAAGAAAAAGAAGATCAAGGCGAAAGTGGTGAAGGATACAGTGAAGTCCTTACTCTCCTTGCCAGTTTCTGAGAGCCAGCAGACTAGGGTACATCTTCAGCGTCATACGTCTATTTCTACACCTGGTTCTGCTGTGCTGGCACCAGTGTCTACTGCCGCTCCTCAGGACAGGATGGTCACTTCACCTATACAGGATCCTCTTCCTTCTTCTCCAATCTTCACTCATACACCGGTCAACATATCTCTCGCTCCACCTACAACAACAATCTCCGAGACACCTACTACACCAACTGTACCTACTTCTAGCTCGCCGGCTGTGCCACATGTGCGCCCTCAGTATCACATCCATGTGAGGGATCTTCAAGTAGGACCGATTCCACTTCTGTGTTTCAGCTTTCAGAGAAGTTACTTCAGGACTCCAGAGCTGCTATTACCACCATCGAGCTAGGCGCGGAGCAGCTAGCTGCAACCCACCAGCATCACTCCGCCACATACGCAGCTATGGAGGGATCTCTGCGAGTTGCCGAGAGTGCCATCGCAGATCGAGATGCAACGATTTTTGCACTACAGCAGGCATTGAAGATAAAGTCGAGGATTATTGATGACCTAAAAGCACAGGTGTAGGGATTTCAAGAAATGCTTATGTATGATAACAGGCCTACCCAGGCTCCTGTGGGATATGGATGGACTGGGCCAGGGATACAGGTCCAGAATCTAGCAGGCTTTGCAGCGCGAGCAGGTCCCTCTCAGCCCTCTTAGCAGTTCATGGGACACTACCAAACAGGTCCCTCTCAGCCCTCTCAGCAGTTCATGGGACACTACCCTTCCAGTACTTCACTCAGCAGGGGTCTCAGGTCCAGATGCCACACATGCAGAGCCAGATTGTTCCTTGCTGTGACGGTGTCGCTGGTGTGCACTGCCATGGGTGTGTTCACTTCAGGGCAGGTGCTTCCATCCGCTGTGTAGCAGATGGCTGCTACAACCACAGGAAACCAGGTTATGCAGAGCAGAGTACAACAACCGCATAGTTACACAATCGATCTGATGGCTCCTCCCGATCCGGATACTTCTGGAGCAGCAGTGGCGACGACACTTTCCCTTGGGTGACAGGACTATGCTCTTACCCCACCTTTCATTGTACATATAGTTACTTTTGCAGTTTCATTCAGTTTTGACTCACCGAGACGGTGACCAGTCTTGTTGCGGGCAACCTGTAGCAGGCTACAGTGTCACTTTCACAGGACACAGTTACAGTTAGTACATTTGGTCTGGTCTGTTCACATTGGACGGACACTCTGGGCAGTGACACGTGGCAGGGATACGGCTGGTGGCCTAGTGGAAATGTGGCCAGGTCACACTTAGTTGGCTGATATTTATGGGCCGTTGGTGGCTCTTTATGATTGTATCTATGAGTAGTAGCCGTTGGGTCATTATCATTATCTTATATTATCTGGTACATAGTCGTCTAGTGGGAGTCTTACACAGAGCACTGCTTCACCATCCCTGCACATCTGAGCCTCGACACCCCATTTGTACTTGTGAGTCCTGGGCTGGAGTTGAGTGTGCTGCCACGCCAGAGTATGTACATGGTTCTTTGAGTTAGTCGAGTCCACATGTTCTGGTCCACTGTTGTGTCTTTGTTGCTATCCATTGTTTCTGTGTTTCATTCTGTTTGAGAGAGTTTCCATTTGTTTGAGTGAGATTGTCACGCACATTGCACTGAGGGGCACCCACACTGTAGAGAGCACAACACATTATCCGCGCTACAGCCAACTACAAGATTTTTCACCGTAAGTCTTGTTCATATTACCCTAGAGCAAATGGGCAGGCTGAGAGCACCAATAAGGTTCTAATAGCCCTTCTGCGGAAAGCAAGTCTTCTCCATCCAGCGTCTTGGGCTGAAGCTATCCACGGCACCCGTTGGGCATACCGAACTTCTTTCAAAGCCACAACCAATCACACCCCATTCAATTAGCTTTCGGTTTGGAAGCAATAGCACCCTTAGAATTCAACTCAAGATCTCCGCGAGTAGGGAGTCGGCGTGCCAATGGTCGGCATTTGTCTTTTGTCTCTACCTTTTGGATGAAAGCCGAAGATTGGCTTCTCTGGCTCTGCAAGCAGAGCAACTTCGTCGCAAAGCGTGGCATGATCTCCATCTCCCTAAGCCAAAAATCATGCAAGGATCACGAGTGCTACTTTATCAAGCTAGATATTAGAAAAAAGCAAAGAAGTTGGTTCTAGCATGGCAAGGACCATATAATGTGCAGGAGATTCTACCCCAAGGGGCCGTACAATTATCCACCCTAGACGGAGTTCCGTTGCCTTTAGTCAATGGGTCTAGGATCAAATGCTATCATTCTGTAAGCTGACGGTCAAGGTTCTAGAATCAAGTGTTGATCTTACTCGTGGCCTCCTCAACCCTAAACTTGATCTTGATGTTCCCCATCACTATCTCATACCCTCTCCTGCTTTGGTAAGCATGCTTCTAGATTTTGTAAAACTCTCTCCTTCACTCTGTGTTAGTATCTCATGTACCCTCGCATCCTCTCCTTCGGCTACTCTGGTGAGCATGGTCGTATTACAGTTGATCACTCTTGTTGTGGTTCACTTTGAGGTCCTAAATTGTTGTTGGTTGTTCTTCAATTAACTCTGTTCACTTCGTTGACTTTGTTTGGCCTACCCACTATCTCAACCTGACTAATGCAATATTAAAACTTCTGATGATCTCTGGCGTCCTCACATGGTACTAAGTTCTTTTTGCTATATATATAAGTCTTTGTGCTCTTCATTTGGGTATCTTGTGGGTGTGCCATTTACATATTCATTAGATATTTAACTTCGCATTTTCATCTTCCACAGATTCTCTCAATGAGTTAGATTACCTTATTCTCTGCCAAACTGTTAATCTTCCCATGTTATTGCTGTTGTTGCTCGCCCCTTTGCCTGGTTGATGCTTCTAGTACTCACACATGCTGGCCTTGCCTTCGCCCTGCTAGGATGGCCTCGCCCTTGGTTCGCCCACATGGCCTCGCCTTCTCCCATGCGGGCCTCGCCCTTGGTTCGCCCTTGCAGTGCCGGACCTCGCCCTTGTTGAACTCGCCCTCAGTGCCGACCAATCGCTCGCCTTGGCTGGCCTCGCCCTCGCCACTGCTAGCCTCGACCTCCCCTCGCCTATGAAGGCCTCGCCCTCGTACCTGTTGGCCTCGCGCTCGCCCTCAACCTTGCCATGATGTCTCCACGTAAGTTTTCTTTTTTCCAAGAAAAAGATCCTTCTATTAGTTAATGAAACTGCCCATAGGGCTACAACCACCTCTTCAAGAGAGGGCTACAACAACCATGATGGGAAGACTCTCCCGATGAAACACAGTATATGTACAATGAGGCTAAATCAAGAAATGGGGGGAGGCAAGAGCCACACAGGTGGATGGTAGTGCCATCTGAGTACACCCTGGGCCATGGTGAAAAAAGGCCCAGGACGCCAAAGTCGAAGGAAGGCCTCTCTGCGCTCCCTCATGCGGTCGGAGCTGCCCTGAAGCCTCTCGAGCTGTCCTCTGAGGGTGTGGATCAGCTCTAACCAAAGATCGCGAACAGTCTCTGCTGGTGGTACAGGGCGAGCCTTAAAGAAGCGGAAGCAACGGGCCCGCCAGATGAACCAGAGTGTCTGGCCACTGATGAGCTCCCATCACTCCTCTCTCTCGCTGCACCACTCCTGTGGAGTAAGCTCTGTGGCAGGCTGGACTGTAGGTCTCCCCCCTTGCATCACTATCATCCTGCAGGTGGAAGATAGCTCAAACTGAAGTGCCGGGCCCGTGAGAGTGGACCAAGCAGCTGCCCCCCAAGTGTACTGCCGAGCTGTGGAAAGAGCAGGCATCAGCCAAAGAACACAAAGCCACACCTGTTGTGCCAAGGGACAGTCCCAAAGACAGTGATGTTGACTCTCCATAAGATGGTCACAAGCTGCGCATGCGGCCGAGAGACCACTAATGCACTAGCCAACTCCCAACTGCTGTATCTCTGTGTGCGACCAGCCATTGAAACAAAGTGACTCGCCTCGGCTGTCCGGAGTCCCACAACCTCTCCCAAAAAGCTGTCAAGAACTCAACTGTGAGACCCTCCTCCTGTCAATGAGGTGCTGCAAAGCAGGGCGAGCCTCTCTCTGTGCTACCAGTATGTCGAACAGTGTACTGAAAGAAAGGGACACCTGGGTGGTCTGCAAAAGAGAAAAGATTCCTCCAAAGCCACTCTCCAGGATCCCACTGTACTCGTGCCAGTGGACAACACTCCTAAGCCCACGGTCTCCAGTGTCCAGTCTCAAGGGCAGCTGGGTCAGGATCGATGACACAAGTCCTCCCACAGATGCCCACCACTTGGATCCTCTGAAAACAACACTCTACCACCTGCGGGGCCTCTACTGCAACTCGCTGTAAGCGTCCCTCGCCCTGTAACTCGAAAAACAGGGAGGGAACAGTCTCTGAGCAAGCCCGAACTGAGATGAGAACTTCCAGTCGCGTGAAGGCTCCCATCCATCTGGGCGCTGTTGACTCGAGAGGTGTGAGCCACTCAGCTGGAACTGCCTTTGAGATGTCTTGACACATGCTCTGCACCCTCTCATGCCCTGAAGCTGAAAGCCGTGCAACTCCCATGACAAGTTTGAAAACTGTAACCAGTCACCTAAAGAGCGTGCTAGACCCGCTGCCATGGGACCCCAAGAAACATGAGGCCCACTACCAACCAAGTGGCCTCTCTGAGTGCTAACCATGGGGTTCCAAACAAGGGGCTATCGTAGGCGCTCCTCTGTGCAAGTAGGCTGCCGCTGCTCCAGGCCTCGCCGCAAGTGTTCCCAAGATCGAAGCAAACCCACAGCGAAGCGGTCCTCCAGTCTCCTGATCAAACCAACTCTGCGCACCTCTGTGAAGATCCATGTGGTCGAAGGTTGCCAGGGGCCTCCTGCCTGAGGTACCCTAGCACGATGCCGCTGTAGCAAGAACTCCTTTCAGGGCTCCTCATATGGAAGAAGTCCTCGGACGATGAACTTCCCAAGAAGGGCTCTGCTGTGCTGTGCTGGGTCGATGATCCCAAGCCCTCCCTGTGAACAAGGAAGAGTGATGACCTGCCAAGCCACTTTGGTGCGGGCTGTCGGAGTGTCACACCCTAACCAAAGGAAGTTCCTGATCAGCCTCTCTACCTGGCTGATACAAGTACTCGAGAAGATCCAGCAAGAAGTGATGTACCACATAGTAGCCAACAACACCTGGTTGGCCACTACACTCTACCAGCCAAAGAAAGTTGTGCGGAGCTCCAATGTAACAACTTCCTCCTGATAGACAAGAGGAGGGGAGCAATCTGTTGCTCAGGAGACAAATCCAAACCAACCTGACAGCCCAAGTATCGAGCTGCAGTCCCTGGGGGGATCCACCTAAGACCCTCACCTGGCATCGAATCGGATACAAGAGCACTACCAACCGAGAAAGCCATTGTCTTTCTCCAATTGATCAGTGCACGAGATGCACAACAGAAGGTCTCAAGAGCCTACTCACAATTGTGGAGGTTGGCCTCCTGGCCATCCAATTACAAGGCTGAGTCGTCAGCAAACCCAGCGTCCAAGAGCTCACTAGGCCCGTAGACCAACCTGCTGTGACACCAAAAACGTGCTCATCGCCTCAGCATAGAACAGAAAGAGGAATGGGGCAAGAGGACAGCCCTATCTGACCAAACGTGTGAGCATGAAACGATCACCCCTACCTCCTGACAAAAGTACCTGACTGTGTGCTCGTCTATCACAGCTGACACCCCTCTGATCCAAGCATCTGAGAAGCCCATCCTGCGTGGAGTGCCCTCCAGAAAGTCCCACTCAACTCTGTCGTAGGCCTTCTCAAAATCGAGAAGAAGAATCACCAGATCCTCACCACGAAGCCGTGCTAGGGCAAAAGCCTCCCAAAAAGTAAAGATGTTGTCAAGGATACTCCACTCCTTGACAAAACCTGTCTGAGTCTCATGTATAAGGCTCTCTAGAAGTGGTTGGATCCTCAAACTCAGAGCCTTGGCAAGACTTTTGTAGGCTGAGTTGGGGATGGTGATGGGGCGCCACTGTCGAATCTCATCCAAGTAGCGACCCTCCTTGGGAATGAGGTAGATGAGACCCTCACTTATGTTGTCAGGCATCTCTCCTGTGTGCAAGATGTATTGAAAAGCACTACAGAGATTTGGGCCAAGCAAGTCCCAGTACACCAAGAAAAAACTGGGAGTCAAGCCATCATCACGTGGACAACTACCATGGCAGAGTGCACAAGAGCCGTGTGCAACTCCTCAAGCTGAAGTGGCAGCTCAAACCTCTGACGCATCTCCTCAGTCACAAGGCAAGGCATCTGTGCCCACACCTACTCTCTGCATGCATCCTGACGCTCTAACTGAGGCTCTGCAGACAGTACCTCACGGTAGAAGTCAGTAGGAACTGCACGCATGTCCTCTGGCTCAAAAGCAACTGACCCATCGGGTCTCCTTAACTAACTGACCTCGGCATGCGTATGCCGAGGTCCCACTGCCTCGAAGAAAGCACCAGTCACTCTGTTACCCACCTGTGTCCACTGAGATGCCAGTCGATGGAAAGCATACTCATGGCGCCGCTCCTCTGTGCTAACAAGCTCCTGGCGAGCCGACTATAACTGCTCCTCCAACCAAGGACTGTCTGGATGTTGCTCTTGCATCCTCTGCAAGGAAGCAATGCCCCGCCTAAGACGCGGCTCCTCCTCTCTCGCTGCAGCCAGGCGAGCCAACAACTCAGCTGAGCTAGTCCCGAGGCCACTCTGTCAGCAAGAGAATCCTTCATGTCCAAGCTCTCTGTTCAGAGAGCCTCTACTCGCTCTCTGAGTGCAGAGTCCAGCAAGACCCTCTCAGGGATGCGAAGCATCGTGCTCCCCCTCCTCTATCTATCTGCCACTGTGAAGATCACTGGTGCATGATCCGAGAAGGAAGTCCCTGCCAAAATGCCAATTGTCCCACCCAAGTCACAGGAATGGTCATTAGTATAGAAGCGATCTATCCGCAATAGATTCACTCCTCCCACTCTGCGGTCCGAATGAGAGAAGGCCAGGCTCTTTGGGGGCCTCACAAAGCTAGAGTGTTGCCACACATCCCAAATCCTCAAAGTCATACAAAACCTCTCCCAAGCTGCCAGCTCAACTCCATGCACAGTAGCATGGCTACCACCAATCCTGTCAGAAGGGTCCTCCAACATGTTGAAGTCACCCCGTATGCACCACTGCTCTGCCTGCGGCAGAGACTCAACAATGTGTGACCAAAACTGTGCTCGTGCACTTGCCACATTGGGCGCATATATGTTGAGGAAGCCCACGAGGCAATCCTAAACTTGCATAGTGATCCATTGAGCCTTGCTTGGCACAATAATCCCTCTGCCCACAATGGTCTGCTGCAAAGAATCCGCAATAGTCATACATACCCCACCCTGGATGCCTCCAGGTCCAAAAGCAGCTGACCAAAAAGTATCATATCGTCCAAGCAAGAGCTGACCACAACGTCTAATGCGGCTCTCACACAGATGATGCTCTTGTAGCATAAGGAGATCAATCTCGCCTGCCACAAGGCAACAGTGAAGCTCCGGACGCGGTCGGCCCCTCTTGACGCTGAAACTGGGGCCCACCTAGACCCTGCACGTTCCATGAGACGATCCTCATGGGGAGCGAGAGAGAACAGATCCTGCGCATCAAATAAACGTGCTATCTCGAGGCTGGCTTGGATGGGGAGTAATCCGCATCCGAGCGTCCTCTAGATAGGCGTGACTACAAAGAGTGCCTGGCCGAAGCCCAAGTAGACCGAGCCGTGCGTAAAGCAACCTCCTCTGTCGAGGAGTCCTCATAAATGTGTACATAGCATGGCGAGCACTGCGTACCAGCAAGGAAGTGAACCACAATGTGTCTACATCCTGCTGCATCTGGAGGGGTCACCGCAAACTTGGCCAATGGCCAGAGAGTCTGCAGCATGTCTGTAACTCCTAGGTCTCCCATGTGGTGAGAGAACTCTAGGGCCTGTGTATGCAACCACTCTAACACTGAGTCGAGAGTCCGCTCAGTCTGGTCCCTGCCACAAAGGGGAAAAGAGAAGCCAACCGTTGGATCCAAGGCCTCTATCCCCCTAGCTACAAGGAACAGAACATGAACCCTGAACCAGACTGCCTCATGGTCTGGTAAGGAGTCACCGAGAAAGCGTGTAAAGTCATAGTCAAAGAAGTCCCATCGGCGCGGAATATCAAAGCTCGTAGACCACGAGGGACTGCTGCAAAGGGAGACGTCTGTACCTGTGAAGGGGGTCGCAAGAAAGGCTGTCCCCGACTCCTGACAAAGCTGCTGTCGCGAGATCTCCTAGCAACCCGGGATGGCCCTGCCTCTTGGGGTGACTGTGGAACTGGAGCGGAAGGTGGGGGGTGTAGGAGCAGGGGGAGGTGGGGGAGGGGAAGTGGGGGAGAAGAGGGGCGAGGGGGATCAGCAAAGGTAGAGAGGCGAGGAGGAGAGGCGGCGGGGGGGGACTCTGGAGGAGGGGTGGCTGTCGAGCGTGAAGATGAGGTGGAGGCTGGAGCAGGGACCTTGTCCTGCTCAAGAGGACCGAATCGGTTCCCCGTGGGAACCCACTGTTGCTGGGCAGACACCTTAGGACCACCCTGAGTGCTAGGCTGTCGTTGTGGCCCTTGCCGTTGTCGACCATAAACCTGCTGCCATCCCTGCTCCATTGGAGCCCCAAGCTCGGAGGGTGGCTCTGCCTGTGTGCTTTGTGTCTCTGCCTCTGGCTGGTGGCCAGCCCTTGCAGGCTGGGGCTGAGTCTGTGGTGTAGGTTGTGGCCTCCTCCGTGGACAGGCCTTCGCAAGATGGCTCATCTGTCGACAAATGAAGCACTCGTTCGGGAGACGTGAGTACTCCATGCTTTGTCTAAACCAACCCCCACTCACTCGAGGAAGGAGGATGACCTTCGGGAGAGTGTGTGTGTCCCTACCCAGAACGCGAACTGAGGGAATGCCGGCCGCCTTGGCAGCTACTGAGGCTGCTGTGCGAGGTGTCTCTAGGACAGTCCCAATCGTTGAGCCTATCCTGGACAAAAGTGGTAGGTACTCCCTCCGCAAACCAGGAAAGCAGATGGAGATGGGAATGTCCGCCTCCTCTACCAAGACATCTGAAGAAGGGTCAAAACCATGTCTCCACTGTCGAAAGTGGGCTCGAGCTGCTCGGATGGTCAAGGGGCTCATGGCTCCTTGGACGCCATCTCGGAAGTCTCAAACTCGATTTCATAGTAGCCTCGTCCGAGAATCTGAACGTCCAAGATCTTGCCCACCTCTGCGAGAAGGCGGGCTTGGAGAAGGTCACCGCTCTCCTTTGCTAGGTCTAGTGCCGAGAATATTGCAGATGACAGAAGTCGCCTGCAAGCGCTCTACTTCTGCGGCTAGTCTTGCTTGCTCTGTTGGTGAAAGAGCAAGTCAAATGGTGGGCTTAGCGGGTAGGGCAGCGGCGAAGGCTGGCGGGATTGGGAGACGGGGTTGAGGCAAAAAGCGGAGCGGTAGGCGGGCAGGGCAGCGGCGAAGGGTGGGCAGGGTGACAGGCGGGCAAAGGGCAGCAAGCGGGCAGAGGGCAGAGGGAGAGGCGGGCGGGCTGGGCAGCGTGTTGGAGGCAGCGCGCAGCAGGTGTGGGCGGGGAGGGCAGGGGGGAAGCGGCAGCGACGGCGAGAGGGTGGGTGCGGCAGCAGCAGCGAGCAGCGGGTCGTCTTCACTAAAGGGCCCTTTTGGGGTTCATATTTTTCCTAATGCTATGAATGCTCGACCGTCTCTACGTAAGTAAAAAAATAAAAGAAAAATCTGATCGGGCTTTTATTTTTACCTCACCTTAGCTAAAGATAGCCATCCAGCATATCAAATTCAGCCCGCAACTCATGTCACGCACGTTCTCTGCAAAATGTTTTCAGCCGAGCTGCATCCCACAAAAATCAACTTCTATCGCCAAGCTTCCTCTCTCTCCATCCTCTCTCTCCAGTGCCAAGATTTCGCCTGGCCAGGCTTCCTCTCTCTCCAGCGCCAGGATTTCGCCAGGCTTAATTCTCTCTCCGTGCTCCTTGAAACTGGAAGCTTTTGAACAGAGTTAAATTCAAGCTAGACCTTGCTTCATGTATTTGGGTGTGGTTGAGAACATGTATCTGGGTGTGGTTTAAGGAGCTCTACTCAGTTGCGGAAAATAGTTGTATCTGTATCAAGTGTGTCATTAATTGCAGACTAAAGTTACAAACAAATTCTCTGGTACATTTCATCAATATGGTTTGTACTCAAAATCGAGAGCAGCACCTCTAGTTTGAGCAAGAGTCCTCTGCCTCCTTTGGGGATAGCAGTGAGAGTAAGTCAGACTATGCCCCGAGTTCAAAGCAACCATCTGAGTAATCTTCCGACGAAGACTCACCCCAATCAGTCACTCCTGGCAAGGTCACCACTCTCCAGGTGCCCACCGCCCTTCTGGTGCCATCTCGAAGGTACCCTTACTAATGATCTATCACTTATTACAGACGCCCAACCCAGTACTCAAAAGATGTGTTCTCTCAACAGCAGTTATTACACCTGGGTCTCAAAAATCTAGTTTAGGGCGACGTGTCCTGCACAATTTCCAATACTAAGGTGAGTGCCCTTCTACTTACTTTTAGAGGATATTGGGCATGCGATGGGGATACTGAATGTGCTTGCACCTTTGCCCACCACTTAAACCTTCTCCAATCTCTCCCCTGAAGACACTGCTAATGCCTGCCAAGAGCTGTTGCTGCACTCACATGCGGACTATCACAGGAATCTGCAGCTGTACTCCATTTTATAGTACTACTTTTTACTGCACCGGAAAGAGCAATGGTTCCTTCCTCTCCAGTAATATGTGATGCATTTTTTTGTCTCTGCCACTGTCTGTCGTATCCGTTTCACCATTTGCTCTTTAAGGCGCTGTAGGACAGGGCAAAGCGATTTCGGTCTCAATGGAAAGGAAAAGCGGAGAGGTTCAATTGCTATGCAGCCCCTATTATGTATTGGATAGTTTAAACTATGTAGCAGAAAGCAGATGCAACATCTGTTCTCACTCTGCAAGATGATGCCAAGGCCGATCCAAAATATCCAAAGGGAAAGGCACTTTACGCAAGAGGGCTAAAGTACAAAAGGATTCGATGGAAGAGCTAGCAACACTACCCTTCTCTGAATCACAGGTTAAAATCTCTGACGTCAATACCGCAAACCCAAGGGTTGTGAGCATGACCACTTTTGTGGCCACCTCTACATTTACACCACTTATTGTTAGTAGTGTTGCAGGCGCCCAAACACACGGTCCAGTTGTGTCGGCAGTACCACCTACTACGACTCCTACTACTACTCATAGTGTAGGGACACATAGGAGTACTGCAGGGACACCTAGCTCTGGGCAACCTGACATGTTTGCCAACTTTGCGCCTCAGGTTGACAGACTTCTAGATGCGGACAGAAGAGCGATTTCAACTATTATAGATGCAGCTCTCCTTGCAAGGTACTAACGGTCTGCATCGCGTAGTCTATGACAATATGCAAAGGGAAGTGCGCAGCCACCTTCAACGATTGATGGATAGGGATATGTTAATTGCTCAGGCTCAAGATCGCATAACGATTCTCACTCAACAGGTACAAGACCTCAAACACATAGTCCGTACTTTACAAATGCAACTAGAAGAGGCAAATGATATGGCCGCAGTTCAGGAACTTTCTCCTGTGATATATTCAGTGTGTCCCTCATGTGCCCAACATCAGTCTATAGCCATTTCACAAACAGCTACAACTACAGCTCCAAGTTCTACGCAAGTTCCTGCTATGGCACTACAAACAGACATTTCCAAAGCTCATTGAGGGGATTCTCAAGCAGCCGAGAAAACACAACCTACTATGGAGTCTAAGCAAGCAGGATCGGCTTTTTCAGAGTTTCATGGACCCTCCATGGCCTCCCCCTCCCAATCCACCTCTTTCCCTCCTCCCTTCTACAATAGCTTCCCTGGGTTTCCACCAACCGTCCCACCTTCTCACCCTACTGAGTCTTTCCCTCTGTTTTCATCTGTCCCACCTTCTCACCCTACTCAGTCTGCTGCTCAAGGGGTTGCTACTCCATATCCAATGTACCCTCCTCATGGCCACTACCCTCCACCATACACCTGGCCTCCATCTCCTTACCCACCTTTCTACCAGCCTCCCCCTCCCCCTCCATCATCCGACCACCAGTAGTAGACTGGTTGCAGATCTTTCAGATCTCCAATGGCGGGCAACCTGTAGCAGGCTACAGTGTCACTATCACTTTCACAAGATACATAGTTAGTACAGTTAGTGCAGTTGGTCTTTGGTCTGGTTTGGTTCACACTGGACGTACTCGCTGGGCAGTGACACGTGGCAGGGATATGGACGGTGGTCTAGTGGATATCGTGGCGAGGTCACCACCACCACTCAGTTTGGAGATAGACTTAGATGGCTGACATATATGAGCCGTTGGTGGCTTTTATGGTTGTATATATGAGGAGTAGCGGTTGGGTCATGACTTATCATCTTCTTTATATATGGTCGAGCGTCGTCGTCTAGAGTAGCGAGTCTATACACAGCACGTCTGCACCATCCCTGCACATTTGAGCCTCGACACCCCCATTGTATCCATGAGTTCTGGGTCGGAGCTGAGTGTGTTGCCACGCCAGAGTCTGTATCGGTTCATTGAGATAGTCGAGTCCAAATGTTCTGGTCTGCTGTTGTCTCTCTGTGTTGATCAGTTGTATCTATTGTTTCCTTTGTTTCCATTCTGTTTTGAGTGAGATGTCACGCACATTGCACTGAGGAGCACCCTCCGTAGAGAGCACGACACACTATCCGTGCACGGTGCTACACATGCACACGCCAGTGTCAGCCAGTTGAAGAGGCTTGACGGGTCAGTTGCCTCAGAGCCAGAGGACATGCATGGAGTTGCTATTGACCGTTACCTTGACCTGTTGTCAGTAGAGCCTCAGTCAGAGCGTCTGGATGCATGCAGAGAGCAGGTTTGGGCACAGATGCCTTGTCTTGTGACTGAGGATATGCGCCAGAGGCTTGAGCTGCCTCTTCAGCTAGAGGAGCTCCACGCAACCCTTGGAGCACTCCCCCGTGGTAGATGTCTCGGCAAGGATGGTTTGACTCCCAGTTTTTTCTAAGATTACTCGGACTTGCTTGGCTCATACCTATGCAGCGCTTTTCAGTACATCTTACACACAGGAGAGATGCCTGACAACATGAGTGAGGGCTTGATATACCTCAAACCCAAGGAGGGTGGCTCCTTGGATGAGATTCGGCAGTGGCGACCCATCACCATCCTCAACTCAGCCTACAAAATTCTTGCCAAGGCGCCGAGTTTGAGGATTCAACCACTTCTAGAGAGCATCATACATGGGACCCATACACATTTTGTCAAGGAGCGCAATATCCTTGACAACATCTTTACTTTTTGGGATGCTTCTGTCCTCGCGCGCCTCCGTGGTGAGGTTGTGGTGATACTTCTTCTCGATTTTGAGAAGGCCTACAATAGAGTTGACTTGGACTTTTTGGAGGGCACTTTATGCAGGATGGGCATCACAGATGCTTCTGCCCTCGCGCGCCTCTGTGGTGAGGATGTGGTGATACTTCCTCTTGATTTTGAGAAGGCCTATGATAGAGTTGACTGGGACTTTTTGAAGGGCACTCTATGCAGGATGGGCTTCACAGATGCTTGGATCAGAGGAGTGTCAACTCTCTACAAACGTGCACACAGTCGGGTGCTTTTGGCAGGAGGTAGAGGAGACCTTTTCATGATCACACGCTCGATTAGACAGGGCTGCCCTCTTGCCCCCTTCCTCTTTTTGTTCTATGCTGAGGCGATGAGCATATTTTTGGTTTTACAACAGGTTGGTCTATGTGGCTTAGCGCTCCCTATTTGGGGGGATGAGCCACTGGATGTTGAGTTTGCAGACAACTCAGCTTTGTACTTGGAGGGCCAGGAGGCCAACCTACATAGGTGTGAGCAGGCTCTTCAGACGGTTTGTTGTGCATCTGGCACACTGATCAACTGGAGGAAGACACTGGCTTTCTGGGTTGGCACTGCTCCTACGCCTGATTGGCTGCCAGGTGAGGGTTTTAGATGGATCTCCCCAGGGACTGCAGTTCGATACTTGGGTTGTCAGGTTTGCTCCCCTCCTACTATCCATCAGGAGGAAGCTGCTACATTGGATCTCGGCACAACTTTCTTTGGCAGGTAGAGTTGTAGTGGCCAACCAGGTGGTGTTGGCTACTATGTGGTACATTACATCTTGTTGGATCTTTTCGAGCTTCTGCATCAGCCAGGTAGAGAGGCTGATGAGGAACTTCCTTAGGTCAGGGCGCGACACTCATATAGCCTGGGCCAAAGTGGCTTGGCAAGTCATCACTCTACCTTGTTCTCAGGGGGGATTGGGGATCATGCACCTTGCACAATAGAGCAGAGCCCTTCTTGGGAAGTTTGTTGTCAGAGGACTGCTTCCAGGGAAGAAGCCGTGGAAGGAGTTTTTGCTTTAGCGGCTTAGAGCTAGATTGCCTCAGGCAGGAGGCTGTAGCGCGGATAGTGTGTCGTGCTCTCTTCAGTGGGTGCTCCTCATTGCAATGTACGTGACAATCTCACTCGAAACAGACTGAAAACAAGGAACAATAGATAACAACTGAGGGAACAATAGATAACAATTGAGCTCATAGAGACACAACAGTAGACCAGAACATATGACTCGACTATCTCAAAGAACCGATACAGACTCTGGCGTGGCAGCACACTCAGCTCGAGTCCAGGACTCAGAGGTACAATGGGGTTGTCGAGGTTCAGATGTGCAGGGATGGTGAAGACGTGCTGTGTATAAACTCACTACTCAAAACGATCTCACCGGACCATATATCTAGAAGATGATGATCATGACGCAACAGCTACTCCTTATATGTACAACCATAAAGAGCCACCAACAGCTCATAAATGTCAGCCATCTAATCTATCTCCAAACTGAATGGTGGTGACCTGGCCAGGATGTCCACTAGACCAATCCGTATCTCTGCTGCCACGTGTCACTGTCCAGCCCAGACAGTCCGTCCAGTGTGAACCAGCCTAGACAAACTGTACTAACTGTGTCCTGTGAAAGTGACATTGTAGCTTGCTACAGGGTGCCCGCCACAAGATCGCTCACCATCTCGGTGAGAGAAAGAATTGAAACTGCTAGTCGACTGCAAAAGAACCACTACTGTACATTACTGTCATCATAAAAAACTGCCTTGCAGTCACCCAAGGGAAAGATTAGTCGCCACACCACCCGAAGCATCAGTCTTTGAAGGTGGAGCCATCAAATCAATGGTGGGGCCCTGCTGTATGTAGGCTCTCCTGTCCGTAACTGGGCCCCCTGGAAAGGGGCCAGCCACTTGCTGTTGGGCAGAGGATAACACCTTTCCTATAGTGTACTGAGGACGTCGAGTAACACAGCCATGGCGGTGTGCTCCAACAATATCGTCTCAGCAAGGAACGTTCTGCGTCGGAGGCAATGGTGACGATTGAAACCCTTGAGGATACTGTTGATTGTAGTACTGAATTGGAGTCTGTTGGTAGAGTCTCATAAATTGCTGAGAAGGACCTTTTGCTGCATTTTTCATTGGTGTATCTGCTCTAGTCCATCCATACCCCATACCCATCATCGTAGGCTGGGTTACCCTATTTTCATGTAGAGCAGTTCTCTAAATCCTTGTACTTGAACTTGAAGGTTATAATCACTTGAGACTTTAACTTCAAGGCCTGTTGGAGTGCGAAAATAGTAGCATCCCGATCGGTGATGGCACTCTCAGCGACTCGCAGAGATCCCTCCATAGCTGCGTAAGTAGCTGCGTGACACTGGTGTGTAGCTGCCAACCGCTCTGCTCCAAGCTCAATGGTGGCAATGACTTGCCTGGACTTCTTGCAGTGTATCTTCAGATAGGCGAAAAAGTGATGTAGAGTCCGACACTGTGGAAAATCCTGTAACGATGTCAGGCGGGAGAGGGCTGGCAAGTGGTACTGTTGGTGGCACTGTGGTGCCAAGTGGCACTGCTCGTGGTGGATTGAGAGCATGCCGCTCTGTTGGAGTAGAGACGGTTGGAGTGGCTGCAGCAGGACTAGGAATAGGAGAAGAAGCAACTCCAACTGGGGCTTGGGAGCTAGTCACTGTGGTAGGAGTAAAAATAGCAGCAGTAGAGAGAGGAACATACACTGTAGAAGCCACAACTGTGACATGCATAGTGTGATCTGCAGCGACTGAACTTACCATCAAACCAGTAGCGGGAGTATGCGAGGAACGTCGAACAGGTTGCTTCACTCGAAGCTGCTGGCTGTCCGAAACTGGCAGTGATATTAAAGATTCTACTGTGTCCTTCACTACCTTCGCCCTCTTTTTCTTAGGCTTCCTAGGTAGATCCATTGTCTGTTCAATATCTCTCCCTTTTGCTTTAGAGCTTTTACGCCGCATATCCGCATCCACATCCATGGGACTAACATGTATGTTAATGACCCAAGCCAACATGGGAGCGGAGCTGCAAAGCATTGAAAGCTAGATTGCACAGATTGCACCTGAATCTTTTTGCCAGCGATTGTAAAGAGGTAAAGAGAATTTGATGAAAGCCACGGGATGGTGTGGATGACGAAGTATAGGCATTCGCAGTGCGAGAATATAATAGGCACGTCACATCTGCCCTTGCTTACTTTAGCAGCTCTGACCAAAAAGTAGTACTTGAAAGTGGCCCATAGATTTTTATTTCTTGAATAGTCAGCATGACTAGTACTAAGTAGCTCTTTGCATGCTTCAATGGTCGCGTCTTTTGAAAGTTTTGAATAGGTTCTCGTAGCCAGTTTTACTACAGGAAAGGTTGTCATCCCCAAAGCGTGACCAATGCGTGTAGCCATCAGTGGGTGCCCTCTTACTTTGGGAAAAAGCTTGAGAACCTCATGCACCATATCCATGGGAATATCAGAAGGCAGATCGGCCTCTGCTATTGCTGACAGACCTAGCGTATGTAGCTGATCTTTTGATAAAACTTCTCGAAGAGACGGATGAGGCTGCTACAGATGGAAGTTCAAAGTGAATTTGGTTTGAGTTTTGGAGGAAGGAGGCCGAGGAATTTGATCGGTCAGTACCTGGGTGATGGCCTTCTTTTTGTTTTTCACATCATCTTCGTGTTCATCATCTTGCTGTTGGCTAGAAGACTCAGAGTCAGAGTCAGAGGCAGAGCCGGAATCAGAAGCTTTGTAACTCTCATCATTGTGATCAGTGGAGGACAGATCGGTGAGGCCATGGATGGCGGTTTCCACGTCTTCTTCCTCTGCAGAACTTTGGGATGTTTCAGTGGGTCTCTATCGAGACTTCCTAGCCTTCTTGCTTGTACACGCCTTAGTTAATTGTTCTTGGCCTCTGCTTGAACTCGTTGTTGTGTTCCTCAAACACTGCAAAACTGGAAACATCAGTCGAGATTATTGAAATAGGGCCTGGTTGAAAATCGTGAAAAGCTCTGCACTTGATGGGATGTGAAAAGTGTTGCACTTAATGGATTGCGCTGCAACCTGCAACGCGATGGGATAGACTGCAGGAGGGGTGAGGGGGGTTGCGTTAGGGTAGGGGCGACAGGTATTAGATAAGGGGGCGAGGGGAAAATTGGGTAGGAGCGGTGGGAGATTTGTTGAGGGGCGAGGGAATCAGAGCATAGGGTTGGTGGATTGGTGAGGGGCGAGAAAATTAGAGGGTAGGGGCGAGGGAATTTTAGAGGGTAGGGGCGAGGGGGGTTTTTAGAGGGTAGGGGCGAGGGGGTTTGTAGAGGGTAGGAGCGAGGGAGGTTTTAGAGGGTAGGGGCGAGGGGGATTTTAGAGGGTAGGGGCGAGGGAGTATAGGGTAGGGGCGTGGGAAGTAGAGGGTGGGATTAGGGAGGGGTGTGAAGGGCTAGAGGATAAGAGGGTAAGGGGGAGAATAGATAGTAGGGCCGAGAGTTAGATAGGGGGCAAAGGGGGTATAGTGGACGAGAGAGAGAGAGAGGAGAAAGGAAGAGATGAAAATTTGTAACGTGCAGCCAGCATAACTAGCTAGGATGTGGTCGATTAGAAAAGTTAGAGCAATTACTTCAAGCAAACTTGCATGTAATTGTAAGAGAGAGGGGAAGAGCAATGAAAGTAGCATGGCAGCAGGAGTGAAGCGTGCTGAAAGAGTTTACGAAAGAGATCGCACAAGAAAGGCAAAGAACTAGATGTGTGTGCGTGAGAGCTCAGAGAGAGAGAGAGAGAGAGAGAGAGAGAGAGAGGGGGAGATATAGTAGCAGGTTTGAAGTAATTCAAGGATCTATCCGATGAGAGTCGAACGTCGGACATTCAACAAATCCACGAGGACAGAGAGGCAGAAGAAACAAACCGAGCAGTAACGGTGGATCATAGTAGGACTCCAGAAACCCAATTCTATCAATGAGAGGAGAGCAGAATTGATACACACTGTCAAACAAGGAGAATTTTAAAGATAACATCGATTACATCTGAGATGCGAACTGACATGAGGAAGACTTGAGAAGAGGAAAAAGGGAAAGCCGAAGAGAGCTGAGGACGAGACAGTCATATGGCTATTGGTGGGAGGGATAAAATAACCATATTTCTAAAGAGTCAGGGCAAGTGAGTGATACCACTTAAATCTTGATCCATTTACCAGTGGCAACGGAACGCCTGCCAGAGTGACTAACTGGACAGCCCCCTGTGGCAAAATTTCTTGTACCATGAATGGCCCTTGCCAGGTTGGGACCAGCTTCTTAGCTTTTTTTAGATATTTAGCTTGATAGAGTAGCACCAGTGTGCCTTGCGTTATTTTTGGCTTTCTAAGATGGCGATCATGCCACGCTTTGCGACGAAGTTGCTCGGCTTGCAGAGCCTGTGAAGCTAACGTCCTGCTTTCTTCTAATATTGAGAGACGAGAGGTTTGCGGAAGCAATTCCCGTTGTGACGCGAACACTTCCCACTCTTGCGGAACCTGAGTTGAACTCATATGGTGCAATTGCTTCTAAACCGAAAGCTAGCTGGAATGGAGTGTAGTTAGTGGTTGCCTTGAAGGAGGTGCGATAAGCCCAAACTATGCCGAGGATAGCCTGAGCCCAAGAAGTTGGATGTAGGTGACAAGCTTTCCTTAGAAGCGCGATTAGCACTTTGTTAGTGCTCTCAGCTTGCCCATTTGCTCTAGGATAGTAAAAGTAAGATTTGCGATGAAAAATCTTGTAGTTCGTGAGGAGTGTGGAGATCGGGTCGTTGACATAATGAGTACCTCGATCACTGGTGATTTCCAGAGGGCACCCAAACTTGCAAAAAATATTTTCATATAAAAATTTTGCGATAGTGGCGACTGTACAGTCGATGCTAGCCACCACTTCGGCCCACTTTGTTGTATAATCTGTTGCTACCAGGAGATACTTACGATTGCCGGGTTGAGCAGGTGGAGTAACTGGACCAACAAAGTCAAAGCCCCATCGCTCAAAGGGCAACCATGCCATAGATACCTGTAGAGGGCGATTGGATTGCTTGCTAGGCTTGGGCTCACATCGCTGACAGACATCACAAATCTTGACATGAGCAATAGCATCTCTAAATATATAGAGCCACCATAAGCTGGTTTGTACGATTTTTTGCGCCGTGATGTGACCAGGGTAATGGCCACCTGTAGGACCATTGTGTGTATCTTCAAGAATGTGGTCTACTTCATGAGGAGACACACACCTACGCAGCGCACCATCTGGCCCAGATTTGTAGAGCTGTCCGCCAATCAGAGTGAAGGGTCTAGACTTCAGCAAGAGTCTTCTTTTTTGCAAGGGAGAAGCATTCTCAGGATATAGGCGAGTAGAGAGCAGATGTAACACATCTCCATACCATTATGGGGTCGTGTCGACCTTAAAGAGATGACTATCCGGAAAGTCATCAACCCCAGTATCGGGCTCACCTGTATGTATGCGAGATAGATGGTCGGCCATGACGTGCCGCTTGCCTCGACTAAGAACCACTTCGATATCAAAGTCCTGGAATATTAGTAGCCACCTCCAGACTCTTCCTGCAACTTGGGGTTTATCCAGAAGATAGTGTAGCGCATGATGATCCGTGATGATAGTGAAGTGAACCCCTAACAAGTAATGACGAAACTTTTGTAAAGAATACACCACAGCTAAACCTTCCCTTTCTGTGGTGCTGTAGTTGCGCTCTGCTTTGGTGAGCAGGCGACTTGCATAGTGAACAGGGCGATCAAGGTTCTACTCCTTACTTAGGCTGAGTCAGCACAGCACCCACAGCCAGTTGACTTGCGTTAGTATGCACATGAAAAGGGAGAGACCAATCTGGAGCCACTAAAACAGGTGCTTCAGTGAGGCGTTTTTTGAGGTATGCAAATGCTTTAGCCTCAGGTTTTGACCATTGAAAGGGTACAGTAGCACTAGTGAGTCGGGTCAATGGTTGAGCCACCTGTGCATACATTCGTATAAACTTGCGATGATAGCCTGGCCTACAAAGCTCTAAACACCTTTCAAGGTGGTAACTTCAAGATGGCCACGATCTTCTCTAGGTCAGGTGCTAAACCTTTGGTAGACACCAGATGGCCTAGAAGTGTGCCCTCAGTGACCAAAAAATGACATTTGTCAGGTGGGATAGGCGGCTCAGGGTCGGGGTTGGATTGTATTGACAATGATTTGTGATGAACCACTGGATCCATGCCTCCTTTGAGTCGAATTGGTTGCATGGGGGAGCCAAGAGTATGTATCCACATGGCATCGTTTCCCCAATCATGAAGTGCCTCAGTATGCCGCAACCAAGGTCTACCAATAAGCAAAGGAAATCCTCCCTCCACCTGGGGAAGACTGACCACCACAAAATCCAAGCTAAATGTGAAGTCTTGTACCGTCAGAGGCACCTTATCTACTATGCCCACTGGATAGATTGTCCTCTGATCCGCCAATGTAACAGTGAATGGAGCAGGGCGGGTAGGCTGTAGACCTAAAGCCAGCATAGTAAATTCTGGCATCAGATTGATTCTAGATCCACCATCCCCTATGACGCCTGAGAAATGATGCTCAAGAATAGACATAGTGAGACGAGGAGCAACAGGATAGGAAATCATGTAGGACTCCAAGGGCTGCATAGGTAGGTGCTTGCCACTAGACCCTGCACCAGGATACAGAGACTGGATGATGGAAAGGATGTCACTTTGAAAATCTGCATCAAGTCGAAGCATGTCGTACAGTGACACTTGGTGAAAGGTGTTTTACAAGATAGACTCTGCTGTAGGCTTCTCTCTTTTGATCAGATCTTGCGCTGGTATCTTAAGCTTCTGCAAGTCCTCTACTGCTTCCATGAAAGCACCATCAATATCTGATAGAAGAGAGGTAAGTTGGCTCTTGGCACTACCTGCTGGTTTGTCAGCTACTAAGGGAGTTTGACTCATTTGTGTGATTGGAGACGAAAAAATTGGACTGCCAGGGAGGCTGAGACCAAGAACAGCTCTCCGTGCTCGCGTGAGCACACCAGCCGGCTATTCCACTTGCTTCAACCCATCTCGAGAGGCAGCTACAAGAGTGGAAGGCGGGGCCTGCGGAATGGTGCTTACTGTTATGAGGTTAACCTTTGGAAATGTAAACTCCTGTTGGTTTTTGCTTGTGCTTGCAGATGTGGATGCACGTTGTTTTGGGCAGTCCTTACTATAGGGATCCTTAGCTTCAAGGCAGTGTCGGCAAGGAGAGGACCCTTCTGGCAACGGACCCATCTCGAGAGGCAGCTACAAGAGTGGAAGGCGGGGCCCTTGGAATGGTGCTTACTGTGATGAGGTTAACCTTTGGAAATGTAAACTTCTGCTGGTTTTGGCTTGTGCTTGCAGATGTGGATGCACGTTGTTTTGGGCAATCCTTAGCTTCAAGGCAGTGTCGGCAAGGAGGGGACCCTTCTGGCAACGGACATTTACTCTGATAATGTCCATACTCCCCGCACCTGTAGCACAAAATTGGCCTATTGGAGGCCGGGGTGGTCTCGGCCCTTGCTGCATGGGGCCGGAGGCTGACGTGTAGAAGCTTTGGGGAACTGAAGGAGTACTAGCATGATAAAAGCTGGGGGATGCAAAGTTGTGCATACCTTGCATAGGAGGTGTTGTTAGCAGAGGTGGCATCGGGTTTTGATGGCCATAGGGTGAAACCATGTTGGATGCAGGTGCTATTCCTTGTTGGATAGAAGGACCTAGACTCTGTTGTATTTGCCGCAATCCCTTGATATAGTAGCAATCCTTGTCTTCATGCCCAGACTTTTCGCAGAAGTGGCAATAAGCCCGAAGGGGACAGTCCCGTGGAGGATGTCTTGGAGAGCGACACGAGCTGCACCATACCATAGCTTTAGTCTCCTGTTGAGACTGAAGCTCTTCTACCTCTCTCTTGATTTGATCCAAAGCCTCCAGATGTGGTGGTTTCTCCTGTATAACAGAGATTGATTTCTCCCCTCTTGAAGGGCGCGTTGTAGTTTTAGGGCTTCAAGTTCCCTACGTAAAGAAGTCAATGGATCAGCAGGACTTTCTGAAAACACAAAGAGGGTCTCTATGTGAGGGGAGTTGCTGAACAGCCTCCTAGCCCTCTATCCTAGTAGCAGCTGCGACGAACTCCTCTAGAGTGGCGTCGGGTTGGAGACTCTCTCGGAGTTTTTGTTTGGGAAGAGCCTTCCCCACCCACTTCTTAACCATAAATTCACTGGGTTGTTGGTGGAAGCTTGGCAACCAGAGACTTGGTTTTAGTCATAAGTTCTGCAAAAGTCTCCTCTGGCTGGAGCACCATGTTAGCGAACTCATCCAAAACCTTTTCCTGGTAGTCACCTAGCCTGAATGCTACACATAACTATTGTCTTAACGTTGCCCAGGTTGGAAAATGGTTCTCTGCAAACTGGCTGTACCATTTGTCTACTAAGCCATCCAAGGTAGATGGAAAGAGTACCAGATAAAACATCTTCTCTATTAAGACCACGACCCCTATACCTCCTTGCATGGTTGGTGTATCTTCTGAAGAGTGTCCCCTGAAGGTAGGAAACTTGATGTTTACCTTGGCCAAAACACTCGCCAACGCCTCCATGGCCTCTTACTCAAGAGCCCGTTGCTCAATAGCCTGCTGTAACAAAATAGGGGAGAGCTTTACTGGGGAAGGTGACCTGGAAGATGTGGAGCCGGATGGAGGAATGGGTGATGTCGTATGTATGGGTGATGAGGTTGATGGACTTCTACTAAATACCAAGGGTCTTCTTCTGTTGTAGTACTTCAGAGGGCTCAGTAGTGCGCTTGGACGCTCTAATGACCGCCTTGTATGTGTCATGCAGCGACCACAAACCCAACCAAGCTTTGGGCAAGAAGACCTTTAACTGCTTTAACTGGCTGAAGACAGGTCTAGACTCTACTAGACCAGGCAAGTGACTAGACCCAAGACCGGGGACAAGGAGGACTGGACCAGGAAGAGGAGGGACTAGACCAGGACGAGGAAGGACTAGACCAGGGACGAGGGCTGGTTGGACCAGGGCGAGAGAGGACCAGACCAGCAGACTACACAGTGCAAGGCAAAATAGGCTAAGCTAGGTAAAAACCAACTAGCTTCACGATTTGTATCTCAACGGAGAGTGAGACTCATTACTCAAAACGACGACACCGGACCATATATCTAGAAGATGATGATCATGACCCTACAGCTACTCCTCATATGTACAACCATAAAGAGCCACCAACGGCTCATAAATGTCAGCCATCTAATCTATCTCCAAACTGAATGGTGGTGACCTAGCCACGATGTCCACTAGACCAGTCCGTATCTCTGCTGCCACGTGTCATTGCCCAGCCCAGAGAGTCCGTCCAATGTGAACCAACCGAGACCAATTGTACTAATTGTGTCCTGTAAAGTGACATTGTAGCCTGCTACAGAGGCCCTTAAAGACCTTCCATCAGATGGATTTTCACAGAGATGTGCAGAGTTGGCCTCAGCAGGAGACTGGAGGATCGTTTTGCTGTGAGCTTGCTTCGCTCCTGGGAGCAGCTGCGAAGAGGCCAGGAGCAGCACCAGCCCACTTGCACGGAGGAGCTCCTGAGACAGCCCCTTGTTTAGAACCCCATGGTCAACACTTAGAGAGGCCACTTGGTTGGTAGTAGGCCTCATGTTGCTTGGGGTCCCATGACCGAGGGTCCAACACGCACTAAAGGTGATTGGCTACAGTTCTCAGGTTTGTCAGAGGAGCTTGAGAGCATTCAACTACAGGGCATGAGAGGGGTGTAGAGCATGTGCCAGGACATCACAAAGGCAGTACTAGCTCAGTGGCTTACACCTTTCGAGTCAGTAGCGCCCAGCGCCCAATGCCCGAATGGATGGGGGCCTTCACGCGACTGGAGGTCCTCATCACAGTTCGGGCTTGCTCAAAGACTGTACCTTCCATGTTTTTCGAGCTACAGGGCGAGGGTCAATTACACAGTCTCAATAGAGGCCCCACAGGTTGCAGAGTGTTGTTTTCACAGGATCCGAGTTGTGGGCATTTGTGGGAGGACTTGTGTCATAGATCCCGACCCAGCAGTTCTCGAGACAGGCCACTGGAAGTTGTGGGCTTGGGAGAGCTGTCCACTGGCACGAGTGCAGTGGGATCGTGGAGAGTGGTTTTGGAGGGACCCTTTCTTTGAGTACACTGTTCGACTGGGACGTCACATACTGGCAGCACGGGGAGAGGCTCATCCTGCTGCAGCACCTTATTGATACGAGGAGGGTCTCACAGGTGAGTTCTTGTCAGCTTTTGGGGGGAGGCTGTGGGACGCTAGATAGCCACGGCGAGTCACGTCGTTCGAGTGGCTGGTTGCACATAGAGCTACAGTAGTGGGGAGTTGGCTTGTACATAGTGGCCTCTCGGCAGCATGTGCAGCTTGTGACCACCCTTTGGAGAGTCAGTGTCACTGTCTTTGGGACTGCCCTATGGCACAACAGGTTTGGCTTCGGGTCCTTCCGCTGATGCCAGCTCTTTCCACAGCATGGCAGTACACTTGGGGTGCAACTGCTTGGTCCACTCTCACGGGCCCTGCATTACAGTTCAGCTATCCTCCACCAGCAACATGATAGTGATACAGGGAGGTCGATCTCCTACGGAGCTTACTCCGTAGGAGTGGTGCAGCGAGAGAGAGGTGTGCTGGGAGCTTGTCTGTGGCCTAACACTCTGGTTCATCTGGCGGGCCCACTGCTACTGCATCTCTGAGGCTCGCCTTGCGCCACCAGCGGAGATTGTTCGAGATTTTTGGCTGGAGCTGATCCATACTCTCAGGAGACAGTTCGAGAGACTTCAGGGCAGCTCCGACTGCATGCGGGAGCATAGAGAGGCATTATTTCGACTCTGGCGCCCTGGGCCTTTCTTCACCATGGTCCAGGGTGTGCTCAGATGGCACTACCGTCCACTTGTGTGGTTTTTCCCTCCTCCCATCTCCTGATTTAGCCCTCATTGTATGTATGCTGTTTTTCCAATGGGAGAGTCTCCCCTTATGATTGTTGTAGCCCTCCCTAGTAGAGGTGGTTGCAGCCCTATGGGCAGTTTCATTAATTAATAGAAGGATCTTTTTCTTGGAAAAAAAATTTACAAAATGTGAACTGGGAATGGGAACTCGAACGGGGAAGAATTAACATTCCCTGTGATGACATACTCACAGCTTTCACATGGAACAGGGAATGTCAAAAGGGAACGCGGAAGGGGGGACGGGGATCCTAGAAATGTCCATTCCCATTTTGCTATGGTTTTCGTCCCGCAGTTTTCTTTTCTTTATCTGTAATGTTTTGTCTCTGTTTTTTACCTTCCCCTGTTTTGGGGGTGATTTCTGTGATTTGGGAAGCAGTACAGTAATGCGTCTCTCTTTCCTCGTCCCCTCTGCCCTCCTATCTCCAATCTTTTCTTGCAAGATGGACATTTTTATTTAACTTTGTCCTTCTGCCAGTCCATCTTTATGCACGGCTGATGAAACTTGCCACAACAGCTCCGTGCTCCATTGGTTTTTAAAAGCTGGCGGTGGTGTTCCTTTGGAGGTGTTTAAGTATTCTTCGATGTCGTCTTCTGTGATTCGGGATTTGATGTAATTTCTGTTGGTTTGCTGTGGAGATTGCAATCCAGTGCTGGTTCGGATGGTAGGAGGTCGATGTCTTGGACATTGATGATGTTGCTGGCTGCTTAGGTTGGAATGCAATCTTGTTGCCTTTTCTACCATCTCACAGCATGGTACTAGTAAACCTTCTGGAAGTTCCTTCTACTCATGAGAACTGTTTGCCTTGCCTTGAGTCACGAGATTTTAAAGTCTTTCAATAGAACAGCCTTATCTGTTTGCAAGTGAAAGAGGTCAAACAGTTTCTGTTCATGGATCATGTTTGTAGTATGTACTGTCTGGTGCAAATCAATGCTGCAAATTTGATACTTCTGGTTTATCCTGAGTTGAAAGAGATTAGAACCTTGCCAATGTTTTAAGGTTGAACTTGTTGTAACTGTAGATCGCTCTTTATGAAGGGGAAGCTACATCGCAGACCACTCACATTGAAATTGAACCGTTCACTATTTTGGGTGTTTGTGCTGGCCTAATTCCATTTCCTCACCATAATCAATCACCTCGTAACACGTATCAGGTATAGGTGGAATTCTAAATTGACTTGACTATATTCTTCTGGAATCATGGACTGCTCTAGACTCAAGTGATTGATATCTGCAGTGCGCTATGGGCAAGCAAGCTATGGGGAATATTGCCTATAACCAGGTACTTTATTGAAAAGAACGAAAAAATCAGTTCTGTTGATCTTTGAGTACTTGGATCAATTTAATTGTTAGTTTTACATGTGGGCACTTTATTTGGATGTGTAGTTGGGGAGAATGGATACGCTTCTTTATCTATTAGTCTATCCTCAGCGCCCTCTCCTTACAACTCGGACTATTGAGTTGGTAAGACTGTCAGGTTTTACTACAAAATTTTGAGCTTTAGCTTTCCTATTTAAGCACAATTTTGTTTGCAGGTGAAATATGACAAACTTGGAGCAGGCCAAAATGCTACTGTAGCTGTCATGAGCTACAGTGGATATGATATTGAAGATGCAATTGTTATGAATAAGTCTTCTCTAGATAGGGGGTTTGGAAGGTGCATTGTCATGAAAAAGTAAGCTATGAACAATATGTTCTACGAACTAAACATAAATGCATGAGCAATGTTTGTTTGGGCATATGTATGATTTGTACTAGCATGTATAAGTGGCTGGGTGGGCATGTGGATAGGAGGAAGAAAAGAAAAGAAAAGGAAAAACTTGGATAGGAAGATTTTTGCATTCAAGTTTTTGTCAATGTCTAGACTGTTGGAATACTGCATTAAGGTTATGCCAACTTGCTATGGGTATAGGAAAGAGAGGATGGAAAACAAGTTGTAGGAAGCATAAAGACATGGAACGGGCAACGACCAAAGGAGAGGAACAGGAATGGGGGAGAAAAAGGGCAAAGGTGTAAGGCTCGATTACAGCGGATAATGATTAGTCGCATTCATGATTTAAACATTAAGTTAACGTGCTAATTAAAAATGACGTGAGCAATCAAAGTGCAAAATAATACAAAATAGGTAGATTGATTGATAAGATACGTTAATTTGTACAATGAGTTGTGTGCTTATATAGCACTATGAGAGTGTAGCCTCAATCCACATGTCCTAGTACATGGCATAGGAGGTGGCACTCTTAGGTAGTGCCATATAGGTGGCACATGGGTAGTCATGCAAAGTGTAAGGTTGCTTCCCACTAGAGTGTGTGAGAGTAGCACCATAAAGGGTTGTTCACATAGGCATAGGATGGAAGTAGGATTAAAACCCTAACAAGAGGTAGGAAGCCTAGAGGAGATTTTAAAAATGGAGATTCTTTTGAGCGCTAGGCTGTTATGTCCACATGGTTCCAGAAATGCCCAAAAAGTGATGAACATTACCCGCATAACCCTTTTAAACTTTTGGTTGGCCCCTTTTCAAACTCAGAATGGGACTTCGATAACTGGCATGTCTTCGGAACGCATTCCCTGAATGAAACACAAATTGAAACAGCATAGGGCGGTAATGGCATTTTCGGATCAGCCTCTGGCTGGAACGCATTCCGGACACGACGAGGGCCTGGAACAGGCATTCCGTGTTTCTATGGCAGGGAGAATGAAGAGAGACAAAGTTACAATTATGAGCTGAGATACATTCATAAGTTTGTTCTTAACTAGACTTAAAGCGGAAAATATCCTAGAATATAGATATTTGGCAAAGTTCAGTTGGGGTCAAGATAAGTAGATAGATAGGATAGGTGGGTAAACAAGCATGTAGAAAATGAAATGGAATGAAATGTTATATTAAGTGTCTTCAAAAGGCCAAAATGACCTATGAGACCAAACTGATACAATCCTGGTGGATCCGACAATGTTTGGCTACAAAATAAAATGAAGTAAAATAGAAGGATGTCTGGCATTAGGTGTTGTCTGAGGATGTACTGCATTTGTCGCCGAAGAGCATCGTCGATGTCCGCCTCTCTAAATAGTCATATTGGACATCTCCCGTGTCGTGCTAGAATAGTCTTGATCCTCTAATGGAGTCTCTATCGATGTCATGTTGGCCCTCGTAGATGTGGGCGTCTAGCTCTCCCAAGCTCAATGGCTCTGTCAATCAATATACCTCTGGTATAGGTGGACTCTGAAGTTTTCTTGCTCATTCGATTTCCGAGTCTCTACTCTAAAGAAGTCAGTGATCTCTCTTTGTGAATGTCTCCCACTATCTAATCTCCTCAAGAGAGATATCCTTTGTTCTCTCATGCATATTGTGCTTGTGAAGGTGGATTTTAAAACCCACCGTGTGGAGGCGCGCTTTGTTTGAGATTGAGTTTTTTATGGAACCTTTTATGCTGTTAGTGGACAGATGCGTGGGGTTGGCATTTAGAAGTAAACCTCCTATCCTTCATTGGATTTTGATGCCTCTACCACAAATCTCGAGATACAATCACTCTAATCCTGTATGTCTTTTGCATGAGAACTTTTGCCCTGTGATTCTCCCTTCTTGCTCATTGCTCATTGGCATCCGTGGACATCCGTGTACCATATTGACCTTTTCCGATTGACATATTCTGTCTATTATATGGGACTTTTCAAGCACGCTCTACATCGCGAAGACACTGGTAGAGTCTTCCTTCGAGAGATGGCTTCTTCCTACCTAGCAATTCTACTTAACTTGTTCTCTATGTCCTAGCTACCTTGTCACCCCTTTTGAAATATTGCATTGTTGCAGGCCTAGTAGTGGAGGAGCTTTTGTTAAAAAGTGATGACGTGACAACCATGAAACTCGCCTTTGGATACACCACAAGGTTATTACTGTTAATTAACACTTTGCATAATAGATAAATATTAATTTTCGGCTAGAGATAGAGAGAGAGATATATATGTGTGTAAAGACATAGCATGAGAGATGCGTATAGATAAGGATAACTTGAGAGACTGAGAGAGACAGATTAGAGAGTAAGGGAGAGAAGATTGAGAGTGACGCAACATTGACCCGAAATGGCCAGACCCCTTCAGAGAAATATGTTTATTCCTTCAGAATTAAGCTCCCTTTAATGAAAAGGGCCTATGGGAAATCATACGAGGTAATGAAGCTAGACCACAGACCCTAGAGAGTTATATCGAGGCAGAACTTAAAAACCAAGGCCCTATGGATTATCGGTGAGAATGTGTATGCCACACATCCACCATTGAAGGGAGCAGGGCGTGTAGGCTGTAGATCAAGAGCTAACACAGTGAACTCAGGCATCAGATTGATGCGAGATCCACCATCCACTATCAATCATGAGAAGTGCCGCCCCAAGACGGACAAGGTGAGACGAGGGCTTCTATAATCAGTGGACGGGAGCAGCGGGATGAGATATCATATATGTCAGGAGGACGTGGCAATTGTTAACTATGTCACGAGGACGGGGCATCTGCTAACCGTAGTTGTTGCTTTCTTTCCAATGATTTTTGTTTTATTTTTGAGACCCTCTTTTTGAAGTTGCAAATGGTCGGACATTGTATGGCCAATGTGAACGGTGGTTTCACCCGCAGACGGGAAGTGGGTCGGCACTGGAATTCGTATAGTAAGAGGATGTCTAGGCTCAGTTCAAGATCATGTAGGTCCCCCTGTCGCACTGAGCAAGTTGGTGGATACTAGGAAGTGAACTCAATAAAGGCATAAAGCCAAGGTGGGGTCACCAAAGGAAAGTACCCAACAGTTGGGCCACATTGCATTTTTGGATGCGGTCCCAATGTTGATAGATGGTCAGAAGACCAGTGGGAGCCCAACGAAGCATCTCCTAAAAATTTAGGAAACTGCTATTTTGGGCCATGAAATCTATTCGCGTCATTACCTCCGGAATGACAAGGGGAACATTTTAGAACTCTGTTGCAAAGTCAACTGGGCAACCAGTCGGGAAATTTTTAAGCAGCAAACACGAAACGGGAAATGCCTTGTAAATGTGTCGAGTGGCACTCTCTGGTGGACTTGCCTCATGCAGAAGAGGGGGCGCTCATTTTCTAGCTGGGGGAGACTTCATTTGCAGCTTGCCACAGGTTAAGAGCTATGGACTGCAAGCTTTCTCTCTGAGGTACAGTGTGGTGCAAGAAGTCATGTCCTGCACACCTTACACTGCTCTCTCTCTTCTCTACGTGCAGTAATGTGATGCCCCAGAAGAGGGCTCTTCATTTGACTCATGTACAGCTGTGTGGTTACATGCGTTTTTACTGAAGCAAGAGCCTCTCTGAGCACGAACAGGAGTAGCTAATCGCTACTCCAAAAGCAAGCACCAGTGAGGGTGATAACCGCACCGTACAGGTGCAATTTCAGCGCTGGTTATGCGTTGTATTTTGACTGTTTTTCAGCCATATGGATGCCAGAACCATTGGGAACAGTGCCCCACTGCTAGAGGACAATTCAGGGACTGTTTAGGGCTGAAAACAGGGCAAAAACCAGTAAATACAGTGTGCTGAATTTACTGTTTTTGGACAGAAATCATAGGGTTTATGCCAGTGGAAGTGAGTTCCAGCAGGGGAATCGGTTTCCGGCAAGTTTTTGGGTTGTTATGTTGCCGAACTTTTGCGAGAACAGGTGGTATCTAGCTTGATATAGGAAAAGAATTCCCAGCACTCTTCTTTGTAATTACCCTCTTAAAGAATAAGAAATACCGAAAGGGGCGCCAATTTTGGGGCCTACAGGTTGTCGGCGTCTGCTCGGAGCATTCTAGCTTCCGAGCCATGTGTGTGCTTAAGTGCTAATTCCCGTCGCAGGTTACCTTTGCAAAGTTCTCTCTGTGTATGTCTAAAGTAAAGAATTTCGGGTGAAAGCCAAAGCCTACCGCCCCACGGACTGGTTTCAAGGTTCTGTTGCCGGGACATCAATCACTTTTTCCTCAAGTAGTGAGCCTCGGTTGTTTTGGGTAAAGACACAAAGTACAAGAACATGGGATTACACTATGGCCGACAAAGGGAAGGGCATTATGGAAGAGGGCTCCTCTTCGAAGGACAGACAAGAAATTCCTATGGTATTCGAGATTGGTGAGAGCTCACGGCCACGTCAATCTGTACCTCCTGTTGATGTGAATGTCCCTCTAGTACAGGGCTTTATGACTAGGCAACTCGAGGATGATGCGTTCAGGACTCAATTAGTTGCCGGCGTGAATGTGTTTTCGCAACTGGTGCAGAACCCAAGATTTATGGATTTCTTGCAAGCGCCACCAGTGCCACAGCAAAATAGGCAACCTACATCGCGAACAGAGCTTGTTGAGGCTCAAGCCCAAGTACTTCATGTGTCTCAGCAGGATAGGGAACACTCGCATGTTGCGGAGTCGGGGGCTCCAAAATAGGTTCCTCCCGTCCTTGAACAGGTGGTTAGGACGCCTATTCCACAGGCTATGCCAGTTCAGCCCACCACCTTTCAGAGCCCGCATGCTGTCTTGAATGGACAGGGAATTGGTTACCAGGCAAGGCATCTAGTTTTTCCACCACCCACGGTACATCCTGGGTATTTCAAGGGTGGATCTGTGTTCCAGAGTATGGTTGGTTATGCGCCTGGAAGTCAGCCGTACATGCTAGGAACAATGTTTGGGGGTATGCAAGGCATGATGCCAAACCCCATGTATGGTAAGCATCGGCATGCAGCAAGGTTTTCAGAGCAACCATAGCCAGTTTGGGGTGCCACAAGCTCATTTTGGCATTGTTGTTTCTTATGGACAGGAGTCAGATATGGCACCAATGACGCAAAATGTTAATGGCCAAGAAGTGTCGATGATGCCTACTACAGTGCCCATGTTGCAAACTATTCCTTATGACAATGTGGGTGCACTGGAAAAGCCGAAAGCTTACAAAGAAGGTGGTGCAGCTATAAAGTTCGACACTTTCAGTGGCTTCGAGGATAATGCAAAGGCTCTCACTTTCCTCGAGCAGTTTGATACAGCTTATGCAGGTGGGAATTTTACAGAGGTCTCTAAGGTCAGGAAAGCTGCCACTTTCTTGAAGGACAATGCGCTTACATGGTGAACGACATTGTTAATGCAAGGACAGACACTCGCCACTTGGGTTTACTTCAAGTAAATGTTTGCATCTGCTTGCCTGACAAATGAATTTGAAGCCGACGTCATGACAAATTACTTCGTCTACATGCAAGAGCTTGCTAGAGTACAATCGGAGGTTTTGTACACATTTGTGCCATTGACAGAGCAGATAGGGAAGTATTGGTGTGGGCTGCCTAAAGGGCTTTGGGACTACTGTACCAAGAACAGAGTGGCTACCCTCACTCATCTTATGGAAGTTGCTAACATTGGTCTTGCCTTGTTGAAAAGAGAGGACAGTGGGTTTCCAAGCAACAAGAAAGGAGGGCAGTAAAAGAAAAATTCAGCGAAGAAGTTCTTTCTGAAAACGGCTCCTGAAGCGTCACAGGGGTCAGAAAAGGCCACCAAAGACAAGGATTCAGCCGGGACTTCTGGAGCGCAGGCAAAGAAACAGAAAAGGAAGCCTTTTGTGCTCAAGTCGCTCGAGGAAAAGAAGGTCCTAATGGTTGAAAACAAATGCTTTATATGCGAGCAGCCTGGTCACTTTGCTACCAATCGTCCACAAAGGAAAAGACCAGCTGACTCAGATGATAAAGAAGACCAGAAAGGCAAGAAGCTTAAACCCACGGCAGATTTGGCGCCAGACATGGTGGTTGACAGACCCAGTACAGATGCCAGCGAGTTATGTAGAGCATGGGGTAAAGTTAGAGATCAGACGACACTCATCTTCTTTGATCCAGGTGCCAAAGCAAACTTTATCTCACCAGAGTTAGCTATGAAGCTAGGCATCAAAGCTGAAGAGATGGTGTACACGGCAGAGGCAGGGTTGGCATGTCCTGGCCACTCAGAGTGTACTCCCATTATTGGAAAGCTGCGTCTGCATATTCAGTCATATGTAGACACAAAAGAGTTCTATATCATGCCATTGGAAGGGTACGATGCGCTACTTGGAATTTCGTGGATGTTCAGAGTACATGGCGTGCTGGATGCCTTTGGCAAGACGATCACCCTTCAGCATAGGGACAAAACTCATGTTTTGGATAAAGCTCAAAGGGGAGTCTGTCCCTATTGTATCTGCCTTGGCTATCACTTCTGTAAAGAAGAATCATCTTTCTATGTACTTGATTTTTGCACATGATGTCTCAGATAATTCTCAGTCAAATTTATCTGTGTTAGATAAAGGAAGGTGAACATTTTTGCAAGAGTTTAGTGACTATTTTTCTGATTCATTACCGTTGCAATTTCTGCCAGAGAGACCTGAGGATCATCGGATAGATTTGTGCCATGGTGTAGCCCACCAAATAGACCTCCCTACAGGGTTAGCGCGGCATAGCAGAAAGAGATTATGGGCCAGGTTGAGGAGTTATTAGAGAAGGGGCTGATTCAGCCTAGTTCTTCACCCTTTTGCTCCCCAATGCTCCTAGTGTAGAAAAAGGATGGCTCATGGCACATGTGTATTGATTACCGTGCGTTGAATAAGAATACCATCAAGAATAGGTTTCCTATTCCTAGAATTGATTATATTCTCGATCGTTTAAAGGGTGCTGCAATTTTCAGAAGGATAGACCTAAAGAGTGGGTACCATCAGATTCATATAAGGCCAAAGGATGTGCACAAGACTACGTTTAGAATGGCATTTGGTCTTTATGAGTTTCTAGTGATGTCGTTTGGGCTAACAAATTCTCCTACCACGTTCAACATAATGATGGACCGGATGTTCCGCTCGCATCAACAGTTTGTTGGGACGTTCTTCACTGACATGATAGTCTATTCAAAGAATGAAGAGAAGCATAGACGTCACTTGACCATTGTGTTTGAAGAGCTGCGCAGTCACAGGCTACTTGTCAATCCTAAAAAAAGTGAATTCTTCCTGGAAGAGATCCACTTTCTTGGCCACATAGTCTCAAAGGATGGTGTCAGAATGGATCCCGCAAAGGTCGAAGCTATTAAGACATGGCCACACTTAAAGACTGTGCACGATGTCAGAAGCTTCTTGGGATTGTGTTCCTACTATATAGAAAGTTTATCAGGAATTTTGCAGAGATAGCATCGCCTCTTCACGCTTTGCAAAAGAAAGAGGTCACTTTCAGATGGACCCAAAAAGAGATTTCAGCTTTTAGTCTTTTAAAGGAAAAGTTGACTTCAAATCCAGTAATCGTTTTGCCAGATCCAGTAATTCCAGTAATCGGAGCACTGCTAATGCAAGATGGACGGGTAGTAGCTTATGAAAGCCGAATTTTGCAAGGGCCAAAGAGGACTATGCAAGTCTATGAGAAAGAGCTCTTGGCCGTGATTCATGCGCTTTCTAGCTGGAAGCACTACCTCCTAGGTGCTGATTTTGTTGTCCACATAGACCATAAGACCTTGCGATACTTCTTGACACAGTCAAAGTTATCCGAAAAGCATATGCGATGGGCAAACATTCTTTTTGTGTTCCACTTCCAGATTATGCACGTGGAAGGCAAGAGAATGTTGTGGCTGATGCGTCATCAAGGAAGCCACAAATTTCAGTTGTGTCAATTCCTTATCATCATGAGCTTGATGACATGAAGGAACAATATGCTACTGATAAAGATTTTGCAGGGATCTTTGATCAGTTGCAAGAGGGGCAACATCATGAGCAATACCTCCTTAGAGATGATTTTATGATGATGCATGGCAGACTTTCTGTCACTAGGCCATTGCGACATAAGGTCATGGAAGAGAGTCATGTACCACCGTATGCAGAGCTTCGTGGTATTGATGCAATAGTTAAAGCGGTAGAGACATTCTTCTATTGGCCTACCTTGAGGAGAGATGTGGATGCCTTTGTGCGAGCATGCATGATTTGCCAAAAGGTCAAGTTTGACAGGCAAAAGGCACCAGGGCTGTTACAACCACTGCCGATTCCGGATAAGCCATGGGAAAGCATTGCTATGGACTTTATCTTTGATATTCTAAAAATGCCAACAGGGAATGATGGTATATGGACAATTATCTGCAGGTTCAGGAAGCAAGCCCATTTTATCCCTGTTAGGAAGAAGATAAAATCTGATCAGATGGCACGCTTGTTCATGTACAATGTGTTTAAGTACCATGGTATGCCACAATCGATTGTCAGTGATCGTGATCCTTGCATGACAAGTTTGTTTTGGAGAGGATTGTTTGAGAACATGGGCACTACGCTCAAGTTCTCGTCTTCGATTTTAAAAGCGCGAAGCAGAGGCTACCAAGAGATGTGCCCGGTGAAGGAGTGTAGGATTGGGCTGGGTAGAGCCAGGCACAGATGGAGGAAGGGGGTAGCGCTAGGGATCGAAAGTGCAGAGAGAGAGAGAGGCTCGTACGGTTTTTGGAAAACTCACATATGTTGAGTTGTGGGTTTTCCACTTTTATTATAAGTAACTTTAAAAAATGTGTCCAAGTTCAATGTGAACGTGGACAAAGTATAAAAATGTACATAAGGGGTTATTTAGGGCCTTTAACCCAACAACCTCCCACTTAAAGGCATAAATGACGCCTTTAAGTTAACCAACTCCCACCAGCTGTATGCAATGCTCGTGTTGAGCCTTAGCAAGACTCTTGGTGAGAACATCTGCAAGGTTATGCTGTGTATGGATCTTAGTCAAAAGTGACTAGACCATCCTCCAATACCTGACGTATGAAGTGGTACCGCACATCTGTGTGTTTGGTACACGCATGAAACATGGCATTTTTTGCTAAATAGACAACACTTTGGCTATCACATCCCAACACGGGAGTATGAGCAGGCGTGCCAAGTTCTTTTGTAAGTCTGCCCAACCAAATGGCTTCCTTTGAAGCTTCTGTGGCTGAAATGTATTAAGCCTCAGTAGTACTCAATGCCACAATTTTCTGTAACCTAGAACACCAAGAGAGTGCACCACCAGCAATAGCAAATACATATCCACTGGTAATTTCCTGGTATCCATGTCATTTGCCATGTCGGCATCACAATATCCCTGCAACTTTAAGTCACTTTTACCATAACAAATACACTTTGATTGTGTACCTTGCAAATATCTCAGAATGCATTTGACAGCTTCCCACAATGCGCTTTGTCAGGATTCGACATGTATCAACTAACAACTCCCAATGCATGAGAAATGTAGGGGCGAGTGACAACCATAGCGAACCACAAGCTGATGCATAAGGGATTCCCTTTATTGCTTTCAGTGCCACCTTATCCTTTGGGCAATCTGCTTTGCTAAGCTTGGTGTATGGAGGTAAAGGTACTCCAAGAGGTTTAGCATTAGCCATATTAAATCTCTCAAGTACTTTTGCAATGTACTTTTCTTGAGATAAAAACAGCAATTTCAGCTTTTTCTCTCTTTTAATACGCATGCCCAAAATATGCTCTGCATCATCCAAATTCTTCATAGCAAATGCTGAATTTAGCTTACGCTTCAGAGCATCGAGACTAGTCTTATGTTTCCCGGCAAGCAGCATGTCATCAACATAGAGAACAAGTATGATGGGGCTATCATCTTCATCCCTTTTCGTATACAAACAATGATCTGCATGGCTGCGTTTAAAGACTTGACATAGCATAAAAGTGTGAAACTTCTTATACCACTGCCGTGATGATTGTCTCAAACCATACAGAGCCCTTTTCAGTTTGCATACTAGTTCCTCGCGTGTAGGAACTACAAAACCCTCAGGTTGTTCCATGTATATGTCCTCCTCAATCTCACCATGCAAAAACGTTGTCTTTACATCCATTTGATTCAATTCCAAATCAAGCACCGCAACGAGAGCAAAAAGGACATTAATGTTGTAAGCTTTACAACAGGGGAAAAGATTTGTTGAAGATCAATTCCTTTTTTTTGTGCATATCCTTTTGCAACCAATCTTGCCTTGTACTTGGGTTTTTCATCCACAATCTTGCCTTGTACTTGGGTTTTTCATCCACAATCTTAATCTGGTACACCCTTTTGTTAGGAAGAGCCTTTCTCCCTTTAGGCAATGGCACAAGATCCCAAGACGGGAAGTGGGTCGGCACTAGAATTCGTATAGCAAGACGATGTCTAGGCTCAGTTCAAGATCATTTAGGTCCCCCAGTCGCACTGAGCAAGTTGGTGGATACTAGGAAGTGAACTCCCTAAAGGCATAAAGCCAAGGTGGGGTCAGCAAAGGAAAGTACCCGACAGTTGGGCCACGTTGCATTTTTGGATGCGTCCCAATGGGGGTAGATGGTCAGAAGACCAGTGGGAGCCCAACGGAAGCATCTCCTAAAAATAAGGGAATTGCTATTTTGGGCCATGACATCTGTTCGCGTCATTACCTCCGGAATGACAAGGGGAACATTTTAGAACTCTGTTGCAAAGTCAATTGGGCAACCAGTCGGGAGATTTTTAAGCAGCAAGCACAAAACGGGAAATGCCTTGTAAATGTGCCAAGTGGCACTCTCTGGTGGACTTGCCTCATGCAGAAGAGGGGGTGCTCGTTTTCTAGCTGGGAGAGACTTCATTTGCAGCTTGCCACATGTTAAGAGCTATTGACTGCAAGCTTTCCCTTTCATGTACAGTGTGGTGCAAGAAGTCATGTCCTGCACACCTCACACTACTCTCTCTCTTCCCTACATGCAGTAATGTGATGCCCCACAAGAGGGCTCTTCATTTGACTCATGTACACCTGTGTGGTTACATACGTTTTTGTTGAGGCAAGATCCTCTCTGAGCAGGAACAGGAGTAGCTAATTGCTACTCCAAAAGCAGGCATCGGTGAGGGTCATAACCTCACCGTACAGGTGCTATTTCAGCGCTGGTTATGCGCTGTATTTTGACTGTTTTTCAGCCATATGGATGCCAGAACCATTGGGAACAGTGCCCCACTGCTAGAGGACAGTTCAGGGACTGTCTAGGGCTGAAAACAGGGCAAAAACCAGTAAATACAGCCTGCTGAATTTACTGTTTTTGGGCAGAAATCATAGGGTTTATGCCGGTGGAAGTGAGTTCCAGCAGGGGAATTGGTTTCGGGCAAGTTCTTGGGCTGTCATGTGGCCGAAGTTTTGCCAGAATAGGTGGTATCTAGCTGGATACAAGAAAAGAATTCCCAGGACTCTTCTTTGTAATTACTCTCTTAAAGAATAAAGATACACCGAAAGGGGCGCCAATTTTGGTGCCTACAGGTTGTCGGCGTCTGCTCGGAGCATTCTAGCTTCCAAGCCGTGTGTGTGCTTAAGTGCTAATTCTCGTCGCAAGTTACCTTTGCAAAGTTCTCTCTGTGTGTGTCTAAAGTAAAGAATTTCGGGTGAAAGCCAAAGCCTACCACCCCACCGGCCGGTTTTAATATCAGACTGTTGGTTGCACTGGGAGGTGCCTGCCACTAGGACCTGTAAAGTGATTGAATAACTGCAAGGGTGTCACCTCTAAAACTTGCATGTAGCCGCAGCATGTCTAGAGGGACACTTGTTGGAAGATGTTCTTCAAGATTGTCTCTGCTGTAAGTTTTTCTTGTTCTACCAATGGTTTCTCTGGGTTTGTCGATCGGAAACTGCTTCCAAGAGGGCTTCGTCAATATCAAAGAGAAAAGATTTGGATTCTTCCTTGTCACTGGGTGATGGCTTGTCAACAGTTGAAGGCAAGGTATCCATTGTTGTGAGAATGTGTGGGGAAGTTGAACGTGCGGGAATGCTAAGACCGAGAGCTGCTCTCTGGGCCCGAGTGAGGACGCCCGCTTGCTCCTCGACCAACTGCATATTATCTTGAGGGGTAACCGCATGGGCAGAAGGGGGCGGTTGAGGAATGGTGCTAACTGCTATTAAGTTGAGCTTGGGAAAGGTAAACTTATTCTAGCTTTGATTTGGGTTCGAAGCCGTGGATGCACGAAGTTTAGGGCAATCCTTACTGTAGTGATCCTTCGTTTCAGGGCAATGACGGCACGGAGGGGACCCTTCAGGCAGGGAGCATTTACTTTGGCAATGACCATATTCCCCACATCTGTAGCACAAAATGGGCCGATTCAATGGGCGAATCGAAGGGCGAGGTGGTCCTTGCTCCTGGTGCATGGAGTTGGAGGTGGAAGTATAGAAGCTTTGAGGTGATGAGGGAGCATGGGTATGATAAAAGCTCTGAGAGGGAAAAGTGCTCTGCATACCTTGCTTAGGAGGAGCTGTTAGCAAAGGTGGCATGTGGTTTGGATGGCCATAGGGGGAAACCATATTGGATGCAGATGGTGGCCCTTGTTGAAGAGTAGGACCAAGACTCTGCTGTATTTGTCGCAATCCCTTGAGGTAGTAGCAATCCTTGTCCTCGTGTCCCGACTTTTCACAGAAGTGGTAGTAAACCCGAAGGGGGCATCCATGTGAAGGGTGCCCTAGAGAGCGGCATGAGCTACACCAAACCGGCTGAGACTTGAGCTCTTCTAGCTCGCGCTTAATCTGTTCCAATGCTTCGTGATGTGGAGGCTTCTCCTGTCTAAGAGAGAAGGACCTCTCCTCTTGAAGAGCTCGCTGTAACTTTAGGGCGTCCAATTTCGTGCATAAAGAAGTTAACGGATCATAAGGACTTTCCAAGACTGAGGGTGTCTCTACCTAAGGGGAGTTGGTGAACAGCTTCCCAGCTCCTTCCATCCTAGTAGCAGCCGCGACAAACTCCTCAAGAGTGGCGTCAAGTCGGAGTCTCTCTCGGAGTTTTTGCTGGGAAGTTTTGGGAAGAGCCTTCTCCACCCACTTCTTAACCATAAATTCACCCAGTTGCTGGGGAAGCTTGGCTACCAGAGACTTTGTTCTGGTAAATCTCTGCAAAAGTCTCATTTGGCTGGAGCATCAGGTTTGCCAACTCATCCTGGACCTTCTCCTGAAAGTCCCTTGGTCTGAAAGCTTCACAAAATTGTTGTCGTAAAGTGGCCCAAGTCGCAAAGTGGTTCTCTGCAAACTGGTTGTACCACTTGTCTGCTAAGCCATCCAAGGTAGATGGGAAGAGTACTAAGTAGGCATCTTCTCGGTTGAGGTCACAACCTCTGCAAAGAGAAACAAACCTTCGGGAATGGTCGTCAACATCCTCTGTGGAGAGACCCTTGAGAGTCGAAAACTTAATATTCACCTTAGCTAGAACGCTTGTGAGCTCCTCCATGGCTGTCTGTGCAAGAGCTTGTTGCATTGGAGCTTGCTGTAACACAGGGGATGAGAAGTTTATTGATGGGGTAATGTGGGAGGTGTAGAACTGGAGGTAGTGGTAGGGGAAGGTTGGGAAGGTAGGGGTAATGGGGCTGGTGGACTTCTACTTGGTACGAAGGGTTGATGCTTCCTGTGGTAATACTTCAGAGGACTTAATAGTGGGCTTTGTCGCTCTTTTTTGACTGCCTTGTATGTGTCATGCAGTAATCAAAAGCCCACCCAAGCTTTGGGCACGAAGACCTTTAACTTACTGAAAACTGGTCCAATCGCCACTAGACCAAGACGAGAGAGAGACTATACCACTTGGCTGGACCTGGACAAGAGAGACTAGACCAAGGCGAGTGACTGGACCACTTGGGTGTACCTGGACCAGAGAGACTAGACCCAACTGGCTAGACCTGGACCAGAGAGGACTAGACCCAGCCTAGAGACTGCTAGACCAAGACAAGAGACTAGACAAGCAGGTTGAAAACTAAGCAGGTTGAGGGAAAACCAGACGGGACCAAGCTCAGACCTGTGTGAACAAACCGAGTGATACAGAGAGTTAAAACCAGGTAGCTCCTCGACTCGACTTTCAATGGAGTGAGACTTCTATTGAGGTCCCACCGGGCGTGCCAAAAACGAGAGCACCTGTAGTGGAGATAATGTGTCGTGCCCTCTGTAGTGGGTGCTCCTCAGTGCAATGTGGGTGATATCTCACTTCACAAAATAAAAACACAAACACAGAAGACAAAGAACAACAGAGCAAGAACAGTATGACTCAGCAGATCATGAACAACACGAACATCAACAAACTCAAAGAAACCGATACAGACTCTGGCATGGCAGCGCACTCAGCTCCATCCCAGATCTCATATGTAATATGTATAGTGGGGGTGTCGAGACTCAACTGTGCAGGGATGGTGCAGACGTGTTGTGTACAACTCTGATGAGAGACTAGATAACTGACCACACAAAAGTAGATGATGATGCCTACCGACGATTGGAACCAACCACTCGTATGTATCTCTCAAGAGCCACCAACAGCTGGCAGATATCCCAATCCAGCTAAGCCCATCTCCTAACTGAGGTGGTGGTGATCTAGCCACGGTGTCCACTGGACCACCATCCGCAACACTTGCCACGTGTCACAGCCCAGGCAAGAGTCCTCCCAATGTGGACTCAAGCCCAACTGCAACTAACTGCTTGTCCCATGCCAGTGACACTGTAGCCTTGCTACAGAATCCACGCGAGAGAGACAAAGTGGTGGAGTTCCACTTCGAGAAGACACTGGCCCCAAACCCTGGCGCCCCTTTCGGTATTTCTTTAAGGTCTGGGAACTCTGTTCTGCTTCTCCACACGATAGAATGCTAGAGAGAGAGAGCCCACACAGCATATTTAAAGGCCCTTGGCCTATTGAAAAGCATCTCACATAAAAAATATTAGTTCTAAAAGCATCTGGTCCAAAAGCGAGCACCTTGCTTTATTTTAGGGTTTAAGCCCCTCGGAGGCCATTTTCAATAAGTTGGTCTTTGCTTCTTCTTCTTCTGCTGCTAGGGTGCAGATCCTAATCCCCTTCGTCTTCAGTGGTTTGCATGTCACTAGTTTGTGACACTTTCCCAGCTTCTTCATAATACTCCTCTTGATGGTTGTTGATATCCTTAGAGTTCTCAAGAGCTGCGGGAAATTGTTGTCCAATCTAGATCTCAGATTGTTCTACAAGAGCAATAAGCTGAGCTTTAATACCACTATAACCGACTGATGGAGTTACAAGTTACAGCAATCCTATATTGACGACATTTCTTAAAGACACACTTGAGGTGCTCAAAATGGTCTCCTCTTTTGGATGAATGTACATATAGATCATCCATAGAAACTTCTAAGAATTTTGTAAGGTATTCTTTGAGTGCATGGCTCATTAGCTTTTAGAATATTGTTTGAGTGTTTGTTAGTCTAAAAGTAGGACTCTTTATACGAATATCTTTTATTCTATGGCAAAATCCATTTTGTTGGTCTTTACGATCAATGTCAAAGATAGAGAGAAAGAGAGAGTGGGGAAAGATAGAGGGGGGGAGAGAGAGAGAGAGACAGAGATAGAGAAAGATATATATATATATGTATATATATATATATATATATATATATATATATATATATATATATATAGAGAGAGAGAGAGAGAGAAATGAAATGAAATGAAATGTTATATTAACGTCTTCAAAAGGCCAAAATGACCTTTGAGACCAGATAGTTACAATGTGGTGGAACTAATACAAAGTCAGAGTAACAAAATGACAAAATAAAAATACTATGCTATAGAATCCTAAACTGCTAGGTGTGAACTAAGCAGCTAGCTGGGATAGCTAAATCACAAGAGATCCAGCATCGGTCTCGCTGGCGGATCTCATCAATGTCCTCCATGGTAGTAGTCTGACCGGGCGTCGTGCATGTCGGGTCAAAGTAATCCGGATCGTCTGATGGAGCCTCCGTCGATGCCGTGTAGTCCTCCGCAGTCGTGGGCGTCTGGATCTCCCCATCTCGGTCGCTCGATCGATGTGCCTTTGGTGTAAGGCGACGGCTCTGATAGTAGCTCCTTCAGGTGTCCAGTGTCTGCTCTAAAGAAGTCTGTGATCTGTCTTTGACACTGCCTAGCCTGTCCTCTCGTCAGGCTCTCTCTGTGTTTGCGCAGCTCGAGCAAAAACAAACCCAAGCATCTCTGATCCTCGTACCGCATGACTCTGGAGAGTGGTCCAAATCCCTCTCTCAACAAGCAGTGGTAGCGGCCTCGTATCTCGTAGTAGACGGGGCAGTGGCATGTGTAGGGCAACTCTTTCTCAGGCTCCATGTCACACAGGGGGCATGTCCTGGCCTCTGCTGGTACTCCGCTGTATCTCCCAATCTCGATCCGTAGCTAGTGTGAAGATGTGCGTATCTGGCCAATAGCACATCGTATCCCATGAGACAAGTGGGTGTTAAAACCGGCCCTCAAGGCGGTAGACGTTAGCTTTCACCCGATTCTTTAAGACTGGATTATACGACACAAAGCAATGACTTAAAAGGAACCTGTAACTGAGACTGAAATTACACTTCAAAACAAAAGCACGGCCAGGAAGCTAGAATGCTCCCAAGCAGACCGCGACACCTATAGGCCTTAAAGGTTGGCGCCCCTTTCGGTATTTCTTTATTCTTTAGCAGAGGGAATAAAAGTCAGTGATTTCCTACAAGCTGCCCCGCACAATCTGGGCTGAATTCCATCTGTTCTGGCCCGATTTCGGCAGCATAATTGTATTAGGTCACTTTACAGTCAGTATCCCCACGCAATAGATGACTTTCCCGACGCATACGGACACTTTGCAAAACCTGGCGGTTCCCTTGCATTAGCACTGCACCAATGCTACTGCCACAAGCGTCACACTGAACCACAAATGACTTCCTGAGATATGGCAAAACAATGACTGGATCTAAAGTCATCTTTTCCTTTAAGAGATTAAAAGTTGAAATCTCTTTTTGGGTCCATCTGAAAGTGACCTCTTTCTTTTGCAAAGCATGTAAAGGTGAACTTTGAAGCAATCTCTGCAAAGTTGCGAATGAATCTTTTGTAGTAAGAACATAGCCCTAAGAAGCTACGGACATCGTGCACAGTCCTTAAAGTTGGCCATGTCTTGATTGCTTCCACCTTCACAGGATCCATTCGGACACCATCCTTTGATACAATGTGTCTGAGGAAGTGGATCTCTTCCAAGGAGAACTCGCTTTTCTTGCCATTGATGAGCAATTTGTTCCTGCACAACTCTTCCAACACAATGGTCAAGTGATGCCTATGCTCCTCTTCATTCTTCGAGTAGACTATCATGTCATCAAAGAATGTTCTGATATGGATGGAAGATCCTATCCATCATTCTATTGAACGTAGCAGGAGCATTCGTAAGATCAAATGGCATCACTAAGAACTCGTAGAGACCAAATGTCGTTCTAAACGCAGTCTTGTGCACATCCTCGGGCCTAATTCTAATCTGATGGTACCCACTTTTAAGGTCGATCCTGCTGAAAATCGCCGCACCCTCTAGGCGGTCAAGAATACCATCAATCCTTGGAATAGGAAACCTATTCTTGATGGTATTCTTATTCAACGCACGGTAGTCAATACACATGCGCCACGAGCCATCCTTTTTCTGTACTAAGAGCATTGGAGAGCAATAGGGTGTTGAGCTAGGCTGAATCAGCCCTTTCTCTAAGAGCTCCTCCACTTGGCTCATAATCTCTTTCCGCTGCGCCTCACTAACCCTATACGGTGGCCTATTTGGTGGGCTACAGCTTGGCACCAAATCAATCGCATGATCCTCGGGCCTCTCCGGCGGTAGTTGAGACGGTAATGAATCAGAAAAACAGCCATTAAACTTTTGCAAAAATGCTAGCCTATCTTTATCTAACACTGATAAATTTGATTGGGAACTATCTGAAACATCACATGCAAAAATTAAGTACGCAGAAAGATGATTCTTTATTACAGAAGTGATAGCAGAAGCAAATACAATAGGGACTGACTCTCCTTTTAGCTTTACATCCAAGATGTGAGTTTTGCCCCTATGCTGTACAGTGATCTTTTTGTTGTAGGCATCCAAGACTCCATGCACTGGGAACATCCACGGGATCCCCAACAAGACATCACATCTTGCCAGCGGCATGATGTAGAACTCTTCTGTGTCCACATTTGACTGAACATGCAGACTTAGCTTTCCAATGATGGGAGTAACGCCCTCTGAGTGGCCAGGACATGCCAATCCTGCCTCTGCGGTATATCCCATCTCTTCAGCTCTGATGCCTAGCCTCATAGCTAATTCTGGCGTGATAAAGCTCGCTTTGGCACCTGGATCAAAGAAGATAAGTGCCATCTGGTCTCTAACTTTACCCCACGCTCTGCATAACTCAGTGGCATCTGTACTAGGCCTGTCGCCCAACATGTCTGGCACTAAACCTGCCGAGGGCATAAGCTTCTTTCCTTTCCTGTGCTCTTTGTCATCTGAGTCAGCTGGCCTTTTCTTTTGTGGACAGTTGGTTGCAAAATGACCAGTCTGCTGACATATAAAGCACTTGTTTTCAGCCATCAAGACCTTCTTTTCCTTGGGTGTCTTACGCATAAAAGGCTTCCTTTTCTGCTTTCTTGCCTGCGCTCTAGAAGTCTCGGCTGAACTTTTGCCTATATTGAACCTAGCTGGCCCCTGGGACGCTTCAGGAGCCGCTCTCATAAAGGGCTGCTTTGCTGAATTTTTCTTTTGCTGCCCTCCTTTCTCGTTGCTCGGAAACCCACTGTCTTCTCCTTTCAACAAGGCAAGACGAGTGTTAGCAACTTCCATAAGCTGAGTGAGGGTAGCCACTCTGTTCTTAGTACAATAATCGCGATGCCCTTTACGCAACCCACAACAGTACTTCTCAATCTGCTCTGTCAATGGCACAAATCTATAGGAGGTCACTGAGAGTAACGCTTTACAAAACCTCCTATTGTACTCCAGTAAGCTCTTGCATGTAGCCGAAGTAAGTTGGTGCCAATCTGTCATGACTTCCGCTTCAAATTCATCCGACAGCCAAGCAGATGCAAACATTTGCTTGAAGTAAACCCAAGTGGCGGCTGCCTGTCCTTGCATGAACAATGTCGTCCACCATGTGAGCGCATTGTCCTTAAAGAAAGTGGCAGCTTTCCTTACTTTAGAGGCCTCCGTAAAATTCCCCCCTGCATAAGCTGTATTAAACTGCTGGAGGAAAGTAAGAGCCTTTGTTTTATCCTCAAAGCCACACAGCTGCACCTCCTTCTTTGTATGGTTTTGGCTTCTCTATTGGCCCCAAATTGTCATAGGGAAGTGTCTCCAGCATGGGCACTGTAGTAGGGACCATCTATGCCCCTTGGTCATTGAGATTTTGCATTAAAGGTGCCATATCTGGTTGCTGTCCAGAAAAACCAGCCATGCCAAAATTGACCTGTGGCACCCCAAACTGGCCCTGATTGCTCTGAAAGCCTTACTGCATGCCAGTGTTACCATACATGGGGTTTGGCGTTTGGCCATGCATACCCCCAAACACTGTTCCAGGCATGTAGTGCTGGTTTCCAGGCGCATAACCAACCATACTTTGGAACACGGATCCACCCCCGAAATACCGAGGATGTACCGTGGGTGGTGGAAAATCCTGACGCATTGCCTGGAGACTGGTTCCCTGTCCATTCAATGCAACAGTTTGACCCTGAAAGGTGGCGGGCTGAACTGGCAAAACCTGTGGAGTAGGGATCCTCGCCACCTGTTCATGGTCAGGAGGGACCTGTTTAGGAGCCTGACGTGACTCCGCAACATGTGAATGCTCTCTATCCTGCTCAGTCACATGGGGGACCTGGGCTTGAGCCTCAACGGGCTCTGTACGCTGAGGGCATTCCCTTGCCTGCTGTGACATTAATGGTGCTTGCAGATAATCCATAAACTTGGGATTCTGCACCAATTGAGTGAAGACATTCACAGCAGCAACTAATTGTGTCCTGAACGCATCCTCTTCAAAGTGCCCAGTCATGAACCCTTGAACCTGTTCTCGCTGTGCATTCACATGCACAAAAGGCGTAGATAGTGGCAGTCGTGAACTCTCGCCAACTTCATGCTATAAAGGGATAGCCTGTCTACCCTAGGAAGAGGAACCCTCTTGTCTAGCATTGTTTGTCCTGTCAGCTATAGTGTAATTCCAAGTTCCTGTGCTTTGTGTCTTCGCCGCAAACCAACCAAGGCTCACTTCTTAAGGAAAAAGTGATCTTGTCCCTGTGACGGAACCATGAAACCGGCCCGTAGGGCGGTAGACGTTAGCTTTCACCCGATTCTTTAACACTAGATTATACGACACAAAGCAATGACTTAAGTAACTGAGACTGGAATTACACTTCAAAACAAAAGCACGGCCAGCAAGCTAGAATGCTCCCAAGCAGACAGCGACACCTGTAGGCCCCAGAGGTTGGCGCCCCTTTCGGTATTTCTTTATTCTTTAGCAGAGGGAATAAAAGTTTGTGATTTCCTACAAGCTGCCCCGCACAATCTGGGCTGAATTCCATCTGTTCTGGCCCGATTTCGGCAGCTTAACTGTACTAGGTCACTTCACAGTCAGTATCCCCACGCAATAGATGACTTTCCCGACGCATACGGACACTTTGCAAAACCTCGCGAGAATCTGCAGCACGCTGAATTCTCTGTTTTCTGCCCCGAAAATGCGCCAGATCACCTCTACAGCGGTCCCCTCGCGTCCCCGAACCTCCTGGGGGTATTAGGGACCGTTTAGGGCCGAAACCCTAAACCTGCAAAAATACACAGCAGCTGTAATTCCCTGTTTCGGGCTCCATTTCGCGTGCCGGTCGCATCCGTAGCAATTCCTTGAGCTCCCGCACCTGTAGGGCTACTTGCCCTTTGAATCGGATGAGATTTCGCACGTGAAACCTCTCCAAATTCAACTGTACCTGCGGGGTATTAGCCGCTAGCTAATCCAGTACCTGTGCAAGAGGCTCTTGCCTCGGCAATCACGCATGAACCCACACAACTGTACATTGGTCAATTGAGAAGCCCACTAGAGGGGCATAACATAGTGCTCATAGGGGAGAGAGAGAGCAGTGCGTAGCGTGCAGGGCATCACTCCTGGCACCGCACTGTACATAAGAGGGAAAGGAAGCACTCCATAGCTCTTAACCTATGACAAAGAGCTCCAAAATGAGCCACTGAGCTATAAATTCAGCGCTACCTTCTCTTGCATGAGGAAAGTGCACAAAAATTTGTGCCACTTGGCGCGTTTACAGGCCATTTCCTGTTTCGGGGTTGTCGCCTAAAAATCTCCCGACCGGTTGCCCAATTGATTTCGCGGCAGAGTAATAAAATGTTCCCCTTGTCATACCGGAGGTAATGACGCGAACACATTTTCAGTCCAAAATAGCAGTTCCCTAAATTTTAGGAGATGCTTCCATGGCACTCACACTGGTCATCTGACCATTAATCACCACTGGAACTACATCGAAAAGTGCAATGTCGGCCAGCTATGTAGGTGATTTACACTCGTAGCCCCACCGTGGCTAACCTTAATCCATTTGCCCAACTTTAGTGCTCCTGGCCATCCGGCCTTGACTCTCACTATCCGCCTCACGCCATGCAGCTCGGGCATTGGCATTTCCAGAGGGGTGCTTTAAAACAAGTCAAATAAAATTCCCCCAAAAAGAAATCAACAAGTAAAGTTGCCACAGACTCGTGACATACCCCCCTCTTGAAATCGCGAACGTCCTTGTTTGCATGAATATCAATCCATTAGTGTGTGCAGCACTTCATGGACAGCGTATCACGGCTGTCAACCTTTTCGTGTGTACACACCTGGTTAACATGGTACGAGACATACGTGCTCATAGTTAATACTTTTGTGTATTCAACACTTGTTAACTCATGTATGGTCTACCTATGAGACTATTTCATTGACATAGTGGATAGCTTTCACACTGTGCCACTGGCTTTAATAGTCCATAACTTTTAGTACACTACGAATCCTTTCAAGCATAATAAACTAGCAGTTTAAAAATGCGTCAACATGTACTCATTAGAAGCTATTGTTGTACTCTTGACAACTGACAAGACATACTTATTTCTATAGCATTGAACAGACTTTTGGACAAAACTTTTATTCCCCAAGGGCAATTGCCAAGCAAGGTACACTTCTATTGCACTAAATCCATAGATACATGAGAAGTGCTAGCTCCTGGATCACCCCCGTCTAGCGCAGGTCTCTTTCCTTATGACCTTTGCTCTTCTTGAGTTGGAGAATACGTAGGTGGTAAACCAAAGGCTTCAAGATAGAACTGCAATACATTTGGTGACTCTAACAGTTCACTCTCTTCCAATCTAGATCTCATATTGCTCTTCTATATTGCTCTAGAAGAGCAATAAGCTGAGCTTTAATACCACTATAACCGACTGATGGAGTTACAAGTTACAGCAATCCTATATTGACGACATTTCTTAAAGACACACTTGAGGTGCTCAAACTAGTCTCCTCTTTTGGATGAATGTACATATAGATCATCCATAGAAACTTCTAAGAATTTTCTACGGTATTCTTTGAGTGCATGGCTCATTAGCTTTTAGAATATTGTTTGAGCGTTTGTTAGTCTAAAAGTAGGACTCTTTATACGAATATCTCTTATTCTATGGGAAAATCCATTGTGTTGGTCTTTACGATCAATGTCAGAGATAGAGAGAAAGAGAGAGATAGGGAAAGATAGAGGGGGGGAGAGAGAGAGAGAGAGGGAAAGAGGGAGAGAGAGATAGAGAAAGATATATATATATATATATATGTATATATATATATATATGTATGTATATATATATATATATATGTATATATATATATATATATATATGTATGTATATATATATATATATGTATGTATATATATATATATATATATGTATGTATATATATATATATATATATGTATATGTATATATATATATATATATATATATATATATATATATATATATATATATATATATATATATATATGTATATATGTATATATGTATATGTATATATATATATATAATGTATATATATATGTATATATATGTATATATGTATATATATATATATATATATATATATATATATATATATATATATATATATATGTATATATATGTATATATGTATATATATATATATATATATATATATATATATATATATATATATATATATATATATATGTATATATGTATATATATATATATATATATATATATATGTATATATATATATATATATATAGTATGTATGTATGTATGTATGTATATATATATGTATATAGTATGTATGTATGTATATATATATAGAGAGAGAGAGAGAGAGAAATGAAATGAATTGAAATGTTATATTAACGTCTTCAAAAGGCCAAAGTGACCTATGAGACCAAAAAGTTACTATGTGGTGGATCTAATACGAAGTCAGAGTAACAAGATGACAAAATGACAAATGACAAAATAAAATATTATGGAATCCTAGACTGCTGGGTGTGGTTTAAGCAGCTAAAACAGCTAGCCGGGATAGGTAGATCATAGGAGATCCAGCATCGGTCGCTGGCGGATCCCATCAATCTCCTCCATGGTCAGTAGTCTGACCGGGCGCTGTGCATGTCGAGCCAAAGTGACCTAGATCCTCTGATGCAGCCTCTGTCAATGTTGTGTAGTCCTCCACAGTCGTGGGCGTCTGGATCTCCCCAGCTCAGTCGCTCGTTCGATCAGTATGCCTCTGGTGTAAAGCGACGAGCTCTACTGTGGTAGTAACTCCTCTAGGTGTCCAGTGGCAGCTCTAAAGAAGTCTGTGATCTGTCTCTGAAACTGGCTAATCTTTCCTCTCATCAGGCTCTCTCTGTGTCTGCGCAGCTCGAGCAAAAACAAACCCAGGCATCCCTGATCCTCGTACTGCATGACTCTAGAGAATGGTCCAAAGCCCTCTCTGAATAAGCAATGGAAGAGGCCTCGTATCTCGTAGTAGACAGGGCAGTGGCATGTGTAGTGCAACTTTGTCTCAAGCTCGATGTCACACAGGGGGCATGTCCTGGCCTCTGCTGGTACTCCGCTGCATCTCCCAGTCTCGATCCGCTGCTGGTGTGAAGATGTGCGTATCTGGCCAATAGCACATCGAGTCACAGAGGGCGCATCCAGTGAGTACTGGAAAGGAGGCAATCTGTCTATGGTGAACCCATGCGCCTGAAACCATGACGTCATCTCCCCATACCAGCATGTTGTATCTCTTTGCACGGCTAACTGTCGAGAGGACTCAAGTGCAAGGCGTGCATATCTGTCTCTGGGGAGTTCCCACATGCAATGTATGAAGGAGACCGATCTTGTGAGCGCCTCAACCACCAGTGGGGAGGCAGCTAGCTATGCTCGTATAATAGCACGTGGTACTGAAGTCTTGGCCCTAATGAGCCGCGAGATCATAGAGACCAGAGGCTTCTCCATGTCCCCCCATCCATCACTTCGGCCTGTCCTCCCGTGATGGTCCAGTGAAGGTCCCCAAATCTCAGCTCCTTAGAGCAATACAGAAGCCACCAAAGTGTCAAAGAGCCAGAGCTTCGTCCGAGGCTCCTGAAACTGGACCTGTGAACACATCCTTTCCAATTTACCCAATGCTGCATGGGCTCTGGTCAATCGAGTCTCTGCTGCCCTCCTCAGTGAAAATGCTGGCCCACTGAAAACCACTCCAAGGTAAGTGTAAGCATCTGTATACTCCACCTTCTCCTGTCCGTATGTGAAAGCGGGCGCTGACCTCCTGATCCACTGTGGGGTGGTATTAAATACCATGACCTTGGTTTTGCCAAGGTTGACGGACAAACCACTTTCTTAGGCAAACCTATGCAAAGCATCCAGGTGACGTTGCATCCCCTTCGGAGAGTCAGAGATCAAAACAATATCATCAGCATATAACAATAGTGGAATCCATGTCCCCGCCAGCTATGCACCTCTATCACCATCTCTCTCAATGTAGTCAGAAACCTCATCTACATACATACCAAATAGAGTAGGAGAGAGCGGGCAACCCTGCTTCACCCCAACAGTGGAGTAAACCGGTGCGGATAGACCCTCTGGAGTGCGTACATGCCCTACTATTGATCTGTATAATGCCATGACCCCCCAAATGAGCTATGTGGGTACTCCCATCTGCTGTAATCTGCGCATCAATCTCGCTCTGGGCACTGTGTCAAATGCTTTACGGAAATCCACAAAGCTGCAATAGATCCGTCTCCCACGCGATCTACCCTCCTCAATGATGGCTCTGAGTGTCAAGATATGGTCAAGAGTAGAAAAAACCCTCCTGAAACCTGCCTGCCCGGTTGCGCGCATCCCCTCCCTCTCTGCCCATCTACTCAGCTGCTGCTCAAGAATAGATGCGTACAACCGTGCCAGTGTGTGTCCAATCATGATGGTGCAATAGTTCCCAGGCTCCATAGGGTCTCCCGACTTGAAGATAGGTACAATAGTAGATAGGCTCCAAGTATTAGGCAAGCCCTCACACATGGCACGGTTAAACATAACTGCTAGAAGCTCTGCTAGTAAATCTTTGGCATGCATGAAATGCTCAGCCACTAAGCCATCATGATCATATGCTCTCCCAGTCTTGATCCTGTCAATGGCCTTCCTCACCATCTCAGCGGTGAAAAAAAACACGTGTGCCGGCATGGATCGGGGGGGTCGGGAAGGGGGGGTTGCGCAAGAACTGTGTACAAAGATGATGCATACTGGCCCCACGCCTCTGTAGAAGTGATGGGAGGGGGGGGGGGGAGTGTTCATGAAAGAGCCTCCACGCCTCCCATGAGTCCTGACTCAAGAATAACTGGTATAGATCCTGCTCTAGGCGAGCTAGGAATGCCCTCTTCTTCCGCCGCACTAGGCGTCGGAAGTCAATCTATGACTGCCTATGAGTGATGTTCCCCAAAAGCACCTCCCTCTGAAGTCTAGCTCTAGTGTCCCGGCATTCCTCATCATACCAACTATTATGGGGCATGCTCCCTGAACGGCGTCTCTGCTCAGGCTGGGTATGTGGGTATGCCTCTGCTGCTGCATCATGTAGTCTTTGTGTCAGTATAGTAGTAAGCTCCTCCAGAGGTCGCCCAGGTTCCTCTGTGCACAGGCGTCTATAGATCCCATCTATGTATATAGAGTCCGTCTCCCGCGTGAAGGTGTAGCGAGTAGGGGGTGTTGCCCGTAGCTTGTGTGCTACACTAAATTGGAAAGAAATGGTCAGCGATATAAGAGCATGATCCACTGCCACACCAGCAGGTCTGGGTCCAACCATGAGGTCCTGAATACTAGAGATGAGGCTTGGTTGTGCCATGACTTAGTCCACTGTGCTGGCTCCATGTCTGTGTGGGAAGCATGTGAAACCTCCCGAAGGAGGAAACCTCTGTAGGCCATTCAAGATGGCCAGTCCATTTGTGGTGCCCATATCTATCAGGTGTCGTCCATACTCAGTATATTCCGCATCGTGTGATAGTTTGGACAGGCCAGTCTCTACAACATCTAGCTCTCTCATCATCTCCTCTGAAGTATCATAAAACACTGTCTGGTGATGGGCAGTCCTAGCATTGAAGTCCCCTAGAATGATAATGTCACCATCTCTAGAGAACTCCCATATGTCATCATCCAAAATAGAAAAGGGGGACTGTCCTCTGGGTGATGCATAGCCCGACGTACTCGGGGGAAAGTAGCAAATAGCAATGTAGAGATATTTGCCTGTCTCTGCTTTCAATCTCACCCACATGTACCTAGCCTGCTCATCCCTACGGGCTATATGTATCAATGGCTACAAGTCCTCTCTAAATAACACTGCCACACCCCCTGAGCCCCGTCCTCTGTGTTCTGAGCGTGTCTCCTGTCTGTAAGCTGTCTCCCATCTGTATCCACTAATGTGAGGCATGGATTGCCCAGGGGCCTGGTGTGTCTCAGAGTAGAAGATGATGTCTCTTCCAGTAAAGCTATCCTCAAAAGCACCCACATCAAGACGCATGGATCCATTACAGTTCCAGGCAGCCACTGTGAGTGTGGTCCCATAAGTCTCGCACCGTCATGTGGAGCGTTGCTCCAGTATTACTACTCTTCCATCTCGGTAAAAGGCAATCTTGCCTTTTCCCCTTGCTGCACTAATCTCCGGCATTACATCCTGCATATGAGCGATCTGCGAGAGGGTAAGATCATCCCCGAGAAAAATGCCTGTCTCTTTAAGAGTTGGCCTTTTCTTCAAGAAGGACTTTTTCGCTTCCATGGAGGGAAAACGGAGGATGAGTGCCCTTTCTTTCGAGGTTTGCCCACTACTTCCATTTTTCTTTATGTTGCCCACTCTCCAAGCTCTTGTGTGCGTTGGCTCATGAACCCCCATCAAGGCCATGAGTTCTTTTACCTCTTCGTCCACATTGCCTTTGTCTTTAAGACCGCAAATTCTCACATGTAAAGCGCGCACACGTCTTCTTTGCTCCTCCTCTAGTGTCTGATTAATGATAATGGGTGTGGACGTGGACGTTATCTCTTTGCCTTTTCCTTTCTTGGCCACCTCAATCCATTTCTCGGCCTCATCCGCCTTCTACTGAGTTTTGGTAAGAACATCCACCCAAGAAGTCGTCATCTCTTTGTGTTGCTCTTCTCCCTCTTTGGTGGCCCGTACTTGCTCCTTGATAGTGTTGATTTCTTCGATTACTGAGGGTCGCAATTCGCCCTCTTCCAGTGTGCTGCTTGATTGTGCTTCTGCAAGATCTTTCTTGAGTGACGCAATTTCTTCGTCCTGAGTCGTCACTCGGTCTTCCAATGCGTTTATCTTGCTTTCTTGGATCAGGACGCGTCCTTCTAGCAACTTTATTGTGCCCAATAGATTGCGGTTCATCTTGGTAATAGTCTCCGTCATTTTCTCTTTGCACTTTTGAATGGCATTCTCTAGGGGGTCGGCTTTATCACTCAGCTTCCTCATGCTTAATCACTGTCCGGAAAATAGCCACTAAGCATACATATGCATCCACACTATGCATACATTGTCTCCCGCATCAAGCATTCCACTGCGGGTAAAGGTACAACCACAGCCCACTGCGGGCGTCAGCCTTAAAACCAAAATAATGGGGGGCCTTGCGCCCAATGTCCTGGTCTGCTCCTGTTCTAGCACTTGTAGGAGAACCGGCCTTTCTGATTTTTGTGATTTTTCGGTGGGCAGTGCTTTCCGCAAGGAAAATCAAATTAAAGCAGAGCAAAGCAATGCCATGCAATTTTCAATTGATTTGTGTTTTAATGGCAAGGACGAGGGCGACCTTACACCGGGCGAGGGCAAGGATAGAGGGCGAGGACGAGGAAAATGGGGGGGGGGGGGGGGGGGGGGGAGGAGATAGGGCGAGGGGCGAGGGGTAGGGTGGGAGGGGCGAGGGCTAGGGGGACGAGGGGCGAGGGGTGAGGGGTGCAGGGCGAGCGGGTGCAGGCCAGGACGAGGGCGAGCAGGTGCAGGGCAGGCGAGGGGCGAGGGCTAGAGAGAGAGAGAGAGAGAGAGAGAGAGAGAGAGAGAGAGAGAGAGAGAGAGAGAGAGAGAGAGAGAGAGAAGTGAAATGAAATGAAATGTTATATTAACATCTTCAAAAGGCCAAAATGACCTTTGAGACCAGAGAGTTACAATGTGGTGGAATTGATACAAAGTCAAAGTAACAAAATGACAAAATAAAAATACTATGCTATGGAATCCTAAACTGCTAGGTGAAAACTAAGCAGTTAGCTGGGATAGCTAAATCACAAGAGATCAAAGCATCGTTCGCTGGCGGATCTCATCAATGTCCACCATGGTCAGTAGTCTCACCGGGCGTCGTGCATGTCGGGTCAAAGTAATCCGGATCCTCTGATGCAACCTCCGTCGATGCTGTGTAGTCCTTCGCCGTCGTGGGCGTCTGGATCTCCCCATCTTGGTCGCTCGATCAATCAGTGTGCCTCTGGTGTAAGGCGACGAGCTCTGCTCTGATAGTAGCTCCTCCGAGTGTCCAGTATCTGCTCTAAAGAAGTCTGTGATCTGTCTCTGACAATGCCTAGCCTGTCCTCTCGTCAGGCTCTCTCTGTGTCTGCGCAGCTCGAGCAAAAACAAACCCAAGCATCTCTGATCCTCGTACCGCATGACTCTAGAGAGTGCTCCAAATCCCTCTCTGAACAAGCAGTGGTAGCAGCCTCGTATCTCGTAGAAGACGGGGCAGTGGCATGTGTAGTGCAACTCTGTCTCAGGCTCCATGTCACACAGGGGGCATGTCCTGGCCTCTGCTGGTACTCCGCTATATCTCCCAGTCTCGATCCGTAGTTGGTGTGAAGATGTGCGTATCTGGCCAATAGCACATCGTATCCCATGAGACAAGTGGGTGTTGAAACCCGCCCGCAGGGCGGTAGACGTTAGCTTTCACCCGATTCTTAACACTGGATTATACGACACAAAGCAATGACTTAAAAGGAACGTGTAACTGAGACTGAAATTGCACTTCAAAACAAAAGCACGGCCAGGAAGCTAGAATGCTCCCAAGCAAACAGCGACACCTGTAGGCCCCAAAGGTTGGCGCCCCTTTCGGTATTTCTTTATTCTTTAGCAGAGGGAATAAAAGTTTGTGATTTCCTACAAGCTGCCCCGCACAATCTGGGCTGAATTCCATCTGTTCTGGCCCGATTTCGGCAGCATAACTGTACTAGGTCACTTCACAGTCAGTATCCCCATGCAATAGATGACTTTCCTGACGCATACGGACACTTTGCAAAACCTCGCGAGAATCTGCAGCACGCTGAATTCTCTGTTTTCTGCCCCGAAAATGCGCCAGATCACCTCTACAGCGGTCCCCTCGCGTCCCCGAACCTCCTTGGGGTATTAGGGACCATTTAGGGCCGAAGCCCTAAACCTGCAAAAATACACAGCAGCTGTAATTCCCTGTTTCGGGCTCCGTTTCGCGTGCCGGTCGCATCCGTAGCAATTCCTTGAGCTCCCGCACCTGTAGGGCTACTTGCCCTTTGAATCGGATGAGATTTCGCACGTGAAACCTCTCCAAATTCAACTGTACCTGCGGGGGATTAGCCGCTAGCTAATCCAGTACCTGTGCAAGAGGCTCTTGCCTCGGCAACCACGCATGAACCCACACAACTGTACATTGGTCAATTGAGAAGCCCACTAGAGGGGCATAACATAGTGCTCATAGGGGAGAGAGAGAGCAGTGCGTAGCGTGCAGGGCATCACTCCTGGCACCGCACTGTACATAAGAGGGAAAGGAAGCACTCCATAGCTCTTAACCTATGACAAAGAGCTCCAAAATGAGCCACTGAGCTATAAATTCAGCGCTACCTTCTCTTGCATGAGGAAAGTGCACAAAAATTTGTGCCACTTGGCGCGTTTACAGGCCATTTCCTGTTTCGGGGTTGTCGCCTAAAAATCTCCCGACCGGTTGCCCAGTTGATTTCGCGGCAGAGTAATAAAATGTTCCCCTTGTCATACCGGAGGTAATGACGCGAACACATTTTCAGGTCCAAAATAGCAGTTCCCTAAACTCTAGGAGATGCTTCCATGGCACTCACACTGGTCATCTGACCATCAATCACCACTGAAACCACATCGAAAAGTGCAATGTCGGCCAGCTATATAGGTGATTTACACTCGTAGCCCCATCGTGGCTAACCTTAATCCATTTTCCCAACTTCAGCGCTCACTGGCCGTTCGGCCTTGACTCTCACTATCCGCCTCACACCATGCAGCTCGGGCATTGGCATTTCCAAAGGGGTGCTTTTAAACAAGTCAAATAAAATTCCCCCAAAAAGCAATCAACAAGTAAAGTTGCCACAGACTCATGACAGGTGTCCATGTATCTTGGCCTCGTCACATGTAGAGAGAGAGAGAGAGAGAGAGAGATGAAATGAAATGAATGTTATATTAACGTCTTCAGAAGGCCAAAGTGACCTATGAGACCAGAAAGTTACAATATGGTGGATCTGATACAAAGTCAGAGTAAGAAGAGTAACAAGATGACAGAATGACAAAATAAAATACTATGGAATCTAATCTACTAGGTGTGAACTAAGCAGCTAAACAGCTAGCTGGGATAGCTAGATCACACGAGATCCAACATCGGTCGCTGGCAGATCTCATCAATCTCCTCCATGGTTAGTAGTCTGACCGGGCGTCGCGCATGTCGAGCCAAAGTGATACGAATCCTCTGATGCAGCCTCCGTCGATGCTGTGTAGTCCTCCGCAGTCGTGGGCGTCTGGATCTCCCCTACTCAGTCACTCGGCGATCAGTGTGCCTCTGGTGTAAGTCGACCAGCTCTGCTGTGGTAGTAACTCCTCCGGGTCTCCAGTGGCAGCTCTAAAGAAGTCTGTGATCTGTCTTTGAGACTGGCTAGTCTCTCCTCTCATCAGGCTCTCTCTGTGTCTGCGTAGCTCGAGCAAAAACAAACCCAGGCATCTCTGATCCTCGTACCACATGACTCTAGAGAATGGTCCAAAGCCCTCTCTGAACAAGCAATGGAAGCGGCCTCGTATCTCGTAGTAGATGGGGCAGTGGCATGTGTACTGCAACTCTGTCTCAGGCTCGATGTCACACAGGGGGCATGTCCAGGCCTTTGCTGGTACTCCGCTGTATCTCCCAGTCTCGATCCGCAGCTGGTGTGAAGATGTGCGTATCTGGCCAATAGCACATCGTATCCCATGAGACAAGTGGGTGTCCATGTATCTGGGCCTCGTCACAAAACCATCCTCTGTAAGCTAGAGGAGATGCTCTCTGTAGAAAGCCATCTTCATGCCCAGCTCCTATTCTGGCTGTATCCATGTCCTCTTGGTGTCTAGCTGAGTCAAGTCCTGGCGAATGAGCCTGGTGATCTCGGACTGTGTAAGAGTCAGAGAGGGTGCATCCAGTGAGTACTGGAAGGGGGGCAATCTGTCTATGTTGAACCCATGCGCCTGAAACCATGATGTCATTGAGAGAGAGAGAGAGAGAGAGAGAGAGAGAGAGAGAGAGAGATAGAAATGTAATATAAAATGTAATATTACCGTCTTCAAAAGGCCAAAATGACCTATTAGACCAAAAGGTTAGATGTGGTGAATCTAATACGAGCGAGAGAGAGAGAGAGAGAGAGAGAGAGAGAGAGAGAGAGAGAGAGAGAGAGAGAGAGAGAGAGAGAGAGAGAGAGAGAGAAATGAATCTAATACGAGAGAGAGAGAGAGAGAGAGAGAGAGAGAGAGAGAGAAATGAAATGAAATGAAATGCTATATTAACGTCTTCAAAAGGCCATAGTGACCTATGAGACCAGAAAGTTACAAGGTGGTGGATCTGATACGAAGTCAGAGTAACAAAATAACAACAGTACAAAACAAAGATTATACTATGGGATCCTAGACTGGTCGATGTGAACTAAGCAAAAAAGGGGCGGCTTGCTGGGATAGCTGAATCACGAGAGATCTAGCATCGGTCGTTGGCGGATCTCATCAATCTCCTCCATGGTTAGTAGTCTGACCGGGCGTCGTGCATGCCTGGCCAGAGTGCTCCGAATCTTCTGACGTAGCCTCCGTCGATGTTGTGTGGTCCTCCGCAGTCGTGGGCGCCTGGATTTCCCCAGTTCAGTCGCTCGGTCGATCAGTGTGCCTCTGGTGTGAGACGAGGGGGATCTCTGCTGTGGGAGTGGCTCTTGCAGTTGTCCCATGTCTGCTCTGAAGAAGTCTGTGATCCGTCTTTGAGATTGGCTAGCCTCACCACTCATCAGGCTATCTCTGTGTCTGCGTAGCTCAAGCAAGAACAGACCCAGGCATCTTTGATCCTCGTATCCCATGACTCTTGAGAGTGGTCCAAAACCCTCTCTAAACAAGCAATGGAAGCGGCCTCGTATCTCGTAGTAGACGGGGCAGTGGCATGTATAATGCAGCTCTGTCTCAGGCTCCATGTCACACAAGGGGCATGTCCTGGCCTCTACTGGTACTGCGCTATATCTCCCAATCTCAATCCGCAGCTGGTGAGAAGATGTGCGTAACTGGCCAATAGCACATTGTATCCCATGGGACAAGTGGGTGTCCATGTATCTAGGTCTCGTCACAAAACCATCCTCCGTAAGCTGGAGAAGGTGGTCTCTGTAGAAAGCCATCTTCGTGCCCAATTCCTGTGCTGGTTGTATCCATGTCCTCCTGGTGTCTAGCTGGGTCAGGTCTTGGCGGATGAGCTTGGTGATCTCTGACTGTGTAAGAGTGAGAGATGATGCAGCCAATGAGTACTGGAATGGTAGCAGCCTGTCTATGCTGAACCCATGCGCCTGAAACCATGATGCCATCTCCCCATACCAGCATGTTGTATCTCCTTGCATGGCTAACTGTCGAGAGGACTCAAGTGCTATGCGAGCATATCTGTCTCTAGGAAGTTCCCATGTGCGGTTTATGAAGGAGACTGATCTGGTGAGCGCCTCCACCACTAGTGGGGGGGCCGCTAGCTCTCCTCGGATAATGGCCCGTGGTGCTGATGCCTTGGCTCTAATGAGCCGCGAGATCATAGAGACGAGAGGTTAATGTTCCCCATCCATCTGTGCGCCCCGGCCTCCCGTGGTGATCCAATGAAGGTCCCCATATCTCAGCTCCATAGAGCAATGCTGAAGCCACCAAAGTGTCAAAGAGCCAGAGCTTCGTCCGGGGCTTCTGAAACTGAACCTGCGAACACATCTTCTCTAATCTACCCAATGCTGCGTGGGCTCTAGTCAGTCTGGTCTCTGCTGCTCTTCTAAGTGAGAATGCAGGTCTACTAAAAACCACTCCAAGGTAAGTGTAAGCATCTGTGTACTCCAGTCTCCTGGCCGTATGTGAATGTAGGTGCTGACCTCCTGATCCACTGTGGGGTGGTATTAAACACCATAACCTTGGTTTTACCAAGGTTGACAGACAAACCACTTTCATGGGCAAACCTATGAGAGAGAGAGAGAGAGAGAGAGAGAGAGAGAGAGAGAGAGAGGGAAATGATCCGTCTCTGGGACTGTCTCTCCCCGAATGATCCCCTTAGTAAGTCCTCTGTGTGTCTGCCTAGCTCTAAAAGATACAAACCAAGGCATCTTTGATCCTGGTATCTCATAACTCTCAACAATGGTCCAAAAGTGAAAACGGCTCCGTATCTCGTAGTACACTTGACAAAGACATATATAATGCAGCTCTGTCTCTGGCTTCAAAGTTAATATGACTAAGTGCATTGTCCTAACCTTTGTTGGTACACATCTGAATCTACCAGTCTCAATCTCGAGCTAGAGTGAAGATGTGCGCATCAGACCTATAGCACATCATATCTCAGGAGATAAATGAGTGTCCATGTAGCTAGGTCTGGTCACAAATCCATCATCCGTGAGTTGGAGAAGATGCTCTCTGTAGAAAGCCATCTTCATGCCCAACTCATTTTTGCATAGGGAACTGTGATCATTTCATTGTAGTTGCAAAAGTGTGACTTCCACATAATTGGGTGCATATTTTGAAGGATGTGCTGCCTTTTTCAATGGAGGATGGTATTTCTTCTAGCCCTTTCTCCTTTTGTGACATAGATTATTGATTTGGATGTGTTGCTCCTTCCCGTCATCTTTGATACGTCCTGTTCAATAGCCACCTCTCGCTTACCTTGTAGATTGACCTCTTGGTAAACTCCGGTCATTGTTAGATCGGTATCAAGTTAGATCGTTGTTTTACAGTTTGAATGCTCAGTGGACCTTTACTTATCCTGTAACTGTGTCAGAGCGTGACAGTTTCCTCAGCAGTTCAGTATCGGTTGTTGTGGGGGAACGTTAGGGGGTTCACCTTTCAAAATTCAGATCTCTTCACTTCTGATTTTACCTCTCTTTTCTCATAGCATAAACTACCCTTGGTTACGATTTTGGTTGTAGGCAGGTTTCCTTTATGACGTACTCGGTGACCTGCGACCTGAGCTCGGTCAGCCTCCTCAGTGGGCTCTTTTATTCCCTTTCGCAGTTTGTTGGGTTTGTCCAATTTTTCGTTCTGCACTCGTGCCACAATTTCTAGAGATCTGATTTGGTTTCTCAGTGCAACCTGCATCGCAATGTTTCAGAGTTTCTTCGGCATACTCCATTGCCACTTCTGGCTTGTCTTGTACGGTATTGGTTCCAGTTTGTAGAGATGGTGTTGGAGATTTACTACACAGAAAAACGACGATGATAGAGTTTTGTACTATGCATTAGAAAACTGGACTGAGAGAGGGAGGAAACTACAACATCATTATGTCGACAGGATTTGCAAGCTTTGTATTCGTGCGTAACACACAAAGGAATTACTTCTTTTCCAAATAGATACCCTTTTGCATAGTCCTAGTTCTCATGGCAGGACTTAAGCGGGGCTACTCCGTGAGCAGAAGGATGCTGATGGGTGAAAACTCTTTCAGGTCTTCAGCCCTCATTAAAAAATATACAAATCGGACATCAGATAGGATCGTTGCTCCAAAGCTTATTGCTGATAAGGAGGGCCGCCTACGTGTTCCTGATAGGGCACAGGTATCTTTGTTTGCACCTGGTTTTTGATTCACTGCAGTATGACAATGGGAGGTTGTTTAATGTTGACATTGGACAGCTTCAAGATTTTGATGGTATAGCTGGAGTTGGGGAAATTATTAGACCTGGTGATATCTACATAAATAAAGAAAGTCCGATAAATACAAGGGATAATTTGCCTAATCCAATGGCGATACCTGATAGGTCTGATATTCATTTTTATTGCTAAATTGTCTTTTGGTTGCAGATCAGATCTGATCCTGGATTTGTTTGCAATCTGTAGTGCTTATAAACCGACTCCCATGACATACAAGGGTCCTCCTGGAGAGTGTGCAGTTGTGGATAAAGTCCTACTTACATCAAATGATGAACAGCAGTTTGTGATAAAAGTCCTGTTTAGGCATACAAGGAGGCCTGAGGTATGTGTTTGACGAATAATGTGATCCCATTGTACAGCTGATGTTAAGAAACCAAGTCTGCAATTCTTTATTTTTCTGTGTGGAGGCTATTCTTGTAGAGGGTGGTGGTTTGAGAGTTTTGAGGGTCTTAGCATTCGAAGCCCACATTTTAGGAGACACAAAGGGAGACATAGCTTTAAGTTCATCATATTCTGATAGAGTGGTAGAGTTTTTAGGGTTTAGTGGTGGACACTTAGCAGTTTGCTAGGAATCAAATAGGGGGATTGAAGTTGAGAAATTATTAGCAGACAAGGACTTCAAATTGGTACCCCCATCTGTTGGCTCACCACCATCACCAAGCTCCATAATTTGACTTTTCGACTCTTCTGATAAGCTTCAATGGATACGCCTTCCTCTTATCTCATAACAATATTTGTGCCACAATTATACGATTGCATACTCCATTATTTGTGGTGAGAAAATCTTGAGAACAGTGCAGGTCTAATACGCCACATTAAAAGATACCTGATCTCATAAAAAGCCATCAAAACACGTGTCGATGATGTTTTCACCATTGCCTCCCACCTCTTCATAAGAATGACAATGTTAGATAATTCAAGTGTGGGTAAAACAAAATCTCAACAGTATGCCATTTGGGAAAGCCAAAGTGATTTTTTACATTCTTCAAGTTGGTCTTCTCCTTGTGATTGAATCAAACAAATCAATACAAGGGCTGCCCTTTTTGGTGCTTTCCAATCATAAAGCATCCAATTGGCAGGTATAATGTAGCCGAAACATTTTTCAACGGTAAAGTGCGGTACCGTTCTACTATGAGTCTGAATGCCAATGTTGTTGATTTGCTTTAGAAATGTCTTATTCCCATATCTCACTCAGGAGCCAGCCAGGATTAAAATCATTTCAGTCTTTGTTATTGACAAGTCTGTGAGTTCTACAATCGTGCCTGTGTAAAGTGAGGTGATTGTCAACTTAGCTTTAGATGGAGTTTTTTGACGGTAATCAAAGCTCAGTAGGAGTAACTGAAATAGTATGAGCACAGTAATAGTAGTCTTTTCGCTGGACTTTCAATCAGATTAATTGTAAACCTCTTTGCTTGTTTCAGATTGGTGATAAGTTTAGCAGCAGGCATGGGCAAAAGGGTGTTTGTGGTACTATTGTTCAACAAGAAGATTTTCCTTTCTCTGAGCGTGGGATCTGCCCAGATTTGATCATGAATCCACATGGATTTCCAAGGTGCTGTAGAATGTACTTAATCTTTGCAGACTTTCATGATGTGTGTTGCTAGTGTAACTCGGTACAGATGCCCTTCCATCTTTTCCTTGTATCAGGAAAGTAGTTCTGTGGAGCTAATAGAATATAGTGCGGGAAGGTATTTTTCCTTCTGTAAAAGGGGGGGATGGGAGTGAAGATTCAAAACTCAAGAATAATTACTACATAGTGATACCATCATGTGCCCTGCGTTTGCATGGTTCCTTTGTCAAGCTTATGCACTCAGGTTTTTAAGGACTGCAGGCCTTATTACACTGAAAGAGTGTGGTGAAATCCATGATACATCCTAAAGCTAATACACTCTGGGTGGACAGCGGCGGACTTAATGTCTTCAAAAGGTCAAATTACTACCTGTGAGAGCAACAAGTTAAAAACTATTCGATTGGTATTACAAGGGTCAGGAGTGAAAAGTATACAAAAACACCAAGTGTGTGTGGCATGTGTGCTCTCTTTCTGGGGGCTCCTATTATTGACTATTTGGAAGGCCTATACTTGAAGAGCATCAGTGGAATGTTCGAAGGGCATAACTTGCAGACTTGTAACAGTTTGTGCATCAATAAAGAATACCCTACTGGCGGTGTAGGAGCATCCTGCTCCACCATCTTCACTCTCTCTTGTTGAGGTCAGTTTGTTCAGTTCTAGTACTTAGTGGACAATTTGATGATGTGGCATTACTTAGTGGACACTAAAGGGGCCACTTAAAGTTTGGCCAGACACAAAATAAAGCAAAGCTTAAATTTTGCGTAAGCTGGAGCTAGTGGATTGATCCACAATTTGCACCGCAAGATCCTGTTGGTGACATGGCAGTCCGTACAGCCAAATTTTGGGCAGCTTTTTGCATGAGACGTTGGGGCTCAGCTTTTGGGTAGTTGGAAAAGCATCTGGGGCGCCCAGTTTAGGGGGCCCTTGTACTCTGTGTAAGTGAGCCTTTGGGACTCTCTCTGGAAAATCAGGTGTTGCAACTCTACAAAGAGGAGCACCCCCGGCCTTTGTACTTTTTTGATCATCAATCAAGAAAGAAATACCGTAAGGGGCGCCAGTCTTGGGGCTAGTTCATCGAAAAGTGGAACTTCACCGCTTCGTGTCAACTCTCTTTATGCAAAGGAGATCTATAGTCGTCTATGTGCAGCAGCTAGGGCAAAGTACAACTCCCGCGGGTCCTCTTGCGTCCAGATGCTCTACAGAGTGAGGCTGAAGGGCTCTTTTATTCTTACAAGGATGCCCAAAAGCGTCAACACCCAAAAGCTCCCAACATAAAACTGCCAAAATCAGTCAGTGCAATTTACGAAAATCCATACAGCCTACCATGTGAGCATAGCAGCGCAAATTCGGGCATGCGTACAGTCTGCCACGTCAACATGTCAGTGCGTTTTACAGAAAACAGTCCCAGGGGTCAATCTCTAGCTATTTTTGGGCTAGGCCACTCGGTAAGTGCTTCATGAGTTCTTCAAGTTGGTCGATTCAGTTTCTCTTGTCCACTCGGCCATTTCTCTTCCAGTTGGTCATGCCACGTCATCACTTTGTGACACATCTTCTCCAACTCATAGGGGATGGGTTTGTGATTCGACCAAGCTATATGGATACACATGTAGCTCATGGGTTACGATGTGCCATTGGTCAGATACAGACATCTTTACACCAGCTTGAGATGGAGACTTGTGTCAATGCACAGTGTACTATGAGAAACGAGGTCGCTTACCACTCTATTCAGAGAAGGCTTCAGACCCTTCTCCAGAGTCATGAGCTATCAGGACCAGAGATGTCTTGGCGTGTATCTACTTGAGTTACACGAACACAGAGATAATTTATTGAGGAGATCTAGAGAGAGACAATCCCAGAGACAGATTATTGATTTCTTCACACCAGACACTGGACAGATAGAGGAGCAGCCACCATTGCAAAGCTCAGGTCATAATCACACCTATGGTACTCTCATTGACCGAGCATTGGAGCTAGGGAGAATAGACAACCATGATGTCGTGCTCTCTATAGTGGATGCTCCTCAGTGCAATGTGCGTGAAATCTCACTCCAACAGAATGAGTACACAAAAGACAATGAATAACAGAGCAAACAACACAACAACTCAACAGTAGAACCTGAACAGCATGGGACTCGACTAACTCAAAGAAACCAGTACAGACATTGGCATGGGAGCACACTGAGCTCCAGCCTAGAACTCACGGGTACAATGGGGGTGTCGAGGCTCAAATGTGCAAGAATGGTGCAGACGTGCTGTGCAGAACTCAAGATGCTAGACATCAAGACGAATGACCATACAAAGTAGATGATGATAATAGTGATAGTGTGTCATACGACTAGCACCAACCACACATATGTATCTCCTAAAGAGCCACCAACGGCTAGCAGATATTCTAATCTAGTGAAGCCTATTTCCAAACTGAGGTGGTGGTGATCTGGCCACAGTGTCCACTGGACCACCATCCATAACACTTGCCACGTGTCACTGCCCAAGCCAGAGTCCGTCTAGTGTGAACTCTCAACCAATTGGGACCAATTGAAACTAACTGCCTGTCCCGCGCGAGTGACATTGTAGCCCTGCTACAGGTTGCCCCCCACAAGACCACTCACCGTCCCGATGAGAGAGCACTAAAACTAGAGAGCACAATGAAACTAGCGGAAGAAGGTCAAAACTTGAACAGAATCCAAGGAAGTCGCAAAGCTAGTGTAAATGCAGTAAAAGGACGAGAGGGTTGGCTACCACGACTTGCCTTGAAGTGCTCCCATTTGTTAGTCAATATTTGAATTTGCGAAAATTTCCCTGTATTCTTCAAGGCAAGCTCAAAATCTGACTGGAATTCCGTCGGTGAATTTATCAAACACGTGTTACTTGTTAACACTGGAGGGTTGAGGAGGTGGGTATGTGATTGTACCCCCTCCCCATATGTTTTGAGCTGATGTATTATGTGATGAGGACATCCCAACTAGCTGATGTTCACACCTAGTAGTTTAGGATTCCATAGTATTTTATTGTGACATTTGTCATTTCATTTTTGTCATTGTTGTCATCTTGTTACTATGACTCTGACTTTGTATGAGATCCACCACATTGTAACTTTCTTGTCTCATAGGTCACTTTGGCCTTTTGAAGACGTTAATATAACATTTCATTTCATTCATCTCTCTCTCTCTCTCTCTCTCTCTCTCTCTCTCTCTCTCTCTCTCTCTCTCTCTCTCTCAATAGATTTGCACTGGCCCGACGGAGTTCCTTGCCTAGAGATATTGGCCCCAAAGACTGGCGCCCCTTTCGGTATTTGTTTATGTATTAAATCAATGTCAAAGTACAAAGAGCGGTTAGGGTTTCACTCTCAGACTCTGCGTCCAGATGCTCTACAGAGTGAGCCCTAAACCGTTTACTTAAAGATTACAACGGATGCCCAAAAGCAGAGCCCCAAAAGCTTCCAGTTCAAAAGCAATTTCTCTCTCTCTCTCTCAAGAGAGCAAAAATAAAGCAAATTCTCTCTCTCTCTCTCTCTCTCTCTCTCTCTCTCTCTCTCTCTCTCTCTCTCTCTCTCTCTCCAATTCCTCTTGCGTAGCCAAAAGCCTCCAAATTGCGTCGCTAGAAAGGCTTCTTTTTTCAGCTCCACGTTTCCCGGAAATCCGTACGCTGGCCACGTGGCATTTTCAGCCGCCATTTTTAGGGTTTCAGCCAGAAATTAGGGTTAGGGTTTTCAGAAATTAGGGTTTTTGCAGAAATTAGGGTTTCTGCTATCGGTAGCCACGCCATCACTTTGTGACAGGCGCCCCTTTCGGTATTTCTTTATGTATTAATCAATGATCAAAGTACAACAGAGCGGTTAGGGTTTCACTCTCAGACTTTGCGTCCAGATGCTCTACAGACTGAGCCCAAACCGCTAATTTAAAGTTACAAGGGATGCCCAAAAGCTTCCAATCCAAAAGCAAAGTGGTCTCTCTCTATCTCACACAAACTCTCTCTTGAGTTTTGTAAAATAAAAGCAATCAATTCTCTCTCTCACAAGCTCAAAATTTGGTCGCCAGCATAAAGCAAAAGTTGTCGTTTCCAGCACCACAAAATCCGGAAATCCTGCCACGTCATCAGCAGCACTTTATCCGGAATCATTTCCTGCTGCCTAGGGTTAGGTTAGGGTTTAGGACAGGTTTTAGGGTTAGGGTTAGGATTTTTGGCAGATTTTAGGGTTTGCAAGTTTTAGGGTTAGGGTTTGCAAAACTAGGGTTTTCAACAGCAGTCAGGGCTAGGGTTTCCCGCATGCTCTCGGGCAGACACGTCATCACTTTGTGACACATTCCCATCATCTATAGGTTTTACTTGTTTTCCACACAGACATAGGGCTAGTACTATAGACTATGTTGTGACAAATCGGAGCTTTATCTCTCACATTCAGGATTTTACAGTGGAGCCCAAGCCTGTTGGGATTGCAGTAGATCATGCACTTTTGCATTATCAGTCTCCTTTGAGTACAATACATCTCAAGCCTCACGGGGTGGTAGACAGACATCCATGCTATACTTTTACACCAGAGACTGACTCAGAGGAGATACGTAGACTTTTATGCACATCATAGCCAGTATACACAGTGGAGGAGATCACGTCTATGCTGACAGTGACATTACATGGGGCAACGACAGAGGCATATCCACATACTCAGCCTGGTCAGAGACGTCGTTCCGGGCACATGCCTCAGAACAACTGGTATGATGAGGAGTCTCGACAGAGGAGAGCTCGGATCCGGCGGGAGCTTGCATTGGGAGTGATCACCTATAGACAGTCTCGTATTGCTACACCAACGACTAGTACGACGGAAGAAGCGAGCTTTCTTGGTCCAGATCTGGCTCTTCGACACTTTGGTCGCTTCAATTATGCACTACGGGATTCAGGTTTGGGGACCATCTGTTGACAGTGCTGGATGGAGTAATATGGAGAGGCCCTTGGTATCTATAATTTCAGGCTGATTAGAGCCAAGACCTCAGTTCCACATGACATCATACGAGCAGATCTGGTTGCCCCACCTATGGAGATTGAGGCACTTACCAGATCAGTATTATTTGTACACAGCTTATGGGACACCATCAGGGACAGATATGCTAGGCTTGCTCTTGAGTCATCCAAACAACTGGCATTTCATGGTGATACATCATGTTGGTATGCATAGATGAGCTCATGGTTTCAAAGGCATGGTTTCAGCATGGACAGGCTGCCCCCTTTCCAGTATTCTCTTGATGCACCATCTTTGGCTCTTACACGGATGGAGATTACTAGACTCATTCAACAGGATCTTATCTAGCTTGATACCAGGAGGACATGGATAGAGCCATCATGGGAGTTGGGTATGAAGAGGGCTTTCTATAAAGAGCATCTTCTCCAACTCACAACATATGGATTTGTCACACGGCCCAGCTACATGGACACACATCTATCTCATGGGTTACGATGTGCCATAGGCCAGATACGCACATCTTTACACCAGCTTGGGATTGAGACAGGTAGATTCAGAGGCATACCAGGAGACAAGAGGATATGCCAGTTATGCCATGCAGAGCCAAAGACAGAGTTTCACTTCATATGTCACTGCACAGTCTACTATGAGATTCGGGGACGCTTTCACTGTTTATTCAGAGATGGTTTTGACTCGTTAGATAGAGTCATGAGATATCAGGATCAGAGATGTCTCAGATTATTTCTACTTGAGATACAGAGACATAGAGACTCTCTACTGAGAGGGCATAGATAGAGACAGTCCCAGAGACGCATCTTAGATTTCTTCAATCCGAGTACCACAGAGGCAGAGAGGCCACCACCACCACAGAGCTCGGTTTCCACCCATACACACACCAGTGGTACTCTCATTGATCGAGCTATAGAGTTGGGGAGATCGAGGCGACCACGAATGAGGAGGGGAGCCACGCAGCACCGACAGAGATTGCAGCAGAGGATCCACAGGATTCTAGCACGACACCCAGAGTGTCGATCAGGATAGGCTTCATGCTACTGCTATACTGTATCATGGTGACACTTATCCCCACTTTGTACCTTTTGTGGCATTATACCATTGCTCAGCTTACCAGCCACCCATAGGAGTCGGTAGCACTCCTATCTCAGTTTTTAGTTTGTAGTTTTCTTTGTTTGTACCCAGACTTGGTACTAGACTCACCATTGTAATTAGTTTGGTCTCATAGGTCATTTTGGCCTTTTGTAGACGTTAATATATCATTTCATTCATTTCATTCATTTCATCTCTCTCTCTCTCTCTTTCTCTCTCTCTCTCTCTCTAAGCACACATACTTTGTATTAGATTCACCAATTTGTAACTTGTTGGTCTCATAGGTCATTTTGGCCTTTTGTAGACGTTAATATATCATATCATATCATATCTCTCTTTCAGTTTGGCTTCTGTTTAAGTGATAAAGTCTATTTAACATTGTCATGTGCTCCACTTACCTAGGTTCATACTCATTGATTTGATTGGCTCTGGTCAGTTCGTTAGCCTCCTCAGAAGCTGTTTCCCATTGGCATGCTTTTTATCGCTTTTCTGTTTTTCTTGATGGATTCAGTCGTATGACCATTGGAAAGATGATAGAGCTGCTTGGGGGAAAAGCTGGAGTTCTCAGTGGCAAGTTTCACTACGGGAGTGCATTTGGTGAACCCAGTGGTCATGCCGACACTGTGGAGTCAATCAGGTGATTTTTTCAGCTTAAATTTGCATCAATATTGCTGCTATTTGCAAGAGTAAAAACAGCTGAAGTTAATTTATTGTACAGTGCAACTCTTGTGAAGCATGGATTCAGCTACTGTGGAAAGGACTTCATCTATTCAGGTTGCTTTTAGGTGAAAGGTGTTAATTTATTGACTGCTTTACAAGATGGTGACTGACAACCTGGTCAATTTTAACTGGCAGGAATAACTGGTAACCCATTACAGTCCTACATTTTCATGGGCCCCATATACTACCAAAAGCTCAAGCACATGGTACAAAAGTAGCATTTTGACCTCAATTGCTCTTAGTACAGTTATTGGGTTTGATTGTGATCCTTTTCTATGTCAGGTGTTAGACAAAATGCATGCTCGTGCTTCAGGTCCTCGAATGGTTTTAACAAGACAGCCTACTGAAGGAAGAAGCAGAGAAGGAGGTTTGTTTGTAAACCTGGTTGGATCCGATCCAGACTTCGAAGGGTTATCTAAACTTTGTGTGATGCTTAGGATTGCGGCTAGGGGAGATGGAGCGTGATTGCCTTATTGCTTATGGTTCCAGTATGCTACTGCTGGAAAGATTGATGATTTCAAGTGATCAATTTGTGGTTCAGGTATGTATACAAAGCGTTTATTTTTGTTTTATACTGCTCCTATGAAGAAAGCATATGTTAGAAGTGAGCCTTTCAGAAATATTTAGGTGATCTAGGAATGCTTCTTTGTTGGTTATTCATGTTAATAGCCTTGACTCTAATGGTGCAGGTTTGTACTAAATGTGGTTTGCTTGGACACTACAATCATAAATTGAAAATGGGTTTTTGTACAATGTGCAAAAATGGAGAAGGCATTGCCACTATGAAGCTACCATATGCCTGTAAGCTTTTGTTCCAGGTAAATTTCGTCTATTCTTTCAGCACTTCCAGACTCAAGTTTTGTGCATGGACTGGCAATGGGTTGGAAGACGTTACATCAGTCTCATGAATTTTCAGCTTGTTGAGTAGATATGGCATCAGATAAAAATGTCAATTTTGAGCTAAAACTTTCATGGGGTTTTCGTTTAAATCGTGAATGTCATTTCTATCAGGAGCTCCAATCCATGAATATTGTGCCAAAGCTTGAGCTGGCAGAAGCATGAGCAAGGAAACAGTGTAATGGCGGAGTTTATGTAAGATGGGTGCTCTTAATCCGAATCCTGTAAGGCTGCTTGTACGATACGTCCTGTCAGGGGAAGAAATCTTACTCTCTGGAGCTCCTTGGCATAAAGTAAGAGTTCCTTGGCATTCCAGTCTTCAAGCTGGTCGCTACAAGCTCCAATACATGATTGTGTCAAAGCTTGAGCAGGCAAGGAATGAACATTATGGTTGGGCTTCATGTATAATGAGTGCAAGTTTGCCTGATTGGGCAAGGCTGCATGTGCAATTCCTCCTGTCGGGGCAGAAAACTTTAGGCACGGTTCAGACTGCGATAACAAAGAGCGTGTGCAGGGGTGCGCTTTCGTTTCAAGAAGCAGCCTTTCATTTCCGGAGCCACGAAGCTATCGGGCAGCACTTCCACTTGGGAAACGAAGGCTTCCGCCTTTCTCTGTGGCACCCACTCAAGATGGCAAATGATTAATCTTACTGCAAGCTCTCCGCTATTAGGGTTAGGGAGACTCTTTCAGCTTGTCCATTATGAGTGTTGAATGGGAGGGTGTGGAGCGTGCCTGCATATGTGTACTTCTCGCTTTGGCAGTCTGGACTTTTTTTTGGCATTGGCCAATCCTACGAGTATGCATGTCAGGTAGATAGGAAGAGCTCACAGCTTGATTAACATACCACTAGAGCTTGTGTTCATGAAGACCAATATTGTAACATATCTCGTGTAATAATTAACTTCATTGTAAGGATGGGGTCCAATGTGTGGACAACCCACCCCCCAAAAGTATAAGGGGGACCAACTTACGAACAACAAATATAGCGTTTCCTCACACAGTGCAACTAAAGTTGAGTATTGATTGTTAGTAGAGGCATGTTCAATTCGCAATGGCAATATTTCGCCATTGGCCCTACTTTTTGGTACACAAGACCGCACAAAATCTAGCCTATCTCAACCTACGAAGTAACATCATTTGCTAGCAAGGAGAAATGTCCATCAAAACGTTCATATATAGATTTGTAAGAAAACCTAGGTTTAATGTAATCCCACCTACAAATTTCCCCCTAAATTTTGAATTTAAGGTGAAAACCTAGAGAAATTTAGTGTAAAAAACCTTCAAATAGAGTCAATTTACCTCTAATATTAATATTAATCATACATAGGTTTCCCCGTTATTGGCCCTTGTACCCTACAAAGTGGTTTAAAAGTCAAATTTCTTCACCCCAAGAAATTGTTGTGGCAAAACCCAACAATCAAACCATTATAGAAGTGGCACGATGCATGCTCAAGCACAAAGACCTCAAAAATTATCTATGGTGTGCAAATATTATTCTCATTTGTTGTTTCACCAAGGCTCTTAATCATTGCACCATATGAAGCATGGTTTGGACAATCAACACTTTAGAATATTTGGGTGTCTTTCTTGTGCATAATTGGGATAAATCGTATGATCTTTGTTGAAAACTGTGTATATCATGAAATAGCCACCCAAAAAGATGCACTTCTTTGATCTACCCTTTTTTATATACATTAACAGATTAGTCAAAACAACAAGAGGATATTGTAAATGCAGAATAACAAGAAATTTAGCAAGAACAAACTCTTCCAAGATAGCGTGTTAGAACCCTATGTGACAACAATCTATCACAACCACTACCAATAAGAAAATGAGAGCTCGCAAATCACCATAAAGTTTTGCAAGTTCCAAATTGACAACGAGCTATGTAGGAGAAATACAACTCCATAACTTGAGACTTTGAAGATTTACATTCTCACAAGAGAGCTAGAGGCGCCAAGTGGGTGTACAAAAACTTGCATGTTAGAACCGTATGTGACAACAATCTACCACAGCCACTATCAACAAGAAAATGATAGCTTGCAAATCACCATCAAGTTCTACAAGTTCCAAATTGACAACGAGCTATGTAGGAGAAATACAACTCCATAACTTGAGACTTTGAAGATTTACATTCTCACAATAGAGCTATAGGCGCCAAGTGGGTGTACAAAAACTAAGAGGAAGTTTGATGGTGGTTTAGAAAATTACAAAGCATTCTTAGTTGCACAAGGAGCAAGGCATAAACTTTGCACTTAATGCAAGCATTACTATACATATGATTGTTGCATTAGTTGCACATCATGGTGGATAGTCTCTTTATCATCTGCTAGGGATTTTTTATCATGGGCCAAGAGCATAAGGTATGTAAGCTCAAAAAGCACTTCATTGTATCGAACAAGCCCGTAGGGCTTGTAATGAGAAGACACATCTACCTCATCACCAAAAACTTTGAGAATGGTAGCATAAAATTTGCATGGTATATCTCGAGCGTTGGAAACACTATTAATATCATTCTATTCGATGCAGATGATCCACTCATTACAAGCAATGAGCCACAAAAATAGAGGCCTTCAAAAACGAACTCAAATCACCTATAAGCTTAGCATACAATCTGATCATGCAATAGCCAGACCTACTTAGATTGTTTATTCTACTTTCGAACCTAAATATAATTTTTGTGGTTCAAATGACCCTCAATTCCACCCAGGACTCAGTATGGACCAATCTTGTAGAGATTTTTCAAAATGTAATGATCTCAATCCAACATTCTTCTCGAATCATATGAAATCACAACATGTTACCATATAATGGTATTGATGTGTGGACACACTTAGGACCGTCGGGGGGTGCACTTTTTTTCCTCTTTAGGATGTTCTTTTTCCCTTGGCTTGTATATACTTCTATTAGTACTTCAACTTCCTTTGTTTTATCCTCCTGAACTTCTCCTTCATCTTCTCCATCTTGATGTGCATTCCTACATCTATATGTCCAACAAGTGGTACCAAAGTGGGCTTTGACATCCAAGGCAACTTTGCCAACGATCTTCTAGGTCGTGTTCTCTTTATTGAGGTAATTTCTGGTGAATGTAGGAAGGGTGACATAACCTTTAGGCTAGATTTTCATCTTGGGGCTGTCAAAATGCAATTCAGACTCATTTCAACCTTCATTTTCACTATTGGTAGTACTGTGCAAGCAATTTTGTCCTTTTATGCAACTTCTTTTATAGTGCAATTCTTTGCAAAAAAGGCACTTTATAGTCTATAGTGAGTTGTGTCATATAGCACATGTCGGTTTTGTGTGGTATCTCTTCAATACATGCAATTCTTGCATCAGGTACATTCATTGGCTATGGCTAACTATAATGATGTTTTTTGCATGTTGTATGCTGAGAACAAACAAATGGGGATAACTATCCACTTTAGGCATACATGATGCAACATGTTGCAAAGGATGTTTGAAACATTCATACATTAGAGGATCAAAGATCTCAATGAGCAGTTAATTGCTAATGGGGAGATTATTCTTGACATTACTCTTGTGATGAACGTTCATGATGATTTGCAAGATTCTTATCAAACTTTTGCCTCCACCTTTTAGACTTGTGACGCAGGATAAAGATGACCTTGTATTTGTATTGTATCAAGAGGTCCAATCTTATAGAAATTAGAGCTAAGCAGTGTGGAATTTGTGGCTGCACAGCAAAAGAAGAATACTGTTTTTGCCACTTCTAATGCTTCTACAAGTAGCACACATGCCCGCATAGTTATTGCTTCTTCAAACATTAATAGGTGTGAGAAATATGGTGATAAAGGAATAAAGAAGATGAAACATAATTATTGTAAGGCAAATGATTATCTTGACATCAAGCAACGCCCTAAAAATAAGGCGAAAGAGGCTCGAAAGAGAGAGGCAAAGGCAGTCATTGCAGATGCTCCTTCCAATATAGATTTGGCAAATGTTGTACATGATACCAAATGGGCATTTATTAGTGTGCAATGTTGTTACAATCCATCTCTTTCATGGTGCATGTATTTCAAAATAAGTAGATCATGTGTGGTATTTTGACGCCCGTAGGATCCACTTCTTACATAAAAGAACGTGTCACCTGTGAGCAAAGAGTCTTAAAAAACCTCTTATTTATGATTAGCATATGTTAATTATGACCCCCTTCTTACAATTATAAGAGTTTTAGTGGAAAGAAATATTATAGCCTTTTCCTTTCATTTAAGGTTTTGTATAGATGTTTGAAACACATTATGGCTAAATATGTCGTGTCGTATTTTTCTCTTTTGTGTATTTTTGGAAAAGTTTATGTCAATATACCTTATTACAATTCTCCTTATTTTTTAAGTCTCAAACAACCCTAACATCATGAGAAAGAGTAAAAATCAAGAAGTACTCATTCGGTAATCCTCAATGGCAGCATGTGGCTACGTATAAACTTGAGGTGGTTTAAGTGAAAAGGTTCTTTATCTTCTAATATCAAAGAGTAACTTTCAATTGACATCATATGAGAATTACAAATAATGTGAGAGCAATGTTTTCTTTTGATTTTTGTATTTATCAAACTCTCTATCTACATATTTCAATGGAGATAGATATATGTTATTGATAGGGTTTATTAAAAAATAGTGTATGTTCCTCTCCTTCCAATACATTGGAAATACATCTCTATCTCTTATCCTTCTAATTTTTCCTCCCCGCTTTAGTAAGACTTATATCCTACCTCCTCTATCTATAAGTTCAAGAGGACAAATTACGGGGAGCTTACCTCTTACTTATACACTTCGTCAGATTTTTGAAAAATCTCCCTATTTTTCACTTACATTGTATGATAAGTTTTCCATGGTCAATCCCAAGCTTTGACAATGGTGCAACTCGGGACATCATGTCTTATCATCATTTGTTCACTTCTCTTAACATTGTCCGTAATGAAAATATTTGTCACGTGTGCCAATAATGTCTCTTATCTAGTTCAGAGAACTCGGAAGGTTATGCTTACTTCCACAAGCGGCAGCTCTTTCACACTTTTGTATGCTTTGTATGAACTGGCGAAAAATATATTGTATAAGTTTGTGGATGATTGATGCGTTTGTGTATGATCTAAGTTTTTGTGATACTATTGTGGCATCTATTATTTATTTTATGGATTGTATAAACTTAATGCCTACAATAAATGTATGGAAGATTCAACATGCATAGTTTCTCATTTGAAAGCTATTTCAAATGCAAAAAAAATTCCATGCTCATATTGGTCATTGAAATTTTGCTAGATGTTGCATTTGTAGGAATCTAGTATCCTTCTGCGTTGTCCCCTCTTGAAGAACCATTGAGACATGTGTGTGAAGGGTGTATTTTGGGTTAAACGTAGCATTCTAAGTTTCCAAAGGATGGGTTCTATGCAGGCTACTTGCAATTACAGCTGGTAGATAGTGATGATGTCTATGGTCCGATGCACACCTCTTCTTTTGGGACTCATTTTTTCTATGTGACTCTCATTTATGATTACTCTAGGCATGCATGGTTGTATGCACTTATGGTTGAAAATTTATCTCATTGTAGTGTGGCACCCTTCGTTCTGATCAAGGGGGGAATATATGTCAAAAGAGTTCATTACATAGGTCTGACACTTTCTTATACACGAATTGCAGCTCATGTTCATTGCATCACTCCCAAGTGGTATTTGTTACCATATTATGGTAGTGATGTGTGTGAACACATTGAGGACCGCCGCAACACTTTTTTCCCTCATTAGGATGTTCTTTTAATATACACCACGCCTTTTGTATTGGCACACTGAGTAATTCAATTTCCTCTTGAACTTCTCCTTCCATCTTCGCGCACATTCCTACAACTATATTTCCAACAAAACACGTGCTGTGAAACATGAATTCAAAATGAGATCAACTTTTGAATTCAACCAAGAAATACCTTTTTAGATGTTATGATTGGCTTTTTTACTTCCAAATCAAGTGGTATATCAGAAGAATCCCCTACATGCCCGTAAAAGGAATGTGGGAGATTCTAAAACCAACTATGAAGAAGACCCAAAAAAAAAAAAAAAAATCCCCCCTGTAAAATTTTTGACCCAGGTTGGTCCTAGAATCTCTAAATGGATTTTTTACTGGTTTTGGTGCCTCATGAATTTACCAACCATATGCCGAATTTTGCTGACTTTTGGACACACAAATTTTTGTACTTAACTTTCTTCTAATGTTGCAATGAATAGTAATAGACTAAAAACCTCAAAACATTGTTGCTCTGCTTCAAGAAACGACAACAATCAATTAAATTGAATATCTAAAGAACCCATTAGCCTACCACTCCCCTAGTGGTCTCAAGCCTAGTATCTCTACCGAGCTCTAACATTTGAATGAAATAAAGATGGAGGGTTCTAATAAGAGCCAAAAAGTATTTTAGTACTATGGTTGATTCTCAAGAGTAGTGCCAATGTCGGCAAGTTGCCACCCAGGACCATGCAACATAGTTGTATGTTTTCACACACCTTAATACACTATATTCAATACACGGAGATTATCTGACTATGGAATTGGGGGAGCATAAATTACCACATATCAAATGAATCATTGTGTGTCTAGACACTCACAGTAACAAGTTATCACCCACACCATCAAATTGAAGAAATTTTTCCCAACCTATCACTTGAGCCAACACTACAAACTTTTGGAATGGTGCATATACAAGCCTAATACCAAACTTAGTTAGAACAACCTCACAACATTCCTACTCAATCATAAGCATGCATTAAAAATGCACATTTTGATGCTTCCTAAGAAGTTTGATTTTTGGATTGCAAGTACTCAAATATCAACAATATAGATTATCTATAGCAAGGGATGGACGAGTAGAAGCCATCATAAAGGTTCACAATGAAAGTTTTCAATTTTTCTCAAAAGAGCTCACAAACTAGATCTTGATTACAAAGGATTCAAACAAACAAAGAAGAAAGTAAGAGAGTGAGAGACATGAATGGGATTACCGAACTTAGAAGAGAAATTTCTATTCACTAAAATCTAAAAATTATCTGAAATCATAAGTGCTCTCTATAGTAGCACACATTGTAGTTTTGGATGTAATGACAAAAGATATCTTTCACGATACAAAACTCACGTACGTATGTTGCGCAGACAATTGCCAAAAGGGAAACAACTTCGAAGCTTTTGTCCCCAAACTAAGGCCCGGTTCAGACTGCAAGGGTGGAAGAAAAGGAGCATCTCATCGGTTCCAGACAAAATAGAGCATAGTGTAGTTCTTCCACCGCCCTACTATTCACACAAGGTGGTAGCTTCCTGGCGTGCTTTGCTTGCATGGCAATTCCCCATATGTTGCAGGAGACCCTTGTCAGGGTGGAAGTGCTCACGGGCGAAGGGGAGGGGGAGTCGGAAGAGAAATAGGACAAGGTGGAAGAGGAAAAGCATTTCTCTTCCTTGACGTGGCTGCCCCGTCAGCAACTTCCACCGCCCTATATGAACGGGGCATCAAAAAGGGTGCTTGGCTAGCAGGAAAATGTTGGGACTTTCGCCGCCCATTGTGAGCCCGGCCTAAGTAAAAAATCATTAAGGGCACCCCGCCGAGGCCCGAAAACGAACACACGGACCTACAGCATGATCCTTGAGCTCTTGTATGGTAGAGAGACTCCGCGCGAGCCCACTCAGTGCCCGAAGGGCATCACCATGGTCACGAATAGATCTCTCTCTCTCTCTCTCTCTCTCTCTCTCTCTCTCTCTCTCTCTCTCTCTCTCACACACACACACACTTCCCTATTAGGTCATGGCCCCGGACTTATATCCCGCTTTCTGCTTCAGCGCTCCGCATATGGGACTTGAGGCCCTCTAAAAAGACTTGTATTATAATCCCATGTGCACTACAAATCATTATTACAAAAGAAAAATTACATCAATTCTATAGCTCTCATAAAGATATACAAGGGGCACAATAATTGCCTGCGAACCATAAGCTCGTAGATATGTTGTACTCAGTACTAACACCCTGATGTCCAAGATTTCATCCCAAAATTTGTGAGCATAGGTGTTTTCTCACAGATGGTGTATGGAGAGAGTACTATAAGGGTAAGTAAAGCCTTGAATCTAAAACCCAATCATGCATACCATTCCATCGTATGAATAACTACCTTGAAATATGATTCAACATTTGTGTGAAGGAGCTCGCGTTGTTGTGTATGAGGGACATCAACCTTGTGAGTCCTCTACTACAACCAATGCTACTCCGGTCACTCTACTAGTATCATGTGAAGTAATTGGGCAAAAAGAGAGAACAAGAAGGGATATTTATCTTACTATTTCAAGGAAAAATCTTAAACCAAGAGGGAATTGCCAGAGCTAGCTTACTTAGAGCCAAGCTATGTCAATATGTTAGTGAAGTTGGGACCCAAAAGATTGAGACTCAAGAATTTTGACTTGTTGAATCTTTGTGTGACAACCCCATCATGGGGCCAATCACCTAGATTTAAAACCATACATAAGCATGAAGGGACTTAAACTTAAAGACACATGCTTGGTAAGCAAGTTCCAAGATTCATAGATAAGAATCCTAATGATTGTTTTTGGATTACATACGCTCCTAGCATATCCTCAAGCACTTGGTTGACCCTTTTGGGTTGACCATCATCAAAGATCATATGTACTTAGATTGAGTTATGCGTCCAACCTCTTAAAAAGAACCCTCCAAAAATGATTATCTTTGGATTGCAATCACTTACTAGGTTACTAGCAAAACCATATATCCGTAAACATGCTAAAGAATTAGCCAGGCTAGTTTGGTTTGGACATCTGAACTATTGAATTGTTATATATAAACATGTTATATAAACTCACAAATTTAGGTCAACGTGTTCATAATCACCCATATCAAGTCAGTTCCATGCATGGCAAAACAAGACCAACTATAAAATCCACAAAGATGCTTGAGTCCTTCTCCATCACTCTCCTCCATTCAGGTGCTCTGCCTTGTTATCTTGATAGTTCAAGCAATGTAAGACATAGCCCAAACATTCCAATGTAATCCTAGCCACTAACATCGTGGTCTTGTGAGTGCATAAGTAGTTGCAATCTCAAGTTTGCTTGTAGCTTATCTATGATTTCTAGGTCTTCTTACATCTAGGTCTTCTTACAATTGAGCTATAGTGGCCTGCACCATAGACAAGTGTTCAATGAGTTTCGTTTCCCTTTCAATAGTTGCAGCTAGTTCAAGCTTTAAGTGATCTTTATCTTCAAGTGAAAGCCCAAATTTCTCTAGTTTTGATAGGTCTCTCTTTGATTTTGACATCGGCCATATGGGGGAAGGATACGGAGCGAGCTTTTTAAGTAAGCTTTTTGTCCATGGAGCGAGCTTCTTTCTATGGCTTCATAAAAATAGCTCGCTTAACAAACATTTTGAGTGAGCTTTTTGTCCACGAAGCGATATTTTTTCTATGGCTTCATCAAAAGAGCTCATGCCATGGTAGACGAGATCCAACACCACTTGCCAAGATCGACTTTCCTTATAGGCCGACGCAACCTCACTCTACTCCCTCTAAAACGCATTGTATTTTCCCTCTTTGGCCAACATCTGAGGGTTCTAGGCGTCCAAACACCTTGACACCAGAAACATGCAATCCATGTGCTTCGTTCGCCGAGGGAACCACTCGTCGCTCACCAATGAGAAGAATGCACATTTTCTCTAAAATCCGCTGTGTTTTTTCGTCGCTACCGACTCTTGGAGCTACAGCGATCCAAACAGAGCCAGATCAATGGTGTGTGTTGCTCATACCATGGGTAGACGGGATCCAACACCAGTTGCCAAGATCAGCTTTCCTTATAGACCAACGCAACCTCACCCTACTCCCTCTGAAACGCATTGTATTTTTCTCTCTTTGGCCAACATCTGAGGGTTCTAAGTGTCCGACCACCTTGACACCAATCATGCCTACTCAACACTTTGGAAACATGCAATCCATGTGATTTGTTCGCCAAAGGAACCACTCATCGCTCACCAATGAGAGGAATGCACATCTCTTTGAAATCCGCTACATTTTTCCGTCACCGCCGACTCTTGGAGCTATGGCGATCCAAACGGAGCCAAAGAGAGAGAGTGTGTTGTTCATACCATGGGTAGACGGGATCCAACACCACTTGCCAAGATCGGATTTCGTTATAGGCTGACGCAACCTCACTCTACTCCCTCTGAAACACACTACATTTTTTCCTCTTTGGCCAACATCTGAGGGTTCTAAGCGTCCGACCACCTTGACACCAATCATGCCCACTCAAGACTCTGGAAACATGCAATCCATGTGCTTCGTTTGCCAAGAGAACCACTCATCGCTCGCCGATGAGAGGAATGCACATTTTCTCTAAAATCTGTTGCGTTTTTTCGTCGCTGCCAACTCGTAGAGCTATGGCGATCCAAACGGATCCAGATCAACTGTGTGTGTTGCTCATACCATGGGTAGACAGGATCGCACCACTTGCCAAGGTCAGCTTTCGTTATAGGACGACGCAACCTCACCCTACTCCCTCTGAAACGCAGTGTATTTTTCCCTCTTTGGCCAACATCGAAGGGTTCTAGGCATCCGACCACCTTGACACCAAACATGCCTACTCAACACTTTGGAAACATACAATCCATGTGCTTCATTCGCCAAAAAGGAACCACTCGCCGTTCGTCAATGAAAGGAATGCACATTTTCTCCGCTTCGTTTTTTCGTCGCCGTCAACTCTTGGAGCTACATCGATCCAAATGCAGCCAAAGAGAGAGAGAGAGAGAGAGAGAGAGAGAGAGAGAGAGAGAGAGAGAGAGAGAGAGAGAGAGCGTGTTGCTCATGCCATGGGTAGACGGGATCCAATACTACATGCTAAAGATCGGCTTGCCGACGCAACCTTGCTCTACTCCCTCTGAAACGCACTGCATTTTTCTCTCTTTGGACAACATCTGAGGGTTCTAGGTGTCCGACCACCTTGACACCAAACATGCCTACTGAACACTCTGGAAACATGCAATCCATGTGCTCCGTTGCAAAGGGAACCACACGTCGCTCTTCACGAATGAGAGGAATACATGTTCTCTCTGAAATCTGTTGCGTTTTTTTGTCACCATCGACTCTTGGAGCTACGCCAATCCAAACGCCAGATCAACAATGTGTGTTGCTTATGCCATGGGTAGACGGGATCCAACACCACTTGCCAAGATCGGCTTTCCTTATAGGCTGACGCAACGTCACTCTTCTCCCTCTGAAACACACTGGCAATATCTGAGGGTTCTAGGCGTCAGACCACCTTGACACCAAACATGCCTACTTAACACTCTGGAAACATGCAATCCATGTACTTCGTTTGCCAAGAGAACCACTCGTCGCTCACCAATGAGAGAAATGCACATTTTTTCTAAAATATGTTGCGTTTTTTCGTCATTGCCGACTCGTGGAGCTACGGCGATCCAAATGGAGCCAGATCAACGGTGTGTTTTGCTCAAACCATGGGTAAATAGGATCCAACACCACTTGCCAAGATTGGCTTTCGTTATAGGACGACGCAACCTCACCCTACTCCCTCTAAAACGTAGTGTATTTTTCCCTCTTTGGCCAACATTGGAGGGTTCTAAGCATCCGACCACCTTGACACCAAACATGCCCACTCACCACTTTGGAAACATGCAATCCATGTGCTTTGTTTGCCAAAGGAACCACTCGTCGTTCGTCAATGAGAGGAATGCACATTTTCTTCACTGCATTTTTCCGTCGCCACCGACTCTTGGAGCTACCCCGATCCAAACGCAGAGAGAGAGAGAGAGAGAGAGAGAGAGAGAGAGAGAGAGAGAGAGAGAGAGAGAGAGAGTGTTGCTCATGCCATGGGTAGATGGGATCCAATACTACTTGCCAAGATCGGCTTGCCGACGCAACCTCGCTCTACTCCCTCTGAAACGCACTGTATTTTTCTCTCTTTGGACAACATCTGAGGGTTCTAGGTGTACGACCACCCTGACACCAAAGATGCCTACTCAACACTCTGGAAACATGCAATCCATGTGCTTCGTTCGCAAAGGGAACCACTCGTCGCTCGCAAATGAGAGGAATACACATTCTCTCTGAAATCCGTTTCATTTTTCTATCGCCGCCGACTCTTGGAGCTACGCCAGATCAACGGTATGTGTTGCTCATGCCATGGGTAGACGGGATCCAACACCACTTGCCAAGATCGGCTTTCCTTATAGGCAGACGCAACCTCACTCTACTCCCTGTAAAACGCACTGCATTTTTCCCTCTTTGGCCAACATCTGAGGATTCCAAGCGTCTGACCACCTTGACAACAAACATGCCTACTCAACACTCTGGAAACATACAATGCATCTGCTTCATTTGCCAAGGGAACCACTCATCGCTCACCAACAAGAGGAATGCACGTTTTCTCTAAAATCTGTTGCACTTTTCCAGTCGCCGCCAACTCTTGGAGCTACGACGATCCAAATGGAGCAAGATCAACGGTGTGTGTTGCTCATGCCATGGGTAGACGGGATCCAACACCACCCGCCAAGGTCGGCTTTCCTTATAGACCGACACAAACTCCCTCTGAAACACACTCCAAGAAACGCTTCTCTGGCCATATACAATACTTGAACAAGCTGATGGTCTTATTGTTAGCCCTAGCAAAGGCAAAGCCTATGTGAACTTCATTATCCAATGAGCTTGGATCCCCCACAAAATAATCTCAGACCACCTTAAAATCTACATCAGGAGATAAGTACTGAAATGGGTCTCGAGACCATAAGATATCGGCATCCTACCAAAAAAATGTGTGGCAATTTATGTTAGATATGTGGATGCAAATAGTTGCAAATTGCATACATAGCCCTCATATATGCATACACTAGAGGCACTAACTCACATTAACTTCCATTCACTAGTAAGCCCCATTCAACTTCCAAGCATTTCCTGGAAAGTCCCTAGGATGCAAGCTGAGCGCCTCAGGATGCAAGGAAAAAGTTTTTTTCCGAAGGCTCCAGCCCAGCGCCCCAGGATGCAAGGGAAATGTTTTCTTTTTAAGTTTGTAGGCGCCCCATGATGCAAGGGGAACTTTCTTTTTTAAGGCTCCACAGCGCCTAGCGCCCCAGGATGCAAGGTAAAAAGCTCTCACACTCACTCTCTCTCTCACTCCACACACACACACACACACACAGAGAGAGAGAGAGAGAGAGAGGCCCTTATGAGAAGTCTCACTTGAAACACGTATTCCCCACACACAAAGCTCCTCATCAAGAGTTGTGTACACCCCTTGACCTTCAAGAAAGGCACATTCCCATTAAAGCTCTTACCCCGCATACCTTCCAAATCTCTAATCCACCCTCACACCCAAATTTTGCAGATTTAACGCCCAAGTCCATTGATTTTTTGTTTATGGCTCCAAGGCGCCTAGCACCTCAGGCCTCGGGAAGAAAAAGAAAGACAGAAACACTTTGGGTAAAACGTGAGCTTTAGCTACCATTGCAAAATTTGATTCTACAAAGATGGGAGTGGAGAAGGCAGTAGTGCTTTAAGTTTGAAATGGTCATAGGCCTTCCATTGACCAAACCTTCAACATCCACTGCACATGAAGTGGAAAGAATGGAGATCTATATCAGAAGTTTTGGAGCACAAAGGATGCAAATTATGCAGCTCGTGTTTTTCTAATGGAGATCATGTCTACAAAAGTTAGGGCCAACAGTTAGGGCCTCTTTTTTTGCTCTATCCTGGTGCCACAAAATATACGAGTAGCTCTTAGGGCATGACTATTAGAAGAGCAAGCAACATGCACATAAATTGGTTTTTACATTGTGGTGCAAAATTGTTATTTGCTTGAGACGACAAAAAAAAAAATTGAGCACTTCTCACCTTCAAGCTTTGGTGCAAACAGGTTTCATAGATTTTTTGTCCCTATTTAGTGATACCTAGGTATACTACTGCAATTTGAGAGAGAGAGAGAGAGAGAGAGAGAGAGAGAGAGAGACTCACATATTCTTGAATTCATGGATTTCACCCCCTCCCCTCAAAAGAATTGAATTCATGTGTCTCTCATATTCTTGAATTCATGAAATGTGTCTCTCATATTCTTGAATTCTTGGATGCACTTCAAGGAGACGAAGACATGAGGATGAGATTGAGGGAGGACCTCATTTCCTTCACGACACAAAAACGAGGACACATCGGTTAGTACCTACGCCATATTGGACTTGGGAGCGATCTTTCAAAGGAGCATTGCAAGCAATATTTTTTGGGTGAGCTTTTTCGGTTGGGAGTAAGCTTCTTGAGTGAGCTTTTTCGGTTGGAACCGAGCTTTCTGAGAGACACGAGAAAACTCAAAAGCTTGCTCCACATCTCTACCATCATCTTTACCATTTCATCAATGTTAACAACTTTGGAGTATAGATTTCTTACAAATATTTGTAGCTATGGTAGTGTCATCCTATTTCTTGGGCCTTGTGCCTCCATATAGGATCATAGCGCAACGAGAGTGGTCATAGTTTGGTTTTGCTTTCTTCCACTTTTTCTCTTAGCCTCTTTATTGCTACCTCATGGTTATTATGAGTGCATGACTCTCTCTCTCTCTCTCTCTCTCTCTCTCTCTCTCGTCTTGGTATTGAATGACATGTCTTCAAGAGTAGCATCTTTGGATTTTGGGTTGTATTCTACGTGCAACATCAAGGCACAAGGACCTCATCAAGGGAAATACTCGAGAAATAGGTACAAATTCTTCCGCTAACTCACACAAAAATATTTGTACTATTTGTACCTTTCTCCAACTTAGATTGATGCATTGATTCCTACATAATAGCTTCATGTCTATTTCCTCTGGAGTTTTGGATGGCTTTGAGTTGCCAACTCCTCTAGCTACTTTCGCTTTTTCCTTGTCTTCTAGAGCACCTTGTTGCAAAGTCTCTTTGAGCCTTTTTGCTTCTCCCAATGTCACTTAAGTCTTTATGTACTACGTTATCTTTTCCTTTAGTGTCCCTTGGGTGGTTGTTTGTAGGTGAAGTGAACATATAAAAGTATGGGTTAAATCACTCAAGAAGAGAAAAAATAGCCCTTACATCACATCACACATCAAGTAGAAAAAAAAAATGGATACATTGTCCGAAGTAGCACCTCATGTTGAACTAGACTAGAGGCAAGTCATTTGGCAAGGTTAAGAATGGATCTTTGGAAAGGGAACCTATGTGGCTATCCCCTACGCTACCAAACACATATGATCCCTCCAAAAATGGAAATCAAGCCAGCTAAAACAATGCTATCAAGAAAAAATGCAAGGAGGAAGTGGAGCGATCTCACAATGCAAGAGGCCTAAATGCCCATTGCTACAGGTTGGAGAACAAAATGAGGAAAAAGGAAGATAAATCTCAAATAGAGGGGGACTCTCTTGCATAGAAAACACCAAGCAAAGGGGTAATCCTCCTTTGAATGCTAGCAATGTCAGATCCTTGGGCATAGGGGGGGAACCGTTGTAGTTGAAATATGCACATGATGCCATGGAAGAGTGCACGAGAGAGAGAGAGAGAGAGAGAGAGAGAGAGAGAGAGAGCGTTTGTGTGTGTGTGTGTGTTAGTTGTTGTATTAAACTTATACTTATACACAAGCAAACATAAAAGTTCAAAAGACAGTTAGCTTTAAACAAAGGACAGAGATTAGCACAAAAATGACTCAGTATTAGCTTCATTTTTGTACATCAAAGTGAGAATGAAGTATCATTACAGTGCCTTTATACATGAGATAGTCAAAAAATATGGTTCTACAGTGGAGGAAGCAAGGTTCTTCAGTGCCGGACAACAACTAAACCAAAAAGATTCTAAGTAAAAATAGAATTATCACATGTGCTAAATACGTAGCCCTTCAACCAATGGAGAACACCTCAATAGCATCAAGGCCAGACAGGCAAAAGTACTCGCCAGCAGGAGGAGCCTCTAAGTCAGCACCGAATCCAGCAGCAAAATCCAAATATCCCCAAGGAATGTTGGAAGCTATGTGCGTATTATCATAGCACCAATGTAGGGGAGATCATCCAAATCCATAGCCCGAGTACACCAAGTACTGGAGGAGAGGAGAGTCATCATGTCATTGAGGAGAGAGGAAGACCAGAGTCGGTGTATTAGCTCGGTTGCATGCTCAGAGAGAGAGAGAGAGAGAGAGAGAGAGAGTAAGCATTAATCAGGTATAGGGGATAAAGTTTTAAGCAACGTACGCAAAGGCCGGCCTTGATGCAATGCATGAGCAGATATGCAAAAACTACGCAGGGATAGCACTGCTAAGTGATAGGTGGGGAGAAAGCCATCAGAGAGTAACCCATCACGCTCAGGAGGGGGGATCTCCTTCAAGGGCTTGTACATAATTATGACAGGGTAATTCAACCCATTGAAAGTAAGTTTTTAGGGGAGTGTTCACACCAATGCATAGTAGCATCTCAATATAAGCATGTTTAGGGGTGAAATTTACCCAATGCATACACACCAAAGAGCTTTAAGCCGAAAGGGGTTCAGCCCCACAGGAGAGCTACATATTTCAAGCTTTAAGTGGAAGGTCCTTCAATGTACATGGCCAAGTTATGATTAGCACTGTAATTTAAGAGTTTGAGCCAGGAGTTTCCAAGTATAGGATAGGCCACTACTAAGCCATGGTTTTCTACCCAAGAATTATGAGATCAATAAGGTATGTTGCCAAAATATATTTGTATATGTATCCTCTAGACAATGTAACCATCAGCCCTGCCATCATTCAATTATGCTAAGACAATATAGAAGAGGTCAAACCCAAGGGAGATAAAGCCGTATACTCATCATCTTCATTATGCCTTTAAAAAAACCAAATTCTTCTAAGATACAGGCTCAAGGTAGCCCCCCATAAGACAAAATAATCATTAGCTACAAACCGTCTATCCAAGAGTAGTCTACTTATAGGTGAAATGTTCTTGAAATTATAAGGATCAAAATAATTACACAAGGGTGAGTAATTTTGGATTAACCTGCAACTTATAACTGGCAGAGTCAAAGACTATAGTAGCTGTGAGCAAGAATCCAATCTATAGACAAGGAGAGACCACCTAACACATGTCAACCTAACAAGGAATTATAGATAGTGGGTCCATCAAAGCCTATAGACAAAAATTTCCAAAGCGAGCATCGTGGTTCCCTAGTTTTGTGGGAGAACCTTGTGTTTAGGACATGTTTGTTGTAGTATTAAACTTATACTTATACACAAGCGAGCATAAAAGTTCAAAGGACAGCTGGCTTTAGACAAAGGACATAGATTAGCACAAAAATGACTAAGTCTTAGCTTCATTTTTGTACATCAAAGTGACAATGAAGTATCATTCCAATGCATTTATACATGAGATAGTCAAAAAATATGGTTCTACAGTGGAGGAAGCGAGGTTCTTTAGTACCAAACAACAACTAAGCCAAAAAGATCCTAATAAAGATAGAATTCTCACCTTTGCTAAATAGGCAACCCTTCAACAAGTGGAGAACACCTCAGTAGCATCAAGACCATCACAGAAAAAGTCCTCACCAACAGAAAGAGCCTCTAAGTCAGCATTGAATCTAGCAGCAAATTCCAAGTATCCCCAAGGAATGTTGGAGGTTGTGTGCGTATTGTCATAGCACCAGTGTAGGGGAGATCATCCAAATCCAGAGCCCAGGTACACCAAGTACTGGTGGACAGGATAATCATCATGTCATTGAAGAGAGAGGAAGACCAGAGTCGGTGTATCAGCTAGGTTGCAGGCTAGGATAGATTGAGAGAGAGAGAGAGGGAGAGAGAGAAATACATTGACACTAGTTTGGTACCAAGATAGAACACTTAAGTGTCCTTTTTTTACAAATTTAGATTAAATGCTACTTGCATCAGGCAGTGTATTTAAGAAAAACCTCTTAGTATGATTAAATATGTTAGCTAGAGGGTCTTTTAAAAATATAACCTTACATTTTAGAAGTTGTCATGATCAACAAATATACTCATCAAGTGGAACCCCATAACATTGCGGTTGATGTTTTGAAGAAATTGACTTTATAAGCTCAAGGAAAAATGAAAAGACTTTGTAGAAAATTGTATGCATCTTTTCCATAATTGTGCTATAGATAATTGCAAGTTTCATGTGCAAAAAAAATTACTTGGAGAGTATATAAAATAATGGGAAGTTCTACGTGTTTGATATGGCCATTTTAAGCATATTGTTGTATACATAGAAAAATATGTTTTTGATGTATTTGTGAGTTCTAGAAAGTGATACTTTGCTTACCCTCCCCATTGAGAACTCAAGGTGGCAACTAAAGTGCTTTGGTATCATTTCAAATATTCAAAACTGCAAATACAAAAAATTTGATATTTTAATTCTTAAGACATAAGTACTCAAAAATTCAAATAACTTTAAACTTTCCACATATATCAACTAAATGTATCAAATTACATTGTATGGATACAATTGGTGTACCTAAAACCTTGGTTTCAATGTTATTGTGCAGGAAGAAAGATTTTCAAGAGTTTTTGCACAATCAAAATTTCAAGATAGGGTGTAAGCGACAAGATTTAACTAAGTTAGGGAGCCAAAAAAATATGTAGTTTCTTGGTTTTAACATACAAAGTCATTTGATGTTCTCAAATTGCACTAGAATAGCCCCAATTTCATGAGAGGACCTTTGAAAGGCCAAAATTATGCTCTTAGTCGGCACGTGCTCAAGTATGAAATTATGTCTATAACTTGCAAGTAACTTTAAAACTATTCCTTGAAGGTCATTCGATTATTTTGTAACACTAAGTACTAACACTTGACTTTTACAAACATAAAAAAGATCACCTCTATAAAAAGATATAGGAATTTTATGATTTTTGTGGCAAAACAGCTTGAAATTTAACCAGAATTTACGACTTAGAAATTACCACAATTATATCCATAGGGCTTGTATTTTGAGATGAAAAAAATCCAATGTTTTCTTTCCCTTATAACTAACCTATGGTAGATCAAGGTGTAAAAAACTTCTTTCTAGCTTGACAAATAAATTGCCAAAACTTGGTAGGAAAACAGGACACTTTAGTGTCCAATTTACAGGACTAGTGTTAATGATTATCGGGTGTATAGGGGGTAAAGTTTTAAGTGGCATACACAAAGGTCGGCCTTGATGCAATGCATGAGCAAAGACATTGTCATAATAATCAATATCTAATTCTCCTAAATGATTTTCTCATGTTAAACTGATCATTTAATATGGGGAAGTGCCAGGAGAGAAAAAGCTAGAATATTGGTTAAGTTAGCAGACCAGCCACAGTAGGGATCCAAAGGGGGGGCCATCTGCAAAAGAGCTATGTGCAACAATGGGCTTAAAGGACCTTAAGGTTAAGTCCATTAAGACTTCCAAAATGCTAGGTTCCAAAATTCAAAGGTTGTGTCCAAAGGTCAACTTTAGGGAAAATTGGATGCTTTGTGTGTGTCCCAAAATTCTTTGTCAAGCCCTACATAGGAGGGGGCGAGCCCAAGAAGTAGGGGATGAGAGAGAAACTCATACACACACGTGTACACACACACACACACACACACACACACACACACACATACACACAAGCTCCCTTTGTACACAAGGGGAAAGAGGGACACATGTCAGCTCCCTAGCCCAGATGCTCACAAGGTGTACTCAAATCCTATTGGATGGCCTTGAAGGTGGACCAATGAGAATTAGGCTAGAGTAAATCTAGCTTAATTAATTTAAAAACACTTCATAAAAGAACCAATAAGTTAAGCTCTCTAGAAGACTATTGGATAGTCTCCCAAGGGGACCAATGAGCATTCAGCAACCCAATGGCTTGCCTGATTCCTATTGGCCAGGAGGCAAAGGGGTCCAATGAGAGTTTAGTTGAATTATTAAAATTACCTAAAGCTCTCACAAAAGGGGAAAGGGGGACACATGTCAGAAGGCTATCACTTATGCTGCTTAATTGTCATTGGCTAAGCCTGGGAGGTCCAATAGGATGCTAGCATGAGTAATTAGCAAGGGGGGTCAACCAAGAGAGAGAGGGGGCTGATTTTTGCAAGGAATTATTTGACACACACACTCACACAACCAATGTGTGGAGCAAGAAGACTCTCTCTCTCCTTCTCAAGCTTTAATGGAAAGCTTATCTCGTACTCCAAGCTTGTAAGAAGGGAGGCCTACACCAACAACTCTTGGCTTTGTGATGCAAATCCAACCAAGAGCCAAGGTTCAATGCATGCTCATCTCCTCTACCATGCTAATTACTAAGCTAAGCTATGCTAATATGAGTGATTATGTGAGGAGATGTACATCTTTCTCGTAAGAATACTCCTCCTTCCTATCAATCTACTCTCATACCCTGCTAGCTCTCACTATCTTCAAAGGTGTGTGAGGTCTTGGGTCTGAGACCGTGAGGGAAGTGATGTTGTGTTTGATAAGTGTTTTGCATAGTGCATGAAGTTTCCATCTTCATTGCACTAGCTAGTATTGAAGGAACACAAGAAATTGTATTGTAAAATGTCTCTCTTGATGGGAGAAACCATAATACAAAGCCTTTTGGAGGGGGACCGGCTCCATGCAAATCCAATCCTCAACTGTTTTCAATTGCTTAATTTCTCTCTCTTTTGAAGTATTGTTCATGCTCTCTAACTAGGTGTTATGCTTTTTGTTGCTTTCTCCACCCAGGCACTCTTGTTATTATCATTAGGAATCTATTCTAATGATTTAAATGTTCACTATGTTCATGCTATTTTTCGCTACACACAAGTTACTACGCCATTAAATGTTACAGACGCAAAAACTACGCAGGGATAACACTGCTAAGCGGTAGGTGGGGAGAAATCCATCAGAGAGCAACCCATCACGCTCGAGAGGGGGGATCTCCTTCAAGGGCTTGTACATAATTATGTCAGGGTAATTAAACCCATTGAAAGTAAGTTTTTAGGGGAGTGTTCATACCGCTGCAGAGTAACATCTCAATACAAGTGTGTTTAAGGGTGAATTCCACCAAATGCATACAAACCAAAGAACTTTAAGCCGAAAGGGGTTCGGGCCCACAGGAGAGCTACAAATTTTAAGCTTTTAAGTGGAAGCTCCTTCAATAGAGAAGGCCAAGTTATGCTTAGCTATAATTTAAGAGTTTGAGTTAGGAGTTTCTAGGTATAGGATAGGCCACAACTAAGCCACGGTTTCCTACACAAGGATTATGAGATAAATAAGGTATATTGCCAAAAGATATGTGTATATGTATCCTCCAAAAAATGTAACCATCAGTCCCCAATAGGCATATTTATCTAAGCCATCCAATTATGTCAAGATAGTATAGGAAGAGGTCAAACCCAAGGGAGGTAAATTCGTATACACATCATCTTCATTATGCCTTTTAAAAAAACCAAATTGTTCCAAGATGCAAGCTCAAGGTAGGCCCCCATAAGACAAAAAAATCATTAGCTATATTAGTAGCTTAGGTGTAAGTGTGTATAGCTGGGTGAAACAATCATAACAAGATGAAGTGACCAAGTGTATGTGTTGTTGTTTTATTTTAATAAACAACCGCAAAAGAACATAAAAGTTCAAAAGACAGTTGGCTTTAGACAAGTGACCAGGGTAGCACAAAAACAACTCGGTCTTAGAATAATTTTTATGCATAGCTATAAGAATGAGGCCTCATTATAGTGTTTGAATACAAAGGGTAATCTGTATTGATTTTTCCATAAAGTGGCAAGAGTCTGGTACATCAAGGACGAACAACAACTAAGCCAAAAAAATTTCAAGAAAGGATAGAGTCTTCACCTGTATCCATGCAAACAAGACAACACATATGTTAGCTATGAATACATTTTACAGGTGTCAATGGACTATATGAGTTGTTGTCCATGTCCAACTTACAACCTTTTTAACTTAAATCATTGTCCAAATCACTCATGAAATCTTGTTTATCCAAGTATAAGGTGTATTTTGGTTTGGTTCTTTTTAAGTTCATTTTAAACTTGTAATCATAAAGGTCATCACTCCTTTACGGAGAGAATTTTAGTAGGTTTCATAGATAAGGTTATTATATGGCCCAATTTTAAAACCTTTAAATAGCTATTTATATACATAAAATTTTGATAAGAAGGCCACCACCCCTTCTAATCCAAGTGTTTTAATTCCCAGTTTAGTCCCATATTATTGTGTATCTACATACCAATCCGTACCTTTGAATATTATGGTATCTAGATGAGTCTTTCATTAGCATGTGTTCCACATCACAATGCTATCAATAAAGCTAAAATAAGTGAATGAGGTATCAATCCCTCCCATTCCCCCCCTTTTTTTAAAAAACAAAAACCATAACCAATGCAGAATCCATTCCTTTTATGTCATAAAGAAGACACAATACTTAGGTGTTTTATGCATCCTCTGAGAAGTCCTAAGATTGCATGTTTGGCATATTTTAAATATACAAAATTAAGTACAGATCCAACAGCATGACAACCAATTCAGATATCGTGCTTAATACACCAAACACTGGTTAGTAAAGGAATCACCCCGGTAGGTGCATCTTACTATAAATGTCATCAGGGAAGCAAAACCAACCCATTGTATGCGGTTTCAAATGGAGAGTTTAGTCAGTATGTAAAAACACGAAATTAGTTTTATCCTCAGAAGCTTATTAGACTCATATGTACGCTATGTGCTTTGAGCTTGGCACCCAACTAAATGCCAAGTACAGTATAAGACAGCTACAGTACAATGTTAGAAGAAAAAACTGTCATTTTATAAAGTATGCACAAACCATGGCAGCAGTAATAAAACAATCCACCAGTCTGTGTGTCACCAACAGTTCAAAAAAGCCAATTTTCCCCGGCATTGGGTTTATCATGTAGAGTAACATACTAAAAAATGTTTTAAATAAAACTTATGCGCCTAAATTCAATACGTAAACTTAACAGAGTGCAGTATTCCATATACAGACAGTAAACTCAAAAGAGTGCAATATTCCATCAATGAGCCCAAGTATATGTTATCAACAAGACCAAGCATAGTAATCATCGACCCACGATGGTTGCTCCATAAGATCCATGTCAACACAGTAAGGGCAACACACTCACTCCTCTCTTTCACATACACACACAAAACATAACCAAGGCTAAGTAAGGGGCAAAAAGCGCCCTCGCCTCTTTATATAGCAGAACAGCAAGGTTGAGGCATCATGATATGCTCCAAGCAGTAACTCCCACTACGAACCCCGATCTGAATGATCCGCCAGTGCGCCTTTCCAAATATGAAGCAAATATGGCCGTCTCGGTGGAGATCGAGAGTGTGATAGTTTAGGATTTTTCACAAGTGAGTCGAGATGCCAGAGTGTAGGTAATGGGAGGGAGAGGAGAGAAGGCTGCAAGAACGTGAAGGGTCCTCAGTAGGACAAGATGAATTAAAGGGGTATTAAATTGCCACGTTTAGCTAACTGGTTCTAGGTTTTTAACCATGCACCCTTTTAGCTAACTGGTTCTAGGTTTTTAACCATGCACCTTTTAAGGGTATAGTCCCACGGGGTCAAAGGGAAGAAAAACATATAAGAGGCAACTAGATACAAAGTCATAACCTAGACATCCTAGGGGGGGTAGGTGTTATAACCCTTTATTTATAAAAGTGGTTAGGGGAAAAAAATGAAAATGGTGCAATGTTCCAACTCTATATGGCTTGAATGTGGGTGAGCAAGTATTAGTATGCTCTTGGTGCAGGGGAGCCACAAGCTAATCAGGGATAGATTTTTTGGGGGGAAGGAGGGCATGGTTTAACTAATCAAAGCCGATAGAAATACTTGTGTGTGTGTGTTCCAATAACAAAATAACATATACACCAAAGAATCCTTACAAATTACAAAAGACACTAGAAACTATGTCAATGAAAATGTGGTATAATTCCCATTCATAGTACAGAACAGTCTTTATACACAAGTACAAGAGAATCAAGAGCCTAAAGATATATAAGTCCGCCATCTTCAAGCCAAGGAACTTTGAAAACCATAGTTCAGAAGGTAACCCTCACCTGCACCCACGGAAACAACGCAACATATAGTTAGCATTGGCACCATATGCAGGTGATGCATGGGTATCCCACATGTTATAGATGTCACCCAACTAGATTGCTTTCAAAGACAAATAGTAAGAAAGGTAAAGCTAACCATAACATATATTCAGAGATGGTTTCATTTACAAGGGGTTTCAGGGAAACCAAGTGGAGCCCCTTTTGCTTTGCAAGCTCTCATGAGATAAGATCGGAGACGAGTTTTTTGAGGCTTTTCATCCTCGAAGTGGGCCACATATACTTGTTTCTTAACTTTACAGAGTTTGGCATCAATTGCCGCTATTTTTTTGGGTCAGTAATAATGCTCATACGTGCAGTCAATCTATACTTTGGAGTCGCCTGTAACACAAAGAGATGTTAGTAAGTGTGTACTATACCTTCCTATATGGACTCAAAAAACCACAGAAAAAGATAGTAGGTATGAATGCTCAATTCCCCTTAATCATAAACACGTAGAGGTGGGATATTCCAAAATCCCCCAATTGTTCCAGAAGCCAAGGGAGTGTCATGCCAATGCCCATTAAATAACATGAATTTGATGCAATAAGCAACCATATTTGGCCACATGAGCAGCTATAAGGTAACCATTCACAACCATACTTGGTCACATTTCACAACCCTTTACAACCATATTTGGCCACAACCATTCTTAACCATATCCACAACCAGCCATTCACAACCATATTGAGCCACATGAGCAGCTTTGCCAAAGATCTGTCACACAACGATCAACAGGCATAGACCGTCTCTGAGAAACAAAGGCAAGCTCAATAACAAACCTTAGAGGCACCTCATCAGAAAATTAATCACAGCAGTTGCCCCAGTAAAATAGACCGGGCCGCTTATCTTAAACCCCTCAAAGTAAGCCAATACCTACCATATAATATAGGATCATCCACCAAGTTGTAAGAAAAAACTTCTATCATTACTTTCTTAGCTAAAAAATCACAAGGCACCATTATCCTACATTAAAGAAACCTTTCAAAGTATTTTACTATATGACAGGTCAGTAGACATATATTGAAAGAATTCACTGAACTTGAAAAGAGTAATAAAACCAGTGCCGCAAATACCTAAGGGTCAGTAAAAGTTGCCAACCATCAGCAAGCTAGTATGACATAACACATAACAGTCATACTTTGACTTAGTATAGCCAAGACATGCATGAATTTTATTACCATATCAAACAGTGAATGACAACACATCCAAGCAGCTCAGACAATTGTCCCATATCAATGTCTTAAGTTGCCTGAGATTGAATCAGTGCAGCCATCTCCACAATAGCTTGCTTGTCTTTGCTTTTTGCCATAGAGCCAACCACTCTAACAATACACATCCTTTTGGCCAAAACCCTCACAATCCCCAAGGTACAAACAATCCTTCACTAGTATACACACACACCACAGAAGCACATAGGTACCAATGCCAAGTGAGCATGGAAGCTCACCTTATATAGGGTACAGTGCTAGTAACCAAATTCCTTCCACAGCAGTATGGCGGGACCAATCTTCATGAGGGGGAAGAACCATCGATGCTGCCTCGTACACACACACACACACACACACACACACACACACACACACACACACACACACACACACACACACACACACAGAAAGAGAGAGCGATGTAGAGCAGACACCACCAGGAGGGAGCCACCATGTCATCAAGTGGATGAGGACAAGGTCTGCAGAGTCAAGCCAGCCAACTCAAACCCCACTATCCCACTTAACTCATAAAGTGTTAGGTACCATATTTTCAGAATCCACCATTAATTTCCCATCTAGAAATTCACCTAGTGAGTTCAAACCATTATTCACAAGAACTTTCGCAGGCCAATACTAGTTATTGAGACCAATCCCTAGCTAATTATACCTAGGAATTGGCAACAAGCCACTCCTATATACCGCATATAAACAACATCATGTGTGTGTGTGTGTGTGTGTGTGTGTGTGTGTGTGTGTGTGTGTGTGTGTGTGTGTGTGTGTGTGTGTGTGTGTGTGTGTGTGTGTGTGTCTGTGTGTGTGTAGTTTTTTTACTTAAATACATAAGTACAAAAGAACCATAAATTTAAAAAGACAGCTGGCTTTAGACAAGTGACTAGGGGTAGTAGAAAAACAACTCAGTCTTAGAATTATTTTTGTACCTTGCAATAAGAATGAGGTCTCATTCTAGTAATAGAGTAAAAAGAAACAATTGTAATGTCTGCTTCAAAAAGTGGAATTAGATTGATATATGAAGGATGGACGACAACAAAGCCCAAGAGATTCCAAGAAAGGATAGAGTCCTCACCCGCATCCATTCAAATAAGACAACAATTTTGTTAGCTTTGAATGTGTATTACATGTGTCAATGGACTATATTCAACTTACAACCTTCTTAACCTAGACTTGTTCCAAAGTAATCAATTTTGTTGAAAAAGGTGTGCTTCTCTTATTTTTAAGTTAATTCAATAACAAGACATCCAAAGGTCATCACTCCTTTGGGATAACAGCTAATTAATGTAGTTTTAATAGATCTAGTCTTTATATACCCCAAATTTATCAAGACCTTATATAACATATTAACATACATATCATTCTGATCGGAATGCCACTACCCATTCCAATCCAAGTGTTTTAATCCCAAGATTAGGCCCAAACACACACACACACACACACACACACATTTAAGTACTGATATAGTTATAGCTCTACACCTGACCAGATCAGCTCACAACCAAATTCTCACTGCCTGACAGAGTCGGGGATTTTTCCCACCAAAAAAGGACCCTAGAATGGGCACACAATATAAATTCAATAAATACTATGTATACATAGCAATCCAGGACCCCTTCTAGAAGTTTTAAAGTTCTCCCCTTAGGGCATCCACTTAATCTCAGTGGGATAAAACCCTTTACTAGAGAGCTTGACCTCTTCTGGTAAAAATTATGTGTGGGTTTTTACCTACCCCCAATGGGGTGCATGGAGTATTCTTATTACATCTTTAAACATTTTTTGGCGATTGTGCACATTATGCCCCACTCCCTGTCTCACGCTCATGAGCCTCTCTCTGCCCTCTCCCATAGGATCTCTCTTGGCAACCATCACCTGGAGCATGAGCCTCGGGATTCTACTAATGACCAAGCATGGAATGGATCCTCCCTGCTGGTGCTACTGAGTTCATCAGTCGAATATGCTTCACTATTTAAACAAGGTGAGGGTTGCTCTATGGCCCTCACTTAGCCTTGTCCTTTGCGTAATAGGTGTGCGTGAAAGTGAGTTTTTTTTAGGGCATCTTCTGCTCAGCCGTCTGTTGTATAGCCATGGAATTGGTGGAACAAGGGGTTACTTCTCAGGAAGGTACCTTACCGGAAACATCTCTTTTTTTTTCTTTTACAAGCATAGGTTCTACTCTCACTTGGGTGGTGATGTGATGTATACATTGAGTTGGGCTCTATTTTTCTCATTACGCTGCATTGTATGATTTTATATGTTGGATGTTAATACACCATGGTTTGACAGGAATCCATTTATAACCTGTGTGATTATTATCTGTTGGAATTATTAACTGCCTACGATTTACTGCACCTTATTTTTTATGCTTTGAATTTAGGCGATTAAAGTGTGCTTTGCATAAATAGGAAAGATTTTTTTGGGACTCACAAGCCTTGTGATTTGTGACTTCACGACTGTAGGTATTTTGACACTAAGACCTTGGTTGGCATGTACTCTGAAAAATTTGGGATTTGGCCATCTTTTGATGAATAGGGGTACCTGGCACTGGGTCGTACCCATGCACTTCACGGGTAAGCTTGGTAAAACGTCTGAGGCCTAAGTATTGGCTCGTATTTTTGCATATTGACTCAGCATTTTAGGCTATAGACTATGGTTTTAGCCGCTGATTCCATTAAAGGTCAAGATGCACCAAGGATTCATCTACGAATTGGCTGGTCTAATACACTAAGTAAAAAGAGAGGGGGTGCAAGTCTGATTTACCCCTTGTGTCTTTGGGCTGAAAAATAGAGTTTTGGCACGGCGTTTTGGGGTGAGGGTGTATTGGAGTCATTGTATATAAAGGGACCCGGTCTTATGGGTCTTTGTTGCATTTGATACCTGGTTATTGTAGGGCTGCTAGCATAATGATGATGCCACGTTTGGAGAGGTGCACTACACACTGTGGTTTGGGTCAAACTGCATACTATGATAGAGGTTTTTGACTAAGCAAACTAGATTTTGGCATGTCTTCATTACACTTGTTGATACAATTTCTGTATTTATGGGTTTTGGTACCTCTTACTCCATCTAATCTCGGTGATTTGATTGGCTTGATATGCTTAGTTGAGCTTTATGCCTAAGCCAAGCAAGAGACAATGGTTTGATGTATAACACAGTGTTGTTTCTTTTAGGGTCGTATCTCATGTTGAAGATAAGGCTACTATGTTTTGCCTGATGGTTTTAGGGATGGAGGCGGTAAGAGGGATACTGCATACACTTGATTGAACTAGATGAGTTGTTTGACTGATTCTGTTACATTAAGTAAGAGCATGACAACCTTGCAATGTAATTTTTTGTATGGCTGAGGAGTAGGTGCAAAATAAATTTGGGCTGATATTGATATTAAGACACTTGGATCAGAAGGGGTGGTGTCCTTCTGATCTGAATGATATGTATGTAAATATCTATTTAAGGTCTATTAAAAGTCAGGCTATATAGAAACGAAACATATAATTACTACCATAATTCAAAGGGATAATGGCCTTTTTTACAAGCATTAAAATGAAACCTTTTTTTAAAAAAAAACACACCTTATACTTTACAAAATTGGAATACATGTACACTTTGGATGTTAGTTTTAAGTTTAGAAAGTTGTAAGTTGGACATGGGTAACAACTGATATAGTCCGTTGACACCTGTAAAACGCATTCAAAGCTAACATATTTGTTGTTTTGTTTGAATGGATGTAGGTGAGGAATCTATCCTTTCTTGGAATTTTTTTGGCTTAAAGCAAATGTCTGTCCTTGACATACCAAGAAATGTCTGTCCTTGACATACCAGGCTCTTGCCATTTCATGGAGCATACATTTTAAATCAACCATTGTACTTCTACACTAGGATGAGACCTCATTCTTATAGCAATGTACAAAAATAGTTTTAAGACTGAGTTGTTTTTGTACTAATCATTGTCACATATCTAAAGCCAGCTGTCTTTTGAACTAAGATGTTCATTTATGTTGTATTATTTAAGTAAAATAACTACACACATGTTGTATACATAAGGCTTTCCCAGTTCTCTAGGAAACCAGGACACTGGCTTTAGGATTTTGCTTGAGTTATAGTGCTACGTTGAACCCACTGTCTATAATTCTTGTTTAGGTTGGTTGGTATTAGGTGGTCCTTCTTAGACTATAATTCTGGATACCTCCTCATGGCTATCATAGTCGTTTTGACTTTGTCGGTTTAAGGGTTGCAGGTCCATCCTACAATACTAACCTAAACTTTGTGTAAACTTTTAGGATCACACACACTATAAATTGACTGCTCACATGAGGATAATCCACGACCCGAAGAAGTTTACAAGAATTTTAGAAAAAAAATAGATTTTACTTAAAGAACCATCCTCCAAAAAAAACCTTAGCTACTAGAACTAGACCTTTTCTTGCTAGAAAGGCCAAGAACATTGTAACCTCTTACCCTAAGAAATCTCTTGCTAGTTGGGCATTTTGTCTATTACAGACCCTTGCTCTTTCACAAGGCCTGGAATTAACTTCTAAACCTCTCTCTGTAGCAACCTCCCTTTTCCTTAGATGTATAAGGAGCTTGGATGCTTCTCAGCTTATTTATGAATCGGCATTAGCTACGGATAAAAAGTTTTCTATCTTGCACATGCTTTCTTTTAATGATTGAGTCAAAATCTTGGCAACTTTAAACAAGGACACCAAAGACAGGGTTGCTATGATTTCCCAGTACATTGCCCAACTACCCATACTTTCATCAGATGTACACAAGCTCATATTTAATTCTATATATAAATATGAGCTTGTGTACATCTTGCTTGTGAACCAACAAGGGATTTGAATCCACAACCCGTAGGTTGAGAGGCCAAAGCCTTACCGTTAGACCAACTCTTTGGGGACATCCCTGTGTCTAATTAGTTTGCCCTTCAAAAGAAAAGCCCAAAAAATCGTTTATTGTTAGCAACCAAGTTGAGAGAAGCTTTTGAGTTAGCCAATGCTTCCTGATGTTGAAGTACATGCATGCAAAGAAACAAGATTTTTTAATGCACTTAGAGGCTGTCCTATATTTTTTCCCCCTTTCTGAGGCACAACAGTGTTAACCCAAAGGAAAAAGTGTTAACCAAAAGGGAAAAAGAACCTTCGGCACCAGAGCATAACGGCAACAAGAATTGAGGGACCATTTGCCAATTGCCTATAAATTAAAAGAAAAAATTGACGAAAATACCCTAAGATTTGAGTGAATTTCTAAAACTCAAATTTCAAAAATACCCCTCGAAATTCCCAAAATGCTCTTAAATTTGCCCAAAGTGCCCTTTGTTATGTTTCTTGCAAACATCTCCAAGCACTTTCATTTTTAGGAAGGAAGGAAGGAAGGAAGATTACTCTCAAGCCTATTAGCACTAGACAAGTTCGATTCCCATCTGCTTCTTCAAAGGTTGATTCTCTCTCTCTCTCTCTCTCTCTCTCTCTCTCTCTCTCTCTCTCTCTCTCTCTCTCTCGCTCTCTCTCCCTCCTAACCTTTTGTTGCTTGGAGGCTGAAGGCCGCAGCTGTACGATGGCGTCGTTCGCTTCACAACTAGAAGAGAAGATTAGAATGCGCCAACAGGAAATGTGTGTGTGTGTGTGTGAGAGAGAGAAAGCGAGAGAGAGAGACAGAGAGAGACTCATTTGCGGCGAAGTATTTGCGGCGAAGTTGTTTCAACAACATGCAGTGTAATGGCCCGGCCCTCCAATCTAGCATCCTGTTCCACGTCCCTGCCTCTCTCTCTCTCTCTCTCTCACACACGCGTCACACGTGGACTGCACTGAACTAATTAAAATAGCTTCTCTATTTTCTCTATTTTCTTTGTTTTGAATAATAACTTATATTGTTACAAAGTGATTCCATCGCGCTCAGGCTTGGTTTGTACGCTAATCATACAAAATGACAAGGGTTATGAACTTGTGACAACATTCTCAAACATTTCCTCCATTACTCCACCAAAGAGGGGGGGGGGGGGGGGGGCGGGGGGTTTTAAACTTTCCAAATAAGATCGACTTTAGAAAAGGTATATAACAAAACAATTAAGGATCATACTTATGCGATTGTGTCAAGGATAATATCTTAGGAACCAATGGAGATTAAAAAAGAAAAAGATGCCATATGTTGGTTGGCTTCCTTTCAAACACTAATGATTCATGTGTTCAAGGAAGCCACTAACTATTTATGGATCACTTAGTCTCCTTTGCAAATGAGTCACATTAAAGGTCAGTCAAAAGAGCAAGATTTATAAAATTTTCCTAAGCCTTTAGAAGTGTATATTCATCTTAAGACAAGCCAAAATACTTGGTTGGTCATATTTTCCAAAATGAAATTTTGAAAATCTAGAAGTTATAAATTGGTTGTTAAGTTACCACGCCCCAAGTACATTTAAGGAAGTACAACCTTTCATGGGATAGTGCGGCTATGAATAGTAATTGTATTATTTTGGGCCCAATAGAAATTGCACAAGCAGAACTTAGGGTTGTATACCCTTTATCAAATAAGGCTTCAATCATGAGTAGCAAATACTCACCTTATAGCTAAAATTGAATCTTTGGAGAAGTGTCTAAAAATGACCACCCCGACATACCATGCAATGATTCATCGCATGGCATTGTGTAGCAATTTGATGAGTTCTTAGTAAGGCTCCAAGGCCAATTTGGGAGGCCCATGTGTAATTCTTGGATATGGATGGCCATATTTACATCAAGAGCAGCACAAACTTGGAAATTAACAACAAAGTCTCTATTGTCACGTTGTAGTTTATGGCCAATTGTCCTAGTTTTAATGAGACATAGTTGGTGTAGCCTATTGTCGATTGCCAACTTTGGACCAAGTGAGATGAATTCTCCACAAGTGGGCTTGTATGATAGTATGACTTTGTCTCTTAAAAAAATTGAAATGCTTTCACCACAAAAAATGAGATTCTTGAATACAAAAATTGAAATGCTTTCACCACAAAAAATGAGATTCTTGAATACAAATGCTAATCACAAGCACACACATCTAAGAGCAACCAATGTAGCTTCATAGTCAACTACCAAACAGTCTAATGCAAGGTATGCGAGGCCAAAACTGTCAGAAGCTATGGGATGAAAGACCAATGTAACTATAGTCATAAATCTATTATTTCAAGGACATAGTAATTTCAAGTATGACAACATAGCACTTTGTCAAACTCTTAAGCTCAAGTTCCCAGACGTTTATTTGTTAGAGTATCTCCCATGCTCCACTTATTTACCAGGATTCTTTTGCTTGGAAACTTGTGAGGATGGAAAACTACCTCTCTATGTGCAGCTTGAATGTGCTCTCTATCAAACATTCCACCAGTCCACATGTTTCTTAAGGGAGGAACATAGATATTTATAAGCCGGTCTTATGGATGTTGTTATGAGGCAAAAGAATGTTTATCTTAAAAGGAAACTAAACTCTAATATTATACAAGAGGATGATAAGGACTATTCTCTTAAGATGATAAAGGTCTCAAGGAGAATTCAATTGTTTTGAAGCTCCCATGTGCAAATTGCTCTTGAGACGCATTACGAGATTCATTTCATACATTGCTTCTGCTTGGAGACTTGTGACTGAGGGACGTTTCATGAACTAGTCTCTATGTTGCTACTATAGGAGGTTTGATTCAGAAATTTTTGTAAGGCAAATGATCACATCATCATCATCAAGTAGTTTTCCAAGTTAAAGGGAAAAGAGGACTTTACAAAAGAAACAAATGCATCCATTGTGTAAAGTTTAACTAATGTTGTCCAAGATACACAATGGGCAGTTACTGTGCCTTGACATAAATATCCTTCTATTCATGATGCAATCTTGGTAATTTATTATAGAACGACTTACTGGGTACATTCTCATCTCATTAATTAATTCGTAGTCGATGTTCTCTCTCGTTAACCTTAGGAAATGTAAAGGCTGCCGCTTCTGTCCGGTTCCTGCGCCCATCGCTCCTGCCCGATAGGAGACCTCTCGACGAAGATGACGATGGAGGCACACCAGCCTTCATGTCTGCCCTGCACTTCCTTGAGCACATCATCTCGTCCATGCTCCATGCTCAGCTTGCAGTTCCTGTCTCTACGCACAGTTCTCCCGCGGGGCCTTCAGCAGATGTCCTATCACCAGGCGTCTGCATTGAAGGGGTCGCCACTACAGGTGAATCTAACGCAGCAAGTCCAACAGCAAGACAGTGTGATGGTGGAGAGAGAGAGAGAGAGAGAGAGAGAGTCTCATGCGTGCACTCTATCCCATTGCAAGCCCTCGTGAGCGCTGCGAGCAATGATATCTCTCTCGCAGCACCAACCCCGTGTCCATGCAATTTGCGCAGCTTGAGGTGGGCAGTTCCCTCAAGCTAGCGGACCTGCAATTTGCGCAGCTTGAGGGAACTGCCCACCTGCCGAACACCCATCTAGAGAGAGAGAGAGACAGAGAGAGAGGAGACCTGCAAAGAGACCTCTATACGTGCCAGCTCCTCCGTTTTTCTCCTCAAAGGTTTGAGAGGATCTCGCTAGATTCCTACTAACGAGAGTAGCTTGCAAAATCGTAGGGACATACGATGCTGGAATTATTTACTAGAGATATGAAAATGGATGCAAATACTAGACTTGATTATGTTTGAGGAAAAAGTCAGAAGAGAAGACTATGTTAAGTCCGGCTTGCTTTTTGGAATAGAGTTTCAAGCAAAACAACAGTTGGTTTTTTAGTGCAATGGGATTAAAGGAGAGGACGGAAAAATTCCATTGTTTAAACCATGATGTACAAAGTGGAAGTAGCGAACCGCAGTTCAAAATAGTTATTTGGTGGAGGCAGAAAGTGGGGCGTTCGTAGGACGAAGCACTAGTAGCTTTCAAGTAGATTTAAAAAGGGGTAGAGAGAAGATGTGCCCATTGCGAAGTCGAATGGGTTTAATATTTTCCCTTGATAATAAAATATTACTTTTAAACTCCAAAAATTAGATTGATACGGCCTTGTAAAGTTCAATTTTTTCCGAAAATGTTATGCTCTATTATATTTCATTGAAGGTGAGATGACTTTAGTTAAGGTGGCATGAACAAAGCATTCATTTACTCCATCTACTCTTGGGGGAATGCATGTGGCAAGCTCATATTTAATTCTCTTATAATTCGAAAGAAAAAAACTAACAAGTTGGTGACATCCTCTGTAAACTCGATCTTGGTGGTAATCAATCACAATCTTCACTCTTTGCCATCTACTCTTGGGGGAATGCATGTGGCAAGCTCATATTTCTATATATGTTAATTAAGGTACTTTCGAGAGTGTGATGATGACACTAAAAACAATCATTCACATATTTCATTTGATCCATGGGGAATGCTTGAGACAAGCGCTCCCTACCTACAATTGAAAAATAAACGCTAATAACTTTATCTTGGTGATGTTACATTTCTTATAATCAATTTTATGCTATTTTTTTGAATAATTTGTGAATGTTCCCACATCCTTCGGAATACAAGTGGAATCATCTGAAAGGCAAAGTAGAGAATGTGATCCATGTCTCCCGGCTTCAGGACACATGTGAGTTCTTAAGCTTGTTGACAATTTGGCAGATATTGAGGCCTTTTCATTGTGAAACAAGCTAAAATTATTGCTCGAACCTTTATAATCTCTATCGTCTTGCAAGATTTTCGGTTGATGTACTTCATTTGGTATGACACTTATCTCAGCATGAGAAAGGATGGCATCAAGAGAGACTATAAATAGCACTCTTCATTTACATCTAGCTATTGAACAATCCTCTATGTCAAGGAAAAAAAGGACTTTGGTGCAGTGGTTCTCAAAACGCATGATTTGAAGCACAATAGAAAACATGGAATACAATCATCAAAGGCAAAATAGTGCAACAATCGAGAGAGTTGAGCCTCCAAAGAGACTCCAAACTGGAGCTAAAAATGCCTCTTCCTATCGCACACACTTTGCCTTATCCTTGTAAGCACATCTATTGCCATGGCCAGATCTTAGCATAGAGTCCTATAGATTTCCCTTCTATGGAGCACATGGCATGAATTACAAAACTAAATAAAAATTAATAATTCCTGACATTTTATCAAAACGCATGCCATATATGAAGACGGTAAATTTTTAAGAGGCATGAACATGATAAGGCCTCACCATTGAATTTTTCACCCTCCCCAACTAAAATTTCCTCTTAAAGTTTTGAACGGATTAATCAGTCAAGACTTCATTCAAGGCAGGAAAGAATACATGAAAATATGAAAAGTCCAAATGCACAAACAAGGTTTGGAGCAAAAACCTCACATACATCAGGAGATGGATGCAATCAAGTGAGGGCAAGAACAAAGGAAAGGAGAAGGGTCCTCGAAAAGAGAGTAAAAGCTCAAGGATTAGAAGGCACAAGAGGCTTATAAATGTACAATCACAATATTCCTTCAAATGTCATCTAAGTTAAACTGGTGTAGCAGAAAAATCAGCAATTGTCCACATGGAAATAGCTCAGAACTACTTCCTACTTCCTATGCTTGCTAATGAAAAAGCTTTCAGTAGATCTGCCAAAAAAATTTGAAAAAACGTCCCCTTCAGGGCCAATCAATTCATAATTCCCAAGTGGCACTCCTGTAATAACCACCATTAATGTAGCTGCGTGTTACAAGCCCAAGCCATTTCTCTAATTCTCTATTAAAGATGTGGCTTGATAAATATAGAACAGACCGTAGTAATACCAAAAATCGCGAGTAACTAGTCATAAGGGCAATTGCAACGATTGGTATACAAGGCATCAGAAAGAAGCCGACAACGACGCTAGTTGGCTCTCCTCAATATTGCGATGCTAGAGGCACTACTCTATACTTCCATATCCTTGAGAGGTCTTCAAAATGAGATGCTCCATGAGCAACCACTCATAAATGCAACTGTACACTATTGGTAGACAGGCCATCAGGAAGAAGTAGAACGATGAAGAAGCTGGTTGGCTCCCATCAATATTGAGACAATGAAGTCACTACTTATGTATGATCGCCACAATATCTAATAATCCCCTATTCAAGGTTTCCAAGGTTTTGTGATAGAAATTGGGCCCGTGCAAGAGGATACTCCTTCTCACGTACCCAAACGCCTGTTTGTGACCACTGTATTTCTTCCCATGCAAGCCCTTCCTCCAAAACCTGTAGCAAGATGCAATATAACGACATTACAAATGCTCTGAAATTACAACAGAATTGAGCATATAAGACAACAAATACCTCCACGTATTCATTGGGCATAGGAACGCCCTTAACAAGCATCAATCTTAAAGGCAGTGGCTGCTTGCAGACTGCCCACTTGTAATGATCAAACATATCCCCATTTTGATGGACTCTGTCATTGATGCCGCTGCCTCGGCCTGATACTCGTTCCCCATTGTGATTGCTAAGAGGCTTTTCACTCTCCTTGTCCCTGTTCTTGTCTCCAGCTGTAGAAACAGGAGCAGAAGTTGCAGAAGTGGCCCCAAAACCTCCATTACAAGCAACTTTCTCTCCATTATATGAGAGCTCAAATCTGCATTCCCAATTAACATTACATTCGCCATGGGCAAAACAAGATAATAATTAGCATCAGTCACGCCAAAACCCCTTCTACCTTTTTCTGTGAGTCTCAAGATAGAGCACCTCCCCTTTCCTTAACCTTGCAGACGTAAATTGTGACTTCTTCAAACCTCTATCTGCAACAATGCTCATACTATATTTCATCCTGCCAGCAGGAAAAAAAGAGAAGCGAAACATGATCACTTTGTGATAAGAACTAGATCTATAAACAAAAAGAGAAAAAAACACACAATAGGCCTTTCAACAGAAAGTAAACAGACTTTTTCAGTCATTCAAAAACTGAGAGCTCTACAAGTCTCCTTTACTTACCACTAGTAGGGAGACAAACAAACAAAAAAATCTGCAGGGAAGTTAAACTCCTACCACGGCTCATTGCTCAGGTTGTATTGGATTGTAACTTCCTGCACAAACCGCTGTTGCCGATATGCGTTCTGAAACAATATAAAGCGGTCAGGTCCAGATTTAAACACTCGATTCAGTTATCATTTTTCCTTGTGTAATAAGCATCATACCGACGATGCAGCCCTTGTCGTCATAGAGCGTTCCATTGCAGCAGGTGCAAGTGTTGGGGCAACGGCAGAGATTCTTGTTAAACAGGGTTCCAAATCAATATGTCCACCACCGACCTACAAAATTCATGGTACGGTTGACACAAGCAAAACTTTATATTAGCCTAACCACCCCCACCCCACCCCTTCCCTTCTCTTCCTCCTCTCCATTGAGGAATGGAGATGTATGGAAAGGCCGTTGGTTTCTATGATACCTCAGATGATCAGAGCCAAAGCTTTAGTACCATATGAAATTATCCGCGCAAAGCTAGCTGCCCCCTCGTTGGTGGTAGAGGCACTTACTAGATTAGTCTCCTTTATACATACTAGCTAGGACCTCCCTAGAGACAGCTATGTCTGACTAGCCTTAGAGTCCTCCCGTCAGCTAGTGTCACAGGGAGATGCATCTTGCTGGTATGCACAGATGAGATCCTCGTTTCAATTACATGGTTTCAGTATGGACAGACTTACCCCCTTTCAGTACTCATTGGATGCACCCTCCTTGTCTCTCACACGGACAGAGATCACCAGACTCACTAGACAAGACTTGATTCAGGTAGACCATAGACACCAAGCTGACATGGATAAGGCCAACACATGAGTTGGGCATGAAGATGGTTTTCTACAGAGAGCATCTTCTCCAGCTCACGGATGATGGATTTGTGACCAGACCTAGCTACATGGACACTCATTTATCTCCTGAGATATGATGTGCTATAGGTCAGATGTGCACATCTTCACTCTAGCTCGAGATTAAGACCGGTAGATTCAGAGGAGTACCAACAGAGATTAGGACATGTCACTTAAGTCATATGAAGCCAGAGACAGAGCTGCATTATATATGTCTTTGTCAAGTGTACTACGAGATACGGGGCCGTTTTCACTTTTGGACCATTGTTGAGGGTTATGAGATACCAGGATCAAAAATGCCTTGGTTTGTATCTTTTAGAGCTACGCAGACACACAGAGGACTTACTAAGGGGATCATGCGGGAAGAGACAGTCCCAGAGACGGATCATAGACTTCTTCAAATTAGCAGCCAGAGAAGCAGCCACCATAGCACATCTCAGAGTCCACCCGTACCAAAGGTACATTGATTGACCGAGCCGTTGAGCTCGGGAGATCCAAATGCCCACGACTACGGGGGACATCACAACATCGACGGAGATTACAGCGGAAGAGGAGAGCTACTCTATTACAGCACGGGAGATGCCAAGTCATAATACTTACCATGGAGGACATCCACGAGATTCACCAGCGACCGATGGGGCTGGACAGACGTTCACGGGATGAGGAGTACACTGAATAACGGAGATATTTGATGGAAATGGGGGCCTCACATGGATTGGCCATACTTAATTGCCTACAGCAATTTCCCGCAGCAGCTGGTTTTACTTGCTTCCCACATGAACATGGGGCCAGCACAATGGACTATGTCATGGCACAGCCGAGCTTCATCTCCTGCATTCAGGATTTCACAGTAGGACACAAACCAGTGGGTGTAGCAGTGGATCATGCTCTTTTGACATTTGCAGTCTCCTTTCAGTAAAATACAGCCCAAGTGTCAGGAAGGAGGACACATACCCGCTATATACTTACACGAGACTGACCCTATACAGAGGAGATCTATGGTTGACTATGTTAAGAGTTTTGGCATCTCAAGTGAACAGCCCAATGAGGTATTTCTTTTACTTATTTGTCAAAGTCTAGGTAGGGCAATTTACTAAGGTTGCTATATAAGCAACCCCGGTCCCCCAGTCCCCCATTGTATTCACAACAGTTATCTCAACTTTGACATGGTATCAAAGCTTTGTGCTCCGTGACCTTGGGCAAGCAAGGCGTCCCGTGAAGAAGAGGAGAACCGGCGGTGTTATCCCCCCCCAATCACCCAAACCTTGTCATACGCTGGAGGGAGTTTGCTCGCAGTGGAGCTTGTAACCCACTGCCCATTGTTGGTCGCTACAACAGCAGTTTAAAATGCTATTAGCAAGACTAGTATACCGACAGGCCGCTTGGTAAAGTTTGGTGCTAGTTGGAGCAAGCGTCGCCGGCAGCGTTTTGAAACGCCGGCAGCGACAGGTGCCCAACCCCTTGGCGTGATTGACAACGGCTCTCCCCTTTCCCCTGCTGCCTGCGTTTTGAAACGCTGGTGGCCTCACTTCCTTGCTAGCGACACGTCACTCTCCCCCCTTGGCACGCAGGCAGCGTTTTAAAACCACACCGCAGTGGATCAGGAGATCAGCCACCTACATTCACCTATGGTCAAGAGAATGTGGAGTACACAGATGCATACACTTACCTTGGAATAGTCTTCACTGGGCAAAGGTTTTCTTTGAAGAGAGCAGCAAAGACTAGACTGGCCTGGGCATAGGTTCAATTCCACGAACCCCGAACAAAACTTTGGCTCTTTGATACCTTAGTAGCTTCACCTATGCTCTATGGGGTTCAGGTTTGGGGACCCTCCGTAGGTCAGGATCGGTGGAGAGGTATGGAGAGGCCTCTAATATCTATGATCTCTCGGTTGATTAGAGCCAAGGCCTTCGTACCACATGAGATCATTAGAGCGGAGTTAGCAGCCCCTCCCCGTGGAGATAGAGGCGCGACCAGATCAGACTCCTTTATGCACGGCTTATGGATACTACCAGAGACAGCTATGCCTGATTGGCCCTTGAATCCTCCAGACAGTTAGCTCTACAGGGGCACACATCATGCTGGTATGCACAGATGTCGTCATGGTTCCAGATACATACCTTCAGCATGGACAAGTTACCCCCCTTTCAGTACTCCTTGGATGCACCATCGCTGTCTCTTACACGGGTGGAGATTACTACGCTCATTTGCCAAGATCTGACCCAGTTGGACACCACGATGACATGGATAGAACTGACACAGGAGTTGGATACGAAGATGACTTTCTATATAGAGCATCTTCTCCAACTCACAAGAGATGGGTTTGTGATTCGACCCAGCTATAAGGATACACATCTTTCTCATGGGTTACGGTGTGCCATCGGTCAAATACAGACATCTTCCCACCTGCTCGAGAATTGAGACTAGTAGATTCAGAAGGATACCAGCAGCCAGAAAGATATGCCGCCTATGCCATACAGAGCCAGAGACGGAGATGCATTATATATGTCAGTGCACAGTGTACTACGAGATATGGGGTCACTTCCACTGTCTATTCAAAGACGGCTTCAGACCCCTCTCTAGAGTCATGAACTATTAGGGCCAGAGATGCCTTGGATTGTATATACTTGAGTTACACAAACACAGAGACAGCTTACTAAGGAGATCTGAAGAGAGACAATCCTAGAGACAGATTACCGATTTGTTCACACTAGACACTGGACTGACAGAGGAGCAGCCACCGCTGCAAAACTCAGCTCATACTCACTTGCCGTACTCTCGTTGACCGAGCATTCGAGCTAGGGAGATCGAGACGTCGTGACTAAGGAAAGGAGCTTCACAGCACCAACGCACACTGCAGCTAAGGATTCGAGCCATACTATCTCGACATTCAGAGTATAGATGAGGATAGACTCACGACCCATTAGATCACCCTCTTGTACTAGGCACCCATTGTATCAATGATCACACATATCCCACACAGTACCCGCTAGTAGCACTCCTAGTTTCATTCTTAGCATCTCCTTTTTTGTACCCTATCATGGTATCAGATTCACTAGTTTGTAACGGGTTGGTCTCATGGGTCATTTTTTGACCCTTTGAAGACCTTAATATTTCAGTACATTCCATTTCATTCTTTCATCTCTCTCTCTCTCTCTCTCTCTCTCTCAGTGCTGCCCCCCCCCCGCAGGCAGTCAAAAATTTGCAGAACTTTTTCAGTCTAAAATTTCAAATATTGCAGATTTTTTAGAAAATAGCAGATTTCAGAATTTCAGAAAACAGCAGAATTCAAAAATTGCTTAATTTCAGAAAATTGCAAAACTATTAGAAATTGCAGAAATTGAATAAAGCGGGGCTTGGTTGTAATTTGTAAAAATTGCAGAAATGTATGCCATGTATGCTTAATGTGGGAACATGTATGCATAATGTGGAAGTCCTTGTGCGTGTAGGTCTCCTTCCGCCGCAAAATTTCCTCTCGTTTGTTAACGACGACCAAACATGAGGAAGCAGAATGACAAGGCCGACCCCTTAGAAGATGCAGTCCAAAAGTGCAAAGAAGAAATGGCCGAGACCATTAACGAGATCAATCGCCACCTATTAGGGACAATAAAACTGCTCGAAGATCGCGTTTTGGCACAAGAAAGCAAGATCATTGGAATGGGAAATAATGTGACGGCCCAAGACGAAGAGATTGCATCACTCAAGAAGGAGTTGGCTGAGGCACGATTACGAAACACGCTTGAGGAGGGAGAATTACAACCCTCTCTAATAGAAGAACTCAACACAATCAAAGAGCAAGTGCGAGCCATCAAAGAGGGGGAAGAGCAGCATAAAGAAATGACGACCTCTTGGGTGGACGTTATCACAAAGACTCAATAGAAAGCAGATGAAGCTGACTCCTGAGAAATGGATTGAGGTTGCCAAAAAGGGAAAAGTAAGGAAACAACATCCACACCCACCATTATCAACCTGACACTAGAAGAGGAACAAAGAAGACGTGTACGCTCTCTACATGTGAGAATTTGCAGCCTTAAAGACAAAGATAATGTAGACGAAGAGGTAAAAGAACTCATGGCTTTGATGGGAGTTCATGAGCCGATGCACTCAAGAGCTTGGAGAGTGGGCAACAAGAAAAGTAGGAGTAAAGGGGAAACCTCGAAAGAAAGGGCACTTATCCTTCGTTTTCCCTCCATGGAAGCGAAGGACTTTTTGAAGAAGGGACCAACTCTTAAGAAGACCGGCATCTTTCTTGGGGATGGCCTTAACCTCTCACAGGTCGCCCATATGCAAGAGGTAATGCCAGAGATTAGAGCGGCAAGGGAAAAAGGTAAGATTGCTTTTTATAGAGATGGAAGAGTGGTGATATTGGAGCCACGCTCCACATGACGGTGTGAGACCTATGGGACCACACTCAAAGTTGCTACCTGGAATTGTGATGGATCTATGCGTCTTGATGTGGGTGCTTTTGAGAAGAGTTTTAACGGGAGAGACGTCATCTTCTACTCTAAGACACATCAAGCCCCTGGGCAGTCTATGCCTCACATTAGTGGATACAAATGGGAGACAGCTTGTAGACACGAGACACAATCAGAGCACAGAGGGCGGGGCTCCGGAGGAGTGGCAGTGTTATTCAGGGAGAAGTTGCACCCATTGATACATATAGCTCGAAGGGATGAGCAAGCTAGGTACATGTGGGTGAGATTGAGAGCAAAGACTGGCAGATATCTTTACATTGCTATTTGCTACTTTCCCCGAGTACGTCAGTATATGCACCACCCAGAGGACAGTCCCACTTCTCTATTTTGGATGATGACTTATGGGAATTCTCTAGAGATGGTGACATTATCATTCTAGGGGACTTCAATGCTAGGACTGCCCATCATCAGACACTATTTTATGATACTTCACAGGAGATGCTGAGAGAGCTGGATGTTGCAGAGACGGGCCTATCCAAACTATCACAGGATGGAGAACATACTGAGTATGGAGGGCACTTGATACACATGGGGACTGCACGTGGATTTGCCATCTTGAATGGCCTATAGATATTTCCCGCTACGGGAGGTTTTACATGCTTTCCACAAAGACATGGAGCCAGTACAATGGATTATGTCATGGCACAACCAATCCTCATCTCTAGTATCCAGATCTCATAGTTGGGCCCAGACTGCTGTGGCAGTAGATCATGCTATTGTGTCGTTGACCATCTCTTTCCAGTGTAGTGTAGCACACAGTCCATGGGTAGCAGCCCCTACTCGCTACACCTTCACACGGGAGACGGATTCTGTATACATAGACGGCATCTACAGACGCCTATGCACTGAGGAGCCAGGGCGACCTCCGGAGGAGCTTACTACTATACTGACACAGACATTACGTGATGCAGCAGCAGAGGCATACCTACACACCCAGCCTAAGCATAGACGTCGTTCTGGGAGCACGCCTCAGAATAGCTAGTATGATGAGGAATGCCGCCAGACTAGAGCTAGACTTCAGAGGGAAGTGCTTTTGGGGGACATCACTCGCAGACAGTCACAGAATGACTTCCGACGTTTAGTGCGGCGGAAGAAAATGGCATTTTTGGCTCGACTAGAGCAGGATCTCTATCAGCTATTCTTGAGTCAGGACTCGCGTGAGGCATGGCGGCTCTTTCATGAGTTGTCTCACCCCCCCTGCCATTACCTCTACAGAGACTTGGGGTCAGCACGCATCATCTTTGTACAAAGTTTCTGAACAGCCGCCCCTTCCCGACCCCCCCCCCCCCCCCCCCAGATCCATGCCCACACACATGTGCTTTTTTCACAGCTGAGATGGTGAAGAAGGCCATTCACAGGATGAGGATTGGGAGAGCATATGATCATGATGGCTTGGTGGCTGAGCATTTCATGCATGCCAGAGATCTACTAGCAAAGCTTCTAGCAGTCATGTTTAACCGTGCCATGTGTGAGGGCTTGCCTGATACTTGGAGCCTATCTACGATTGTACCTATCTTCAAATCAGGAGACCCTATGAAGCCTGGGAATTATCGCACAATCATGATTGGACACACATTGGCACGGTTATACGCATCCATTCTTGAGCAACAGCTGAGTAGATGGGCAGAGAGAGAGGGAATGCATGCAGCTGGGCAGGCAAGGTTCTGGAGAGGTTTTTCTACTCTTGACCATATCTTGACACTCAGGGCCATCATCGAGGAGGGCGGATCCCGTGGAAGATGGATCTATTGTAGCTTTGTGGACTTCCGCAAAGCATTTGACACAGTACCTAGAGCGCAGATTATACGAGATGGGAGTACCCACAGAGCTCATTTGGGGGATCATGGCATTGTACAGATCAATAATAGGGCATGTACGCACCTCAGAGGGTCTATCTACACTGGTTCACTCCACTATTGGCGTGAAGCAAGGCTGCCCGCTCTCTCCTACTCTATTTGGTATGTATGTGGATGAGGTTTATGACTACATTTTGAGAGATGGGGATAGAGGTGCACCGCTGGCAGGGACATGGATTCCGCTATTCTTATATGCTGATATTATTGTGTTGATCTCCGACTCTCCGGAGGGGATGCAACTCACTTGAATGCTTGCATAGCTTTGCCCATGAAAGTGATTTGTCTGTCAACCTTGGTAAAACCAAGGTCATGGTATTTAATACCACCCCACAGTGGATCAGGAGGTCAGCACCCGCATTCAAGTACGGCCAGGAGACGGTGGAGTATACAGATGCTTACACTTACCTTGAAGTGGTTTTTGATGGACCAGCATTTTCATTGAGGAGAGCAACAGAGGCTAGATTGACCAGAGCCCATTCGGCATTGGGTAGATTGGAGAGGATGTGTTCACAGGTTCAGTTTCAGGAGCCTCTAACGAAGCTCTGGCTCTTTGACACTTTGATGGCTTCTGCATTGCTCTATGGAGCTGAGATCTGGGGGCCTTCAGTGGATCATCACGGGAGGACAGGTCGCATTGATGGATGGGGGGACATGGAGAAGCCCCTGGTCTCTATGATCTCGCAGCTCATAAGAGCCAAGGCTTCAGTACCACATGCCATTATCCGAGCAGAGCTACCCCCCACTAGTGGTTGAGACGCTCACCAGATCTGTCTCCTTCATACACCGCATGTGGGAACTTCCCAAAGACAGATACGCCCGCCTTGCTCTTGAGTCCTCTCGACAGTTAGCCATGCAGGGAGATACAGCATGTTGGTATGGGGAGATGACATCATGGTTCCAGGCGCATGGGTTCAGTATAGACAGATTGGCCCCCTTCCAGTACTCACTGGATGCACCCTCCCTGACTCTTACACAGTCCGAGATCACCAGGCTCATCCGCCAGGACCTGACTCAGCTAGACACCAAGAGGACATGGATACAGCCAGCATAGGAGTTCGCCACGAAGATGGCTTTCTACAGAGAGCATCTTCTCCAGCTTACGGCAGACGGTTTTGTGACGAGGCTCAGATACATGGACACCCACTTGTCTCATGGGATACAGTGTGCTATTGGCCAGATATGCACATCTTCACACCAGCTGCGCATCGAGACTGGGAGATACAACGGAGTACCAGCAGAGGCCAGGACATGCCCCCTGTGTGACCACTGACATGGAGCCTGAGACAGAGTTACACTACACATGCCACTACCCCCTCTACTACGAGATACAAGGCCGCTTCCACTGCTTGTTTAGAGAGGCCTTTGGACCACTCTCCAAAGTCATGAGGTACGAGGATCAGAGATGCCTAAGTTTGTTTCTGCTCGAGCTGCGCAGACATGGAGAGAGCCTGATGAGAGGAGAGGCCAGCCAGTTTCAGAGACAATCACAGACTTCTTTAGAGCAAACACTGGACACCCGGAGGAGCTACTACCACAGCAGATCTTGTCGCCTCACACCAGAGGCACACTAATCGACCGAGCGATTGAGTTGGGGAGATCCAGACGCCCACAACTGCGGAGGACTACACAGCGTCGACGGAGGCTACATCAGAGGATTCGGATCACTTTGGCCCGACATGCACGACGCTCGGTCAAACTGCTTACCATGGAGGACATTGATGAGATCCGCTAGCGACCAATGCTAGATCTCTTGTGACTTGTGATTTAGCTATCCCGACTAGCTACTTAGTTCACACCTATCAGCTTAGGATTTCATAGTATGTATATTTTATCATTTTGTCATTTCATTTTGTTATTCTAACTTTGTATCAGATCCACCACATTGTAACGCTCTGAAGACTGGTCTCATAGGTCATTTTGGCCTTTTGAAGATGTTAATACAACATTCATTCTCTCTCTCTCTCTCTCTCTCTCTCTCTCTCTCTCTCTCTCTCTCTCTCTCTCTCTCTCTCTCTCTCTCTCTCTCTCTCTCTCTCTCTCTGGAAAAAGTCAAGGCTGTATATTACTGAGTGCAATATAATCCCCAGCGGATGCCAAAATAGCCTATCACGTGGGGTGTACACGCTGAATGTAAGGAGGAGAGCCACTATAGTGACAACTCGACTAAAACAATCTCATGGTGGTCGGTGTGACGAGTGGAGGAGAAACCACCGAGGAGGGGCATAATGCCACGTAATCTGTCCACCTGTAAGTGTGAAGAAGAGTGGGGATCGTGCCCAACGCCGAAGGAAGTCAAATCGGCGAGCCTCGGCTGCTCGAGATGCACCTGAGGAAGAATCCCACTGCCAAATCAAGGTGTGAATGATGTCCAACCAAATGGTAGTGAGGGTATCCTGAAGGAGCTGTGGAGCCGCACTTAGAATGTGGAGACAACGAGCTCTCCAAACATTCCATAGTGTAATACGAGCTCTCTCTCTCTCTCTCTCTCTCTCTCTCTCTCTCTCTCTCTCTCTCTCTCTCTCTCTCTATATATATATATATATATATATATATATATATATATATATATATATATATATATATATATATATATATATATATATATATATATATATATATAGTTTTGCAGACGATAGTGAATTATGTGTAAACCTTGGTAAAACCAAGGTTATGGTGTTTAACACCACACCACAGTGGATCAAGAGATCAGCACCTACTTTCACGTATGGTCAGGAGACTGTGGAGTATACGATGCATACACTTACCTGGGAGTAGTCTTTACTGGGCCGAGATTTTCTTTGAGAAGAGCAGCAGAGACTAGACTGACTAGAGCTTGTGCGGCTTTGGGAGGGTTGGAGAGGATGTGTTCTCGCAGGTTCAGTTCCAGGAACCTAGGACAAAGTTATGGCTCTTTGATACTTTGGTTGCCTCTACTATGCTATATGGGGTGCAAGTTTGGGGACCTTCTGTAGGTCAGCAAGGTTGGAGACGTATGGAGAGGCCCCTGGCATCTATGATCTCTCGGCTGATTAGAGCCAAGGCCTCTGTACCGCAGATATCATTCAAGCGGAGTTAGCTGCCCCCCCCTATGGAGATTGAGGCGCTTACCAGATCAATCTCCTTTGTACACAGCCTATGGGATACTACCAAAGATAGATATGCCACGTTGGCCCTAGAGTCCTCCAGACAGTTAGCTCTACAAGGGGATACATCATGCTGGTGTGCACAAATGACATCATGGTTTCAGACACATGGCTTCACCATGGACAGGTTGCCTCCTTTTCAGTACTCTCTACAGGCACCCTTGATGTCCCTGACACGGGTGGAGAATCGAGATCACTAGACTCATTCGTCAGGATCTGATCCAGCTGGACACGAGGACATGGATAGAGCCGATACAGGAGTTGGGCACGAAGATGGCTTTCTATAGAGAACATCTTCTCCACCTCACAGAGGACGGGTTTGTGATTCAACCTACCTATATGGACACACATCTTTCTCATGGTTTGCGTTGTGCCATTGGCCAGATATGCACATCCTCACATCGGCTCGAGATTGAGAGAGGTAGATTCACAAGGATACCAACAGATAGTAGGATATGTCGCTTATGTCATCTAGAGCAAGAGACAGAGTTACATTACATATGCCATTGCACAGTGTACTATGAGATACGAGGCCATTTCCACTGTCTATTCAGAGAGGGTTTTGGGCCTCTATCTAGGGTCATGAGTTATGAGGATCAGATATGTCTTGGACTGTATCTACTTGAGTTACACAGGCATAGAGACACTTTACTGAGGAGAGCCGAAGAGAGACAATCCCATAGACAGATTACAGATTTCTTTACACTAGATATTGGGCACCCAGAGGAGCAGCAAGAGGAGTAAAGCTTTGCCTGCACTCATACTACCACTACTGGCATTCTCATAGAGACACTTTACTGAGGAGAGTCGGAGAGAGACAATCCCAGAGACAGATTACAGATTTCTTTACACTAGATATTGGGCACCCAGAGGAGCAACCACCATTGCAGAGCTTTACCCCCACTCATACTACCACTACTAGCATTCTCATAGACCGAGCATTGGAGCTAGGGAGATCTAGAAGACCGCGATTGAGGAGAGGAGCTACACAGCATAGACGGAGACTACAGCAGAGGATTCGAGCCATACTTTCTCGACGGCCATAGTGCGGTGGATCTCTACCATAACTATCTCCCCCCCCCCCCTCTTTTCTAATTGGACTACACAATGTATTGGGCACCTTGTATTAGCTGGCACATCCATACAGTCCCAGTTTGTAGTAGTTGTATTTTGTTTCAATTCTTTTTGATTCCGAACATGGTATCAGAATCACTCTGTTGTAACAACTTGGTCTCATATGTCTCTCTCTCTCTCTCTCTCTCTCTCTCTCTCTCTCTCTCTCTCTCTCTCTCTCTCTCTCTCTCTCTCTCTCTCTCTCTCTCTCTCTCTCTCTCTCTCTCTCTCTCTCTCTCTCTCTCTCTCTCTCTCTCTCTCTCTCTCTCTCTCTCTCTCTCTCTCTCTGTGTGTGTGTGTGTGTGTGTGTTTTGGCAGGAAAGCAGGTTGTATTCTTTGTACAAAAGAGACCTCTAGAGATGCCTAATGGCCTATCATCCAAGGGAAGTACAAAAGGGGGATAACAAATCGAGGGTTATGTGAACATCAAGGTGACTCGTATGATGAATGTAGAATGAACCACTTGGGAGGAGCATAATGCCATGTAATGTGACCATGGTCCCGATTGAAAAGAACTGATGATCTCGCCCCATGTGTGAAGAAAGGAGCGTCTATGCTACTCCATTGCCTCTACAAAGAGTATGTTGCAGCCCAGTGGGGGAAGACTTTGAGCGCAATGCATAGTCACAAGGGACGTGTTTGGGGACGGGGAACGGGGGACGAGGGACGGGGCTCAAATGGATTTTTAGTGTAAAAAAGAGGGTGGGACGGCAAGTGGGGACGGGAAGCCCAAAAATGGGCGTCCCCTGTGACTATAGCGCGATGGGCGTTCCACATGGTCCAAAGAGTGATGCTGCAAATCGTAGTGAAAACTATATCCCGCTAGTAGAAGTCCAACCGGGTGACCTGCATTTGGAATCGTCTGTAGAATGCCTAGTCTATATCCTAAGTAAGCATGAAGACTGGATCTGTCAACAAGCACTAGACAATATTGTGTGCCCTTAGAAATTGCAAAAGCCATGCAACTGCCCGCCACGTCAAGAACCCATCATGTATGCCCACTCTAATCAACAAACAACAGACTGACCTCCATACTGGCTGAGCATATAAACAAACCCCGAAACAGTGCCTTACAGCCTCTCTCTCTCTCTCTCTCTCTCTCTCTCTCTCTCTCTCTCTCTCTCTCTCTCTCTCTCAAAAGAGGGGTTATCTACTTTGGTTCACTCCACTATCAAGGTGAAGCAAGACTGCCTGCTATCTCCTACACTACTTGGTATGTGCTCAGAAGTTCTTTATGTTGGTCGGTTCAGGCTTCTCTTGTCCACTAGGCCTTTTCTCTTCCAGTTGGGCATGCCACATCATCACTTTGTGACAGAAGCCTCTCCTGAAACTGGCCTGTCCCGCTGCCCGTATGCCCTCATTCTCTACCCAGCTGCTCAACTGCTGCTCAAGGATAGATACATAAAACCATGCCAATGTGTGTCCAATCATAATAGTACGGTAGTTTTTAAGCTCCCTAGGATCACCTGCCTTGAAGATAGGCACAATAGTACACAGTCTCCAAGTCTCGGGTAGAGACCCTCACACAAGACACGATTGAACAGAACTGCAAGAACCTCTACCAGCATATCTGTAGCATGTATAAAGTGCTTTGCTACTTGACCATCATGATCATATGCCCTCTTGGTCCTCCTCCTGTCAATGGCCGTCTTTATCATCTCAATGGTAAAGAAGGTACTCGTAGATGGGCATGGCTCAGGAGGATTTGGAAGCGTATCTATCTAGGGACCATATATAAGGATATTGCATACTGACCCCACATCAAGAGAAATAATCATTGGGGACGAAAATGCTCATGAAAGAAACGCCATGCCTCTCCTGAGTCTCAAGAACAGCTTATAAGTCTCGCTCCATTTGAGCTAGAAACGCTCGCTCCTTCCATAACACCAGGCGCCGAAAGGCTATCCAAGACTGTCTGAGATTGATGACCCCGGGGAGAAGATCCCTCTAAAGTTGTGCTCTCATCTCTCTACACTCCTCATCATACCAATTGTTCTGAGGCATGCTCCCAAATGGGCGTCTTAGATCAGGCTGAGTGTGTGGCTATGCCTTTGCTGCTGCATCATGCAATGTCTCACTCAGTAAAGTACTGATCTCCTCCACAGAGAGTCCTCGCATGGCTGCTGTACATAGACGACTATAGATCTCCTCTATATAAACAGAGTCAGTCTCTGTTTTAAATGTATAGCAGGTATCCTCCCTCCTCATACCTGGGTTGTACTATACTGAAAGGAGATGGGAAGTGTCAAAAGAGCATAATCCGCTGCTACACCCACTGGTTTGGGTCCTACTGTGAAATCCTGAATGAAGGGGATGAAGCTCGGTAGTACCATGACATAGTCCACTGTGCTGGCCCCATGCCAATGTGGAAAGCATGTGAAACCGGCTGCTCTAGGAAAATGTTGTAGGCTTTAAAGTATGGCCAGACCACGTGTTCTCCCATACTCTATCTGCTCTCTGTCCTGTAATGTCTGGCAAGCCCCAAATCTTCTACATCCAGCTCTCTTAGCATCTCCTCTAAAGTTTCATAGAAGACTGACTGAGCATTGCCTGTCAGGGCAGGAGGATGATGTCACCAAGCCAAAAAACCTCCCACCTGTCATCGTCTAGAACAGAGAAAGGTGACTGCCCTCTACGCCCAGCATAGACTGATGTACTTGGAGGATAGTAGCATATGGCAATGTAAAAAAATCAGCTTGTGTCGGCCCTCAGCCTCACACACATGTATCTAGCATGATAATCTCTTCGTACAGCTCCTCTATGAATAACAATGCTACTCCCCCCGATCTTATACTCCCTGCTCAGATCTCTCGTCAGTCCGAAAAGCTGTTCTCTATCCCGTCACATGTGGCATCATCTGTCCAAAGGCCTAACGAGTCTCTGAGGAGAATCTAATGTCCCTGTCCCAAAAGCTATCCTCAAAGGCACCCACATCCAGCCTACAAGATCCATTACAATTCCAAGCTGCCATCTTCAGTATGGTCCCATACAGACACGCACACACACACACACACACACACACACAAAAATGATATTTGAAGGAAAGGCCTAAAGAGGGGGCAGCTACTAATAGAAAAACAGCAGGCCACTAACAAAGAACAAAAGCAATCCCCAATTAGCCTTAAACATTCCCTACAATGTACAAAATTGTTTTGAAACTTTTATGTGGATGCAGCAGAAAAGAGTGGCCACTCACCTTGAAGATTCGGCACTGGTCTACACTAAAACTACATCCACTTGCAGCTCCCCATGCTCTTGACCTAATATTATTCCGAAGAGTTGAAGTATAGCCTGCAGCCATGCTTCAGGGGATGAATAGGTTTCAGATTTTACAACCAGCAACCTGAAAACAAAGGAACCTACTGTCTTGAGGTGGAAGCACACGAACAGTTGCACGAAGCTCGTGTACTGAACAGGGAGGTTGAAAGGCGGTTGGTCGATAATATCCCGTGTGCATTAACACTGCCAGCATTTGACAAGCGATATAGCAAAAGAAAAATATAAACTTGATACAGATACCTCTATTTCAAAGTCGATGCTCAAAGCCCCATACCTGCCACAAGATCCGAATCATCAGTATACACATCAGTTCCCCACAATTGGCTTCCTCTGACCTGTATGCAACCAAAAAGCAGAAAAATTTACAGTTGCATGTTTCAGGGACGATCAAAAAGAAAATGACTGATAGATTTTCTTTGGAGAAGCTTAGTAATTTGTCTTTTCCAAAATAAAAGCTCACCTGATGGTTGAGAGTGGTAACAAGCTTTGACGGTATTCTGATCTCAATGGTTGGGCCTTGGCCAGAGCTTGTACCCTCCCCATTCTTTGAAGACTCGTACTCCCTCCAAAGCTTTGTCAACTCAGGCATGTACTCCCCTGGCCTGTATATTATTGCAGCAGTCTCTGAGCCACCTGCAGCACACAATTATATTGAACACTGGTCAACACAAATACAGCTCTTGTGTATCCATCACTCCTCTTCCATTCATGGAATAGTAGGGAATAAAATTAATTGATGCTTGTCCTTAACACCTTCAGAAAAAGGCACCCGTACATACAGGCCGAACGGCTTGGGGACTGCCCTTTACGACCATGTCCCAATGAATCACAGAAAAAGGAAACAGGCCATTTTCCCAAACACATAGCAACTGTCTTTACCCTGCTAAGGCATTTTCCACAAACTGATCCAGACAGTCTTACATGTTTCATAAAGTGAGAGTTTTCAAGTGGGAAGATTGCGCACTACGTTCTCAAAGCAACAACCTCATAGACATATGCGAGCACAAATGTGTACAAATATACGCATGCATACGAACTCATGCAATCATGCATGATGTGCACAATGACTAGTAACGCATAAGCCTAACAAAGTAGGGGGATAAATGTTCATGCTCCTGAACAGCTTGCCCCATGAGGACGAATAAAAATCTCACCATTATGAAACTCCGAATCGTCAAAATTGCCCCAAGCTTCGGTAAAATCCACCACATCAGCAGCGTCCATTCGCTCTCTGCAACGTCAGCAGTAATCCTTCTGTCGCTTTTTACATATGGCAGGGCTCAGAGAAGTCCCTTGATGAATTGCTTTTCTTGTTGCTTCCTCTGCTACTCTCCGTGTTCTACCATGTCATCGGCTTGCCTCGAGACACAGGATTTCCTCTCAACGATTCTCATCTGACATAATCTTCTCGACTTCTCAATCATCCAGTCGATTGCCTCCTAGACTTTGTCGATGCATTGTTGTATGGCATTGATGATCCGCCAAACGTGAAACTAGGCTTCAACATACTACATAGCATTAAGAGGATCCACCTTCTCCCACCAAGGGGTGTCATCAGCCCATGATTCACATTGTCTCCCAGTCAGTATGGAAGACTCTGGCATGCGAAGGTATTTACCAACTAAAAAATAGGGCCTCTCAGCTTTCCGCCACATGTGGACAAGCAGCCTTGCATAAGAAAGTAGTAGACAAATTGGGTCTCTGCATACTCTGAGAGAGAGAGAGAGAGAGAGAGAGAGAGAGAGAGAGAGAGAGAGAGAGAGAGCACTTAGGACCGTTGGGGCACTTTTTTACCTCTTTCTATCACCAAAGTGTGATAGATTGGTTACCTCAATTCCCTCGAGTAGCACGCCTTGAGTTCAAGGCCCGTCATATATATCTTTAATGTCGCTTTGGATTGTTCCCACGACGTTACAAACTACTTCTCTTCTCGTGTGTGTGTGTGTGTGTGTGCGCGCGCGCGCGCGTGCGTGCCCGCGCGTTTGTGGGTGGGTGGGTTTGGGGGGGGTGGGGGGGTGAACAAGAAGAGGAAACTAGAATAACCTTTCTATCACCCAAGTGTGGTTATATTGATATCCTCTACATAGATCTTTAAGGTCTCTTGAGATTGCACGTTAGTTTTGTGCTTTTTTTTTTTCCTTTACACAAGCAACTTTTGCATCAAGTACAATCACAGGCCATGGCCAATAACATTGATGTTTTCCGCTTGTCTGTCGAGGACAATTTGGATGGGGACAACTACCCACTTTCTGCATACATAATGCAACATGTCCTTGTTGAAAGGGCATCTAGAACATTGTGTAAGGTTATGATATAAGACCAGGTTCTAAGGATACAAGTTCTATGGATAACGGTGCATATTCTAGCAGTTCTCTTGCTTGAGTTGTTTTGTCTACTGTTAAGCAGGTGTGTTGGCATGCAAAGGATCGCATGCTCATGTGTTGATCGCGCATTTGTTACGTGTTCCACTACTCCACACATTAGTTCAGCACGAACAACAAAACAGACATGGGATAGACTAGCTTCTTCGTATGCACGTTCAAATTTGACACAGTGCGTAAAGAGCTAAAGTCCAAGGTTATGTCCTAGAAGGATGATAAGGATGTATTTCTTGCAGGGATTAAAGATCTCAATGGGTTCTTAATTGCCATTAGTGAGATCATTCCTACAACACTCCTGTACAAACATTTCTTGATGCTTTGCCAGATTCTTATCGAACGTTTGCCTGTAACGGGACGAGCACCACGTGCCAACGAAAAAGAACAAACTGAACAACTTTAAGCACTTCAAGTAACAACTGAACGGAGGGGGATGCACAACACACGAGACACGGAGTGGCGGAGTTCCACCCCAAGAGAGCACTGGCCCCAAACCTTGGCACCCCTTTCGGTATTTCTTTATATTGCTTCAACTCAGTACAAGCCGGTACTCCATGCTCTACACCTTCACCCGGAAGCGTGCCAGAGAATGAGACCCATGGCACAATTTTGAAGGCCCTTGGCCTATGAAAAGCAGTTACATGAAAAGCTTCAAACTCAAAAGCACCTAGCCTCAAACTGGCGCTGAAAAGCTGCCTAGCGTAAATCACGGAAATCTGTACACCTGCCACATCAACATGCTACAGCGCGAATTGTGGGTTGTCCGTACAGCTCCCACATCATCGGTTTTTACTGTAACAAACTTGGGCACCCCAAGTCGGGAATCCCACACGACAAAAGAGAGAATCACTTAAAATACTTCACAACTTTAAATCACAATTCAATTCGAGACGATACGGCCTACCATAGTTCCGTGCCCAAAGGTATTGGCCCCAAAACCAAGCACCCCTTTCAGTATTTCTTTATCATATTAAATCTTGATCAAAGTATGACTCCCACGGGTCCTCGGCTCTCAAACTCTGCGTCCAGATGCTCTGAAGAGTGAGGCCCTAAGGGCTCTTTTATTCTTACAAGGGATGCCAAAACCAGAGCCCCAATAGTAGTAAACTCAAAAGCAAAAAGTCCCAAAAGCAACTTGTTCCAAAAAACTGCTAGAAAAGCACTCAACACAATTTACAAGAATCCGTACAGGTTGCCACGTCAGCACCTGTCAGCATAAAACGTGAAATCCATATTGTCTGCCAAGTTAGCATGTCAACGCAGGTTTCGAAAATCAGTATTGTCTGCCACGTCATCATTCGTACTGCCTGCCATGTCCGCAGGTGGTCAAGTCACATAATCAATCCGTATTGTCTGCCATGTCCGCGGGTGGTCAAGCCATGTCATCAATCTGTATTGTCGACCATGTCCACGGGTGGTCAAGCCACGTCATCAGTCCGTACTTTCTGCCATGTCTGTAGGTGGTCAAGTCACGACATCAGCCCGGGTGGTCCTGCCACGTCATCACTTTGTGACATACCCCCCCTCTTGAAAGAATTGTAGTCGCCCTTGATAACAAACAGAGGCCATAAACCAGTTCAGTAGACATCGGCTCTAAGTACCGACGCACTAGACACGACACATCTAGCACTTGTACAAAGACGACAGTCACACCACTGTACATGACATCACATGACAAATCAATCGCAGAAAAATTCATTCCAAATCTCAGACCATGACTACCAGCAACGTATTTAGTAACCGCATCTAGATCCACACCCTCATTGATGTCGGATTAACTAATCCCATATTGCGATCATGTCTATAGAGATTTTCGACTCAAGCACTATCGTTTGAGAGTAATCATTCGCCTCAAGCAATGTTGTGTGCGAGAAATCATTTTCGGGGATCCAAAGTCGAAGTACTTCTCTCATAAAGTCATTCAACAGAATTCTATCAACCCATCAGTATCCCCGAAATCCAAAGGAAAATCAGTACTTTATTCTTTCTAGGTAATCTGTGTCCTCTCTTGTGCAATCCCGCCTGCACCAGAATCAACCCGCTGATCTATGGGAGCTCATGGAATAGCCACTGCTAGACCAAAAGCGTCGGGGTAAAGTTCCAAATCCGAGGAGTATCTGCTAGCTCCTCCTCCTCCATCCATTTCGCATTTAATGCCCAATGGTCTTAACTAAGAACACCGTTCACTTTACCTTTCTCTTTCCTGTCTTGGAAAGTCAATGTCTGTTTCGGAACGAGTATCTCCTCGCTCTCTTTCTCTTCAAGTTCATTCCGGAGCTGTCACTGCTCCAAAGTCATCATCATCTCATTCTTTCTTTCTTTCTTTCTTTCTTCTCTTTCTTTCTTTCTAAATCCTATTATCATTATCATCGACTTCACCTATTACTAACACAACTAGCAAGTTCTTCCATACAACATTAATCTCATAAATAAATGAGATTTACCTTGGGAAATTCTTGTTTCAAAGTTCTTCATTCACCCACTTATTTCATACTAAACACAGTGTTTCAAGCATCTAGTCATTTCATCCATTTAGAAGTCTTGATGCACTAGATCCCTATGTAACCATCTCATCCCACAATAACTCTTGATACGCCCACCACAATATCCAGTCATCTCATTCATATGGGAATCTTAATGCACTAAAATCATTTAACATGCGTCATCATTCATTCATTCAAAATCATCATTCTTATTTCGAATCGAAAGGATATCCGATTCATTCCTGAGTTGTCGTCGCTCTCGATCTCACCATCTCATCCTTGATTTCACCTGCAAAGCAGGTAAGGAATGGCTCACCTCGTTGCAAAAGAGTGGATGTCCAGCTCCATGCTTCCCAATCCATACAGAAGCGAGTTCCTCGCTCCTATTTCCGGTTATTTGTTCACAAACAACCAAATGTTCAGACATCAAGATCTCTTTCAGTGTCCTTTCCAGTATTTGGTTCATCTTCTGGTCAACAGCTTTGTCCAGCTCTTCTTGCGAGTAAAGCTTCCCCTTTTTAGCACTCGTCTGTCCTTTCAGCTTTCCACCCCATCCTGAGAGGAGACTCAATGGCCTACGCCATCTCGAGTGAATCTCATCAATCAGGTAATTCTTCAGGTGTTTTGCAAACCTCGGGTTTCTGGAGTATTTGATCAATCTTTTCACACATGTGTCACCTTGCAGTTGACACTTCTATTCTGCTCTGGCAAACTTCTCTACCAAAAAAAAAAAAAGCCCGAATCTCCATTCTTTTCCTCGGTTCCCGCGCTCGATTTCAACTTTTCTTTGCCTCCCCGTTGAGAGGTGTTATCTCCATCAGACTCTTCACGAGAGCCCATATGTAATCTGGGATTCTTAATGGCTTTATGCCTTGTAAGACAAAGCGATGAGGACGGGAGCGCGCGCAATGCGCAATGAAGTAAGGATGGGAGTGGCTAATAAGTCCGGGGTCGGGACATGAAGATTCTTTAGTATCAATTTACGAAGTGCCCAAGTGCCATGTCTGCTCTTTGATAGGATCGGTATGCTTTGAGAAAAGCACACGCCTGATGCTCCGATACCACTGTAACAAACTTGGGCACCCCAAGTCGGGAATCCCACAGGACACACGAGAGAATCACTTAAATACTTCACAACTTTAAATCACAGTTCAATTCGAGACGACACAACCTACCGTAGTTCCGTGCCAAGGGGCCAAAGGTATTGGCCCCAAAACTTGGCGCACCTTTCGGTATTTCTTTATCATATTAAATCTTGATTAAAGTACAACTCCCACGGGTCCTCGGCTCTCAGACTCTATGTCCAGATGCTCTGAAGAGTGAGGCCCTAAGGGCTCTTTTATTCTTACAAGGGATGCCAAAAGCAAAGCCCCAAGAGCAGTAAACTCAAAAGAAAAAAGTCCCAAAAGCAGCTTGTTCCAAAAGTCTGCCAAAAAAGCACTCAACGCAATTTACAGAAATCCGTACATGCTGCCACGTAAGCACCTGTCAGCACAAAACACGGAAATCCGTATTGTCTGCCACATCAGCATGTCAACGCAGATTCCAGAAATCCGTATTGTCTGCCACATCATTAGTCCGTACTACATGCCATGTCCGCAGGGGGTCAAGCCACGTCATCAGTCCGTACTGTCTGCCATGTCCGCGGGTAGTCAAGTCACATCATCAGTCTGGGTGGTCCTGCCATGTCATCACTTAGTGACATTTACGCTATCTTCTATGTGTGGGTGGGTCCAGCTTTATTTATTGTCTTTGTAAAACTTGGGCCCCATCGGACGGGGTCCCATAAGTCGGTCGGAACTCTTCTTTAGAAATAGGCAAGACTTTGCAAGTTGGTAAAACTTCTTCAACTTCTTCTACTGCTTCTGCTTAGGGTTTAGGCTTCTCGGCCGGGATTTGCCCATTGGCTCTATTCTTCAGAGGCTTGACACGTCAACAATTTGTGACATTTGCCTCTACCTCTAGGCTTGTGCCTAATCCAAAAAAAATAGGGCTAAACAACGTGCTGTTGAACAAGCATTTGTGGCCACATAGCAAAACAAGAATGCCATTGTTGCCACTTTCAATGCTTCTGTAGGTAGCAGGTTTGCCCCCTCCTCCTTTGAATCAAACAAGCTTGAGAAGAGGAAGCGGCTTTAGATACCATGCCTCATATAACCAGCCAGTACACAGTAGAGGGTAGTACTAACTCAATTACCTGTCAACTTTACATACCCGTGAGTGTGTGTGAGTGTGTTGGTCCTTCTTTATTTTAATATCTTTAGGTCCCCTCGGCCCCATCGGATAGGGTCCCATAAGTTGGTGGGAACTTCTTCTACTTCTTATTCTTGTGCTGCTTCTTCAATTAGGATTTAGGCCCTTGGCCGGGATCTGCAGGTTGGCTCCGTTCTTCAGTGGCTTGACACGTCAGTAATTTGTGGCATCCCCCCTTCTTGAAAAAGTAATCGTCCGCCATTACAACGTATCTGCAAAACAACTCAAGTTAGCTCAAAAATTTCCGAGGGTCATTCCAAGGGACATTCAGAGGGACAATTAGTTTTCTCATTCCAAATCGGAGCTCTTGATTTCCTGGGTCGTTGGCTTCCCAAAAGAATCTCATCCAATAAAGAGTCTCATTCCATATTGGAGCTCTTGATATCCTGGATCGTTGACTTCCTAGAAGTATCTCATCCAATAAGGAATATTCAGTAGTTGGCACATCACAATGCAACACAAATGCTCACATGTGCATGTTACAAGACATAAAAACATAAAGTCGCCGATGAACACTCCCCCCGCAAATAACCATCTTGGTCAAGGCCATGAGCTGTGCAACGACTCCCTCATCACTCCTCCCGCAAATAACCTAAAAAGGTCCGAGCCATGAGATATAGAGGCCTTTTACAACCAAACGCTCCCCAAACCGCAGCCTGCGTCGTTTGGAGGTGTTGAGAGTAACCACTGCTCAAACTCCTTAATACTCCCTCCGTAAATAACCATCCAGGTCCGGGCCATGAGTAAAAACAACACTTTTCAAACATTCAATACTCCCCCTGCAAATAACCACAAGGGTTCGGGCCACTACTCCACCCGGTAGTAAAATCACCAATCATTGAAACCAGTATTAAAACCAAAGTCAAACAATTCAAATCGGCACCAAGACAGGTTTAAATCAGATACCATCCATTTCAAACAAATTTCAAGTAGTACTTCCTCAAACAAAGTTCAAAAGTATTAAAACAACTAAATAATCATTCAGGTTTTTGTTCAGACAGCCGAACTTTGAGGATGATTGGCTTGTCCTTCTGCATCACGGTAATTGTACGGTTCCGGATTTGGATTGTCACGTCTTTCTTTTCATGCCCAAGTCACAGTTGCCCCAACTTCATAATGTGAAAATCTGCTTTTCCGTGATATCCTTGAATGGTCACTGGAAGAGCACCGATGAGAGGTACCACCTTCTGCGTCTAACTGGTGGCTAACTCGGCTTCGATTTCGCCACCTTGAAGATCATAATCTGCTTCAGGAATTCTGGATGGATGAAGTTTTCGGTAGCTCTAGGATCAAAGAAAAGTAGGGCTTTGAAGCCGTTGACTTTGCCATATGCTCGACACAATTCATTTGTACTTTCAAGATGTATGCCATAGATGTCAGGTACGGGTCCCAACGGTTGTCACGTGACACATCCAACCCTATGTGTCCGTGGACAAGCTAGAGCACGACCAGGGTTCAATCAGTCAAGTCAGTCTAGAATAGGAAGTGATCTAGCACTTTTGTGAGTCTGTTCGCAGACCGTGCATGTCCAGACACTTAGATTAGATGCCCTCCAGTTGCACACAGCATGATCATCACCATTCCCATCAGGATCGTTTTCCAATGCATTAAACCTATTTTCCCTATTTTTTATTAAGTGACTTTTGTTGGGAACTAGGTAGGGCACTTTGACTAAGTAAATATATAAGCAACCTAGGGCTAGCACTATCTGGTAGAAGAAGGAGAGCAACAGGCACCTAATGCACCAGGCCCTCTGGAGAACCTTCTCAGCAAGAACAACCCCCCCATAGCCTGGCGTTTTCAGCAACCCACTCCAGTGTTTTTCAGCCCTTGCACTCGGCGATTTAGCAGCGTTTCCACAAGCGATTTCAGCCCTGCATGTGGCACTTCCAGTAGCATGTGATTACAGCAGCGATTACAGCCTCAGCCAGCGTTTTTAGGGACTGAATTTCAGCGTTAGCATATCAGCAGATGCAGCGTTTTTGAGCCAGTGCAGGCCAGCGTTTTTGCTAGCAGATTCAGCGATTAGAAGGACAGCATTGGCAGCGTTTTACAGGGCAGCAGAACAGCGTTTTGCACCTGCAAATTCAGCGTTTCCAGCAGCATGACCTCAGCATTTTCTCAAGTAGCATGAACAGTAGCAGATCAGCCTCATCGTCGACAGTTCAAGATTCCCAAGCATTCGATTTTCAGCCCTAGTCTCGTCATCGTCGGCACCACCGTCGGCCTCGACATAGCCCCATTTAGATTTGCATCAGCATCTTGTACCAGATTGTGCAATCAATAGTAGACCACTCCCATCGAGAGTGGGGCCCTTGGAGGAGGGTTTGACAACTTCTCGGTGTCGTATTCTCTTCTCTCTCTATCTCTCACTCTCAGCACAATGTCCATTCACTTTGTTTGTGTCCATTGCACTCTCTCACTAAAGGAACGGAAGGCTCTCCCTTCCGTAAGTAAAAGGAACCTTGAGCACAATTCGGAGCACTCATCTTGAGCAAAGTTCACTTCCCCTGCACCTTACAACAGTGGGTCTAGATCTCTTAGCTGGAGGTGGTCCTGCCACCTGGGGTTTTGTCGACCGTCGAAAATTTGTTCGTTGTTGCCGAGAGTTGTGGGTAGTGGCCGGAGGTTCTTCTGTGGTAAACTCTAGCTTTCCCTTCATCAGTTTGTAGCCGACCGCGGCATGGTCCATAAGCTCTTGCATGGTGGAGACTTGCTTGGAGAGACAATATTCCTGCAATGGTGATGGTAGCCCAATGGTGTATCGCTCACATTGGGCCTCCAAGGGAACGGACCTAAAGAAAGACACCGGAAGGTACACATCAAGAAACCTTTTATTATAGTCGTCCATGGTTTCGGTGGCAAGCATTTTCAAGTTGCCCCACTCTACCAAAATCCAGACTTCAAAGAGAGAAGTCATATAACTGCGTTGGAGTATGCGGTTGTGTCGTCACAATTAAACTCCACCACTGCATCACGTTATCTTTAAGAAATCCCACTGCTCGAGAAATCTTGGATTCTTTTGTATAGTTCTCCAAAGCATAGATGTTGTCGAATTGCTGTAGGAACTGCAATGCTTTCTTTCGATCTTTCACCCCATAAAAAGTGAAAAATTTGACTATCGTGCCACCATCCTTGAAATCTTTTGGTTGGTTAGGCGCGTATCGTGGGTACAGATAATAAGGGTATCCATATGGGCTCCATCCATTGTAGCCTGGTGGCGGTGGTGGTAGGGGAGGTGGAGGCAACAGCGGTGGCAAAGGCGGTTGCACAGGATCAAAGTTAGATGGCTGCACCATATTCCTGAAGACTCCCCCGATCGGAACAGACGGCTGGAAAGGTTGTCGCTTGGAAGCTCTCGTACTTTCAGGTGCCGGAGGAGGAGGTACTGAAGCCGGCCCGTGGAGCAGTAGACTTTAGCTCTCACCCGAATTTTTACTTTAGAATTTAGGACACAAAGGAACTTCACAGAATTCAACACTTCAAAACCAACCACGGCCTTGCAGCTAGAGCGCTACCAAACAGACAGCGACACCCTGTTGGCCCCAAAGACTGGCGCCCCTTTCGGTATTTCTTTATTCTTATTAAACTTGAGAAAAACCTATAAACTTGTACAAGCTGTCCCACTTTTATTGGGCTGAAATTCCTCTAGTCTAACCCGATTTCGGCAGCATAACCACAGTAGAAGTCTCCACGGACAAAATCCCAAGTAAACATTGACTTTCCACACACTTTAGAGCACTTTGCAAAACCAAGCGAGAAATTGCAGCAAGCTGAAATCTTTGTTTTTGGCTTTCAAATTATGCCAAAACACCTGTTCGGTGATTCCCTAGCTTCCCCGAAGCTCTTGGGACCTGTAGTCATCAAAACTGGCCAAAACCAAAAACCTGCAAAAAATTACAGCAAGCTATAATTCTCTGTTTTGCGCTCCAATTCGTGTGCCGATCACTTTTCTGGGTAGCCCTCGAGCTTTCGCACCTGTAGGGTCACTTGTCCCTTGAATTAGACGAGATTCCTCGCAAAAAAATCTCTCTAAACTGTCTTGTACAAGCACCCAAGGCCTTCCCGAGGCTCCCTTGGCGATATCTTGTTGTTTAGGTGCGAAACCCTAAACCTGCAAGAAAACACAACAGGCTATAATTTTCTATTTCGCATCATTTTGGACGGAGCAAACACATCTACGCGTGTCTCAGAGGCTCCCGCACGCAATGGGACAGTTCCCTTTCAAATCGGATGAGTTTTCACGGGAGAAAACTCGCCGTTTTTGCATTCCTTCGCGATAGAACTGTGCATATCTGAAGGGGATTAGCAATTAGCTAATCCGGTTCCTATACAGAAGGCTCTTGCCTTGGCAAGCGTGCATAAACCCCCAGAACTATGCATGGTCATCTAAGAAGCCCAACTAGTGGGCCATTACCATATGTGCAAGGGGGGGAGAGAGATGCGGAAGAGCAAATCGTCGCACTACATAGAGCAAGGGAGAAGGCAAGCTTTCCATTAAAGCTGTGAGCACCTGCACCCACTACTCACACACATAGTAGCACTTAATTAACAAAATCAGACTCCTCTCTCAATTTGGGCGAGCCCCCTCTTCATGCAGATCTGGCAGAATGATCTGGAGCCGCCATGTGTCCCTTATGCCTCTTTTGAGTTAATTCCCTAGTACCCACCAACTTATAAGTGTCGCGAGGGGCCTAAATGACTTTGAATTGAGCCTAGACACCCTTTTACCGCTCGGATTCCAGTGTCGATTGGCCCGACCAACTCGTCGTGACCTGCCCTTCCCAACTGCCGATGAAAGTCTCGGTCATCGACCGTTTCACACTGGCCATTCAATGTCCAACCATTTGCAACTTCAAAAAGAGGGTCCCAAAAATTAAACAAAATTTATCAAAAAGAAACCAACAACCCACGTCCTCATGACATGTACCACGTGGGGCATCAGAGGGGGTAACATGCAATTCAAAAACTCTTGAAAACTTTGCAGCATCGAAAGATTCTGCTGAGGATGCCGCGAAAGAATGCCGCCAAGCTCGTCGAGGAGAAACTACAAGTATTCTGCTGAATCCATGAACGCCATGTCTTGGGTTCTTTATGGCTTATGCCCTGTAAGACAGAGCGGTGAAGACGGGAGCGAGCCCGATGCGCGATGAAGTAAGGGTGAAAGTGGCTAGGAAGTCCGCGGTTAGGACAGGAAGATTCTTCAAAAAAACTTTGGAAGCGCCGGTTTGCTCTGTCTGCTCTTTGGTGGGACCGGTAGGCTTTCAGAAAACCACTATCACAAGACGAGCACCACGTGCCAACGGAAAAGAACAGAGTGAACAACTTTTAGCACTTTAACAACAAGTGAACTAAAAGAGAGAGAGAGAGAGAGAGAGAGAGAGAGAGAGAGAGAGAGAGAGAGCACGCGACACGGAGTGGCGAAATTCCACCCTAGAGAGTATTGGCCTCAAACCTTGGCGCCCCTTTCAGTATTTCTTTATATTGCTTTAACTTGGTACAATGCCAATACTCAGAAGTGTGTCAGAGAATGAGCCCTCTACACATATTTAAAGGCCCTTAAGCGGTTACATAAAAAGCATTCAAACTCAAAAGCATGTGATCCCAAAAACACTAGTGCCAAAAGCTGTCAGTGCGTTTTGCGGAAATCCATACAACTGCCACGTCAGCATGTCAGCACGAAATTTGGGATTTCGTACACGCTGCACTTCATCATTTTTTACGCAACATCCAACCCTATGTGTCCGTGGACAAGCTACAGCACGACAAGGGTTCAATCAGTCCAGTCAGTCTAAATTAGCAAGTGTTCTGGCACTTTTGTGAGTCTGTTCGCACACCGTGCATGACCAGTCACTTAGTATAGATGCATATCCTCTGGTTGCACACAGCATGATCGTCAGCATTCCCATCAGAATCCTTCAAGGGAATTCTCCAGTGCATTTAACCTACTTTCCCTATTTTTGACATTTTTCACTTATTAATTTAAGTGACTTTTGTTGGAAAGTAGGTAGGGCAAATTGAGTAAGTTTGTATATAAGCAAACCTAGGCTAGCACTAATTGGCAGAAGAGGCAACAGGAGCACCATCGCTCAACAGGCAACTTCTCAGCAAGATCCCCTTGGTGGCGTTTTTCCTCCAAGCAAGAACCTGACCTTCACCTAGCGTTTTTCATCACGGCATCATCGCCAAGAAAACCTCAGCCCTAGCGTTTTCATCAAGGCATCATCGCAGCCAACTTCAGCCCTAGCGTTTCCAAGAACTCCAAATCGCCCCCCTTTGCATGGCGTTTTTCAGCGGATTTCAGCAATAAAGACCCGCAAAACCAGCGAATTTCAGCCAAACAGCAGCCCACATCAGCGTTTTGGTTCCTGCCATTTTCAGCCCTTAGCGTTTTTGGGACAGCAGACGATTTGCATCAGATTTCAGCCATTAGCGGTTTTGGACAGCAATTAACTTGCATCAGTTTTCAGCCGTAGTGTCAATCTCGTCATCTCCGTCGTCGACCTCGACATAGCCTAGGATTGTGTCAGTCCACAGCCATCCACTTGTATGAGTTTGTAGACCACTCTCGCCAACGAGAGTGGGGCCTTCGGAGGAGGGTTTTACAACATCTCTGGTGTCGTATTCTCTTCTCTATCTCTCAGTCTCATACACTTTCACGCACAGTGTCCATTCACTTTGTTCATAGCCATTGCACTCTCTCATTAAGAACGGCAGGCTCTCCCATTGCTCTCGCACGGGAGATGAAGCACAACAAGGGAAAGCCTAAGGAGAACAAGACTTCCAGAAGTACCTCGCAGACTTCTCAGAACCCTCAGAACGGTAAGAACGGTAAGAATGGTAAGAACGGTAACTCTTCTAACCAATCTTCCAATAGTCTCCCAACAAAGAACTCTTCCAATCAACCTAAGGGTAAGGCTAACACAATTGCTAAACCTAAGCTCACTCCAGATGAAAAGATAGCACAAGGAATTTTAGGAGAATACAACACGTCGGAAGAGCAAAGCATTTATTCTAAGAAAGGTCGTTGTTTTCATTGTCACATTAAGGGTCACATAAAAAGAACCTGTCCTAAGCTTGACTCTAATGAATCTAAAGAATCCATAGAACCCACTTCCTCTGTCAATGCAATGAATGATAACACGAGTGTGTCCCAAGTTTCTCCTAACCCTCCCATTGATGAGTCTCTCATTAAATGTTATGGTCATATGACGGGGTAGCGTTTTGTCATATTGTTTGACCCACGCAGTATGCATGATGTGATCAGTCTTTCTTGTTGAGAGAGCTCGCCTAGAGATTAGTCAGAAATCTCCTCTCGAGGTCTCTGGCTTCGCTCCCGGTGTGGACTCTCTCATCACGAAGAGTGCCTTGATGTGTTGTTTACAGTTCAACAAGCTGCTTTCCGTAGAAAAAAAAATTTCTCTCCTCTCTCAGGATGTGATATGATTTTGGGCATTCGATGGTTTCGAGAGCATAACCCTCTCATTGATTGGGCGGAAAATAAGTTCACTTTCAATGCCAAAAGTGACTCTCCCATTGTTATTTGTGGAGAGGAAGTTGTTCATTCTCCCTCTCTCATTGCCAATGTGCAGGTGAAGATTGAACGGATTCAGGAGAAGGAGACTCTCTCAGTCTCTTCTTCTCCGAAGCATGACACACAAGATTTGCATGATGATACGTATGATGATTTGAATGATGATACGCATGATGATTTGAATAATAATGATGCGCATGATGATTTGGATGACAATGACAAGCATGGTGATTTACATGATCAAGATGTGATTTCTCACAAGCATGATGATTTGCATGAAGATGACGTGATTGTTCACAAGGATGATGAGTTAGTTGATGCTTTTTCTAGCGAAGCTAACCTTGTTGCAGATTCGATCAATCACGAAGGATCGATCTTGGCTCTCGATCCTAGGTCCAAAGAAGCCTCACAGGAAGTATTATGTGTTCGCATGATTCATACGCACGCATTGTTCGAGTGTTTCATTCATGATCGGTTCCTGTATTTTCGTCAGCGTCTTTATGTGATCCCTTTTACTAGGCATGACATATTGTACGTTGAGCACGTTTCACTCATGAATGAGCACGAATGTATGTAGATTGTTCATGAAACGCTGAAAAGTATGCATTCAAGGACGTCACATTCCATGTCTCTTCCTTGGCACGACACAGTTGTAGAAAGAGCACATGAAAGTATGAGCACCAAGCATGGGCATTTCCGTTGTGAATTGCCACAGTTAATTGCTCTAGATCATAAGAGAAAGATTCGATCTCATTGTTTTCGTGTGTGGTGAACGGTTTGGCACTCCGTCTATTTGTTCATCTACATTGCATGCACAGTCTTTGAAGAAGACAAGATTTTTTCCACTCACTTTACATGGAATAGGTATGTTCATGGTTTTGTGTTGGAAATGGTTTCAGGAATTTTCAGCCATGGAGATTCTTGAAGAAGAAAGAAGCATGACTCTCGACGAAGTTGAAGCATTGAAGGAGCCACAAAAGACTTTGTGTCGCTTTCGGCGCAGCCCAAAGAAGCAAGCGTTGCAGACCTTTATGAATATCAAGTACCGCACGACCCACACATCAGAGTGGGCCGGTGAAGAGTCCCTTCCAGGATTCTGGATGCTATTGGCGATCTCTCTAGACGCCATACAGTTCGGTACCAGTACCTCACTTTGAAAAGGATTGGATGTCATGTGACACATCCAACCCTATGTGTCCGTGGACAAGCTACAGCACGACAAGGGTTCAATCAATCTAGATTAGCAAGTGTTCTGGCACTTTTGTGAGTCTGTTCGCAGACGTGCATGACCAGTCACTTAGAATAGATGCGTATCCTCTGGTTGCACACAGCATGATCATCAGCATTCCCATCAGAATCCATCAGGGGAATTTTCCAGTGCATTCAACCTATTTTTGACATTTTTCACTTATTAATTTAAGTGACTTCTGTTGGAAAGTAGGTAGGGCAAATTGAGTAAGTTTGTATATAAGCAAACCTAGGCTAGCACTAATTGGCAGAAGAGGCAGCAGGAGCACCATCGCTCAACAGGCAAAAAGGCAGCACGGGGGTGGCCACAACAGAGGAGTTAAGGCATAGATGTTGCCACAGGGTACAAAGGGTAGCATTGAAGGGATAAGGACGAGTATCTTAAGAAGGCTGAGCGGCAACAAGCCATAGTTACCCGGAACGGGGAACGGCAACATGCATGAAATGCCATTCCCTATTTCGGATACTCATGTTTGAAACACGGAACGGGAAGCCAGAACTCAAATTTACAAAAGTTTACATTAGATAGTGAAGAAATGCACATTCCTATTCCATAATGTGGTAACTCGATGTGAACTAAAACCCCTTTATGTGACCTATCATTGGATAATGCTTGAAGAGTAGGATGAAATCACAATCTCTACTAATTTGGGACCTGCTATAAGATGGACAAGGAGAGAGAGAGCTTGAACTCTTGCAAGAAAACACACACACACACACACACGCGCACACACACACACACACACACACACACACAGATGGAGACAAAGAGACTATACTTCTTCTTCTTTTCTAACTCAAGATAAGAGGTCTACAAAACATAAGGAAAAAATACAACATAAAGTGAAAACTAGTACAACGGTCTAGTGTTAACCACTAGTGAATGAGGTGAGTAGATAAGTGTGCCATCACTTCGATAGGTAGACCAGCTCACTGTAGTACGAAGGAGGTTGGCGAGTAGAAGAAGAAGAAGAAGAAAGGCCGCCTCTGCACGAGTATAAGCTCTGCACAATTATGTTATCCTTCACATTCACCTAAGAAGGCTTAAGTTTTGATACAAGAAGAGAAGAGCGAGAAGAAACAAGGGAAGCATTTCTGTTTTGAATTTTTTTTTTTTTTTCTTTTTTTGTTGGTGAGTGTTATGTCTCGCTCACAGGAGAGGGGATCTAGCCTAGACGCCGTCGGGATGGGCGTCCAATGTCCGAGGGGACGTAGTGTGAGCCCGGCCAGTGTGGCCGGCCATTATTATTATAAAAGGGAGGCCAAGGCCTCATTTGCAGTTATCGACCCCCATTGGCAGAGTGCCAGTGGTAAGCCCATGAGGCTAGGAGTGCGCGAGGTCACCTCGAGGAGGTGAGACGAGGTGGTATGGAATACTCGGTCTTACACGTGCACGCCTACGTCCTCGGATGCTGGCCCCAGCACAGGGGAGCTGCCAGATGGAGGCTATGGTCGGATGGTTCGTCCTGTAGGCGGTCCGCGTAGACGGGAGATCCACTCCGTGAATTCGTTTCATGGTATCAGAGCCGGCTTGGCTGCAGGAAGGACCACGTGCACACCTACGGATCGGTTCGAGTCGGGGAATCTCAATTTCGCGTAGTTTTTAGTGATTAATTGCTGAAATTACTTACTTTTCTCATCATAAGCATGTTTGCGGGTGAAAATAAATGATCTGTTGCTGATTTTTGATAAAAATTAGCAAACTAGCAGGGGAAAATGCTAAAAATTAGAGCTTTTTTAATGATTTTGCTGATTTTAAATCAGTGCTTGAATTTGCTGATTTTAATTTAAAATCGGTGAATTTCTCATTCAATTGCTGATTTTAGACTAAAATTCAGCATATAGTACCTTCATTAATCTTTCTGTGTAACCTCTTCCTCTTCGTGACGCACAAAGAGAGAGAGAGAGAGAGAGAGAGAGAGAGAGAGAGAGAGAGAGAGAGAGAAGTACCTCCCTCTCTGCAAGGAGGATTTCCTACAGAATGTTCTCTGTGTAAAACGTGCAAAGACAGAGCAGCGACTCCTTTTTGCAGAGCGGCGAGTCTTTTTTTTGGCCAACGTGGAGAGTCGCGTACGCTCTAGCGTGGGCAAGCGGGTTGCATGCTTGGAACAAGCCCGCACACGCACACAAGCGGCCAAATTTGCCACACGTCGTCCTCTCTCTCTCTCTCTCTCTCTCTCTCTCTCTCTCTCTCTCTCTCTCTACCTACGTGCGCCTTCTGTTCGGAATTTTTTTAATGCTACGCTGCCTTCTGGCCTTGTGTTGGATTTTTTTCCATGCTTCAAAGGACTTAAGAGGGTTTATTAAGTGACCCTTTATTTTTTTTAATGTGGCCAAGACAACTTGAAATTTTACTTTTTTTAGGTGTGAAACCTGCACGTTGTTAAAAGTCACTTACAGAAACGAATGGCTTCTACTCACCTTTGCCAAATCGTCAGAAGCAAGCAATTTTCTTTTTGTTTTGTAATCACATATTAAATAAGCACTTGTTCCCACACAATACTACCACTCTAAGACATTGTCAACACAAGAGGGCTTTCCCGCATACTACTGCAAGCTCCAAGGACCACAAAGAGCATTCCTACGTGTAGATTTCTGACTATTATCAACAAAGGAAGCCCCGACTTCGATCCTCAAAGGAAAGCTTCTCCTGAGAAGAGGCCCTTTGTGCGGCTTCATTATCCAAAAGGTCTCCTAGCCAAGGAGTCTTTCCCGTGTGAATTTGTAATACTCTGCAAGCTTTGAGCTCTTATTCTTGTATGACTTCAAAAGGTCCTTTTTTGTTTTTTCTCATTTCAAGGCAAGAGCAAAGGGCTAAATAAGCTCGCACCTGAACTGTTTAAATTTATTTCTTTATTTTTATTTTTTAAGGGCAAGACACTGCCGTAGAGAGAGTCTCTCTATCGGTAAGACCAAGTCCCTAACTACGAGCACTTGTGCTATGGAAGAAAAAGGAATTATAAAATTTAATGGGGAGGGCTTCCATACCTGGCAAACTAAGCTAAGGAGTTATTTAATGAAGAAAACCTCATGGGGCGTAGTAAAAACATCTCTTAGTGATCACGAAGGCACACAAACCAAGGCTTTTACTGCACTCCATCAAGAAAAAGATGAACAGGCACTTGGCATCATAATTACTGCACTCCATGATAATTATGTACATTTTATAGATGAGTGCACACATGCATACGAGGCCTAGCAAGTTCTAGAGGAGAATTTTGGAGCTAATTCAAAACGAAGTTAAGTTAGCTTAAAAAGGAAACTTTACAAACTCACTATGCTTGAGGGGGAAGACATAACCAGTTTGGTCAATAGGCTTAAAAGCATGATCACACAATTGACCTACATCCAATGAGAAGTAGAAGAAGACGACAAAGTTGCAGTCCTCCTTAGTGCACTTCCTTCCAACTATGACCATATAGTCACACTATTCTTGAAGAAAAGGAGCCAACTCTAGCACTTCAAGGTGTGGTAAGCTCGCTTCAGGCAGAGGAAAAGAAGCAGAAAATTTCATCTACACCGACAAACGAAGCTTTTGTGGCAAGGGGAGGCGAATCATCCATAGATTTTACATCACCTTCCAACGTTCGAAAGTGCTACGACTGTGGTAAAATGGGACATATAGCTAAGGATTGCTATATCAATAAATTCTGTAGCAAGAAGGGACATCCTCCTTCTAATGCTATTCAAAGGATCAAGGTAACAGCAACAGCAATAAAGGCAAGAAGCAAGTGAGAGGAGCAGCTCATATAGACACAGAAGAAGAAGAAGCTGAGGACGAAGGGAAAGTTTGTTTCATTACCAATGTACTCTGAAGATCCATTTCTACTTTCTCTAGTTCAAGGGGAGGTATTATTGTCATCCTTTGTGGATAGTTCTTATCATCCTTAGTGGATAGTGTCATCCTGTGTGGATACTATGTCATCCTTAGTGGATATAAGGATCTTCAGTGTAATGTCCTAGCCCAAAGTCCAAGGGGAGGATTGTTAAGTTTATGGCCTTTGGTGCGAGAACCCACCCTTAGTTATCCAATGTATAGGTGGAAGATAAGACTTTGTAATATCTTAGATATTATATGCATCTTTATGGAAGTCAAGCACTTAGCCCGGATAGCCTTTGGGCTCTATAAGAAAAGGCTTCTATGTATGATATATGTTATGCTGTAAAGATATTGTACATTTGTATATTGAGTACTCAAGTGTTGACTCTCTCTCTCTCTCTCTCTCTCTCTCTCTCTCTCTCTCTCTCTCTCTCTCTCTCTACTGTGTAGCTATGGTTGCTCTAGCTTTCAAATAGCTTTGAACTCAATTGCACCCGTCTTCGATCCTAGCAGAGGCGAGGGCACTTTAGGTAAGAAATTAATTTTTGTTTTTGTACGCCATTTTCGTGGAATATAAGCATTAATATTTCTCATCTCGAGAGGCTTTACAAGGCCTTTTGATACTCGTATTTTTGCTCCCGAAAACATAGCTTAGGCGACGACTGTGCCGTTTTTTGCGAGCGGAATTCGACAATTGCCATTGCAAATTGGCAATAATGTGTGTCCACAGGTTGGACGAATCACTCAATTCTCTAGCGAGAAAGAATGTACGGAGTTTGCAGTCAATGATTTGGCTTCGCCAATGGACAGCTTATGTTGATCTCCATGAAAAATCAGATGCACAAAGGATGCAGATGCTTCCTCGGTACTTGAAAGGTGCCACACTCATCTGGTGGTGTAACATGACAAAAATAACCGCGACGTGGGTTGATTTCCGTGCAAAGTTCTTCAATCACTTCGCCAGAAAGGATCTGTTGAAGACATATGCTAGGCTTCAGAGCCTGTCAATGAAAATTCCATGCACTGATTGCAAATGTGACACCAAAGTGTTTCTTACATACCCTCTTTTGCGTGAGCGATAGCCACAATGTGACTATCTTCCTTGATAATAAAAACTTATACAATTTTGTGGATGCAAAACTGTTACAGATGTTGCGCCTGCAAGTGCGGGGTAGTGACTGTGAGCATCGCGTGAAGATGGTTGTGGCGAAAACACTGATATATGAAATTAGATGGTTCCAGATTTGTCGCTTGAGCTAGCCAATTACAAAGAGAACTTGGATTTCCACATCATGCGCCTACACAAAGCAAATATTATTTTCGGAATTCCATGCTTTAATGATAAACAAGACACATTGTATGAAGACTATGTACGTCACTCTCTTGTTTTGTTAAACAGGACATGCCTCATGTATCTGTGTCGCTTTGTAATCAATGAAAGGACCGAAAACTTTGGCACCTCACCGTAAAGGTAGTCCCCCTATTGTCTGGAATGAGCGTCTCGACGAGAGCTTTCAAATATTGAAGGACTTGGTGACTACTGCGCCAATATTGCACATTGTGGATCCTAGCAGCCGTTTGTGGTTGAAACGCATGCTAGTGATTATGCCATTGGTGCGGGGTTGTACCAGGATGGACATCCTGTTGCGTTTGAAAGTAAGAAACTTTCTGACGCTGAGATGCGTTACCCAGCGTATGAGAAGGAGCTTTACGTCGTAGTCCACGCTTTGAGGAAATGGCGGCACTACCTGTATGACTCTACGTTCGTTTCATGGACAGACCGTCACTCTTTGCGCTATGTCTGTGATCAAGGTGATCTCAGATGCGGGAAGGCTAAATGTGGTTGAGTGAAACGGACACACGGAGTAGATCTCCCGACTACACGGACAACCTACAGACACGCGTCAGACGAACCACCCGACCATAGCATCCATCCGGCAGCTCCTCCGTACTGGGGCCAGCGTCCGAGGACGTAGGCGTGCACCTGTAAGACCGAGCGTCCCATACCACCCGGCCTCACCTCCTCGAGGTGACCTCGCGCACTCCTAGCCTTGCGGGCTAACCACTGGCACTTTGCCAGTGGGGGTCGATCATTGCAAATGCGGCCTTGGCCTCCCTTTTATAATAATCGCCGGCCACACTGACCGTGTTCACACTACGTCCGCTCGGACACTGGACACCCATCCTGACGACGTCTAGGCTAGATCCCCTCTCCTGTGAGCGGGACATAACATACTTCCCCCCTTAAGAACCATTGATGTCCTCATCAATGAAGTGGGGATATTGAGCTTTCAAAGCTCTAACTGATTCCCAAGTGGCGAACCTTTCAGATTGACCCTTCCATTTAATTAAGTACTCGTCATAAGCCTTTTGGCGCTAATGACGGGTACGATGATCTAAAATTGTCTCTGGTTCTCGAGGAATATACACTCACTTTGCATCTCTTGCCATACATTTTCCTCGATAGGCATAACAACGTTGGCTTTGCCCAATTTTACTCTAAGGCGGCTGACATGAAACACTGGATGTACATTAACATCCGAAGGAAGAGCCAGTTTATAGGCATCTTGGCCAATTTTCTTTGTGATCAAGAACGGACCACAATATCTAGCTGAAAGCTTATAATGCTTTCTTGTTCGCATAGTCTTGGAATCCTTGGTATCTTCAGATAGACCTATTGTCCCACATCTAGAGTCCTTGGAGATCTCTTTTGATTAGCATAAGTAGTGACTCGATCACGAGCCGTTCTTATACTATTCTTAGCCAATTCGAGCATTTATTGCATGTCATACAGGAAATACGAGCTTGGCGTTCCTTGACTTTCTCTAAGCCAATAGCAATTGGGGATTTAGACTCAAATCCATACATCAGTATGAATGGGCTAAATCCAGTAGCAAAATGCTTGCTACTATTATAGGCAAACTCTAACTATGGCAGATACCTTTCCCAATGAGACTGCTTGTGAGAGACATAGGCTCTCAACATGTCCTCTAATGTCTGATTCATCCTTTTAGTTTGTCCATCGGACTCGGGATGGTCAGAAGACGACATACTCAACTTCGTCTGAAGATGAGCAAACACATCTAGCCAAAATCGGCCAGTGAACTTAGTATCTCGATCACTGACGATATTCTCTAGCAGACCATACAGTTTATAAAGCTGATCGACAAATAAAACCACCAAATCATGGATTCTTACTGTCGATTTCGTTGGTATAAACTTCGCCATTTTTGTGAGTCTATCAACCACAACCCAAATGGTGTCATTGCCCCGACTAGTATTTGACAAACCAACAATAAAGTCCATAGAAATACTCTGTCACTTGGCATCTGGGATTTCCATTGGATGTAGCAGGCCCGGTTTCTTAAGGCGCTCTACCTTATTGACCTGACACTAAGCGCATCTCTTCACATAGCTCTCTATGTAAAAGCGCATTCTTGACCAATAGAAATATCGCTTGACCAAAGCCAAAGTTCTCTGGATTCCTAGATGCCCAGCGCTAGGAACATCGTGGCATTCGCACAAAATCCTTGTCAAACCTCATCGATTTCCGGCACGCAGACTTTACCATTTCTGAACAATAGTCCACCTCTAATGGAATATTGTCGCTGTCTCGTCTCTCCAGCACGACTCACTTGGGTCTCCGGATCACCCAAGTCTGTACGCAAGTCATGCCCCGCTTCGACCTCGTTCCATATCTTGTCACAATAGCCATCGGAACGACATAGCCCTCTCAGAGAGAGATAGAAGTCCGTCGAGATTTCAGCCATAGACAAGGCATTAACCTCAAGACTCCTACTGAGTGCATCGGCAACTCGATTGCTCGATCCTTTTCTATAACGGATCTCAAAGTCAAACTCTTCCATAAGCTCAACCCATCTAGCCTTTCGGCCTCTGAGATCACCCTGATCACAGATATAGCGCAAGGAGTAATGATCTGTCCATGCAACAAACGTAGAGCCATACAAGTAGTGCCGCCATTTCCTCAGGGCGTGGACTACAGCGTAAAGCTCCTTCTCATACGTTGGATAACGCATCTCAGCGTCAGAAAGTTTCTTACTTTCAAACACAACAGGACGTCTATCCTGGTATAATGCCGCACCAATAGCATAATCACTGGCATCCGTTTCAACCACAAACGGTTTGCTAGGATCCACAATGTGCAATATTGGCGCAGTAGTCACCAAGTGCTTTGGTGTCCGAAAGCTCTCATCGAGACGCTCATTTCAGACAACAGGGGGGTTACCTTTACGATGAGGACCCGAAGTCTTCAGCCCTTTCACCCCTCCTATTAAAAGTTGCGTAAGCGGAGCAGCAACTTTAGAGTAATCCTTGATAAACTTACGAAAGAATCAAGTGAAGAATAAAAAGGACTTTACTTAGCGCACATTCTTCAGAATGGGCCAATTTCGCACTTTGTCCAACTTTTCAGGGTCAACGCGAATTCCATCGCGAGTAATGATGTGACCCAAGTACAAAAGCTCTTTCTTGAAGAATTCACACTTGGAAGCCTTAGCATAAAGCTTCTCAGTTCTAAGTACTTCGAGAACAGCACGTATACGCGCTAGGTGCTCAGAGTCCAGACAAACTTCGGCTGTAGATCAAGATATCATCGAGAAATACAACAACGAAGCTGCCTAAAAATGGCCTCAGCAGATCACTCATCATCTGCTGAAACGTAGCTGGAGCATCGGTCAAACCAAAAGGCAAGACCAAAAACTCATAGTGACCATAACACGTATGGAAACATGTCCTAGGAATATCTTCCAGTTTGATCCGTCTTTGGTGATAGCCTGATCGCAGGTCTATCTTCGTAAAATACAACACTCCATGGAGCTGATCTATCAGATCGTCCATGCGTGGGAGCGGATACTTATTCTTAACAGTGAGCTTATTCAACCCTTTGCAATCCATGCAGAAGCGCATAGTATTATCCTTCTTTCGAGAAAGTAACACTCGCACTCCCCACGGGGATTTACTTGGCCGAACAAAACCCCTGTCGAGATAATCTTTCAGTTGTCGTTGAATCTCATCCTCTTCGGTTTTACTAAACCGATAGGATTGCTTTGAGAAGGGCTAACTACCAGCCACCAACTCAATGCCATTATCTACTCCTCTCGAAGGCGGCAAGCTAGGAGGTAGATCATCAGAAAAAACATCCTTGAAATCAGAAATGATATCTCCGATAAGGTTAGATTCGTTGAAATCCCCAAGTTCAATAGAAGAACACAAGAAGTCAACATCAAAAGACTTTGTATCTTTATACATTTCCAAAGCAGTAACAATTGGTATTGCAAAACCATTATTTACAGAAATCTGATTACAAAGCGACACAAATACATGAGGCATGTCCTGCTTAACAAAAACAAGAGAGTGATGTATATAATCTATATACAATGAGTTTTGTTTATTTTAAACCCATGGAATTCCTAAAATAACATCTGCACTGTTCAGGCACATGATGTGGAAATCCAAGTTCTCTTTGTAATCAGCTAGCTCGAGCGACAAATCTGGAACCATCCAATTCCATACATCCATATCCTCGCCACGAGCTATCTTCACGCGATACTCATGGTCACTGTCCCACGTCCACAGGCTCAGTTTCTGCACCAATTTTGCATCCACAAAGTTGTGTGAGCTTTCATTATCAAGGAGTATGGTCACGACGGGACCATTGATCTTCCCGGGGAAACGGAGAAGATTGTGCTCATCAAACACCTTGGTGCTAAAAGTACAATTAGTGCATGAACTGTGCGCTAAAATAACAAATTTAAAATTGAAATGAGCTTACCAAAAATTTGGAAATTAACAGCTGAAAAGGCTGCCAGTGGATGGATGGGTACGATATTACTTTCTTCTTTTATCTTATAGAGCATCGTGGCCTTAGCCACAGCATCTTCGACATCTGTCGGAGCTTTACCTCTGAGTAATGCCCAACGGTACTCCTCATGTAGGCCGAGGATATACATGTGGACAGCATGTTCGGAGTCCAAATTAGCAAGGCAGAAGGCTTCCTTGAAGGCGGTAGTATATTGGTCGAATGACATTGTTTTCATCGACGGGCTCTAAAGCCTAGTGTGTGCCTTCAACAAATCCTTTCTCGCGAAGTGATCAAAGAACTTCGCACAAAAATCAACCCACGTCGCGGGTTTTTCTGTCATTTTACACCACCAGATGAGTGCGGCACCCTTCGAGTACCGAGAAAGCATCTACATCCTTTGTGCATCTGATTCTTCATGGAAATCAATATAAGTTGTCCATTGGCAAAGCCAATCATTAACTGCAAACTCTGTACAGTCTCTCTCCTCACCAGAGAATTGAGTGATTCGTCCAAACTGTGGACGCACATTATCGACAATTGTCGACTTTCAAATTCGCTCGCTGAAAACGTCACAATCGTCGACTGAGCTGTGTTTTTAGGAGCAAAATACAAGTACCAAAAGGCCATGTAAAGCCTCTCGAGATGACAAATGTTAATGTTTATATTCCATGAAAATGGCGTACAGAAACAGAAAATAATTTCTTACCTCGAGTGCCCTCGCCTCATGAATCAAAACTGGAGGACTCCATCTCGAGAAACCCAAAGAGATATCAAAATTCAATTGAATTCAGATTTTTCGCGTCGCGAAAAGATGAAGTTCTACGCTCAACCGCGTGAACGGGAGCATATTAAGTGTAGCAAGTGATGAGCGGGGTGTGTCGATACGAGCAGGGGTGAGAGAGCAGGCTTGAGAGAAGTGAAAGTATAAACCCTCAGAGAGTTGTATTTTAATATCAAACTCTCTGTAAGAGTTTTTTTTTTAACGACACAGGTTTCACATATAAAATGGGCCAAAGTTTTAAACAATTTGGCCACCCCCTTTAAAAAAACACTACTAGACTTAAGATGGGTAGCGTGAAAATTAGAGAGAGAGAGAGAGAGAGAGAGAGAGAGAGAGAGAGCATGAGTTTCTCATACACACAGAGGGAGAGGACACGTGCGCACGACTTCTCGAGGCAAACCCATACTTCCTCCACGCTGGAGTCTGCTAGCAGCCCTCTCCACGTAGAGTACTTATTGGATTTCTAAGAATTTCTCTCTCTCTCTCTCTCTCTCTCTCTCTCTCTCTCTCTCTCTCTCTCTCTCTCTCTCTCTCTCTCTCTCTCTCTCTCTCTCTTTTTTTTTTTGAAAAATCAGGGCTGTATATTACAGAGTACGATATAATCCCCAATGGATGCCAAAATAGCATATCACGTGGGGTGTACAAGCTGAATGTAAGGTTGAGAGCCACTATAGTGACAACTCGACTAGAACAATGTCATGGTGGTCTGTATGATGAGTGGAGGAGAAACCACTGAGGAGGTGCATAATGCCATGTAATTTGTCCACCTGTAAGTGTGAAGAAGAGTGGAGATCGGGCCCAACACCGAAGAAAGGCAAATCGACGAGCCTCGGCTGCTCTAGATGTACCTCAGGAAGAATCCCACTGCCAAATGAGGGTGTGAATGATGTCCAGCCAAATGGCAGTGAGGGTATCCGGTAGGAGCTGTGGAGCCACACTGAGAATGTGAAGACAACGAGCTCTCCAAACATTCCATAGTGCAATGCTAGTGATGACTGAGAAGATTTCATCACGTGTCTGAGGATCCCCCTGCCAAGCAATCTGTGGTAACATAGCCAAAGTCCCTCGCTGATAACCAGTCGGGGTAAGCATAAGAGCTGGATCGGTGTCTGAGCCCTCGTAGAAAAGATGCGGTCCGGGCATCGGCATCAACCAGGAGACAGATCCCCAAGTGAGAAATCCATGCTGAACACCAGCTCTGCTAAGTAAAAAGCAAACTACGAGCCACACTACCTGAGAAGACGAGCATGACCAAAGACAATGTGCAGGTGACTCAGGTAGGCGCAAAGAACAGCGAGTACATAACGGATCATGACCCATAGAAGCTAACCAAGTCCCAACTGGAAGTCCTGCATGTGTAATCATCCACAGGAAAAAGGAAATACGACGAGCCACATGTAAATCCCAGATAGCTGACCAAAACTGCTGTAGATAGGCATGGGAGAGACCTGAATGTAACCAGAAACGCATACAAGTGGGCTGCTCTGGGTGCTGTCTCATCAATGCAAATCGTCCAATTCTGACTGTGTACTCAAAGAATGATACATGTGCACCAGTGGGGTTAGAGTGAGGCCAATGCCACTCTCTCTCTCTCTCTCTCTCTCTCTCTCTCTCTCTCTCTCTCTCTCTCTCTCTCTCTCTCTCTCTCTCTCTCTCTCTCTCTCTCTCTCTCTCTCTCTCTCTCTCTCTCATTCAGAGGGATACCAGCAGACAACAGGATATGCCGATTATGCCAGAGAGAGCCAGAGATAGAGTTGCACTACATATGTCATTGCACAGTGTTCTATGAGATACGGGGGCGTTTCCACTGCTTATTCAGAGAGGGTTTTGGTCCTCTATCTAGGGTCATGAGTTATGAGGATCAGAGATGTCTTGGACTATATCTACTTGAGTTACACAGGTATAGAGACACTTTACTGGGGAGAGCTAGAGAGAGGCAGTCCCAGAGACACATTACAGATTTCTTTTCACTAGATATGGGACAGCCAGAGGAGCAGCCACCACTGCAGAGCTCGTCCCACACTCATTCGACCACTATTGGCACTCTCATCGACCGAGCATTGGAGCTACAGAGATACAGACGACCGCGACTGAGGAGAGGAGCTACACAGCATCGACGGAGACTACAACAGAAGATTCGAGCCATACTCTCTCGACATCCAGAGTGCAGATGAGGATGGATCCTCACCATTTCTTCCATCTTTGTTTCACACACTGTTACCTCCAGTTTACCGGGTACCTATTGTATCAGCTGCTACACCCACGTAGTTTTAGATTGTAGTAGTAGTAGTAGTATTTTGTTCCACTTCTAGTTCTTTTCTAGTTCTTTTGTACCCAGACATGGTATTAGATTCACTATTTTGTAACTGATTGGTCTCATAGGTCATTTTGGCCTTTTGAAGACGTTAATATAACATTTCATTTCATTTCATTTCTCTCTCTCTCTCTCTCTCTCTCTCTCTCTCTCTCTCTCTCTCTCTCTCTCTCTCTCTCTCTCTCTCTCTCTCTCTCTCTACAGCCACGCTGATTCACTCTCTCGCTTGCAATACTGTGTGATCTTATCTCTCTCACTCCCTCTCCCTCTCTCTCTCTACAGCCACGCTGATTCACTCTCTCGCATGCAATACTGTGCAATCGGTTGTGTCTTCTGAGAGTGTCTCTCTCTTCTTTCTCTCTCTACAGCCACACTGGCTGTTGTGAACACGCAACTCTCTCTCCTGCTTGCAAGAGAGGTTCCAGAAGAGAAGTGTACTTTCTCTTTACGCCAGCAAGAGAACAATGAAAGGTCTGATTTTCATCGAAAATCATCCAATCCAAGACTGCTGATTTCGAAATTAGGTGGTTCCCGACTTTCATCCTATCAGAAATATGACAGTGCAGCTCCCTGCTGCTTCTTCTGTGAATCACAAGAGAATCTCTGTTTTTTTCTTCAAAAAATCAGTAAAATTGCTTTCCAACCTTTGCACTTCAGGTAGAATCAGCAAAAATACTGAATTAAACATGAAAGTCTGATTTTTCTGCAAAAAACCAGTAAAAACACAGAACTCAAATTGTGATTTTCGTCAGTAAAAATCAGCAAGAATTAAGTGTAAATCTCACATGCTCATTTACATAAGAGAAGAAAACAACGAACATAGATCAATAGTTACATCAAACAGCTTGCCCAACTCGAAAAATGTTCCATAGCAACGGGCATGACTCATGTACATGCTTGGGTGGTCCGGAGACCCAAGTGAGTCGTGTTGGAGAGATGAGATAGCAACAGTATTCCATTGGAGTTGGGACTATTGTTCAAAAATGAAAAAGTTTGTGTGTTGGAAATCAATGAGGTTCGACAAAGTATTTTGTTGGAATGCCACGATGTTCCTAGCGTTGGGCAACCAGGCATCTTGAGAACTTTGGTATTAGTCAAGCGATATTTCTATTGGCCAAGAATACACTCTTACATAGAGAGTTATGTGAAGAGATGCACTCAATGTCAAGTCAATAAGGCAGAGCGCCTTAGGAAAGCTTGCTTGCTACATCCATTGGAAATTCCTGATGCCGAGTGGTAGAGTATTTCTATGGATTTCATCATTGGTTTGCCAAATTTTAGTCGGGGCAATGACGCCATTTGGGTTGTGGTTGATAAGACTCACAAAAATGGCGAAGTTTATACCAACGAAGTCGACAGTAAAAGCCCATGAGTTGGCGGTTTTATTTGTCGATCACCTTTACAAGCTGTATCGTCTGCCAGAGGATACCGTCAGTGATCGAGATACTAAGTTCACTCGGCGACTTTGGCAAGATGTGTTTGCTCATCTTCAGACGAAGATTAGTATGTCATCTTCTGCTAATCATCCTGAGTCCAACGAACAAATTGAGAGGATGAATCAGACGTTGGAAGTGTCACAAACTGGTGACGTGGCTGGCCCCGGACACAACCCTGCAACTGGGGACGTGACAGCAGCCCAGATAAGCCGCCGACAGGCTGACACATGGCAAATTGTACGAACCCCCTCAAGTTGCGCTGACTACTGACGTGGCAGTTTTTCGTAAAACGCGTTGACATTGCTGACATGGCATTCTGTATACGGATCTGCGCAAATTACACTGACCAGCTTTTGGAGTTGAAGCTTTTGAATTAGAGATTTTTGGGGCTCTGCTTTTGGGCATCCCTTGTACCAACAAATAAGTGGGCTAGGCCTCATTACTCATAGCATCTCGACGCAGAGTCTGAGAGTGAGCTCAGGCGCCTACTCTCTTGTACTTTGAACACAGATTAATATAAAAAGAAACACCGAAAGGGACGCTAGTCTTTGGAGCCAATACCTCCGGGCACGGAACTACATTGGGCCGTGTCATCTTTGTGAACTATTTTGAAGTGAATTTTTGTTGTGTCGCGGTAGAATCTTGACTTGGATTGTCCAAGTTTGTTAGCAAATCGACACCGTCGCGATTTGAAATCAAAGGAAGATAATTGGGTGCTCTTACGATTTGAGAAGGCACGCCTAAGAAAGAAAAAGGGAAAGGAGCGGCTTTTTCCAAAGCTTAGCATCAGATACCATGGACCTTTCCAGATAAAAGAAAAGATAAATGATGTCTCCTTTAAACTGAAGCTGCTCGATACTTGGAGGATTCACAATGCTTTTCATGTGAGTTTCTTGAAGCCTTTTAAAGGCGATGTGCCCGATGATGGGGAGCCATATGAGCAACCCAATGTGGGAACATAAGCCTAAAAAGCTTCGAATGTCATGTACGGACTTCAAGTCTGGCCATCACCTAATTGCTTCCACTTTGGCGGGATCCATATGTACCCCATCCTTTGAAACAATGTGCCCAAGGAAGTGAATCTCTTCCAAAAAGAATTCACTCTTCTTCGCATTAATGAGTAGCATGTTCATGCATAGCGATCCCTATGCTCCTTTTCAAACTTCGAATAGACAATTATATCATCAAAGAATGTACCCTTGAAGTTTCTATGTGGTCTAAATATTCTGTTCACCATTCAATTGAACGTGGCAAGAGGAATCATGAGACATGTTAAACAATGACACTCCCTCAAGCCGATTATAATAATGTCAGCTATCATTGCGCTACGTGAGACAAAGGAAGAAGGCAAGCTTACCATTAAAGCTTCAAAACCTGAAAATCCACTTAAAAACTCAAAATCATCCTCCTCTCTCATATTTGGGGGCCCCCAGCTAGGATGAGTCTTCTAGAGTGTGAGTTGGCTTGCACGTTGCTCTCCTATTGCCATGTGTCCAGTTTGCCCCTTTGGTTTAATTTCCTAGTGTTACCATATACATGTGGTAGTGATGTGTGTGTACACACTAGAACCGCCGGGGCATTTTTTCCCTCTTTGGGAGGTTTTTTCCCCCGAGCATTGTATATACGCCCATCACACTAGGGCTATCTATCTTTCCATTGCACACTATGTAACACTCTCTATTGTGTGCCTTGAGCTTCCTTCGTCTTCTCCAAGCTGTGTGTTTCTCTGCAACCCTAATTCCAACAATTGGTATCAGAGCAGGTTGCGTCCTCCGGAGCTTAGTCGCCAGCTGCTCCAGCATACGCCTGCTCACTTTCTCCGATTTCAGTGAGCTTTGGCGAGCGTTCGCAAGTTGACAAATATTTTGGGTGAGCTCGTAGGGCTCGTTCTGCTCAGATTTTTGATTCGGGGTCATCTCGGCCTCTATTTCCACTACAACCAGGTCTGCATAGGCTATTTCATCATTTTGTGCAGAATTTCTATCAGTGCCATTTTCTGCATAACAGGTGTCTTACAGTCTTCTACGGTTTGTGCTATATAGCACATGTTGTTCCCACTTCAATTCTCCTCTTTTCGGGCAATTTTCACATCAGGTGCAGCATTTACCATGGCTGACAACAACATAGATGTGTTCCAGATGTTTATTGCTGAGGACAGGTTGAATGGGGACAATTAACCTATGTGGGCTTTACATGATGCAACATGTTCTTGTGTCAAAGAGCATCTGGAATATTGTGCAGGGCATTGATGTACGTCCTCGTTCTGAGGATACAAGCGATGTTAAGGATGTTGCAGGTCTTGCTGCAAGGATTGCTGGTAATAGAGTTGTTTTGCCTACGGCAAAACAAGCTCGTTGGGATGTAAAGGATGCGCACGCTCATGCATTGATTGCGTTGTCTGTGAAGCGCACCATTGTTCCTCACATCCATTTAGCAAAATCTGAAAAACATACTTGGGATATATTGGCTGGTCTTTATGCAAGTCGCAATGAGGCTAAAATTGCTTTGCTGCGTAAAGAGCTGGAGTCAAAGATTATGCATGAGGAAGATGATATGGACACTTTCCTTGCTAGTGTCAAGGATATCAATGAGCAACTCATTTCTGTAGGTGAAGTCATTTCAGACAGTTCCCTAGTGCAGACTGTTCTTGATGCCTTACCAGATTACTACCAGACTTTTGCTAGTACTTGGAGACTGACGACCCAAGGAAATCCTGAAGTTGTCAAGTTTGATGCATTATGCACATTGCTGTTGCAAGAGTCACTTTCTAGGAAAAACAGGACTAGGCAGCGTGCAGTTGAACAGGCTTTTATTGCTTCTCAAAGAAAGGGTGGTAACAGCAATGCAGCCACTTCTTATGGTTCTGCTGCGAGTGGCAAAACTTCTGTTCCTAATGCTTCTGTTGGCAGCAATTCGTCTGGAAATTCTAGTGATAAGGGCAAAGAAGATGCGTTGCCATTATTGTAAAGCTAATCATAACTTGATCAAGTCGTGTCCTAAGTTGAAGGCCAAAGAGGCTAAGAAGAAAGAGGGTGGTTCCACTACAAATGCTGGTACCACTACAAATGCAACCATTGTTGAGTCTTCTGTAAAAGGAGACTGTAATGCTGATGTTGATGCAGAATGGGCTTTAGCCGCAGAGTGCACTTACAATCCTGCTGTCCATGATGCATGCTTGTCAGCTGCTGCAGATTCACATGTGTGGTATTTCAATAGTGGTGCTACAAAGCACATTACCTCACATCGTCAATTGTTCACCTCTCTCGAGTCTGTCCCTCATGGGAATTCAGTCACTTGTACCAACAATGCCTCTTATTCGGTTCAGGGTGTTGGAAAGATTGTGCTTACTGCTGCTAATGGCAGTTCTTTCACACTTGTTGATGCACTTTATGTACCTGGGATCAAGAAGAATCTTTTGTCTGTATCTGCACTTGCTAGACTTGGACTTGTAGTCAAATTTGTGGATGACAGATGTACAGTTCATGTTCTCAGTTTTGGTGATGAAATCGTTGCATCTGGGCTTTTGTGTCGTGGGCTATATAAGCTCACTTTGTATGACAAGTGTGGACAAAACTTTGCAAATGCTGTAGCAGATTCAAGGGCTATTTCAGATGCAAAACTTTGGCATGCACGTTTTGGTCATCTGAATTTTGCCAATTTGCTGTGTTTGCAGAAATCTGATATGGTTGCTTCTTTGCCGCCTCTTGAAGCACCTGTCAAACATGTTTGTGAAGGCTGTATTTTGGGTAAGATGTAGCGTTCTAAGTTTCCAAAGGATGGTTCAGTTCGGGCCACATGCAGGTTGCAGCTTATGCATAGTGATGTTTGTGGGCCCATGCAAACTCCGTCCTTGGGCAATTACCTTTACTTCGTGACTTTCATTGATGATTACTCCAGGCATGCATGGGTATTTCCGCTTAAAGCGAAGTCCGAAGTTTTTATGTGCTTCAAACAATTTCTAGCTATGGCTGAAAATGTATCGAAATGAACTATGGGCACCCTCCGTTCAGATCGAGGGGGGGAGTATATGTCTCATGAATTTAATGCATTTCTAGCTAGTCGTGGGATAAAACACCAATGTACAGTGCCTTATACACCTCGCAAAATGGTGTTGCTAAGAGGAAAAACAAGTCACTTACGGAAATGGCACGATGTATGGTCAAAAGTCAAGCTTTGCCGCATTCTTTTTGGCTTGAGGCCATCATGTGTGCCACTTATGTACTAGACAGGTGTCCTACGAAAGCTTTGCACTCTATTACTCCATATGAAGCATGGCATGATAGAAACCCTTCTATTGAGCACATGCGTGTTTTTGGTTGTTTGGCATATGCTTTGGTGCCACAAACACGGTGCAAGAAATTGGATGATAAGACTGTCAAATGTATTTTTGTTGGTTATACTGCTAAAAGAAAAGGTTACAGGTTGTATCATCCGCAAACAAACGTATTCTCGTTTCACGGGATGTAGTGTTTGTGGAAGATTCTGTTCAGCCCTTGCTGTTATGTACTAGAGATAGTAATGTAAGCTCACAGGCCATTTATGACACTTTGTTGCCTCTTTTCAATGGTGGAAATACGGATGTAAGTTCCAATGAGACAAACGTACAACCTATGGGGGTTTCTGAAAATGTTACAGATCAGCCTATTACTGATGCAGATGTATATGATGTACTTGATGAGGAAAGGGCTGAAATGAGCAGGCTAGAGGTATGCCAAAATGGCTGGTGCACACTTTGCATGACAGTAAATTGGATGCACCTTTGTCTAGTCGTACTCGTTCAGGCTCTCGCCATGCATCTTATGCATCAGATTGTTATGCTTTGGCTGCGTCTAGCTTACATGATGTTGAGGAGCCTCTGTCTTTTGATGAAGCAAAGAATTCAGAAAATTGGATGGCTGCCATGCAATCAGAATATGATGTACTTATAGAACATGACACATGGAATTTATGTGATTTGCCTCCTGGCAAAAAGGCCATTGGTACGAAGTGGGTTTACAAGTTAAAATGCAAGCCGGATGGTGAGATCGATCGCCATAAGGCTCGACTTGTTGCAAAGGGTTATGCACAGCAAAAAGGCATAGATTATGAAGAGACCTTTGCTCCCACTTGTCGTATGACTACTGTGCGTTTTCTATGTGCATTGGCAGCTCATTTTGGTTGGGATGTACATCAATCAGACATTGTTACTGCTTTCTTGAATGGTGACATATTTGAGGAAGTTTATGTAACGCAGCCTCGCGGTTTTGTCATAAAAGGACAAGAGGACAAAGTGTGCAGATGTAAGAAGGCTTTGTATGGGTTGAAGCAATCTCCTCATGCTTGGTATGAGAAAGCTGACACTCATTTCGTCAAACGAGGCTTTCGTAACAGTCCAACAGAAAGCACATTATATGTAAAGCATGAAGGTGATGTACTTCTCATTGTGGTTCTTTATGTCGATGATTTGCTGATCACTGGACCAAATGAGAGACATATTGCTGAATTTAAGGCTGATTTGAATGCTACTTTCAAGATGAAAGATTTGGGGCTGTTGCATCATTACTTGGGTATACAGTTTAAGCAGTGTAATGGTGGTATTGCCTTGTCTCAGAAAAGTTACATAGAGACATTGCTATGTAAGTTTGGACTTGAGGATTGCAAACCTATTGCCACTCCCATGGAAACGGGTTTGAAGTTCAGTCTACATGATGCTGGCGATCCTGCTGATGTCACTCTTTACCAAACTGTTGTTGGCTGTCTCATTTATGTATGCAACATGAGGGCGGATATTCAGTTTGCAGTCTCACAGGTCAGCAGATTTATGCATAGCCCAGGGTCTAAGCATTGGCACGCTGTCAAGAGGATTTTCCGCTACCTTAGTGGCACTTTACATCTTGGCTTGTTTTATCCCAAGGGGGGATCATTGCCGCCAGACTTACATGCTTTTTCGGACTCAGATTGGGCTGGTTGTTTTGACACGCGAGTGTCCACAAGTGGTTTTTGTTTCATGCTTGGCAGTTCATGTATATCATGGTTAAGCAAGAAGCAACCTATTGTGGCCACTTCGAGTCGTGAGGCTGAGTACAGGGCAGTCTTCACAGCTACGGTTGAGTGTGTATGGCTCAGACGCCTTATGGCTGATTTGGGTGTTGGACAGGACATTGCCAACATTATCTACACTGACAGTCAAAGCGCATTGGCAGTTGCGAGGAACCCAGTTTTTCATGCTCGCACAAAGCACATTGAGGTGCATTACCACTATGTCAGGGAGAGACTCTCAGCAGGAGAGATCAGCTTGGCTTATGTGCCAACACAGGACAACCTTGCAGATCTTTTCACAAAGGCATTGTCTTGTGAGAAGCTTGAAGCTTTCCGCAAAGCTTTGGGCTTACTCCCCTTTGTGGACTGATCATGTCCTCAGGGCATGGCACTTCCCTTTACTCATGTGCCAGCTCTCGTTCACCACATAACTCAAGGGGGGATTTGTTACCATATACATGTGGTAGTGATGTGTGTGAACACACTAGGACCGCCGGGGCATTTTTTCCCTCTTTAGGAGGTTTTTTCCCCCGAGCATTGTATATACGCCCATCACTCTAGGGCTATCTATCTTTCCATTGCACACTAAGTAACACACTCTCTATTGTGTGCCTTGAGCTTCCTTCGTCTTCTCCAAGCTGTGTGTGTTTCTCTGCAACCCTAATTCCAACACCTAGTACCCACCAACTTATAAAGTTGTAAGCGACTTGCCGAGTGGCCCAAATTCCATTTTGGCGCACACAGACTTCCATATTCATCAGAATTCAATGCTAGTTGGCCCAACCAGCTCACCGACCTAGATTCCCAATGTGAGAAACCCGTTCGGCCGCAGCCGGTTCACATTGAGGAAAACAAATAAATAAGTCGTTCGAGAAAAAGAGAGCTTTAATGGTTGAGAACAAATGCTTTATATGCCAGCAACCTCGTCATTTTGTTGCACAAGGTAGGATCCGCACGTACATACGGATCCCTACGGTACGATACGTCTGTAAGGTACAGTACCATATTGTACCGTACGGATTCGTACTATATGGGTTGTTTCTTTTTTTGGGTTTGGTGTGGTGTGTGTGGAAAAAACCCCCATCGCGTCGGTAATTTTTTGTTTGCCCTTCTTTAGCCTTATCCCAACGCCTAATTTTGCAAACATTTCGACACAACTTTCATCTGCAGAGCACACACGAATGTCATTGCAGTGGTGAATATAGGAGGGCAAGCAGGATCAGGAACTAGTATGAAAGCTTTGCCTTGGTTTGTAGAATAGTGAACTAACATCCTTGGAGAGATACTTATGATTTTTTTATCAAGTACGGACCGTATTGTAGGTTTTTGGCTTTTTTTTTTTAAACATACAAATTTTACATACCTAACAACTCTATCCATTCGGTACTACGCACAGGTCATACCGAATATGTATTGTACCTTACGTACCTTACCACCTTGTTGCTGCACATTGTCCCCAGAGGAGGAGGCCAGCTGACTCAGAGGACAAAGAGGACAGGAAAGGGAAGAAGCCCAAACCCACGGCCGGGTTAGCGCCACATATAGTGGGTGATAGACCAAACTCACATGCCAGTGAGTTATGCACAGCGTGAGGTAAAGTCAGAGACCAGACAGCACTTATCTTCTTTGATCCAGGTGCTAAAGCAAACTTTATCTCACCAGAGTTGGCCATCAAGTTGGGCATAAAAGCCGAAGAGATGGGGTACACAACAAAGGCAAGGTTGGCATGTCCCGGCACTCAAAGTGTGTTACGCCTATCATTGGAAAGTTGCGTCTGCATATTCAGTCATATGTGTACACAAAGGTATTTTATATCACGCCACTGGAAGGGTGCGATGCGCTGTTGGGAATCCCGTGGATGTTCCGTATACATGGACTACTGGATGTCTTCGACAAGAAGATCAACCACATGGGCAAAACTCACATCCTTGGTGTAAAGCTTAAAGGGGAGTCTGTCCCTATTGTATCTGCTTCGGCCATCACTTCTGTAATTAAGAATAATCAATCTGTGCACTTGATTTTTGCACATGATGTTTCAGATAATTGTCAGTCAAATTTACCTTTGTTAAATAAAGAAAGGTCAACATTTTTGCGAGAGTTTAGTGACTATTTTTCTAACTCATTATCGTTTCGGTTGCCGCCAGAGAGGCATGAGGATCATGAGATAGATTTGGTGCCACGTTGTAGCCCACCAAATAGGCCTCCGTACAGGATTAGTGCGGCTCAATCGAAAGAGATTGTGGGCCAACTAGAGGAGCTGTTAGAAAAAGGGTTGATTCAACCTAGTTCTTCACCCTTTTGCTCCCTAGTGCTTCTAGTTCAGAAGAAGGATGGCTCTTGGCGCATGTGTATTGACTACCGTGCATTGAATAAGAATACCATCAAGAATAGGTTTCCTATCCCAAGGATTGATGATATTCTTGACCGATTAGAGGATGCTGCAATTTTCAGCACGATAGACCTTAAGAGTGAGTACCATCAGATTCGTATCAAGCCAGAGGATGTGCACAAGACTGCGTTTAGGAGGACATTTGGTCTGTATGAGTTCTTGGTGATGTCGTTCGGTCTTACAAATGCTCTTGCTACGTTCATGGATCGGATCTTCCGCCCACATCAAAAGTTTGTCAGCACATTCTTTGATGACATGATAGTCTATTCAAAGAACGAAGAGGAGCATAGGCATCACCTGACCATTGTGTTCGAAGAGCTATGCAGTAGAAAAGTGATTTCTTCTCCAAGAAGATCCACTTTCTTGGCCACATAGTGTCAAAGGATGGTGACCAAATGGATTCTACCAAGGTTGAAGCAATCACGACATGGTCAGATTTGGAGACTATACATGATGTCCGTAGCTTCTTAGGCTTATGCTCTTACTATAGAAGGTTTATCACGAACTTTGCCGAGATTGCTTCACCCCTTCATGCTCTACAAAAGAAAGAGGTCAGAATGTTGTGGTTGATGCATTATCAAGAAAGCCACAAATTCAGCTGTGTTAATTTCTTATCATCATGAACTTAATGACATGAAGGAACAGTATGCAACTAATGAAGATTTTGCAAGGATCTTTGACCAGTTGCAAGATGGGCAATGCCATGTGCACTTGTCACGTGACACATCCAACCCTATGTGTCCGTGGACAAGCTACAGCACGACAAGGGTTCAGTCAGTCCAATCAATCTAGATTTAGAAGTGTTCTGGCACTTTTGTGAGTCTGTTCGCTGACCGTGCATGCCCAGGCACTTAGTGTAGATGCATATCCTCTGGTTGCACACAGAATGATCATAAGCATTCCCATCAGAATTCTTCAGGGGAATTTTTCAGTGCATTTAGCCTATTTTCCCTATTTTTGACATTTTTCACTTATTATTTTTAAGTGACTTTTGTTGGAAAGTAGGTAGGGCAAATTGAGTAAGTTTGTATATAAGCAAACCTAGACTAGCACTAATTGGCAGAAGAGGCAGCAGGAGCACCAGTGCTCAACAGGCAACTTCTCAGCAAGACCTCCCTTGGTGGCGTTTTCCCTCAAAGCAGAAGACTCCCGATGCTAGCGTTTTTCATCAAGCATCGCCAGCAAAGACTCCCTCAGTCTTGGCGTTTTCCTTAGCAAGCAGCATCGACAAACAGTCCCAGCCCTAGCGTTTTTGATCCAAGCATTGTCGCAATAGATCTCAGCCTTGGGCGATTCCTTCAGGCCTTTGTTTCCCCCTTGCATGGCGTTTTTCAGCATCATATGATCGCCCTCATTCATGGCGTTTTTCAGCCCTAAGACCAGCAGATTTCAGCCCTAAAGACCAGCAGTTTTCAGTCATTAAGAACCAGCCCTATCAGCGTTTTTAGGAGCAGATTCTTCAACGATTTCAGCCGACTGAATTCAGCCATTAGCGTTTTTGGACAGCAAATAGGAAGCGCCAGTTTTCAGCCCTTAGATCGGTCTCGCCATCCCCGTCGTCGTCATCAATCTAGTCTAGACTTGCATCAGTCACATCCATTCAGTTTGTACCAGTTTGTGCAATCAATAGTAGACCACTTGCCGACAAGAGTGGGGCCTTCGGAGGAGGGCTTTACAATGTCTCTGGTGTCGTATTCTCTTCTCTCTCTATCTCTCAGTCTCATACACTTGCACGCACAGTGTCCATTCACTTTGTTTGTGATCATTGCACTCTCTCATTAAGAGCGGAAGGCTCTCCCTTCCATAAGAACAAAAAGGAACCTTGAGCACATTATGGAGCACTCATCTTGAGAAAGAACAACATTCATTCCGCTGCACCTTACATTGGTATCAGAGCTTTAGCAGTGTTCTGTATCACTCAAGGAAAAAACCACAAGAACCACAGATTTTTTTTTTGCTTGTTGAGGTCGCACGAACCCAAGTTTGCTTGAGCGTGTCGATTCCTAATCGTGTTTTTGAAGAGTGACAGGAATCCCAGGAAAGAAGGGCTTGTCCAGCCTCCCCTTGTGCCTCTTTTCACTCATTGAGAGCGGACCGTGCACTTAGCGGCCGGCCAATCGACTTGAGGTGGGAAAAGCAACCTTGGTGTGAGCGCAAGGCCGCCAAGGGGTGCGCCCACAAAAAAGAGCAGGACTCGGGTGAAGAGAAGATCCTTCTCTAACACAGATTGCAAGCGAAAGAAGAACCTCAAGACTCCCAAGAACCTCAAGAACCCCAAGAGCCCAAGTTCCTCGTGAACTTAAGAATCCAAGACCACAAGAACCCAAGACTTCAGTGGATGGTCATCACTCGAAGCGGAATGGATACTTCGCATACAGGTGATGAGCATGAGAGAGGCGACGAGAGTTTCAACACCAAGAGATTTTTTAGGGCAATCCTTTACAAAAGATCGAACATCGCTTCTCATAGTCCGCCAAAATACTCCAAGTTTCAGGATCCTCCCCCTTCTCCATCTACGCCACGAGTTGTACCAACTTCCATGGAGGCGATGGTCAAGTCGATGTTGGACATGATGGCCCAACAGCAAGAAGCGAATCGCGAAGCGACTCGCGTTGCTCTGGCACAACAAGAAGCGAATCGCGCGCGCGAAGAACGAAACGAAAGAAATGCGATACAACAAGAGGCAACTCGCATTGCCTTGGAACACGAGCGAGAAGAACGCAACAAAAGAATTGCCATACAACAAGAAGTGACTCGCATTGCCTTGGAATGCGAGCGCGATGAACGAAAAGAAAGAAAAGCACAAAGACAGGAGGAAGCTAAAGCAAGACGAGCGGCCTTGGAGGCCGATCGGGAGGCTCAAAGAGAACTCTGCACTCAAGAATTGGTTTGACAAGTTCTAGCCAAAGATGTTGGTAGTTCCTCAAGTGGCGCAAGCCGAGATGCGGACTCCAACAACCCAGACACAGAGAAGTTGACTTTCAGTAAGTATATTGGTAAGATGGATGCTACGGTTATTCATTCTTGGTTGCATCAATTTAATGCTTATTTTGCGACAACTAAGAAGACAAGGAATAGCAAGGTTTTGATGGCAGCTATGTACCTTGCCGGTGATGCCATCAATTGGTACCACGCATGGCAAGAGGCACAGTTAACCACGCACCTAGAGGAAGCCGACGAATTCACGCCCCTTTCCTTCAATTGGGCTGATTTCCAAGACAAGCTCAAGGCGCGGTTTATGCCACCTCAGTACCTCGCACGATTGAAGGACGATTGGCGCGCTCTCAAGCAAAATGGTATACCGGTTATGTCTTTTTCTAATCGTGTTTTGCAGCTAGGTACCCAATTACGCAAGTCGGATGATGAGCGCAAAGAGGTATTCCTTTTTGGGTTAGAAACTTAGACGACTACATCAAGTTTGATGTAGAAGTCTTCGATCCAATCGATCTCAACAAGGCGGTAGCGATTGCTCTCGCACAGGAGATGAAGCACAACAAGGGAAAGCCTAAGGAGAACAAGACTTCCACAAGTACCTCGCAGACTTCTCAAAACCCTCAGAACGGTAAGAATGGTAAGAACGGTAACTCTTCTAACCAATCTTCCAATAGTCTCTCAGAAAAGAATTCTTCCAATGAACCTAAGGGTAAGGCTAACACAATTACTAAACCTAAGCTCACTCCAGATGAAAAGGTAGCACAAGGAATTTTAGGAGGATACATCACGTCGGAAGAGCAAAGCACTTATTCTAAGAAAGGTCGTCGTTTTCATTCACATTAAGGGTCACATAAAAAGAACATGCCCTAAGCTTGAATCGAATGAATCTAAAGAATCCACAGAACCCACTTCCTCTGTCAATGCAATTAATGATAACACAAGTGTGCCCCAAGTTTCTCCTGACCCTCCCATTGATGAGTCTCTCATTAAATGTTATGGTCATATGACGGGGTAGCGTTTTGTCATATTGTTTGACCCAGGCAGTATGCATGATGTAATCAGTCCCTCCCTTGTTGAGAGAGCCCCCCTAGAGGTTAGTCAGAAATCTCCTCTCGAGGTCTCTGGCTTTGCTCCCGGTATGGACTCTCTCATCACGAAAGAGCGTCTTGGTGTGTTGTTTACAGTTCAACAAGCTGCTTTCTGTAGAAAAAATTTTGTCTCTCCTCTCTCAGGATTTGATATGATTTTGGGCATTCGATGGTTTCGTGAGCATAACCCACTCATTGATTGGATGGAAAAACGTTCACTTTCAATGCCAAAAGTGACTCTCCCATTGTCATTCGTGGAGAGCAAGTTGTTCATTCTCCCTCTCTCATTGCTAATATGCAGGCGAAGATTGAACGGATTCAAGAGAAGGAGACTCTCTCAGTCTTGTCTTCTCCAAAGCATGATACACAGGATTTGCATGATGATAAGTATGATGATTTGAATGATAATGATGAGCATGATCACTTGGATGACAATGACAAGCATGATGATTTGCATGATGATCACGATGTGATTTCTCACAAGCATGATGATTTGCATGAGGAAGATGTGATTGTTCACAAGAAGGATGAATAAGTGGATACTTTTTCTACGAAGCTAACCTCATTGCAGATTGGATCAATCACGAAGAAACGATCTTGGCTCTCATGCCTAGGTCCAAAGAAACCCCCCCGGAAGTATTGTGTGTTCGCATGATTGATACACACGCATTGTTCGAGTGTTTCATTCGTGGTCCTTTCCTGTATTTTCGTCAGCGTCTTTATGTGATCCCTTTTCCTAGGCATGACATATTGTACGTTGAGCACGTTTCCCTCATGAATGAGCACGAATGTATGCGGATTGTTCATGAAAAGCTGAAAAGTATGCATTCAAGGAAGTCACATTCCATGTCTCTTCCCTGGCATGACACATTTATAGAAAGAACACATGACAATATGAGCACCAAGCATGGGCATTTCCGTTGTGAATTGCCACAATTGATTGCTTTAGATCATAAGAGAAAGATTCGATCTCATTGTTTGCGTGTGTGTGGTGAATGGTTTGGCACTCCGTCTCTTTGTTCATCTACATTGCATGCACAGTCTTTGAGGAAACCAAGATTTTTTCCACTCACTTTACATGAAATGGGTATATTCATGTTTTTGTGTTGGAAATGGTTTCAGGAATTTTCAGCCATGGAGATTCTTGAAGAAGAAAGAAGCATGACTAAAGACGAAGTTGAAGCATCGAAGGAGCCATAAGAGACTTTGTGTCGCTTTCGGCGCGGCCCAAAGAAGCAAGCATTGCAGACCTTTATGAAGTTCAAGTACCGCACGACCCACACATCAGAGTGGGCCGGCGAAGAGTCCCTTCCAGGATTCCGGATGCTATTGGCGATCTCCCTCGACGCCATACAGTTCGGTACCAATACCTCACTTTAAAAAGGAGGGGATGTCACGTGACACATCCAACCCTATGTGTCCGTGGACAAGCTACAGCACGACAAGGGTTCAGTCAGTCAAATCAGTCTAGATTTAGAAGTGTTCTGGCACTTTTGTGAGTTTGTTCACTGACCGTGCATGCCCAGGCACCTAGTGTAGATGCATATCCTCTAGTTGCACATAGAATGATCATAAGCATTCCCATCAGAATCCATCAGAATCCTTCAGGGGAATTTTTCAGTGTATTTAGCCTATTTCCTATTTTTGACATTTTTCACTTATTATTTAAGTGACTTTTGTTGGAAAGTAGGTAGGGCAAATTGAGTAAGTTTGTATATAAGCAAACCTAGACTAGCACTAATTAGCAGAAGAGGCAGCAGGAGCACCAGTGCTCAAAAGGCAACTTCTCAGCAAGACCTCCCTTGGTGGCGTTTTCCCTCAAAGCAGAAGACTCCCCATGCTAGCGTTTTTCATCAAGCATCGCCAGCAAAGACTCCCTCAACGTTGGCGTTTTCCTTAGCAAGCAGCATCGACAGACAGTCCCAGCCCTAGCGTTTTTGATCCAAGCATTGTCGCAACAGATCTCAGCCTTGGGTGATTCCCCTTCAGCCCTTTGTTTCCCCCTTGCATGGCGTTTTTCAGCATCATATAATTGCCCTCATTCATGGCATTTTTCAGCCTAAGACCAGCAGATTTCAGCCCTAAAGACCAGCAGTTTTCAGCCATTAAGAACCAGCCCTATCAACATTTTTAGGAGCAGATTCTTCAGCGATTTCAGCCAGCAGAATTCAGCCATTAGCATTTTTGGACAGCAGATAGGAAGCGTCAGTTTTCAGCCCTTAGATCGGTCTCGCCATCCCCGTCGTCGTCATCGATCTAGCCTAGACTTGCTTCAGTCACATGCATTCAGTTTGCACCAATTTGTGCAATCAATGGTAGACCACTCTCGCTGGCGAGAGTGGGGCCTTCGGATGAGGGTTTTACGTCTCTGGTGTCGTATTCTCTTCTCTCTCCATCTCTCAGTCTCATACACTTGCACGCACAGTGTCCATTCACTTTGTTTGTGATCATTGCACTCTCTCATTAAGAACGGAAGGCTCTCCCTGCCATAAGAACAAAAAGAACCCTTGAGCACATTATAGAGCACTCATCTTGAGAAAGAACAACATTCATTCCGCTGCACCTTACGGAACTACATCCTCAAGGACAGTTTTATGATGATGTGTGGCCGACTGTGTCACTAGGCCATTGCGACATAAGGTTATGGTAGAAAGCCATGTCCCACCGTATGCAAGGCATCGTGGTATAGATGCGACAGTGAAAGCGGTTGAGGCATTCTTTTATTGACCTACTTTGAGGAGAGATGTGAATGCCTTTGTGTGAGCATGCGTGATTTGCCAAAAGGTCAAGTTTGACAAGCAAAAGGCACCAGGGTTGTTACAACCACTGCCTTTTCCAGATAAGCCATGGGAAAGTATTGCTATGGATTTTATCTTTGATCATCCAAGAACGCAGACAGGGAATGATGGTATATGGACCATTATCTCCAAGTTCAGCAAGCAGGCCCATTTGATTCTCGTCCGAAACGCTCAAGTTTTCCTCCTCATTTCATCCACAAACTAATGGACAATCAGAAAAGGCTAATTCTATTGTCTTAGATCTGTTGAAATGCTACGTGTCAGATAATAAGGGCAAGTGGGAACAGTATCTACCCATGCTTGAGTATGCGTACAACAATACGGTGCATTCGTCAACAGGCAAGGCACCTTTTGAGATTGTTGAGGGTGGCAAAAAGGTTCCTCCTATTTTGCACACAAAGGACAAAATTTTTGAAGCAAACCGATATGTTGAGAACATGGATAAAATGTATAAGAAAACCAAGCTTGCCTTGGAGAAGACTCGGGCAAAGCAGAAAAGGGCTACTGATCATCACTGAGATGAATGGTTGTTTTCTCCTGGTGATTGGGTACTGCTCTTTGTCTTGTTGTGATGTTGAGGGGACTTGCAAGAATTGCACATACAGAGAGAGAGAGAGAGAGAGAGAGAGAGAGAGGGCTCGAGTAAAATCTAGATAGACAAGACATAAGAGAGGGTAGGTAGATAGAGAGTGTGGATACTAGATAAATAGAGGAAGGGTAGAATCTAGATAAATGTTGACAAAGAGTTCCAGATGGATGTCAAAAGTGCATTTCTGAATGGAGATTTGGATAAAGAAGTTTATGTGAAGCGACCTCCTGGGTTTCATATACCAGGCAAGGAGGATAGGGTCTATCAGTTGTGGAAAGCATTGTATGGACTGATGCACGTTGGATGACAGTGGTAACTCACACTTGACCAGTTTCTCGTGAAGCTGGGGTTACAGCGTACCTCATCAGATTCCAATTGTTATGTTTCTCTGATGGCTCTTTGGTTGCGATAGTGATTGTCTATGTGGACGATCTCATTTTCACAGGCTCATGGACCAGCAGGATCAAGTCGATCATGAAAGCTATGGAGACGCGTTTCGAGATCACTGATCTTGGACTTCTTCAGTATTTTCTTGGATTCGAGATTTTTCAGGCACCCGACGGCATCTTCTCAGCGGAAGTATGCGAAGGCTATCCTGGAGAGATTCCAGATGACAGGCTGCAACCGATTGGCACTCCTCTTGAGCCCGGAGAGAACGTATCGCTTCACGATCCTTCCCCACGGATTGACTTAAAGCAGTACAGAAATGTTGTTGGCTACCTTATATAGCTGATTTATTCCCGACCAGACATCTGTTACACAATTTCTGTCCTCAATTCCTTCAACACCCAACCTCGTCAGCGACATTGGCAGTGTGCCCAGCGTACTTTGCGGTACATCAGCAGCACCTTGGACCATGGTGTGTTCTATGGTCGCTCTGTCACAAAGTGATGACGTGGCAGACAGCAGAAACCCTAATTTCTGCCAAAAACCCTAAAATTCCTGCAAACCCTAATCTCTGCCAAAAACCCTAATTTCCGGAAATCGCGGAGGCTGAAAAAAAAAATTTTGAAAATGATGAGCGACGCGAATTTTGCTTTTTTTTTATAAAAAAAAAGAGAAAAGACTCTCTAAGAGAGAGAGAGAACTGATGCTTTTTATTTTAAAAGCTTTTGGGGCTCTGCTTTTGGGCATCCCTTGTATCTTTAAATAAGTGGTGAGGGCTTCACTTCTCAGAGCATCTGGACGCAGAGTCTGAGAGTGAAACCCTAGCCACTCTCTTGTACTTTGAACTGATTAATATAAAAAGAAATACAGAAAGGGGCGCCAGTCTTTGGGGCCAATATCTCTAGGCACGGAACTCCGTCGGGCCAGTGCATTTCTATTGTGATCTGTGAATTGTTTTGAAGTGGTTATTTGGTGCTGTCGCGATTGATTTTTGACTTGGAGTGTCCAAGTCTGTTACACGCTCCAAGGGTTGCACCTTACTTGGTTGGTACGATTCAGATTGGGCACGCCAATCATATAATACAGAACTCTATGCATACTAAATGATTGTCTATTATGTTGAAGTCAAAAAGAAAATCCTTCAGTTGGTGAGCTAGCTCTGAAAGAACAACAATCAAATGCACCAATAATCCCATTCTGGGCTACAAAGACAAAGTCGACTGGCCATTTTTGGGTTCCCGTCCCAGCTCTGCCTTCCCTTTTGCCGTTCCGGTCCCCCGATACATGCGACTGTTGTGAGTTTGTTGTCACAAGGAATGGCAATTCTTGCCCATTCTAGTTCCACATTCCCTGTTCCCATTTCGCGTCCCATGTGACTATGCCTTGATGTCTAGACACCCAGAGTTTAGTGGCCTAATAAGAACCCACAAACTACCTGATTGGACAGAAGCCAAGGTTTCAAGGCAATATGCACAAAGAAAAGACAGACTTTGTCAAGGTCTCATACTCTTAAACTTTGCAGTTCTTGCAAGTGACAGGTCAAGTGTGACAGCCCATAACAAAGCGTTAAAATAATTTCATATTTGATGATCCCAAAATATCGTATAGATTCATGTTCACATTGCAGAAAACTTTAGCCCCTAACCAACATCAAATAAGGACAAACAGCAAATTCTACCAATAGCAAGCTCGGTTGCTCACACTAAGAAAAACAGAACAAACAGACTTGGTTTAAGTTTGCAAAAGTATCTACACAGATGTTCCGCTAATGAAGGCTTCGAATCAAAGAACGCACCTTGATTCCTGCACAGAAAAATCCACACCTTAAATTCATAGAAATTCATTGGAAACTGCATATAGATAGCACAACACATTTAATCTGTTCTGCAGTCCAATGAGCTCAGCTTACCCATCAGAATCCTTTGAAAGGATTCGAGGACGCCCATCTCTGGTGAGTGCTTGAGAAGTTCCTCTTGATCGTAGCATCCGTCTCTTCTGCTGAAAGTTGTGATTTACAAACGTTTCTTTATCTCTTTCTCCATCCTCCATGCTGACATCATCAACTGCTTTTTCCTGGTGCCTTGATTTTCTCTCTGCCGATCTCTCCTGTTCAAGTCTCTTCTCACGTTCTCTTTCTTTCCTTCGCTCCCTCTCATCAATGTCAGCTCCCTTGATGTTCTCTAAATCTTTGGATGACTTCCTCTCTATCTCTAGGTATTCTGCAACATTACCTGTTTCAAAAGCAGCCTTCTTTGATACATCAGGCTCCTCCACTTCTTGCTTAACTGCACCTAGTTCATCCCTTTCCACATGATTCGGATCTCTCCTGTCCCTTCCCTTTTCCCTAGTATCTTTTCCTTTTTCCCATTTTTCCCTGCTAGTTTCCATTGCACTGCTTGCATGACCGCCCCATCCTCGACTAGACTGATCATCTCTTTCCTTGTCTTCTTTGTCATGAATGCTATCGTCTCTGGGTTTTCTTTCCTGCTCCCGCTCCTTTTCTTCTCGTCGAAACTCTACTTGCATTTCATGGCCTGCCTCTTCAAACTCTTTGAGTTCACCATCCTCCTCCATAGAATTCTTCCTTCCTATCCGCTTGCTCCAAAAAGAAGGGTCCCTATGATCCGCGGGCACAGACGCGGAGCCCCACATGTCTCGCCCATCTTCCATGTGCTGATGTTGTCTGCAAGCACTAGTTAAATTGGTTCTGTTTCTGTCGTTGGTCACTTCTTTTCTCCTTGTCTCACCTTACAATAGACTCCAGAGCCCTCATAACAATAAGATAGCCTAGTAGAGTAACGGGGCGGGCCTGGGGGGGGGAATAGAACCTTCACATTTCAAAAATAAAAAGTGAACAAGAATCTAGAGAGATCCTTGTGGGGGGCCATCTGATGCAGCATGTGTTGGTGGGTATGAGCAGGTGCGCGCAAAGCTATTGACGACAAATGAGCTAACTAGTCAATGCTTGGTTGGCCTTGCCATAGCAATTTATGTTTTAGTGATGAATTTTTTTTAACACACGATACATCAAGAGGAAACATATTTGCAGATCTCACTAAACACATTTTAGATGTGAAGATTGGATTGTTATTTTATTGTCGCTAAGGGGATGTGGATGTGGAACTCAATTTAATGTGATTAAGTAAACAAAATTTAAAATATACATAAAAGACAAATATTTACTTGTTACTTGGCTGGCCTTTGGGGTTTTTTACTTTCTCAAAAGGAGAGAGAAATGCTTGGTCAAATCCCACCCTTCATGAAGATTGTATCTCCATCATTGGAACTTGGGGGTGGCTTTTAAGGCATGGATGTTTTCACATCGCATACTCCTCATATTTTCAAGAGTCACGGTCGAGCGGTTTCGACTTTTTGCCTCTAGGCTCCTGACCTTCCTCTCCATGCTCTGAATCTCTCCTTTTCCTGTTGTTTTCCCCTTTGTAAATTGTCTACAGGTCAAGTGGCTCTAGTGACACGCATGGCTATTGTTGGTTGCATCTGTAGGCAATGGTCAACGTAATGAATTGCGCATCATAAAGAGCAATCTCACCTATTGAGCTTGCGGTGCTGGCAACTACCCTCAATGTCCGTTGAGGCATTTTTCACGATGTTGAACGATGTGGTAGTTTTGAAGATGGACTACTAGTTATGTGGCATGCAAGAGAGCTTCGTCCATAGAGATATACAACTATCCTCAATGCCCATGAGGCATTTTTCACAATGTTGATATGGTTGCATAAACGATGTGGTAGTTTTGAAGATGGACTACTAGTTATGTGGCATGCAAGAGAGCTTTGTCCATAGAGATGTACAAATTTGTTGAATTCAAAAGCCTGCAATGACATCAACAACTACTATGTCACCAGTAAAACAACCCCAACACGCTTTGGACTCTCTCTCTCTCTCTCTCTCTCTCTCTCTCTCTCTCTCTCTCTCTCTCTCTCTCTCTCTCTCTCTCTCTCTCTCTCTCTCTCTCTCTATGTGTGTGTGTGTGTGTGAAACACACACACACACACACACTACACACACACACACATATGACTCCTTGTAAAAAGAATCTCAGTCTTGGAATTTAAGAGTGGTTTAAAAGCATAAGAAATCAAGAGAGTGTTTGTAAAGTATGCATAAAAACACAATTAGAGTGTGATGCAAGCAAGAAGATCACATCTGTGTTGTAATGGGAATGAACTAGCAAGGTCTCTCTCTCTCTCTCTCTCTCTCTCTCTCTCTCTCTCTCTCTCTCTCTCTCTCTCTCTCTCTCCCCTTCCTTTTGAAAAGATGTTATTGCATGTGGAAACGGCACATGAAGTAATTTGCTTTGTAGATAATAGCTAAAGTGGCTACAACTTGAAGAGACATGACCATGGTTAAGAGTTGACAATGAACAACTATGAAGCAAGAAAAATATGCACCTTCTACATAGAGTACACCATGCAAGCTACAATTGACAGGCAACTAAAACGTGTTTGTTTACTTGGTTTGCCCGATGACATTTTCTACAATGAGCATCCTAGCTACGGCCGCTACATCTTGACCATTGCCTTGCAATCGTATCATATGGCCACAACTTATTTACTTGCTTTCAATAGCATGCCTTAAAAGTAATCAACAAGCGTTTAAAATTGTTTGCAGTAGCGTAAATGGTAGAAAAACATTTGTTCCACCCATGTCAAATAGGAAGACACTTCTTAACACGATCGCAGATGACTAGCAGCCACAACTAGCAACAACATGACCATCACCTCAAAGCTCTCAGCACCTTTAGACCTCATACCTATCATCGACAAGCAGGACAAGAAGTGTTAATGCAACCTCTCTCTCTCTCTCTCTCTCTCTCTCTCTCTCTCTCTCTCTCTCTCTCTCTCTCTCTCTCTCATCTCATCACATCAAAAAAAGACATGGCCTTTTGGCGATATCCACAACTAAAACATATATTATTAAAAAAAAATTTCGTTGAAAATCTTGTTTTGAGTGATGTCATATGTGTAGGAGACAAGCTATGGCGGGTGGTGGCGAGATGTGGCCATGGTGAGGTGTTGAGATGAACGAGAGAGAGAGAGAGAGAGAGAGAGAGAGAGAGAGAGAGAGAGAGAGAGAGAGAGAGAGTTCTATTATCGTCCTCAAAGGTCAAATATGACCTATGGGACCAAATGAACATGTCATGTGGTGTGAGTGGAGGTCATAAGTGACTCTCGATGCTCAAAAATGATTGGAATGAGCGTCGCAATAGAGAGTCCACATCGTGGTTGGGAGAGGAAGGTATGTAGGGAGAGCTCATGGTTGAATATATGGGGAAAAGAGGACCTAATGTGGTCAAAAGCTGAGCACTCAAGTAGTGTGTGGTACTCACTCTCTCGCACTTGACGAGGGCATAGGGTGCAAAGTCGATGAGACTCTTCGCCAGTGCCCCAACGTCTTGTCTCGCAGCGTAGAGAATGGGAGCTAAGACGCATGGAGGCAATGGTGCGGATTGCACTCAATGGGATGGGCTCAAGGATGTAGGGATGGGTTCAATTACCGTGTAAGGTCTCTGACCCCGATCAAAAAGAGCACCCTTGTACCATGAACTGAATATAATGGAATAAGTTACTATTTTTAGCAGTTTTCCAGATTCTGTCAGTGCCATGATGTTTAGAATGTTTTAAAGCTCCGAAATGTGAATTAAAATAATTTTTGTAAAAAAATTCCAAAAATAGTAAGTTTTTGGTCACCCGTCCCGTCCAGTTCTGTTCGTCTCGAAAAACTGCACCCGTACCCCGAATTTCAAAAAAATGCATTTTCGGACCCCGGGGGCTGCTAAATATGGCAGGTACTCGAGCCAGTACGCCTTAGTTAGAGCTTGCTATAGCAATTTTCGACATCAAAATCCGACCTAGAACCAATTTTCGCCCGTTTTAGCCTAGAACCAATTTTCCTAAAAATTGTCCGGGGAGGTACAGAGGGCCCGGGACTCTGTGGGAACAGGTTCCAGCCCACTCTAGATCAGCTTTAGCAGCTAGGGGACGCCCTCTTGCTTTGTGGGAGTTCTGGGAGAGTTTCCAAGCTAGTAACTAAGTCTTAGAGTCAGTTAAACTAGCCAACCTGACACTTGGTGAGTAGGCAACTAGACTTGCCAATGCAGTGAACTGAGTGCTCCTCCAGATGCTAATAGCAAGGCTGGTCGATTTTCAGCCTGTAGGAGCCTATTTAAAGGCCTGCACACACACACACACACACACACACACATATGCTCACACACACACACACAGTGCACACACACACACACACCTACACACACTCTGGGAAGGTGTTGCCGGAACACACACCTTTTGAAGGAGAAGCAAGGAGGGAGGTGCTGTCGAATTCTCACCTCAAGAAGCTCGATTAGATCAGAGAATCGAGAGGATTATCAGCCCTTAATCACGGTAACCACGGTTTAATTAATGCTTTCTGCAAATCCTTTTCATTCCCATCTAAATTTCTCGTCTATTATGCTTATTCCTAGTCGTAATTCTCTATAATTACTCTCTAAATTCTCCTTAACCATATTCTATTATGTAATTATCATCCCATAGCTGAATTATCAGCCATTCATCACTCTTAATTAATGATTAGTGCACGATTATTAGAATTTTCTCTCTCTAGGTAGCATAGAAATTAATCGATAAGCTGGTAATTGTGTAGATTGATGAGAATCACTCTTTCTATCACGCATTGATATTGTAGCTGATTTAGATCCATCTTTGTTATGCATTAAGATATAATTAAGGTAAGATTAATCTGTCATTAAGTCTCTAAGTTTTTCTCGCTCCTATGCATGTGGTAATTCTGCACCCTCTAATTGCTAGGAAAGAGATTAATCGTGCTTAATTCATCTCTCTGGTAATTCCATTAGTGAAATCCTATTATTCTTAATCATGTAAGCCGAGTAATTATCTTTAGAACCGGTTCCCATAGGATTATGTGTCATCCGTAATGATTGCTATATGGAAAAATCTAAACCTCTCATGTAGCAGGGATTGTTTGATGTTGCTAACCTATCCTTTGGCTTGTTATGATGCCTACGGACATTAGCTCTTTTCCCCAAGTTGATTACTTAAAGTAGTGAGTTTAAAATGGCCCCGGTTAAGAGGACTCGCTTTGGTGGAGCCCACGACCACGAAGCAGGAACGAGCAAGGTGAACGAAAAGGGAAAAGCTCCCATGGAGGAACAAGTACCGGCCATCTCACGGGCCATCAACGAAGAAATGGAAGAGGTAGATCATAATTTCATTCAAGTTGTTTAATTTAACATTGCACACGTTTAGTTAGGAATGAAAATATCCCCAAACATGTTGGAGAAATCCGACGGAAATCTCGGCATTGAATTCATTGTACATTAAGTTCTAAAGTAGGAAGGAAATGATTGATGGGTATGCTGGTTGCAATTAGGAAAGAATGTCTGCTAGGGAAAATTTAGCTCGACATGTTCATTTTAATTCCAATGTTGAATCAGTCATGACCCCCCTACTGATCACAGGGGGCAGAGTTCCTCGTTAAGGACTCTTGAATCCACGACTTGCTTTCTATGTGGTGGATACCCATGACTTGCTTTCTATGCGGTGGATATCCACGACTTGCTTTCTATGCGGTGGGAACCCACGTCTTGCTTTCTATGCGGTGGGAGTGTCCATGACGTGCTTTCTATGCGGTGGACATACCTAGTTGTATGGGCAGCTAGGCGACAACAGGAGGAGTGACCTCTCGCTCGAGGGGGGATGTTGTACCTCCAGAACATTGGAACTTTTATGAATAAGTTTGAGTAGAATTTTTTCTAGAATACTGTCTTGGTGTTGTTTGCAATACTGGTTGAAGGGCTGTCTTAACGAACAATGTGCTTCGGAATTAAAACAAGGAATGTTTATGTTGAACAACCTTTGTGGTAGTAATTAGGTCACACAAGGAAGTGTGAGTGTGGGGGTGGAAAGTGGGGGCTTGGCTCAGGTTGCCAATGCCTACGAGATGGGTGGTCCCGATTGGTCGGGAACTCTCTGTCCCCATAGTGCTTACTCGATATTAGTAATGCTCATTGTCCCTAGAGCGGGAAATTCTCTAGAGTACGTGCCTCTGAAACATGGGGAAAAAGGCACTCAAGGTTTCTCTCCTCTTGGAAGGTGGGTCTTAGGATCGCTAGATAGTTCAAGTACGCTTCCCCTGCGAGGTGGAGCTAGATCTCCCTGCTAGTAGGCTCAAACTCGACTCACTTTGTGATGAGAGATCGTCCGCTAGTCGAACCCTGAACCATTTTGTTTGCTTCCGCAATAGATCTAGTGGCCACCGGGTTCACCATCAGATCCGCCATTGGAAACGGCGGGGTGGAGACCTCACATACCGCGTTCGGAGAAGAAGAGAGATTTGTAGTTTGGGGCAATGTGTGTGGTGTAATGGCTGAAGCGAGAACCTCCGGATTTCTCCCAAGCTGTGATACATTGGCATTGTAAGAAGGCCTCATTAACTTGGGAGTCGATCGACGCATCCTTGACCAAGTGACATGCATCCCATCTTCCAAACCATTTCTTGATGTCAAGCATCCACCCCGAACTTAGTATTTTGCTCTTGCCTGTCTTTTGGACCGTTCGACTTGCTTCATATGCGATTCTAGGAAGTCGATACAAAGGGCTATGTTCTGTCTTAAGCATGTACTCCACAACCCTTTGCATACCCAAGACCTCAATGGGAAGCGATCCGGACTCAGGAAGTAAGAGCATGTAGGGTGTTTGTGTCTTGACTTGGAGAAAGTTGGTGAGAAAACGCTTTTGGACATTCTCAAACTCTTTCCAAGTAGACTTCCCGATGCTACCACCCCACACCTCCACTCCATAAAGAAGCACTGGTGTCACCAATGTGTCAAAGAGGTACTTTTTGAGAGCCCAACACTTGATCTCTCCAGCATTGCACATGTTCTCAAATGCATAATAAGCCCTCTTTCTTGCTTCCAAGCGATGCATTGCGCAATCCTTCCATCTATGATTGGATGAAACCTCAAGGCCAAGGTACTTGAAGCTATCTACCACTTCAAGTTGCTCATTGTTGTATACAATGCATGGATTTTCATCATTGAGGGTCTTTACAAGCATAACCTTGGTTTTGGATCCATTCACGATCAACCCGCTATGTAGGCAAAAGCATTCCAAGACACTCATAAGCTTTTGTGCATCTTCTAAGGTATGTGCCAAGAGCACTACATCATCGGCATAAAGCAAAAGCATGATCACCGCATTTCCAATCTTAACCTCTTCTATGCCTTCTTGTTGCATAAAATCAAGAACCATGCATTCCAATTCATCAATGGGTAGCACAAAGAGGGTTGGGGAAAGTGGGCATCCTTGTTTGACACCAATGGTGCTTGCAAAAAATTCTGAAATTCCATCTCCCATACATAGTCGACATATCACTTTTTGGTAGATGCGAAAGACTGCATGCATAAATTCTCTCGGCACTTGAAGGCTTTGCATACGTCTCCAAAGATTTCCTCGCGGTACCATGTCAAAAGCTTTCTTGAAATCCACAAAGCAACAATACAACTTTTTTCCTTTGACGCTTCCATAAGAACTCGAAGAGTGACAAGGTGATCAATAGTGCTATGATGCTTTCGAAAACCTACTTGGCCTAGCGCACGTTTCCCGTTCTTTTCAGCCCATTCACTTATCTTCATCTCCATGATACATCCAAATAACTTTGCCATCAAAGAATCAACCATTATAGTGCGATAGTTGTTCACATTGTTTACACTCCTCCTTTGTGTAAAGGTTTGATCCAATTTTCACTCCAATCATGAGGCATGCCATATTGAAGTGCAAGGTTAAACATAGTGAGGTTCAAGGTAGATAATAAGAAGGCTTTAAGAGGTATTTCGCCAGTTCCTTGATTAAAGGAAATGTTAAGATGTTTAAGTGTCCTGCATTGGCCGATATCGCATATCCAATATCGTGTTTTCTTGCTTGTCCATTTAATCATTCAGCCTTGACACCTTGAAGGTCCCCTGCCTTGCGGGTAGCAAGTTTCTCAAGCGCGCAACATACATCTTCAATGGTAAAGAAGGGAGGCATAAACGGAAGGGAGCTACAACAGTCCATCTTATCAACATTAAGTTGCTCATAGAGGTTCTTGCAATGCATATGCTTGACGCCTTGGTCAACAAGGGCCTATCAGTGCCATTATAGGAGAGTAGAGAGAATGCTTACATTGATGATGAGTGGGAAGAGTTGGATACCCGTGCTATGGCCACAATTAGATTGCATCTTGGTGAGACCATATTCTTCACGATTATGGACAAGGCCATAGCACAAGAGCTTTGGGACTCTCTATGCACAGCTTGGATGGAAAAACTACTCCTAACAAAGTTTTCTTAATGAAGAAACTCATGCATTTAAATATGAAAGAAGGTAGTGGTGTTAATGCACACTTGAATGAGTTCAATAGCACATTTTCTTAGATTACATCAAAAGGGCTAGATTTTGATGATGAAATGAAGGCCATTTTCTTGTTATGCTCTTTGCCTTCTTCCTTGGTTACATTCAATACTACAATTTGTAACTCCGCACCAAGCGGTAAACTAAAGTTCAGTGATGTTACTAGTGCATTGCTCACTAAATAGATCGAACGTCAATCTCTCGATAGTGGGGCATGGAGATGCATATATGGCAAGTGGCCATAATATCCATAGGCAAAGAGGTGGACGTAATCGCAGCCGCTGTCGTTCATAGGATTGTAAGCATCGCCACAATTGTTAGCAAGATTTGAGGTTGTGATTTGAGAAATGTGGAATGCTATCATTGCAATAAGAAAGGTCATTTAAAGAAAGATTTTCATGTTTTGCAGTGTGAAAAGAGCAAAGCTATTATGAAGTTTGACGCTCCAAAGAGTAGTGTAAGGATAGAGGATATCAATGTTGTTGAAACTCCACCTCCAAAGGTTATTCTTCATGTGCAGTAGCCGTCAGATGTGCTTGTTTTCACTTTCAATTTGAGTCCAAATGCGTTATTGTCTCTTGATGAGTGTTATGTGCAAAATTGGATCATTGACTCAGGTGCGAGTTTCCATGTTACTCCCCATAGGGAATGCTTCTCCACATATATTGCTATGCATGCTTCAGTCAAGCTTGGATATTCCTATCAGCTTGATATATGTGGTATGGGAGATGTCAAATTATGTATGACGAATGGCATTGAATTTATGCTTCGTGGAGACATGATCCTAAACTGTCTAAGAGTTTGGTGTTAGTTGGTCAGCCTGGTGATGCTCTAGAGTTTTTGGAAATGGTTCTTAGATGGTGTGTAAAACAAGCTTAGTTTTCATAAAAGGTCACAAATCTAGATCATTGTACTCTTTATATGTCTCTTCAGCCAAAGAGAGTTCTATCTATGTAGCCAAGCAGCCTTCTACTGAGTTGTGGCATAGCCAACTAGGCCATATGAGCCAGAAAGGATTGAAAATCCTTCAACATTTGGGCTACTTACCTGTGTTAAACTATTTTGATTTCAATTTATGTAAGCATTGCATCTATGACAAGCAAATTAGGCAAACTTCCTCGCCATTACATCAAGAGTTGGGAAAACCTCTAGATTTGGTTCATAGTGATTTATGTGGGCCTATGCCACACAAATCTCTAAGGAGAGCATTGTATTTCTTGGCATTCATAGATGACTCTACTCGGAAGGTGTGGGTCTACCTCTTGAAGGGGAAAGACGAAGCATTTACTATATTCCAAAAAATTTTAGCCATGGTTGAGAACGAATCAGATAGAAAGCTAAAAGCTTTATGAACTAACAATGGTGGAGAATATGTCTCCATAGAGTTCAAAAATTGTATAGCAAACGAGGGATCGGTGAAAATTTACTACATCGTACACACTTGCTCATAATTGCATTATTGAGCATATGAATTGCACGATTCAAGAAAGATTCACATTCATGTTATCTATGGTGAGTTTACCTCCTGAGTTTCGGGGAGAGGATGTTATGACAAATGTACACATCATAAATAGCTTAGTACTCCATTGAATTTCAAGGTTCCGCAGGAGATGTGGACTGACAAGAAGCCGACTTATGATAGATTACGTGTGTTCGGGTGTGAAGCATTTTCACACATTTTCAAAGAACTTTGCAAGAAGCTAGATCACAAGTCACACAAGTGCATCTTCATTGGTTATGGTGCAGATAGAGAGATGGGATATTGTCTCTGGCACCAGGAATCTAAAAAGGTTATTGGCAGCTCACAAGTGATATTCAATGAGTCTAAAATGCATATACATTCTGTTAAAGAGGCCAAATATTGGAAAGTCAAATTTGAGGATGTAGCCTCCACAAATTTGCGAAAACCAACTTAGTCCACTGTGATGTTCCTACCACTAGTAGTGCTCCAGAGAGAATAGAATACAACAGTCACGCAATTAGGAGATCTACATGTGTATCACATGCCCCTGAGTGGTTTGAGCCAGGATTTGACTATGTGTTAGTCACTAACTGCAATGAGCCCACTTGTTACAAAGAGGTTATTCAAATGGAAGATAGCGTGAAGTGGGAGAAGGCTATGCAATTTGAGTATAGCTCAATTTTAGCAAATGAAACTTGGGAATTGGCAGAGTTACCAGAGGGTAAACAGGCATTGCCTTGCAAATGGGTGTACAAGAAGAAGTACACAACAGAAGATCTTGAGCCTAAGTATAAGGCTAGATTGGTTGCTAAAGGCTTCAAGTAGAAGAAATGCATATATTTCGACAATATTTTTTCTCGAGTAGTCAAGATGACTACACTACGTCTTGTGCTTGGCTTAGTAGCCATTGAGGACATGGAATTGGTCCAAATGAATATGAAGACGGCATTTCTTCATGGGGATCTTGAAGAAGATGTCTACATGAAGCAACCATAAGGTTTTCAAACAAAGCTTGAGAAGATAACAAGGGCAAAATTGCGTACGGAGCCAAGAGGATCACTGCTTATACACAAGAAGGTTCAATGATGGTGTTCTCATCAGTATGATCTTGTACATGGATGATATATCTATAGCTGGAAAATCAAAAGATGAGATTGCACTCCTCAAGGATTCCTTAAGCAAGCAGTTTGCCATTAAAAATTTGGGTGATGCACATCATTTTCTTGGTGTGCGTATCTAGAGAAATTGTAAACATGGAATACTTGAACTATCAGAGGAAGAGTATATTCACAAGGTCTTGCAACATTTAAACATGCAAGGGGGGAAGCATTGAGTACCCCAATGGGTGCATATGTAAAACTTAGCAAGAATGATTGCCCCAAATCGACTGAAAAGGCAGAGATGAAAAGGTGCCATATTCTTTGGCAAATGGCAATCTCATGTTTTCCATAGTTAGAATGCGACCAGATATTGCATTTTGCAGTGGGAGTGGTCAGCGGGTATATGGAAAATCTAGGCAAAAAGCATTGGGAAACAGTGAAACATATCTTGAGATACATCAAGGGTTCAGCCAGCAAGTGCTTACGCTTTGGGAACAATGATGCATCCATAGTTGGATACACTGATTCGGATCATGCGGGTTTTGTGGACACTAGGAGATCCATATCCAGCTATGTTTTCTTGTTTGCTAGAGCGGCAGTCTCTTGGAGATCATGTCTCCCAAATTGCACTTTGTCTGCCACCACTGAGTGCTACAAACGGATGCATGGTGTCCCTGCACAATACCAAAAACAACATATTGCAAGCCATAAAGGCCAAAAAGACCACCATCTGTCACTATTCCACCTTGCCATACTAATTCATCATATCCTTTCATATCAATCCATACCAAATGTAGTGGGCCAGTTCCACATATAATGTAACCATGGAGAGTCCTGCTTGACCAGGCATAGGCACTCTAGTACACATGTATTGACATCCATAAATTCCCTTAATAATATTGCAAAGCGAAGAGGCTTGCCTCACGAGGTGTAGGCATTGTAAGACACATGTCAATAACCATAAGTTTTCATAACAAGATGTGGGGCAGAGAGTCCCCGCCTAGTCAAGCGCAGGAGCTCTAACATGTGTAGAAATGTTGCCATTACAAGTTAGTTCAGCCCATTAGATCCTTGCTTGACAATGCACCATGTCTCAACCAGTGTGACCAAGGGTTTGTGTAAAAATTTATACCTGGAGGTTCATTGATGTGAAACCATTGCATGTAGCTTTATTTGCAAGAGTAGTTCTCAAAGACAAAGCAGTAAAAATGACTTCTTATCAATTGTAAAGCTAATTGAAGAACACACTAATTGTAGTAACATGTTAAAAGTTTGTGATAAGAGTTGTAATCAATGTAGGGATGGGTGGTAGTAGAGACTAGTGTTGTGTGATAACAATGTGAAGGTCAAATAGTAGGTCCAGTTAAGGAACTAATCAAGGGGATTTTGTAAAAATATTTTCAAAACAAAATTTGAAAAATAAGAAGAAAATAAAAATTCATTCGAACTATATGACCTTATATTCAGCATGTTTTACCGGAATCAGCTATGGAGGAGTACTAGAAATTTGTCATTTTGTAGTGTGTATAGTGAAAGAAGGATGCCTTTTGGTCGAGAAAGCGGTGTGGCTCATTGAGTGGTATGAGTAAACACATCTAGGATTGTGGCACAACCGTGTATGACAGTGTTAGTATGTCAACCAATAAGTAGGAAGATATGGATTAATCAAGAGATTCGAGTGAGTTGCCAGGAAGGTAGGAATTTGAAAGCTGAGAGAACATGGTTACTATATTATCACTGAAGTTTGTAAAATGAGTGGGCATAATAAAGTAGTGAGATGACTTATCTGAGTGCCTTGCATTATGGCTGCATAAATTTTTGTGAATCTTTAAACGAGTTAGAGAAATGTAACAAAAACAAATGAGGATCATGATAAAAAACATTTGATTAATGCCAATCAAGACAGAGACATAGGCGATGAAGAAACTCAAAGTGCTAATAATAGTGACCACAATGACACTTTGTCTTGCACAATTGGACACTCAACTACGTGGGAAAAGAATCAATCAGAAGATATGATCATTTTTCATGAGCTAGCAATGTCGAGATGAAAATTGAAATTTTATGTCTGCTGTACTATAGTCATAGACAAAAATGTAGAAAAATGGCATTCGAAAAAAAAAAACTAGATGGGCTTTTTGTCACCATAGATTTGGTGAACCTCAACCTCCCAGTTGTAACCTGCAGCAATTGGAGTCATTTCTTTCCAGTCACAGCGGGTGTGTTGTGGTTCTTGAGATAGCCACGGGCCATATTTGAGGCGAGAAAAGTAAGGTTTATGGTCATCGTACCAAGCATCAGGTAAGGTAAGATTTGTAGCAGGGATGTGTTCACGTAAATAGTGGGTGCCACTGACGACTCTAGGGGAAAGCAGTTCAACTGCAGTCGGTGCAATAGAAAGAGAGAGATAGATGCTAACTACTCGGGTGTAGAGAAAGAGAGAGAGAGAAGAAATCTGTTGGAGACTGCATGGCGAGGAGTTGTTGAAAGTGGAAGTGGTCTCAACCAGCTTGCATGGAGAGTGGTTGGTAGCCCTGGTGTGTGTGTGTGTGTGTGTGTGTGTGTGTGTGTGTGTGTGAGAGAGAGAGAGAGAGAGAGAGAGAGAGAGAGAGAGAGAGAGAGAGAGAGAGAGAGTGGAACTGGCGTCTGCAAAAGAAAGATAGAGAGAGACCAAGGGCGGTTTGCGACTAGAGAGAGACAGAGAAAGAGAGACAAAGATTGGGTGGTTGGGGAGGCGCTGCATGGGCATCGAGAGGGAGACTGCAAGAGAAAGAGAGAGAGAATCGTGATTATAGAGAGAGAGAGAGAGAGAGAGAGAGAGAGAGAGAGAGAGCGAAGGAGACCGTGTCGTGCCCAGCTCCTTGACACCTCACACGCCATGGAAGATCGACAGTGGTTTGGCGATATGGATTCATTGCAACCAGTGCTAATTTTTTAAGGCTTCGACTACATTATTATTATATATAAACTATTATGTAAATTTATGCAATGGGTAGTTCCCATGAGGAAGAAACTCGGTATGCCTATGATTTGTAATCATGTGGGTGATCGCAGTTTTGAGTGGGCTGATCCTTCAATTACTATGTTTAATTATCATAATTTCACTAATAACTACTATATCATGACAATAAAGAAGAAATTCTCTTTAGTTTGAAAGATGACTAAGTGTATCATACAATCAACATTAATTACTGCAAGCTGAAGTAACTAACAACACTTACAAGCATGAGAGAACAAAATACTTAGCTGATGCTTGTTGAGATCCTTAATCTTGGAGCGTAGCCTATGCTCTGATACCACTGTTGGTGTCGGATGCGTGGAAGACCCTGCGAAGTACCAAAAACAATATACTGCAAGCCATAAAACTGACAAATCTCCATACCTAGAAATCCACAAGCACATAATCGACGATATACGCAAATAGAGAGAGACATAGAGCCAGACCGAGTGAGAGAGCATGTGAGGTGCACCTCCTAGAGCGGAGTGCTATGCCGGCACAAGAGAGAGGAGGGAGGAGAGGAGAGAAGAAAGACAGAGACACTAAGTGCAATCTCCCCCCGTGCAACAGAGAGCATTTCCCTCTTGTACGTATTTTATTTATAGATTCTTCAATGCTCAAAATGAATACACATTAGCTGGCCCGCACAAACGACCATAGCTCTTAGTGAGCACTTGAGTAATAAATGTACATATCCCTTATTCATAACACTGAGACTGAGTATGTTGCAATTTCTAGTGCTAGAAAGGAAGTTGTATGGTTATTTTGTCTAGTGGGAGACCTTGGTATACACCAAACTCCAGTGTTACATTGTGACAGCCAGAGTGCAATGTTAGCAAAGAACCTTGTGTTTCATTCCAAGTCAAAACACATCAAGGTTAGGTATCATGTGATACATGATATTTTGGCTAGTAAACACATTGACTCAGCCAAAGTTCAAAAGGATGACAACCCTACAGATGCTCTTACGAAGAGCTTAGCCACATAGCGGTTTGCACATTGTGTTGAGATGATGGGCATAGGGTGAAGCCTCGTAATGCTTCACAATTGTACATGTTTGTAATAGCATAGGCCACTTGGGCCACCATGGCCTTCAAGTGGGAGATTGTAAGGGTGCAGGCCATACTGGTGGGGCTGGGCACCAAGCACCGCCCATCTTTTCATCAACCTTATTCTTTGATACATAAAACAGTAAGGGGTAGTGGAATAGTTATCCACAACTGCTCCACCCAAACTGAGCTCTCACACTCCTGCACTCACACGCACTCACTTTCTCACACAAAGCACAAGGCCACAATGCACATGAGAGTGCACAGTGTTGAGTCGTGGACGATGACGAGATTAAGGGTCACGGGTCTTCAAAAGAAGGGTTGATTTTTGCAATGGCTTTAGCAACATGTATTTGATGACCTTTAACGACATAAAAACTTTACAATGAACTCTAAATTCAAATATCAAGATTTATGTTTGCATTTAAGGAATTTATATATTATTAAAGAAGTGACATAAATTAACAATGATCGATGCAAACCTCAATAAATACCATGTTACTTTTAGAAGACTTTTTTTTCACACCTTAAAAATACCATGTGTGTTATGGGGAGATGTATAAAGACACACACACACACACACGAATGTATCGTTGGTAAGAGCGAGTGAGACATGTCGACGCACGAGCTAGTGATCTTCTATAACAGCTTGACCCATCTTAGCAAGAAGAAGAGCTTGGGCTAGGACTGAGTTGTTTATGCTTTGTTTTACGCTCTGGCAACATGTTTTTTTTTAAGGAGCTACCTCATTGTCAAAGGATTTTTTGCTCTTGGTCTCACTCTTCTCAAAGTAGGTTTTATGGAGAGTTTTTCTCAAGAGATGTTGACTTTTCCCTCTTTAGTGACTTAGGGACTCCTTTCTTTGCAAAAGGACTTTCTTTATGAGGTAATGCACTTTTTCTATTGTTCGATTCAAAGGACTCTTGAGAGAGATCTCTTCCAAACTAGGGGTTGCACCCTCTTGATTTGCATGAGTCTACATAGCTTGCACTTGTCCTATGGAAGAAAGTGAATTATTAGCCTCTGGTTGTATAAACAACTGATTGCAAATTGGGATTGCTTTGGACTTCCTATGTTGTTCTAAAAAGTATCTAATTACATGCATTCCTTGTGTAATAACGTTATCATCATCAAAGTTTCTTCCTAATAGCTTTGAGTCAATTCTTGAATTCAAATTAGACAATGAATTCCTCTTTTTCTATTTTTTGTAATATTTATATACACTCACTATTGTGAGTTTGGCGGAAAAGAAAGAGTTATTGTAAGTTGCAGCGATAATTTTTTACGCCCTTCTACCCTTCAAACGACTATCAACCTTGCATAAGAAGGGTCAACTGGTGAAAACCCCTGAACTTGAAGGGATCAAATTGAAGTTTCCCTTCAACTCTGAAGGAAGAAAATTTGTTTGATCCGTCATCAGAAGGGCTAGCCATCCAATCTCCCTTCAAAAACCGGCGTCAAAGTGAACTGTAGAATATTGGGAGTATTTTGGGAATTTTTGAAATTTGAGGGATATTTGGCTTTTCAAGATTTGACCTTTGAAATTTAGACCTTGGGAATCGGGGTTTGTCCATGACCGTGTGAGGTTTGAACGCCTAGACATTGAACAATCCCTAAATGACATTTTCTCAAATTTTGAATGCGTGAACTCTAAGTTCACTCTAGTCACGACTCGTTTTCGCCTGCTCATTGGTAACATCCACTACCATGGTTTAAGTTCTATTAATTAATTTAGATAGACAGAAGAAATGTCATTGCCCACTTTAAATCCACAAATCCTTTTAAGCTTTTTGATAGCTCAATAGCCAAGGGAAGCCCTCGGTGGAGTCCACTATTAAGACTATACCTCCCAAGGTGTTAAGTGATCTTCATGAAATCCCTATGTCCCTTGTCTTTGTAAACCAATAGGCTCTTTAACAATCCTCTCTTCAACAAGAAAGAAAGACTAGAATCTTTAATACCAATGTATGTAAACGGTAACTTACAGATAATAAATGTCATAACTATTACATTGATTAATTATAACAATATATTGATATAGACATTCAAGACAAGCAAATTATACATTGACACACAGTAGAGGGCCAGATTTTCTAAGGTTGACCCCCTCTAAAGAACTTTTCCTCGATGAAAAGAATTACAAGTATATGCAGCCAAAAATGCTAATCTATTGAGAGCTTTGTTAAATATCACACTTTGTGAAAGTTTAAGACGTCAAAATTGAGTAGCTTTGTCTTGCCCACTTTGCACTTGCAAGACTAGCCTCTTTCTTAAAGCCATTTAATTATGCAAATAGGGTAGCCTTGCCGAGAGGGAGAGAGATCAGATTCAAAATTTAAATACATGATCATGATTATGCATTTCAAACAAGAAAATCTTGGGTTAAGAACGTCCCTCTTCTTTTCTGTATCACAACAAATTAATTTTGCTAAGTAATCAGATGAACAAATGAGAGAGAGAGAGAGAGAGAGAGAGAGAGAGATGAGAGCTTTTGCATGAGTTTGAGCATGCTGCAAGAGCTTAAGCATGCCTCACACCCACATATATACACTCAAGCAAAGAGATGGCACCCCAAACCAATCTATTAAGCTCTATATTTGTTATAATTAGTAGATAACTTGCATGACAAGTTAGAACCTTTTCTTTTTGCCTCCTTTTCTATTGTATGGGTTGAACCCCCTTCCTTGACCTTTTGTGGGTGATCTAAAACTCAAGTGCACCATTGCACATGATACCTTTCCCACACATTTCTCATATTACTCTCAAAATGCAAAAATTAAGGTTTGAAAGCCATTTTGAACCCGTTTAATCGCCATAAACTATGTCAAAACAATTGAATGACTTTTCACATCATAATGGATATTTCTTCTACTTTTGCCACCTTTATGCCCATTTCCTCATTCCAAAGAGGCTTCTCAAATAGAAAAAATTCCATCTCAGGGATATTTTTAAGTCAATTTGTCATTGAAAAAACCTTGTCAAAACCCTCAAACCAAATCTTATGGGCTTGTCAATGTCCAACTTTAGATTTTAATATGGACTACTCTAAAACATCTTTAAGTGATCAAAACGATTTTTTATTACTTACAAAGTAGTGTTAGACTTACCAAAAATTAATCCTCTCAAGGGCTATAAAATGACACTATCTTCACATTTTTGAAGTCTACACCCTCTAGCTTGGATAGAGTAGTACTTTTTTTGCCACAATGTTCGACGACCTTGAGACTGTTGTGAACTCGTGCTAGGGAACCATGACGGTGCAGAGTGTGCAGAGCAAGAAGAGGGACGAGAGAGAGAGAGAGAGAGAGAGAGAGAGAGAGAGAGAGAGAGTCGACACAGTAAAGAACAAAAACCACGCTACTCTAATTTTATTAAAGGGAAGCTTTTACATAGTCTTTGGAAGGTGATGTCTACCACACCTTTTCCACATGCAAACTCAACTAACTAATGGTCTATACCTGCATGCCTTGAGACTTGTTCTCACGGGCTGACCAATAAGGGCTTGAACCCAACAATCCCCCCCTCAAGCCCGAACTAGACAGGCCGTCTCATGATACCTCGAGTTTTTGGTGTACTCGTTAACCGTGAGTTTTAGGTTTTCTCACAACCAAGGATTTTTGGTTTATCCATAACCTGGTGCTAAATCAGTAACCCCCCCCTTGAACAGATAGGGTGTAGGTCAGAAAAAGTTAGCTACAAAAAATGGAGTTTTTGGTTCACTGCCAAACCTTGGGTTTATGGTGTACCCAGTAACCTCATGAGAGTGCAACAAAAATGGGCTAAGAACTGATAAAAATTGGGAGGTCTTACCACTTATCTTTGTGGCAGTGTCTATAACCCGTACAATTTATTTTGACTAAACAACATGAAAAGAGTTGATCTAATAAATTTCCTCATCAACAGAATATATTGGAGATTCGGTGTCTCCCTCAACCACATGAATTTGAGTTTTACCATTTTGAAAGCACTTATTTGATGGATGATCTGTTTTACCATAGTGAACACAAGGATTCTTCTTGAAACAGTCTTTCGTCTGATAATTGTTGCGCCCACAAATGGCACAAGTTCTGGTTCCATTGAATGGTCGAGATGAAGCTACTCTAGTAGCACATTTAGTGACTGCATATGCACTGGAAGTATCAGAAGAATTGGTGGGGAGATACGGCATTCGAGACTGTATATGCACTGGGAATGATAGTAGAATTGGTACTAGGTACCCTGTGTTCTTCTTCCTGCAATGAATTGATGATACCATCCAAGGAAGGCAGCGGATCTTTCTCTTTTAAAACAGTAACAATCTGATGAAATTTGTCAGTCAAACTTTTTAACAAAATGGCTATGAGATCTTCTTCTAGTACTGAAGCTTCGACATAAACAAGTTGAGTTTTAATACTCTTCAACCTATTAGCTAAAGCTGCAATGTTTTCATCTTCATGCATGCGGATGGAATATAATTCCATTTTTAAACTCATTTTTGAATACTTAGCTTTGGCACCGAAAAGCTTCTCTAACTCTATCCAGGCAGCACTTGAAGAATCAACATCGTCCAAATAATGAATAAAATCATCTTCTAAAGAGGTTAGGATGATACCAAAAGCCTGTTCGTCTTTCCTTTGTAGCTCAGCAGATAATGCCCTTGTAACTGCAGCGGATGTTCCAGATTCGTCGGCTGCGAGAGGCTTGACCACGTTCCATAAGTTTTTCCACATCAAAGAGCCTTTAACTTTGATCTGCCAAGTGTGGAAACCGGTCCCGTTATATTTGTCGACTTTCGATGCCATGTTGAGGTCTTTAAAAAAAGGTGAAGAGTTCGATCAGATTTGACTTGTAGCAGAAAGATCTTGCGAAGGTGTGAATGCCCGTTTGCTGAAAATCAAAGTAGACCGACGTCTTACTAAACTTGGCTAATTTTCTTTCAGCAATAGCTTTGTGCCTCTTGCCTCCAAGATTTGGTGGTCCAATGCCTTAATGCTCCACCAAGTCGGCTTTGAAGGTGGGAAGTACTTCTTCCATAGATGGTGGCCAATAATGGGCGGACATGCCTTGTGTGTGAAAAGATTAACAAAAGAAAAAAAAACAATCTGTCGATTTTTCTGCAGCAAAAGAACAACACAATGGCGGATTGCTTCAAAGCAGATGTTGCAGGCACTTTTAGCAAGCGAGAGCGTGTCGAAACTCATCACAAGGTCAGGGCGACCTCGTTGATGCCAGGCTTGTCCAGTTTTCTGCAAGTCAACTGCGCCTCTCTGTCCTTTGCTAGTGGCCGATCCCGCGCGTGGCTTGTCGAGCGCTGAGGCCCAGTAGGGCTCTGATACCAGTTGTTGTGAACTCGTGCTAGGGATGGTGCAGAGTGTGCAGAGCAAGAAGAGGGACGAGAAAGAGAGAGAGAGAGGAAGTCGACACAGTAAAAAACAAAAACCACGCTACTCTAATTTTATTAAAGGGAAGCCTTTACATAGTCTTTGGAAGGTGATGTCTACCACACCTTTTCCACATGCAAACTCAACTAACTAATAGTCTATACCTGCATGCCTTGAGACTTGTTCTCACGGGCTGACCAATAAGGGCTTGAACCCAACAAAGACATCCATCAAGGCTACTTAGGATGCCATGGAGGCCATCACCAACGACGAAGCAATACATGGAGCCCAATGGTTCAACCAAGTGATCAAAGCAATAGAAGAAGTGTATGGCCTTTATCAAATTTGCATGGAGCTCAACATGTGCATGTTGCTAAATCTGAATGAAAAGGGCCAATTTGCCATCTCCTACTAGAAAACAGTGGGGATCATCATGAAGGAGGATGAGGGCAGTAGTTGGAGCACGTGGTGAATAACCTCTTACCATGTAGAAATGTATGGCCTTTATTGAATTTGCATAGAAATCAACATGGGCATGCTACTAAACTTGAATGAAAAGGGCCAATTTGCCATCTATTACTAGAAGACAGTGGGAATCATCACTAGAGGAGTAAAGGACTAGTTGGAGCATGTGGTGAATAGTCTCTTAACCGATAGAGGATAGTGCTCCTAAAAAACCCAAGCCTTTAAGAAATTGAATACACTTACAACATATAAGTTCCACCTTATGCACTACATGTAATACAAAATGTCATGCTTTCTATGAATAATGGATGTTCATCATTTTGAAGATTTGTCTTTGTTGTCCACGATCTGAGCAATGATGTATTTTATTACTTATGGCATGTATGTCTCTCTCTCTCTCTCTCTCTCTCTCTCCCCCCCCCCCCCCCCCCCCCCCCCCCCCCCAAAAGCTATTAGTTTCACCACGATGATCTATTTATTAGCTAGTTGTTTGATTTAGACACTTGGGGAGAGAGGGAGAGATAGAAGGAGGGTTCGCTCAAAAGAGAGAGGATGAATCTTTGTGGCATGCTCTCTCTCTCTCTCTTTGTTTCTCTCTCTCTCTCTCTCTCTCACACACACACACACGCACACACACACACACACACACACACACACACACACACACACACACACACACACACACACACACACACACACACATCCATTCCATCATGTGGCATGTTTGAAGCTGATAAATAACTTGATGCTCAAGATTTGTGGAAATGAACATCAGAGTTGAGAGTCCACATCATGGTTGGGAGAGGAAGGTGAGTAGGGAGAGATCATCGCAATGTCATTAAAGGAAGCATTAATGTGATCAAATGATGAGCGTTCAATGATCGTGTGATATTCAGGCTAGCAAGCTTGTTGGGGGCATAAATTGCATAGTCAATGAGACTCCTTGCCATTAACCCAATGCCCTATCTTGTAATTTAGGGAATGAGAGCAAAGGGAGGTGATAGTGCATATCACACTCAAGGGGTGGGCTTGAGCATGTAAGGGTGGGTGTGGTTCCCTTGTTTAGAGAATAAAATGGTTTTGTAATTGCTAGCAACATATGTGGTGTAATATATGAAGCGTGAACCACATGATACATTAGTGGTGTAAAAAATGTTGGAATTAGGGTTGCAGAGAAACACACACAGCTTGGAGAAGACGAAGGAAGCTCAAGGCACACAATAGAGAGTGTGTTACTTAGTGTGCAATGGAAAGATGGATAGCCCTAGAGTGATGGGCGTATATAGAATGCACGGGGGAAAAAACCTCCTAAAGAGGGAAAAAATGCCGTGGCGGTCCTAGTGTGTTCACACACATCACTACCACATGTATATGGTAACAAATCCCCCCTGGAGTGATGCGGTGAACAAGAGCTGGCACATGAGTAAAGGGAAGTGCCATGCCTTGAGGACAGGATCAGTCCACAAAGGAGAGTAAGACCAAAGCTTTGCGGAAAGCTTCAAGCTTCTCACGAGACAATGCCTTTGTGAAAAGATCTGCAAGGTTGTCCTGTGTTGGCACATAAGCCAAGCTGATCTCTCCTGCTGAGAGCCTCTCCTTGACATAGTGGTAATGCACCTCAATGTGCTTTGTGCAAGCATGAAAAACTTGGTTCCTCGCAACTGCCAATGCGCTCTGACTGTCAGTGTAGATAGTGTTGGCAGTGTCCTGTCCAACACCCAAATCAGCCATAAGGCGTCTGAGCCATACACACTCAACCGTAGCTGTGAAGATTGCACTGTACTCAGCCTCACAACTCAAAGTGGCCACAGTAGGTTGCTTCTTGCTCAACCATGATATACATGAACTGCCAAGTATGAAACAAAAACCACTTGTGGACACTCGCGTGTCAAAACAACCAGCCCATTCTGAGTCCGAAAAAGCATGTAAGTCTGGCGATGATCCCCCCTTGGGATAAAACAAGCCAAGATGTAAAGTGCCGCTAAGGTAGCGAAAAATCCTCTTGACAGCCTGCCAATGCTTAGACCCTGCGTTATGCATAAATCTGTTGACCTGTGAGACTGCAAACTGAATATCCGCCCTCATGTTGCATACATAAATGAGGCAGCCAACAACAGTTTGGTAAAGAGTGACATCAGCAGGATCGTCAGCATAATGTAGACTCAACTTTCCATGGGAGTGGCAATAGGTTTGCAATCCTCAAGTCCAAACTTACATAGCAATGTCTCTATGTAACTTTTCTGAGACAAGGCAATACCACCATTACACTGCTTAAACTGTATACCCAAGTAATGATGCAACAGCCCCAAATCTTTCATCTTGAAAGTAGCATTCAAATCAGCCTTAAATTCAGCAATATGTCTCTCATTTGGTCCAGTGATCAGCAAATCATCAACATAAAGAACCACAATGAGAAGTACATCCACTTTACATACAATGTGCTTTCTGTTGGACTGTTACAAAAGCCTCGTTTAACCAAATGAGTGTCACCTTTCTCATACCAAGCACGAGGAGATTGCTTCAACCCATACAAAGCCTTCTTACATCTGCACACTTTGTCCTCTTGTCCTTTTATGACAAAACCGCGAGGCTGTGTTACATAAACTTCCTCAAATATGTCACCATTCAAGAAAGCAGTAACAATGTCTGATTGATGTACATCCCAACCAAAATGAGCTACCAATGCACATAGAAAATGCACACTAGTCATACGACAAGTGGGAGCAAAAGTCTCTTCATAATCAATGCCTTTTTGCTGTGCATAACCCTTTGCAACAAGTCGAGCCTTATGGCGATCAATCTCACCATCCGGCTTGTGTTTTAACTTGTAAACCCACTTCGTACCAATGGCCTTTTTGCCAGGAGGTAAATCACATAAAGTCCATGTGTCATTTTCGATAAGTGCAACATATTCTGATTGCATGGCAGCCATCCAATTTTTTGAATTCTGTGCTTCATCAAAAGACAGAGGCTCCTCAACATCATGTAAGCTAGACACAGCCAAAGCATAACAATCTGATGCATAAGATGCATGGCGAGAGCCTGAACGAGTACAACTAGACAAAGGTGCATCCAATTTAATGTCATGCAAAGTGTGCACCAGCCATTTTGGCATACCTCTAGCCTCCTCATTTTCAGCCCTTTCCTCATCAAGTACATCATGTACATCTGCATCAGTATAGGCTGATCTAAAACATTTTCAGAAACCCCCGTAGGCTGTACATTTGCCTCATTGGAACTTACATTCGTATTTCCACCGCTGAAAAGAGGCAACAAAGTGTCATATATGTCATGTGAGCTTACATTACTGTCTCTAGTACATGACAACAAGGGCTGAACAGAATCTTTCACAAACACTACATCCCGAGAAACCATAATATGTTTTGCTTGCGGATTATACAACCTGTAACCTTTGCTTTCAGCACTATAACCAACAAAAATACATTTCACAGCCTTATCATCCAATTTTCTGCGCTGCACTTGTGGCACCAAAGCATATGCCAAACAGCCAAAAACACGCTTTCGTAGGACACCTGTTAAGTACATAAGTGGCACACACGATGGCCTCAAGCCAAAAAGAATGCGGCAAAGCTTGACTTTTGACCATACATCGTGCCATTTCCATCAGTGACCTGTTTTTCCTCTCAGCAACACCATTTTGCTGAGGTGTATAAGGCACTGTACATTGGTGTTTTATCCCACGACTAGCCAGAAATGCATTAAATTCATGAGACATATACTCCCCCCCTCGATCGGAACGGAGGGTGCCCATAGTACATTTCGAGACATTTTCAGCCATAGCCAGAAATTGTTTGAGGCACATAAAAACTTCGGACTTCGCTTTAAGCGGAAATACCGATGCATGCCTGGAGTAATCATCAATGAAAGTCATGAAGTACAGGTAATTGCCCAATGACGGAGTTTGCATGGGCCCACAAACATCACTATGAACAAGCTGCAACCTGCATGTGGCCCGAACTGAACCATCCTTTGGAAATTTAAAACGCTGCATCTTACCCAAAATACAGCCTTCACAAACATGTTTGACAGGTGCTTCAAGAAGCGGCAGAGAAGCAACCATATCAGATTTTTGCAAACGTAGCAAACTGGCAAAATTCAAATGACCAAAACGTGCATGCCAACGTTTTGCATCTGAAATAGCCCTTGAATCTGCAACAACATTTGCAAAATTTTGTCCACAGTTGTCATACAAAGTGAGCTTATACAGCCCACGGCACAAAAGCCTAGATGCAACAATTTCATCACCAAAATTGAGATCATGAACTGTACATCTATCATCCACAAATTTGACTACAAGTCCAAGTCTAGCAAGTGCGGATACAGATAAGAGATTCTTCTTGATCCCAGGGACATAAAGTGCATCAACAAGTGTGAAGGAACTGCCATTAGCAGTAGTGAGCACAATCTTTCCAACTCCCTGAACTCGATAAGAGGCGTTGTTGGCACAAGTGACTGAATTCCCATGAGGGACAGACTCGAGAGAGGTAAACAATTCACGATGTGAGGTAATGTGCTTTGTAGCACCACTGTCGAAATACCACACATGTTGATATGTAGCAACTGACAAGCATGCATCATGGACAACAGGATTGTAAGTACACTCTGTGCTAAAAGCCCATTCTGCATCAACATCAGCAACACAGTCTCCTTTCACAGAACGTACTCTTGAACATCATGATGTAAGCTCGGCCAGTAAAATTTCCGTTGAACTAAGGCATACGTCGTACGGATACCTAGATGACCAACGCTTTGACTATTGTGACACTCAAATAAGATTGGGCGCCTAGTATCTGAGTCCGTTGGCACACATACTCTACTTTGTGGAGTAAGTAGCCATCATCAATGGAAAAATTCTTCCATCGCTTAAGCTCTTCCTGAGTAGGGGTGGAGCTCTGTGGGTTGGAATTTCTATCTGCGCATGCGGAGACATGTTGATCTGGCTGTTCAGAGACATGTGAGTGTGAGGGATCCCTTTTTAAAATTGCACTCCACACTTTAGCATATGATTGATCTTGTGCAAACTTGCCACATAATGACTCCAAAAATTCACTCTTTAGTTCCACGAAAGCAAGTGAATTAATCTGAGGCATCCGACTTAGTGCATCTGCTACTACATTATATCGCCCCTTGAGATATCGTAGCTTACAATCATAATCTTGAAGGATTTCCGCCCATCTAGCTTTACGGCCCTTCAAGTCTGTTTGAGTAGTAAACCATTTGATACTCTCATGGTCAAAAACTACTTCAAACTCGGCACCATATAAATAGTGTCACCACTTTCGTAAAGCATGAATTATGGCATAGAGCTCTCTCTCATAGACATAATAATTCTGTTGAGCTCTATCTAACTTTTTACTTTCAATGGCTATAGGTCTTCCCTCCTGGAGAAGTACCACACCAATGGATTTATCACTAGCATCAGTCTCTGCTACAAACGGCTTAAGTGGGTCGACGATTGCTAGGACGGGAGCAGTGGCTATAACTACCTTGAGTTGTTCAAAACTGCGTTTTTGGGCTTCTTCCCAAGAAAAGGTCTTACCTTTTGCTTTAAGTTGATCCATCATAGGAACAATAATTTTGGCATAGTCACGGATTTACTGTCAATAGGATCTAGCCATGCCTAAAAATATTTGAAGCTCCTCAACCTTGTTGGGATGTGACCATCGAAGAATGGCAACGACCTTGTTAGTGTCCATCTTGATGCCAGAATAAGAGATCACATGACCGAGGTAATGTATCTCTATTTTAAAGAAATCGCACTTGCTTTGCTTAGCATACAACACGTGAGCTCGTAGCTTTCAAACACTAATCGTAAGTGTTCTATGTGTTCATCTTCAGTCTTGTGTAAATGAAAATGTCATCAACGAAAACCACAATAAATTTTCCAAGATAGGGATGTAAGACACTATCCATGAGTGTCATAAATGTAGCTGGAGCATTGGTTAGACCAAAAGACATAACCAAAAATTCAAAATGCCGAAACCGTGTTCTAAAGGCAGTTTTGGAGATATCTTGCAGTAGGATACGTACCTGGCGGTATCCTGAACGAAGATCTATCTTTGTATAGTATCTTGCCCCGTGGAGTTGATCAAACAACTCATCCACTTGAGGCAGAGGATACTTGTTCTTGATGGTTATCGCATGTAATCTGCGATAATCTACGCACATGCGCATCGTACCATCTTTCTTTTTTACCAATAGAATTGGTGATGCCCAAGGCGAAGTGCTAGGTCTAATGAAACCACGAGCGAGGAAGTCAGCCAACTGACTCTCAACCTCCTTGGCTTCTTTAGTACTCATACAATAAGGCGGTTTACTCACAGGTTTAGTGCCTGGCAAGACATCTATGCCATGCTGCACATCACGTGTAGGGGGTAAACCCTGTGGTAAATCACTTGAGAACACATCACTATACTCCGTGAGTAAGTGAGTCAACTTTTGTCGTGCAAAAGGAGAAAGGAAACTAGAGTTATGCTGGGATGGAGAATCTTGTAATTCCTGTAGTGTTTGTTTTACAATAGTTGCACGTTGCTCTATAGAATTAAAATTGAGAGCACTTTGCTTGTTAGATTTGTTAACACTTTTTTTATCATTAGATTCACTGCACTTTGCATACCATTACTAGAATTCATTGCATACCATTACTAGAATTCACCGCACTTTGCTCTTGAGAATTCACAAGACTTGGAGACAAGCAGTAACACAAAAAGACTTCATCTATTAAAGTTGCTTTCTGCAAAATAGAAAGCTCGACTGTACATATAAGAGGTAAAATACGAACACGTTGTCCGTTAATAGTGCCATGCATGCGAATCAAATCATGGGGGCCAAAGGTGGGTTGCCACATTGAAGCAGGCACACAACATTTGTGCTTTTCTTCCATATAAAGAACCTCAATCGCACAATATTTAGGAGATGAATCTAATGTGAGGCGTTGCACCGTGTGCATGGCCTTTTCTTTGCCTTGCAAAAGAGGACAATCTTTCTTGTTATGTTGGTCCAAAAGACATCTAAAACACAAATTGTGTTTCTTTGCATGCTCAAAATCAGCAGTGCTGATAGACCCACGCGGAGTATCTCGTGATTGTTTAGGCTTCTTAGCCTCTTATGGACGTGGAGAGGTAGATTGTCTCTTATTCGTCTTAGAACATGTAGGAGATCTACCTCGCCATTGGCTCTTAGCCACATTGCTCTTAGCAAAAGTATTCTTAGAGTAGGGAACGTTTCCTTTCCTCTCTTGGTCATCATCATATCTTTGCGCATGACTAATGGATTCTTCCAAAGTTTTTGGATGTTGGGTCTTGACATGAAGACGATAGTCTTTGTCAAGACCCCTATTAAAACCCCGTATCTTTTGGAATTCATCTAGACCTTCTAGTTTTAATATGATTTCCCGATACTTCGAAAGGTACTGTGTGAGAGAGAGGCCAGACATGCGGCATGCATCCCATGCTAACCAATCCTTATCTTCTTTATTGGAGTCCAAAAACTCTTTGGAGAAAGAAGCTTGAAACGTAGCCCAAGACGGAGGACGTGTTAGGAAATAAGACGTAGCTAAGTAGATAATTGAGTAGATTACTTAATGGAGAGAGACAGATTTACATACACGAGATTATAGAGTAGAGAGAGAGAGAGAGAGAGAGAGAGAGAGAGTACACACGATATACGTGGTTCACCCAATGTGGGCTACGTCCACGGGAAAGCAGCCACTCAATGGCTTTAGTACTTCAAAACAAGAAGTAGTTTACAAAGGGATTATATCCTTAATGGAGCTCCCACCTTGCTTCACTCTCACTACCTCACATTCAGCTTGTTGCATCAACTTCACACTATGAAATGTGTGTAGAAATGGCCTTCTTTTATAGGCCAAAAGGGCTGCCCTCTCTTATGAGAGACAGCCATGTGTAGCCGTCCTTGTGCGAATAAGTCCAAATCGGACCCTCCAATCCGCCCATGTGTGGCCGCCCTTGAGAAGACAAGTCCGCTTTTGAATTCGGCCACCGGCCATTGAATTCGGCCATCGGCCACCGGCCATTGACTTCCGACAACCGGCCATCGGCCATTGACTACCGGCCACCGGCCAACCGACCGGTTGTTTTCCGACCACTTTCCGACCGCCGGCCGGCCATAATATTCCGGTGAAAAAGAATATTCCGACGAAAAAAGGTCTCGGGGGCCTCCGCCCCCGAGGCCTTTAAAGTTGCCCCTGATTCTTGTCTGTGAAAATTTTGGTTTCCGGTGAGTGATTTTCCTTCACGCACGATGGCTTCTCTTCATAATGGGGGCCTTACAAATGTGCGCTTTTACTACATAAAATTACAAGGGGAAATCAAGCTCCATACTTAACAATCTCCCACTTGGAGACTGATCTCCAAACCAAACCTATGACTGCTTTCCATTCTGGCTTCTTATCCTTGAATGCCGATTGAAGATGAGCAAAAGCTCAACTTCTCCTTGTTGACTACCTTTGTAAACATGTCTGCAGGATTTTCACTTGTATGCACCTTTCCTAGCTTTAGTTGTCCCTCTTCCAAAAGAGTGCGTATGAAGTGATATCTCACCTCAATGTGCTTTGTCCTTGAATGAAAGGCTGAGTTCTTCGCAAGATGGATAGCGCTTTGGCTATCACTATACAAGACACAATTGTCTTGTTTGAATCCAAGCTCTTCTAAGAATCTGTGAAGCCACAGAATTGCTTTGCTTGCCTCCGTCATTGCTACATACTCTACTTCCGTGGTAGAAAGTGAAACCACTTTCTGCAGCTTTGAAGCCCAGCTTACTGCTGTGCCTCCAACCGTGAACACATAGCCAGTAGTGCTCCTTGGAGTATCTTTGTCACCTGCCATATCTGCATCAGCATACCCTTCTAGAAAAATATCAGTTCCTCCAAAATACAAAGCATTTGTTGTTGTCCCTTTTAGATACCTAAGTATCCACTTCACAGCTTGCCAATGCTCTTTACCTGGGTTGTCCATGAACCTACTCACAACTCCCACTGCATGTGCAATGTCTGGCCTTGTCCAGACCATAGCATACATTAGAGAACCTACCGCTGCAGCATATGGAACTTTAGACATATAGGCTATCTCCTCTTGTGTCTTTGGACACATATCCTTCGTTAGTTTAAAATGACCAGCCAAAGGTGTAGAAACTGGTTTTGCATTTTGCATTGCAAACCTTTCTAGTACCTTCTTGATGTAATCTTCTTGAGATAGCTTTATTGTCTTCTTCGTCCTGTCCCTTGATATTTTCATACCAAGTATCCTCTTTGCAGCACCTAAATCTTTCATTGAAAAAGATTTGGACAGCTCCTCTTTTAGGTCTTTGATGTCCTGCATGTTAGCACTTGCAATCAACATGTCATCAACATACAACATTAGGATGATGAATTTTCCATCTCCCAAATTCTCCGTGTAGACGCAGTGATCCGAGTTGCATCTTGTGAATCCATGATCCAACATCCATCGATCAAACTTCAAGTACCATTGTCTTGATGCTTGCTTTAAACCATACAAGCTCTTCTTTAATCTGCAAAACATTTTCTCCTTACCTTTTACTTCATACCCCTTTGGTTGAAGCATGTAGATTTCCTCCTCTAAGTCACCGTGAGGGAATGCCATATTTACATCCATTTGCTCAAGATTTAGATCATGAGTAGCCACAAGGCTTAAGACAAGCCTAATTGAGTTCATTTTTACAACAGGAGAAAATATTTCATTGAAGTCAATACCTTTCTTTTGAGAAAAACCTTTTACCACAAGCCTAGACTTGTACCTTTTCTTCCCACCTTCTTCTTCCTTTAGCTTGTACACCCATTTGTTTTGAAGTGCCCGCTTACCTTTAGGCAACTCAACCAACTCCCATGTTTGGTTGCGATGTAGTGAGTCCATCTCCACTTGCATGCTCTTCGTCCATTCTTCTTTGGATTCATGTTGCATAGCTTCTTCATATGATTCCGGCTCTCCAGAATCTAAGATCAAGAGATGGTTGAAGGAAGGAACAAACCTTTCTGGAGGTCTACTTGCTCTTGTAGATCTTCGGGGAATAGGTTGAGGCTCCTCATTTGGTTGACGTTGTTGCACATTATCACCGTTTGCAGTCCTTGAGTCTTCATCGTCCTCAAGCTCCATGTACTCATCACCTGTTTCTTTTGTTTGTTTTCTTTCCAAGTAATCTTTGTACATATTTTGTTCGTTAAAAATTATATCCCTACTCCTTAAGATTTTACCATCTTCAGGATTCCATAGGCGATACCCAAAGTCTCCTTCTCCATAGCCAATGAAGAAACACTTTTTGGACTTTGCATCTAACTTTGATCTTAGGCTTCTATCTATGTGCATGAAAGCCTCACACCCAAACACTTTGAGAAATGCATAATTCACCGGTTTACCTGTCCATGCCTCTTCTGGAACTCCCCCATCCAATGCCGTTGAGGGTGACCGATTAATTAAGTACACAGACGTACTTACAGCTTCCGCCCAAAGCTCAAGCGGTAGGCCTGCATGTAGCCGCATGCTTTCGTGCTCGTTCCATGATTGTTCTGTTCATTCTTTCCGAAATCCCATTTTGTTGAGGTGTCCTTGGGGTTGTCCTTTGCCTCCGAATGCCATTGCTAGCACAAAATCTTTCAAAAGCTTGGCTGCAATATTCGCCTCCATTGTCGGATCTGAGGCATTTAACCTTGGTACCTATTTCATTCTCCACAAAGGCTTTCCACCTTTGAAATATGGAAAATACATCGGATTTATTCTTCATGACATAAACCCATGTTTTCCTAGTCGCATCGTCTATGAATGTTACATAGTACAATGAGCCACCAAGTGATGGTGTACTTGCAGGACCCCAAACATCAGAATGAACCAACTCAAGTTTTTTATTTTTTCTTTCATTTCCTGATTTTTGAAATTTTACCCTCTTTTGTTTACCATAAACACAATCTTCACAGAACTCTAAGTCCACTTCTTTCAAACCTGGTAGAAGCTTCTTTGTTTGAAGGATTTGCATTCCTTTGGCACTCATATGCCCAAGTCGGTAGTGCCACACCGCACTGTCAACTTCTGTAGTTGCTGCACAAGCTGAAGGTTGCGTGCTAACAATACACAGGTAAAGTGTACCGACTTTTTTACCCTTGGCAACCACCAAAGATCCCTTTGAGATCTTCCACCGTTTGTTTCCGAATGCAATGTTGTGACCTTCATCGTCCAATTGTCCTGTAGAGATCAAATTTTTGCGAAGAGAAGGAACATGCCTAACATCTTTCAGCTTCCATTCATTTCCGTTAGCAATTTTGATAGAAACTGTACCTTTGCCGACAATCTCACAAGCTTCATCATCTCCCAAGTATACATACCCAAAATTACCTTTGGTGTAGTCTTGGAAATGTTGTTTGTGTGGTGTCGCATGGAATGAAGCCCCGGAATCTACTATCCAGGAATTAGACACATTGTCTAATGAGAGAATTAGAGCATCTTGCTTTACTTTACCTGCCACATTGGCCTCCGATGTTAGCTTGTTGTCTTGAGACTCTGTCTCCTTCTTCTTCTTGGACCAGCAATCCTTCTTGACGTGGCCCTTCTTGCCGCAGTTCCAACATTCAAGAACTGACTTTGTGCGTGACTTGCTCCGCCTTGAGCGATCACGACCCTTTTGGTTTTTGAACCTCTCCTTAAGCCTTCCTCTTGTTTCCACTGATAGTGCAGCACTTGATGATTCTCCTGTGCTTCTCCTTCGCATTTCCTCGCTTAGGAGAACACCCACAACATCATCAAACTTAAGAGTATTTGTGCCAGAGATAGAATTACTTACAGCCATCACAAGGCTGTCCCAACTATCCGGTAGAGATGATAGTATAAGGAGAGCTCGCACTTCGTCATCGAAATTGATTTTCACTGATCGAAGTTGACTTATGTTTGTGTCAAAGTCATTTAGGTGTTCTGCAACTGAACCATTCTCTGCCATCTTTAGATTGAACAAGCGCTTCATAAGAAATACCTTATTGGATGCCGATGGTTTCTCGTAGAAGTCGTCAAGTGACTTCATCAAGTCCTCCGTGGTCTTCATCTCCGAAACATTGAAGGCCACCGTTGACGTCAAGCTTAACCGGATTGTTCCCAGTGCCTTTCGATCAAGGACAATCCATGCTTCATTTGCCATTGTTGCGGGCTTCCTCGCAAGACCGCCTAGTGGCAAATAGAGGTCCTTCTGGTAGAGATAGTCTTCAATCTGCATCTTCCAATGTTGGTAGTTTTTGCCGTTGAACTTCTCAATCTTGAGCTTCCCTTCCTCCGCCATAACTCCCACTCAATTCAAGGAATTCTTTCCTTGAGATGATTTAGCTACGAGCAAACCTTGCTCTGATACCAGTTGTTAGGAAATAAGACGTAGCTAAGTAGATAATTGAGTAGATTACTTAATGGAGAGAGACAGATTTACATACACGAGATTATAGAGTAGAGAGAGAGAGAGAGAGAGAGAGAGAGAGAGAGAGAGAGTACACACGATATACGTGGTTCACTCAATGTGGGCTACGTCCACGGGAAAGCAGCCACTCAATGGCTTTAGTACTTCAAAACAAGAAGTAGTTTACAAAGGGATTATATCCTTAATGGAGCTCCCACCTTGCTTCACTCTCACCACCTCACACTCACCTTGTTGCATCAACTTCACACTATGAAATGTGTGTAGAAATGGCCTCCTTTTATAGGCCAAAAGGGCTGCCCTCTCTTATGAGAGACAGCCATGTGTAGCCGTCCTTGTGCAAATAAGTCCAAATCGGACCCTCCAATCCGCCCATGTGTGGCCGCCCTTGAGAAGACAAGTCCGCTTTTGAATTCGGCCACCGGCCATTGAATTTGGCCATCGGCCACCGGCCATTGACTTCCGACCACCGGCCATCGGCCATTGACTACCGGCCACCAGCCAACCAACCGATTGTTTTCCGACCACTTTTCGGCCGCCGGCCGGCCATAATATTCCGGTGAAAAAGAATATTCCGGCGAAAAAAGGTCTCGGGGGCCTCCGTCCTCGAGGCCTTTAAAGTTTCCCCTGATTCGTGTCCGTGAAAATTTTGGTTTTCGGTGAGTGATTTTCCTTCACGCACGATGGCTTCTCCTCATAATGGGGGCCTTACAAATGTACGCTTTTACCACATAAAATTACAAGGGTAAATCAGGCTCCATACTTAATAGGACGAGCATCTACTGGAAATGTCATCCACCACTTATAGGCCTTGCCTTTAAGAGATAGACTTGTTTCCACAACTGTCTTTATATCTGCGGTGTGTCTCAATCTATGAATATCACTCCATTTGTGTAAGAACGTATTGACCGCATCCTTGTTGCAATCACGCTCTTCCCCGTGACAACTCATGAATGGTGATATTCTTAAGTAATGCATTGCTACCTTTTGCATCTTTTGCAACAGTTTTCTCTTGGACTCCTTGAGTCGTGCGAGCTTGGTTCCCTTGAACCGTACCACTTGTGGCTCCTTGAGTCGTCTGTGAATCCATAAATTTCACAAGTAACTCCGTAAGATTGGTAACATTTGCATTGAGTGCAGAGAGGTTGCTTTCAAGTACGCTTTGGCGATGTTCCAAAGTCTTGAAAGAAGCCATGTCTACAAGCCCATGATCTCTTAGATCATCATCATCATGCATATTAGTGTCAGTAGCACCCGTGGTACCCTGATTTTGATCTACGTGCTCAAAATCAAACGTGTGTGTAGGTGGGATATCCTCACTGGCCATGGTAAACACACACTAATGCAAAGAGAGAAAAAAAAACGACAACTTATACCTTGAGAAATTGAAGTCTTTGTGTTTTGTATGCTCCACGATTTGTGTTGTATGCGAACCTCGCCTTACGAGAATTTGAGCGCTTCATTTGTCGTTCGCTGCTGTAAGAACACCTTTGATGATTCTTCACAAAAACTCGTCATTTTTGTGAAGGCTTTTCTTCACTTTCAAGTTACCTCCTTGAGGAAAAAAGAATTTTTCGAGGAAAACTTGCCTTCCTCCAAGAAGTGAAAAGGAAGGGTGAAACTATTTCCTTAAAGTTTGAAGCTTTCCCTTTCCTTCTAGTTTTCCTTTCAACACAAGTAGACTATTTTTTCTTGTTATAAACAACAAGGTCCAATAGCTTTATGGAGAAGTGAAAAGGGTGAAACTATTTCCTTAAAGTTTGAAGCTTTCCCTTTCTTTCTAGTTTTCCTTTCAACACAAGTAGACTATTTTTTCTTGTTATAAACAACAAGGTCCAATAGCTTTATGGTAAAGTATTGGCTTCTTACCGTGGGTTCAACCCTCCTTTATGCAAGGGTTAAGCGGGCCTTCCTACACGAGCACCCTTCGGAGCCTCGGTGTCGTTGAGTTGCCGGTCGAGTTTGCCTTGGTCGTGCGTTGTGGAGGGCGTAGGTGGGGCGGTCGATGTCGTTGTCTGTCCACGCGCTGCTCGCACAAAAAAATGTTCCTGTCTTCTTTTCGCTGCACAACGGAGACGTCGCTGTCTGTAGAATGTGGGAGAGAAGCAGGGCGTCGCACGCACATGCAAGCCGCTTTTAGCCTCCTCCCAAAAATAGCTCGAACACTAGTGAAAGAGCGGTGGTAATGCGTGTGCTACTCTCCACCCAACCGTGCTATCTTATAGCCTCCCCCTATCGTACACATTGTCCGGCCGTGCCAATGGCCTTGTCCATAGGACCCATGTCCTTACAGTTTTAGGTCAGATATAGTTTATGCCCATCATGGTACATGGAATCCAAATCATCCCCCAAACGTCGCTGTCTGCGGAACGTGGGAGAGAAGCAGGGCGTCGCACGCACATGCAAGCCGCTTTTAGCCTCCTCACAAAAATAGCTCGAACACCAGTGAAAGAGCGGTGGTAATGCATGTGCTACTCTCCACCCAACCGTGCTATCTTATAGCCTCCCCCTATCGTACACACTGTCCGGCCGTGCCAATGGCCTTGCCCATAGGACCCATGTCCTTACAGTTTAGGTCAGATATAGTTTATGCCCATCATGGTACATGGAATCCAAATCATCCCCCAATTTGTATATCACTTACCTTATACATCTCTTTAGCAAACCAAGTGGCAAGGAGCCCTTGTGGTATCAAGCGAGACCTCAAGTCCAACCATGAAGCTAAAGGAATAAATGCCATTATATTTTTTGTTTCCAATTTTACTTGTTATTGTGAACGTAAAAAAGTACTGTAATACCTTAACAAGATGACCAATAACAAAGTACACCAAGTAAACTGTAAGCATTTGGGCCAGGAAAAAACCATCCAATACTCGTATGCAGTCGAGCCAAGCCCCAATTTACCATAAATCAAAATAGTGTGCGCGCTGTAACTAGTACTGAGTTTGAAACCAAAAAGTCCCCCAGTGTATACCCACCCTCAATAGTAGAGGTTCCTTTGAATGAATAAGGTGTTTAAGCAACAGAGGCATCCACAAAAAACCCCCAACTATTGTTAAGAAACTACACCCACCAAGTGAATGCAACAAATGTATTGCTCTATCTCATCCAAACTACCAAGTTAATGAATCAGTACAACATTGGTATGCAACCGGGGCAAACACCCCCACAAACCATAGCAAAAGTATGCATCAACAGTGCGTAGTAGGTCGAAAGAACTCTTTATATTCACTTAGCCAACCCACCCGATGGGCCTTACTAGGGATTTATGTGACAGTGATCCATATGCCATGCTTAAGCGACAGTACCAAGTCAATCCCAAAGCATTCTTTAAAACAAGACAGAAACTACACCCACCCATGTGAATGCAAATATTGCATTATCTCATCCAAATAACCAAGTAATGAACTAGTACAACATCGGTAAGCACCCGGGGCAAAACATCCCTACGGACCCTAGGAAAAATCACCAACATCAGTACGCAGTATGTCACCCCCCCCCCCCCTCTTTTTTTTATATATAAACACATAGCCAACCCAAACGGTGGGCCTTACCAGGCATATGTGACAATGGTCAATGTATCATTCTTAATCAGCAGTACCAAGTCAATCCCAAAGCTATTTTATGAATAGTAAGTACCTTCAGTCTTTCAGGTCTTTAACGACAGATTACTGCCTTGCCAAGCCAAGCGGTAGCAACCCCAAATTTTTCCAAAACCCAGTGAATAATTAACATAGAGCAACAAAGACTCTGAGTTTAAGCAGCAATAACTAAGATGCCATACCCCAGCTTGCTAGATACTACCTATAATCAAAACCATAGGGCTATATTATGCCAAGCTTAATGACAAACTGGAACCCAGTGGTGGGGTCAAAGCTTTGTAAAAAAAAACCTCAACCATAAGCTATGTACTTATCCACCAACCAACTTTGAACAAGTATTGCTATGCTGAGTAAAAAATATCACAGTGTGACATATCATCAAACTGATAGAGCAACACCATACTAGTTTTACTGCCATAAACAATAGGTTCTATTGCCATAAACAATAGAGTTGCAGCGAAGAAATATGATAATCAAGTAGAGTATCCAACCTGCGTAGTTTGTGTCGCAAGCTCCATATCTTGGTGCAGTATAGAAAAGCACAGTCCCTTACGATTTATGCAAGCAAAAACACATACAAAGCTAAGTGAGGGACAGAGATGCACCCTCACCTCTTAAATAGAAGGAGGATGAAGGCCGCCATCCTTGTGTAGCGTGCAGAGTAATGGGTGAAGCGATCCCGTCCTGAGAATCCGAGACAACAAGGCCGCCTGTGATGCGGAATGCCAAGAAAAAACCCCAATGCCTTCACGACCAGTTTACAAAAGGCAGTAAACCACTTTATTAGGCTTTTAGTACCACTTATGATTTATAAGGGCCATATCCCATGGTGGATATATAGTAAAACTAGGAAGCGTGTTTAGTAGAATCTAGGATGTCAATGATGCTAGAAAATCTTATATGCAAGTAATACACTGTGTGTGTGTGCGCCCGGCCTGTCCCAGGCACCAAACACAAAGGGTCGATATTAGGCCCATTGTGAATGGGCATACTATCTTATTAGAGTGATGAGAATCTTATGATTAAAGTGTAATACATGCCAATCATATTGGGCAAGAGATTGTAGAATTTTATTGATTATTTCATTTCTATTAAAGCCATTAAGGCAATACTTTTTTTGTTAATACCTTAATGTCCTCCCAAGCAAAGAGGTTAGTGGAGGAAGAGTAGATAATCAAGTAAAGTAGGCTGATACAATTGCTAATAGCTGCTTTGTGAGGCCTATTACTATTCCTTTTAATGAACTCAAAAGGTGGCAGTTTCAGAAGATCTCTTTTCCATGCAAATCTTTGGTCATATCCTCCTACACATGGTATATGAAGGGAAATAGAAAAGTTAAGGAGTTGTACTGAAGTGCAAAAAACTACATTAGGTGTTGCGAACTCTTGTAAAGAAGTTGGTTTAATTTTTAGGCAATTAGGATATATATGATAGATTTCCTCTAAGAAGGCTTTATTGTTGATGTTTAGTAAGTCATCCATATATCTGTAAGTGTATCCAAACAATGAAAGTTTGTTATTCTTACTTTCCATGGAACTGAGATACCATTTGTATTTGAAGAAGGCAAGGTATATATTACACTTCAGTCAAGTGTAAGGGGTATGTCTTTTTTATCCATCTAGGTTTTTTAGGGGATATGCAGAAATGACTCTTCTTTCTAACATTGGCAAAAGCCATTTTAATAACTTTTGCTAGTACATTTTTAAGGCCAAGATCACCTTCTAAGGGAATGTTTTCATAACATTGAGTAATAACTGTTGAAATAATATGAAAGACTTGCAGCAGAGTTTTCTGCTATCCAGAAGGGGTTGTAATGTATTTGTAACAAGTCGTGGCATATCTTTTGTTCAAAGGCACAAATAAGTTCAAAGTCAGCTAATATCATGTCAAGACATAGAGTGATATCCTTGGTGATATCAGTAAAGATACCATTAGAAGCATCATATATCTATTTGAATTTATGTTTATGTATTTTATAGGTGGGGAAAAGTATTGGTAGTTTAGTGTCCTGTAGAGTATAACTTAGATTTTCTAATTTTCTAGAGATGTTATTGGTAACTGTTTGTGGGAAAGTGTTAATTCTAGTGAATTCCCTCCCAGAAACCTGAAACTGAGCAGCTTTCCAAGCTAGGTTTTTGCATATAAGAGTGGGACAATAAGAGCTTTTATCCAGCCCGACTGTGAACCAATTCTTAGCCAAATTGTGAAAATCATGAACAAGTTGTGGTGTTAACCAGGAGTTATAAGTTGATAACCATTTTCTAGGTATTTGTGAGATTTTTTGAGAAAAACAACCTTCCACAATTTCTGTTAAGTCCAGTAGGACTGTCTTCTCCAGTTGGAGAGAACTGATAAGGTCAGTTAAGTAGCTAAGTAAAACTGGTAGAGCGAGATATGGGTTTTTGGGAAAGTTAGGTATGTGACTGAGCCCATTGGCCAATATTTTTTGTATTTTGGTATATTCAATGATGCTAAGATCACAAGTACAAACATGCATACCATATGTATCGAAGTTTTTACAAAATGTGATAAACTGACTGCATGTACATTAAGGAACCGATTCAGGACATATACAAACATAAATAGGATTAGTTATAGTAGATTAGGCCTGTAAACCTTAAATCGGCAAAGTCAAAGACTATAATAGCTGTGAACAAGGAACCAAAAAAATAGTCTATGAAAGGACCACCTAACACCAGTCAACCAATTAAGGGATTATAGACTATGGGTCCATCCTAGAACTAAGTTTCACAATAAGTTTCCAAAGCCTGCATCCCGGTTTCTCCATACAAATGAAAAAACCTTATGTTTAGGATGTATGTGTAGTTGTTTTATCATAATTAATAAGACATAATTGAACTTTTACATTCAAAAGACAACTGGCTCCAGAATAAAGAAAATGAAAAGTACAAAAACAACTCAGTTTTAGAATTATCTTTGTACAATGTTTGTACGGATGAAGCCTCATTCCAATATACAGATAACCTAAGTACTTCCCTTGCAGTAGGTGTATGTGTAATCTTGTATTTGGACAACTACTAAAAGCCAAACAAACGTTCCAAGATAAGATAAAGTCCTTACCTGCATCCATCCAAACAAGACAAGCAATATGTTAGCCTTGGATGTGTTTTACAGGTATCAATGGACTATACCACTCCATCTTACAATTTTTTAAAAACTTACAAGCTTAGTCCATAGTATTTAAAAAACTTTTCTTTTTTATTTATTAAAAATAAAAACCCCAAAGTTTCTAGCAAAAAATTATTATTTTGATTAGAAGGCCATCACCCCTTCTAATCCAAGTGTCTGAATCCCCCATCAATATTTTTATTAGTTTATAAGGTATCTTTCTAGATTAATGAAACTCCGCCTCATGAAGCTATAAAAGAAGCTTTTAGAAAATTCCATTTATAGTTCTAAAAAGTATCAAGCTCGTTCATGTTTGTTTTAGGTCAGATATAGTTTATGCCCATCATGGTACATGGAATCCAAATCATCCCCCAATTTGTATATTACTTACCTTATACATCTCTTTAGCAAACCAAGTGGCAAGGAGCCTATGCGGTATCAAGCGAGACCTCAACTCCAACCATGAAGTTAAAGGAAGAAATGCAATTATGTTTTTTGTTTCCAATTTTACTTGTCATTGTGAATGTAAAAAAGTAATGTAATACCTTAACAAGACGACCAGTAACAAAATACGCCCAGTAACTGTAAGCATTTGGGTCAGAAAAAACCATCCAATACCCGTATGCAGTCGGGCCAAGCCCCAATTTACCATAAGCCAAAACAATGCGTGCGATGTAACCAATACCGAGCGCAAACACCCCCCAAAACCATAGCAAAAATATGCATCAATAGTGCACAGTAGGTCAAAAGAACTCTTTATATTCATTTAGCCAACCCACCCGATGGGCCTTACCATGTATTTATGTGACAGTGATCCATATGCCATGCTTAAGCGACAGTACCAAGTCAATCCCAAAGCATTCTTAAAAAAAAAAAAAAACTACACCCATCCATGTGAATGCAAATATTGCATTATCTCATCCAAATAACCAAGTAATGAACCAGTACAACATCGGTAAGCACCCGTGGAAAAACACCCCTACAGACCCTAGCAAAAAACCACCAACATCAGTGTGCAGTATAGGTCAACCCCCCCCCCCCCCCCCCCCCCCCCCCCCTCCTTTTTTTTGTATAAACACCTAGCCAACCCAAACGGTGGGCCTTACCCAGGCATCTGTGACAATGGTCAATGTATCATTCTCAATCGGCAGTACCAAGTCAATCCCAAAGCTATTTTATGAATAGTAGGTACCTTCAGTCTGTCAGCTCTTTAATGACAGATTATTGCCTTGCTAAGCTAAGCGACAGCAACCCCAAATTTTTCCAAAAACTAGTGAATAATTAACGTAGAGCAACAAAGACTCTGAGTTTAAGTGGCAATAACTATGCCATACCCCAAATTTCTAGATACCACCTATAATCAAAACCATGGGACTATATCATGCCGAGCTTAATGAAAAACTGGAACCCAGTGGTGGGGTCAAAGCTTTGCCAAAAAAAACCTCAACCGTAGGCTTTGTACTTATCGACCAGCCAACTTTGAACAAGTATTGCTATGCTGAGTAAAAACCCTCACAGTGTGCCATATCATCAAATTGATAGAGCAACACCATACTAGTTCTACTGCCAGAAACAATAGGTTTCCAGTGAAAAAATATGATAATTAAGCAAAGTAGCCAACCTGTGTTACAAGCTCCATATTTCAGTGCAATATAGAAAAACAAAGTCCGTTACAATTTATGTGAGCAAAAACACATACAAAGCTAAGTGAGGGGCAAAGATGCACACTCACCTCTTAAATAGAAGAAGGATGAAGGCCGCCATCCTTGTGTAGCGTGCAGAGTAATGAGTGGAGCGATCCCGTACTAGGGATCCGAGACAGTGAGGCCGCCTATGATGCGGAATGCCAAGAAAAAACCCCAACACCTTAACGGCCACTTTACAAAAGGAAGTAAACCACTTTATTAGGCTTTTAGTACCACTTATGATTTATAAAGGCCATATCCCATGGTGGATATATAGTAAAGCTAGGAAGTGTGTTTAGTAGAATCCAGGATGTCAATGATGCTAGAAAATCTTATATGAAGTAATATTGTGTGTGTGTGAGTGTACCTGCCCTGTCCTAGGCACCAAACACAAAGGGTTGATATTAGGCCCATTGTGAATGGGTCTACTACCTTATTAGAGTGATGAGAATCTTATGGTTAAAGTGTAACCCAGGCCAATCATGTTGGGTAAGAGATTTTATTGATTATTTTGTTTCTATTAAATCCATCAAGGCAATACTTTTTTATTAATACCTTAATGTCCTCCTAGGCAAAGAGGTAAGTGGAGGAAGAGTAGACAATCTAGTAAAGTAGGCTGATAGAAGTGCTAATAGCTGCTTTGTGAGGCCTATTACTATTCCTTTTAATGAACTCAAAAGGTGGCAGTTTAAGAAGATATCTTTTCCATGCAAATTTAAGGAAAATAGAAAAGTTAAGAAATTGTACTGAAGTGCAGAAAACTCCATTAGGTGTTACAAAATCTTGTAAAGAAGTTGGTTCAATTTTTGGGTAGCTAGGAATATATATGACAGATTTCCTCTGAGAAGGCTTTTATTGTTGATGCTTAGTAAGTCATCCATATATCTATAAGTGTGTCCAAATAGTGAAAGTTTGTTATTTTTACTTTCAATGGCACTGAGACACCATTTTTATTCAAAGAAGGCAAGGTATATATTACACATAAGTGGAGAGCAGGAGAACCCCATGGGGATGCCCAGGCTTTGGTTAAAACATTGTCCTCCAGAGATGATAGTACAGTTATCAAGTAACCATGATATGTAAATACATAGCTTTTCTTGATTGAAGTGTAAGGGGTGTAAGGAGTATGTCTTTTTTATCCATATAGGTTTTTTAGAATGGGATATGTAGAAACGACTCTTCTTTCTTGCATTGGCAAAAGCCATATAACCTTTGCTAGTACATTTTTAAGGCCAAGATCACCTTCTAAGGGAATGTTTTCATAACATTGAGTAATATCTGCTGAAAATATATGGAAGACTTGTTTAGTGAGGTTAGAGAAACCTCAGTAGAGTTTTTTGCAATCCAGAAGGGGTTGTAATGTATTTGTAAAAAATCGTGTGGCAGATCCTTTGTTTAGAGTCACAAATAAGTTCAAACTCAGCTAATATCAGGTCAAGACATAGAGAGATATCCTTAATGATATCAATAAAGATACCATCAGAAGCATCAAATATCCATCTGCATTTATGTTTATGCATTTTATAGGTAGAAAAAAGTACTGGTAGTTTAGTGTCTTGTAGAGTATAGACTAGATTTTCTAAGTGTCTAGAGATGTTATTGGTAACTGTTTGTAGGTAAGTGTTAATTCTAGTGAATTCCCTCCTAGAAACCCGAAACTGAGCAGCTTTCTAAGCTAGGTTCTTGCATATAAGAGTGGGACAATTAGAGATTTTATTGAGCCCGACTATGAACCAATTTTTAGCCAAATTGTGAAAATCATGAGCAAGTTGTGCTGTTAACCAGGAGTTATAAGTTGATAGCCATTTTCTTGGTATTTGTGAGATTTGTTGAGAAAAACAACCTTGCACAATTTTTGTTAAGTCCAGTAGGACTGTCTTCTCCAATTGGAGATATCTGACAAGGTTAGCTAAGCAGCTAAGTAAAGCTGATAGAGCGAGATATGGGTTTTTGGGAAAGTTAGGTATGTGATTGAGCCCTGCCCAAGATTTTTTGTATTTTGGTATTTTTTTCAATGATGTTAAGATCACAAGTACAAACATGCATACCATATGTATCAAAGTTTTTGCAAAATGTGATAAACTGACTGGATGTACATTCAGGAACCGATTCATGCCAAAGAAAATCATCACTATATACCAAGTTTTTAATGGGTTGTTAATACCTCCAACCGATAAGTACATTATCGAGTATTTTATGACTGCCAAAAAGTAGGTCAAAGCACTCACAAAAAAATACCTTAGGTTGTATCCAGTCGAGAAGTACATTAAGGAAGAGACAGTATACGTAGATGAAGTCTTTCTTTGGAGCTTTTTTATTGAGAATCCATCTTCCACAAGGGCTCATAGCAACCTGCATGTTCATCAAGGATTACATATCAAGAAAATTCCTGATAGGGGAGTTTCTGCCTCTTCCCCTAGTGTAGCTACGAGACTTCCCTTGATTAGAGGAAGAGCTAGGTGTCAAAAAGGAAGTAAAGGAGTTGGGAGTAGTAAGAGAATTGGGTCTTTTCAAAGAAGGGGAATCATCCTCATCAATGCATGGATTGAGTAAGCGAGTGATGATCTTTACACCTTTGTAATTAGCATAAGTGGTAAGATAGATCTCAGGTTCATCAGATTTTAGTTCCTTCAAGATATCCAGCATTACTCCCCGAAAGATGTTAAAGGCAATCTGAGCAATTACAATTTCTTCGCTTGGCCACCCAACCAGGAGCAAATAAGGGAGAGGTGAAATTCAACGGGTTTTTCAAGGAAGAGTAGGTCAAGATGTTGAGAATATACCAAATGGTATGATCAAACCACATGATGCTGGATTCGCATGAGGATTTTGGGTCCAAAAATTTGCAGGCACATTTTACATAAGGCCAAAAAACATTCCAAATGGATTCTGTGTAGAAATCCGGGTTGCTTTTGGCAAACTCCATGTTATCCTTTGTACAAATATAGAGGCCAGTATTGGAAGGGCATTTAGAATGGTCAATGAGATTCAGGTTGAAGGGGGCTTTTATGAGTTCCCCTTTTATTTGATTTGTAGTCTTTGACAGTATAGGCAGGGAGATTAGCAAGGTAAACCAAGGTTTCACTTAAAATCGGTGCTTTGTTGGGTAAGACCCAAAGCTGATGGTCTACCCCAAAAGACTCGATTTCTATCTGTCTAATAGGTAAGAAAGGAAATACTTTAGAGATTTTTGGTACCATTTCCAAGAGGTTAGAGTCATTGAGGGAGCAAAGATTACTATGAAATTCTTTGACAGCTTCTAGAGTCGCACTATCCCTACAAAAGATACCACCAGTTTGAGGGATAATAGGGGTAGCCGGGGTACTAATAAAAGATGGATTGAGGTCGCATAGTTTCTTCAAAAAGTTAGCCAGATCAGCCCGAGAGGAAGAGAATAGGGCAAGCTCTTGTTGGTATTGTAAAGAGAGTATGGGAAGCTAGGCTATTTAGTGGGAGATCAAATTTACACCCTCCTTGGAATCCTTGTCTAAGGTAGCCAAAACTTTGACCCAATCATTAAAAGATAACATGTGTAAGATGGACATCTTTTTATATGAGGTAAGAGCCGAGTCATATATTAGTTGAGATGCATCCAAGCTGCTAATACATCTGAGGACGAGAGATGTAGCCACAGAGAGGGGTTCAGAGGTCAAGTCCAATCCTTGCAAGAGATCAAGGGTCTGCAATATATCAAAAAAGTTAGTGAGGTTGTGACTACTTTTTGTAGTAAGTAATACAATCCTTGGCCTTCCTAGCAAAGAAAGGTCGCGTTCTAACTGCCAGGGCATTTTCAGGTTTATGGTCTTTAAGGTACAACTTAATCTACTCAAGAACCTTTGTATGATTCTCAAATTTGTGTTTAACACTCATGCGCGGTCATTCTAAAATGTTTGTGGTCTTGAAAGGAAATATAAAAACAAAAATAGGATTAGTTACAGTAGATTGGGCCTGCAAACCTTAAACTGGCAAAGTCAAACACTATAATAGCCATGAGCAGGGAACCAAAAAAATAGTCTATGAAGGACCACCTAACACCAGACAACCAATTAAGGGATTATAGACTGTGGGTCCATCCTAGAACTAAGTTTTAGAATAAGTTTCCAAAGCCAGCATCGCGGTTTCTCCATAAAAATGAGCATCCCAGTTTCTCCATAAAAATAAAAAAACCTTATGTTTAGGATGTGTATGTAGCTATTTTATCATAATTATTAAGACATAATTGAACTTTTACATTCAAAAGACAGCTGGCTCCAGAATAAAGAAAATGGTAAGTACAAAAACAACTCAGTCTTAGAATTATCTTTGTACAATGTTTGTAAGAATGAAGCCTCATTCCAGTATACACATAACCGTAGTACTTCCCTTGCAGTAGGTGTATGTGTAATCTTGTATTTGGACAACTGCTAAAAGCCAAAAAAACTTTCCAAGATAAGATAGAGTCCTTACCTGCATCCATCCAAACAAAACAACAAATATGTTAGCCTTGGATGTGTTTTACAGGTACCGATGTTCGATACTAGTTGTTATCCATGTCAATCTTACAAACTTTTTTTAACTTACAAGCTTAGTCCATAGTATTCAAAAAATGTCTCTTTTTTTATTAAAGAAAAACCCCCAAAGTTTCTAGTAAAAAAATATTATTTTGATTGGAAGGCCATCACCCCTTCTAATCCAAGTGTCTGAATCCCCCATCAATATTTTTATCAGTTTATAAGTTATCTTTCTAGAATAATGAAACTCCACCTCATGAAGCTATAATAGAAGCTTTTAGAAAATTCCATTTATAGTTCTAAAAAGTATCAAGCTCGTTTATGTTTGTTTTAGGTCAGATAGAGTTTATGCCCCATCATGGTACATGGAATCCAAATCATCCCCCAATTTGTATATCACTTACCTTATACATCTCTTTAGCAAACCAAGTGACAAGGAGCCCTTGCGGTATCAAGATAGACCTCATGTCCAACCATGAAGTTAAAGGAATAAATGCCATTATGTTTTTTGTTTCCAATTTTACTTGTCATTGTGAATGTAAAAAAGTACTGTAATACCTTAACAAGACGACCAAAAAAATACGCCCAGTAACTGTAAGCATTCGGGCTAGAAAAAAACCATCCAATACCCGTGTGCAGCCAAGCCAAGCCCCAATTTCCCATAAGCCAAAACAGTGCACGTTGTAATAACCAGTATCAAGTCTAAAACCAAAAAGTCTCACGGTGTATACCCACTCTCAATAGTAGAGGTTCATTTGAATGAATATGGTGTTTAAGCAACATGGGCATCCACAAAAAACCCCCAACTATTGTCAAGAAACTACACCCGCCAAGTGAATGCAACAAATGTATTGCTCTATCTCATCCAAACTACCAAGTTAATGAATCAGTACAACATTGGTATGCAACCGGGGCAAACATCCCCACAAACCATAGCAAAAATATGCATCAACAATGCGTAGTAGGTCGAAAGAACTCTTTATATTCACTTAGCCAACCCACCCGATGGGCCTTACTAGGGATTTATGTGACAGTGATCCATATGCCATGCTTAAGCGACAGTACCAAGTCAATCCCAAAGCATTCTTTAAAACAAAACAGAAACTGCACCCAGTCATGTGAATGCAAATATTGCATTATCTCATCCAAATAACCAAGTAATGAACCAGTACAGCATCGATAAGCACCCGGGCAAAACACCCCTACAAACCCTAGCAAAAATCACCAACATCAATGTGCAGTATGTCAACCCCCCCCCCCCCCCCCCCCCCCCCCTTTTATATATATATATATATATATATATATATATATATAAACATAGCCAACCCAAACGGTGGGCCTTACCAGGCATATGTGACAATGGTCAATGTATCATTCTTAATTAGCACTACCAAGACAATCCCCAAGCTATTTTATGAACAATAAGCACCTTCAGTCTTTCAGGTCTTTAACGACAGATTACTGCCTTGCCAAGCTAAGCGGCAACAACCCCAAATTTTCCCAAAAACCAGTGAATAATTAACGTAGAGCAACAAAGACTCTGAGTTTAAGCGGTAATAACTAAGATGCAATACCCCAAATTGCTAGATACTACCTATAATCAAAACCATAGGACTGTATTATGTTGGGCTTAATGACAAACTGGAACCTAGTGGTGGGGTCAAAGCTTTGTAAAAAAAAACCTCAACCATAAGCTATGTACTTATCCACCAACCAACTTTGAACAAGTATTGCTATGCTGAGTAAAAAACCTCACAGTGTGCCATATCATCAAACTGATAGAGCAACACCATACTAGTTCTACTGCCATAAACAATAGGTTTGCAGGGAAAAAAAAAGATAATCAAGCAGAGTAGCCAACCTGCATAGTTTGTGTTGCAAGCTCCATATTTTGGTGCAGTATAGAAATACACAATCCCTTACGATTTATACAAGCAAAAACACATACAAAGCTAAGTGAGGGGCAGAGATGCACCCTCACCTCTTAAATAGAAGGAGGATGAAGGCCGCCATCCTTGTGTATCATGTAGAGTAATGAGTGGAGCGATCCCGTCCTAGGAATCCAAGACAGCGAGGCCGTCTGTGATGCAAAATGCCAATAAGAAACCCCAGCGCCTTCACGGCCAGTTTACAAAAGGCAGTAAACCACTTTATTAGGCTTTTAGTACCACTTATGATTTATAAGGGCCATATCCCATGGTGGATATTTAGTAAAACTAGGAAGCGTGTTTAGTAGAATCTAGAATGTCAATGATGCTAGAAAAGGTGTGTGTGTGTGTGTGTGTGTGTGTGTGCCCGCCGTGTCCCAGGCACGAAACACAAAGGGTCGATATTAGGCCCATTGTGAATGGGCCTACTACCTTATTAGAGTGATGAGACTCTTATTGTTAAAGTGTAACCCAGGCCAATCATGTTGGGTAAGAGATTGTAGAATTTTATTGATTATTTTGTTTCTATTTAAGCCATTAAGTACTTTTATTAATACCTTGATGTCCTCCCGTGGAAAGAGGTAAGTGGAGGAAGAGTAGATAATCAAGTAAAGTAGGCTGATACAAGTGCTAATAGCTGCTTTGTGAGGCCTATTACTATTCCTTTTAATGAACTCAAAAGGTGTCAGTTTAAGAAGGTCTCTTTTCCATGCAAATTTTTGGTCATATCCTCCTACACACGGTATATGAAGGGAAATAGAAAAGTTAAGGAATTGTACTGAAGTGTAGAAAACTCCATTAGGTGTTACAAACTCTTGTAAAGAAGTTGGTTTAATTTTTAGGCAGGTAGGATATATATGACAGATTTCCTCTGAGAAGGCTTTATTGTTGATTCTTAGTAAGTCATCCATATATCTGTAAGTGTGTCCAAACAGTGAAAGTTTGTTATTTTTACTTTCCATGGCACTGATACACCATTTGTATTCAAAGAAGGCAAGGTATATATTACACATAAATGGAGAGCAGGAGAACCCCATGGGGATGCCCAGGCTTTGGTTAAAACATTGTCCTCCAGAGATGATAGTACAGTTATCAAGTAACATGATATGTAAATACATAGCTTTTCTTGATTGAAGTGTAAGGGGTGTAAGGAGTATGTTTTTTCTATCCATCTAGGTTTTTTAGAAAGGGATATGTAGAAACGACTCTGCTTTCTAGAAAAATCCCCAACGCCTTCACGACCAGTTTACAAAAGACAGTAAACCACTTTATTAGGCGTTTAGTACCACTTATGATTTATAAGGGCCATATCCCATGGTGGATATATAGTAAAACTAGGAAGCGTGTTTAGTAGAATCTAGGATGTCAATGATGCTAGAAAATCTTATATGCACGTAATACAGTGTGTGTGTGTGTGTGTGTGTGCGTGTGTGTGTGTGTGTGTGAGAGAGAGAGAGAGAGAGAGAGAGAGAGAGAGAGAGAGAGGGAGAAGGGGGGAGGAATATGCAGTGGGAGGTAGTAAACATATTTTGCATATCTAATGTGAATCTCTTCCATTTCCTGAGTGCCTCGTCTCGCATTGACGGGGAGTTGGAGCTAAGCCAAGTGGCTACGATGGTGCGTACCCTTGACAAAGGGATATACTTAATCATATAAAGGCGAGTACATTTTTCTTTTTTAGCAAAGAACATGGTTTTATAGTTGGGAGAAATATGGGTGGTGTGATGAATGAAGCGTGACCCATTGGAATCTTTAGAATCCAAAACACATTGGTGATCATGCGTGTGTGTGTGCGCGTGTGTGTGTGTGTATGAATGAGAGAGAGAGAGAGAGAGAGAGAGAGAGAGAGAGAGAGAGAGAGGGACGGATGGAGGAGTATGGAGTGGGAAGGGACCAAAAAGAGAGAGCGTAGTGGGCAAGGAAGGGGCCAAAAATTGGGGATAGGGTCGGGGGCCAAGGAGATATGGGGTGGGAGGGGGCCAAAGGGGGGGGGGGGGGGGGGGGGGGGGGGGGGGGGGGGGGGGGGGGGGGGGGGGGGGGGGGGGGGGGGGGGGGGGGGGGGGGGACTTTATGAATGATGTGTGTGTGTGTTGTGTGTGTGTAAATGCAAAGCCAAAGGAAACTTGGCTTTTGAAGTTAAATTTGAACTTATGAAGCTCATTAAAAAAGAAAAAAAAGCTTTACATTTTAACTCTCTCTCTCTCTCTCTCTCTCTCTCTCTCACTCACACACACACACACACACACACACACACACGCCCCTGCAAATGTGTTCTAGTTGCAAAAGAATCCAATGGGTCACATTTCATGCATTACAACACCCATATTTCTCCCAAGTACACAACCATGTTCTTTGTTAAAAATGGAAACCGTACTCATGCTTATATGCTTGACCATATCCCCTTGTTGACAATACGCACTATCACAATCTTTCGAGTTAGCTCTCACTCCCTTAGATGAGAGATGGGGCACTGGGACAATAAAGACAAGTTAAATTGACTCTGTACCTTATGCTCACTATAAGCTCGAGAGTATAAGTACCACACACTACTAGAGCGATCAACATTTGTTCAAATCGAAACTTGCTTCCCTCATACTTTTAGCCATGACTTAGCCTACACACTTTAGTCTCTCAACCACATTGTGGGCTCTCCATGTGATTCTCTCTCTCTCTCTCTCTCTCTCTCTCACACACACACACACACACACACACACACACACATGTCTACACAAAGTAAAATTACAACATCTTTAATAGATTTCGAGCTTGCCTTGAAAAAAATTATGTTAACTGCCATGCGGTCCTCTCTCTCTCTCTCTCTCTCTCTCTCTCTCTCTCACTCTCACTCTCTCTCTCTCACACACACACACACACACACACACACCAACATAGTGTTTGTAAAAAAACAAGGTTTGATGTATTCTTAATCAGATACAATTACAAAATCTTTAATATATTCCGAGCAGCCTTGTAAAAACCAATAAAATTTTACAGGTTTTAGTGTAATCACCACGAGTGACAAATTCCTGAGAGTTTTAAACGTTCCTCTATTTTCTTCAATCAAGATTTTCTTTTGTAAAGTATGGATTCACACAGTCAATTAATTCTTTCTCTCTCTCTCTCTCTCTCTCACACACACACACACACACACACACACACACACACACACACACACACACACACACACACACACACACACACACACACACACACACACACACACACACACATTGTGGTATTACTAAATGCTTTATTTTTTACCCTCCTTCTATATATCCCCCCCCCCCCCCTCCCTCTGAAGCACTCATGGGACACTAGCTCATAACTTGCTACTCATGGCCGGTGGGACTAGGTCCTTGCTTAAAAAAACTCTCCTAAAAATTAAACACATTGAGAGCTCTCATGAGGCGGCCTACGCATCCTGGGTTGAGATCTCCCCTTGCAAAGTTTCTATGCATCACTTGAAGACGCTTAACAGAAGGGCTTGCCTCTCTCACCGATCACGCTCATCAAAGGACGCTCAACCTCTATAAATAAGGTGAGGGCGTACCTTGCCCCTCACTTAGCTATGGAGTAGGTATTTCTTTCGGTGTTTTTTTCGCTACTGTCTGATCTTGCCAACATGGGGCTCGCAGCTCAAGTGACACAGGTACCTTACTAAGCTTAGGATTTTGTTCAAGTAATGGTGCAATACCTTGCATAGTAAGAAAGGAATGAAGTCGTTTGAGCTTTACACTGTGTACTTCTTGCTTTGCCTAAAGCACTTGAGCAAAATAAATGGATCCTTTTTTGTGCATATAATCGGTTCAGAAAGTAGACGCTGCATAAAGTTGGCTACTGTACTGTGAGGATTTTTTGAGCCTTGGGATTGCTTGTGCATACAAAGCATGGGTTTTTTTGCAGACCGTGTACAAATGTTATTTTCTGTTGATTTTCTTATCAAAAGCTTGATATGGTAAACACCCCCGCCTTGTATAAAAGCGTCTCCTTACCTCGGAATGAATAGGTTGCCTCTGTAGTATACTGAAGGACATGTCGATTCTTGTAAATTGTTGTAGGATCATGAGCTTGACTGGTTATTTTGCTAAAGCCTTGACATCATGGCTAGCCTTGGGTCTTTTGTGCATAGAAAACGTTGGTCGGTCGTTGTTTTGCAATAAGGGTAGCCTCAGGAAGGTATAAAGAGCTTCATCTCTGCACAAAGCTTCTTGTGCATATATGGCAGTATGTGTGTATATATGTATATGGTTGTGAACATCATGGCTGGCTTGATGGCCGTTCCTAACACATGCTACAGTTGGATATGGATACAAAGATGGGGACTGAAACTGTGTACCGACTGTATAAACAGTGGAAACATAGGGGTTATGACTAATGGGCCACTTGGCTCAGACTCTGGCAAAAATAAACTGCTTTATGACTGGTTTTTTTGCGCTGTTATAACTAGTATTTCTCTCTCTCTCTCTCTCTCTCTCTCTCTAAGGTGATAGAAGCATCTAATTGGCTGGCAGCTTTCAAAAAATGGTTGGTTTTTTCTATGATTAACTGGTTATCGCTGAGGCTTGTCACAAGTGGGAGCTCATATCAGGCCGGACACTAACAGTCCGTGATAGCCTGGCATTTTGTGAAGGTAAGTATACAGCAGCTCAAAAAAAATTTTGGCTTTGGAAAAAAGCTATGGTTGGTAGGGCCGGCCGGACATTAGTGTTCTTGAAAAATGCTAATGACTGATGAAAATAAAGGTAAGTATATGGCCGGGTTCATTTTGGCTTGGGTATAGCTCCCAAGATTTTGCCAAAAAAGAGGTCTCAAAAAAGAGGGGGTCTTACTACTCTCTTGACCAGTTACATGGTTGTCTTATTGGTTTTTAACATAAAGGTTGTCACTACCCTCATCTGTGACATTTGGTTGACAAAAAGAAGTCGAATTTCACATCCCCTTGTCTAAAGAAATACCTTTTTGTAACATGGGTTCTACTGATCTTGAAGGTAAGTATATGGTTGCTTTTATACATAGCTACTAAGCTATGGCTCGTAGTTTTACTTCTGATGGACTTCACCATACATTATAAAGTGATATGAAAGACTGCTAAACATACCAAATCTAATGAATAAACTTGCTTGTCTAAAGTAATTAAAACCTATAAGATGGACATGGATAACAACTGATATAGTCCATTGATACCTGTAAAACACATCCAAGGCTAACATAATTGTTGTCTTGTTTGGATGGATGCAGGTAAGGACTCTATCTTATCTTGGAAGGCTTTATTTTCCTTGGCAAGCAACATTACTGTGATGAAATACCCACTGAGGAATGGGGAAGTTTTTTTACTACCAACCCTACTGAAAGAGGACCTCTTTCTTACAATCATTGTACCTAAATAATTTTGATACTGAGTTATTTTTGTACATATCAGCTCATTGTTCCTTGGCCAGCTGTCTTTTGAATGTAAAAATTCAATTATGTCTTATTAGTTAAGATTTAAACAGCTACACACACATCCTATACATAAGGTCTCTCCTCTTCGGGGAAACCGGGATGCTGGCCTAGGAAATTATCATAGAAATAGAGCTCTAAATTGGACCCACAGTCGTTGAATCCTTCATTGGTAGGCTGGTGTTAGGTGGCCCCTTTTGGACTCTCTTCTGGTTTCCTGCTCACGGCTACCATAGTCTCAGACTTTGCCGGTTGAAAGGTTGCAAGACCAAAAAGACTTTACTTTTTAGACACTTTTGCTAATTTTTATGTCACCTCTATTTCAGGATTGCTCACGTTATAGAATGACAGCTCGCATGAGGATTAATCACAACCCTGAGAATCATGCAAAGATTCTTGATTAGATTAAGCTCTACCTTAAAGACCATACACCAAAGGATGCCCTAGCTGCTAGAACTAGACCTTTCCTTGCTAGGAAAGCCAAATTATGTATCACATACTTTGGCAAGAAAAAATAAACCTGACCTCACTGTTTTTGCAGACTTGTGCTTTATCTCAAGGATTGGAACTTACCGCGGAGCCACTCTCTATGGCCTCCTCTTTGGTCCTCAGATGTATTAGCAGTTTGGATGCTTCACAACTTATTTATGATTCAGCTCTTGTTTCGGACAAAAAACTTTCTGTCTTGCATATGTTATCATTTAATGACTGGGTAAAAATTATGGCGTCATTGGACAAAGACCCCCTAGAAGGTGTTAATCTGCTTTCCCAATACATTGCCCAACCTCCTGTCCTTGCTTCACAATATCAGCAAGAGCTTGCCCTGTTCTCCTCATCTGGAGCTGAGCTGTCAAATTTCGTTAGAAAACTCTGTGGACTTAACCCCTCGTTTGTCTGCACCCCAAATACCCCCTCCATCCCTCCAACTGGTGGCCTCTTCTGTCGAGATAGTGCAGCTCTAGAAGTAGTAAAAGAGTTTCAAAATAATCTTTGCTCTCAATGATGTTAATCTCCTTGAGATGGTACCTAAAATCTCAAAAGTCTTTCCTATCTTACCAATAAGACAAATAGAAATTGAATCTCTTGGAGTTGACAATCAAGTGTGGGCTCTACCAAACAAAGCCTTCCTAGCACCTATTCTTAGTGAAACCTGGGTATACTTGGCCAGCCTCCCCGCCTCAACAGTGGAAGACTGTAAACTTAAAATTCTTAAAGGTGGGCAATTCTTGGACAAGGGAGAATTGATTAAAGCCCCCTTTAACCTTCATCTTATCGACCACTCCAAATGCCCCTCTAATGCTGGATTGTGCATACGTACTAAGGGTAGCATGGAATTTGTGAAAAGTAACCCAGATTTCTACACAGAGTCTATCTGGAATATCTTCCGCCCCTATGTAAAATGTGCCTGCAGATTTATTGACCAAAGCTACCTGTGAATTAAGCATCATGTGGTTTGACCATGCAATATGGTATATCCTCAACCATTTGGATCTATTGTTCCCAGAGAAACCAGTAGACTTTCATCTATCCCTCATCTGCTCATGGCTAGGTGGACATGCCAAGTAGATTGTGATTGCTCAAATTGCCTTTAACATCTTCCGAGGATTGATGCATGATATTCTGAAAGAACTTAAAGCTGATGAAAGGATTTAATTTGAGGTATAAAAAGAGTTTTTTCCTACTGTTTTTTTGAAAATAATGTGCGTAGCATGGCTATAAACTACTATATGATCATATAACTTGGGATTTTCAAAGCCACTGCAGGGTATTACCGTCTGCTACTTAGTCTTGGCATAACTAGTTTTTTTTCAAAAAAATGGGGTTATTCTTGGCCTTTGTAGCATCTGAGGCACTGGGTACTTTGTAATACTGTGCGTACTCAAATTTTGAGTAAAGGATCATCTTTTATACTTGTCAGTAAAGCTGGGTATAACCCACCAATTTGGGTTTGCTAATGGTTTATGAAATGGTTCTCTATTCACTTATTTGGAAGGTAAGTATATGGTAGTTTTGGCTTAATATTTGAATGGAAAGTAACAGAGCAAGAGATTTGAAAGGTTTGTACTTCGGATAAGGATGGATTCCTACTAGTAATTCTGTACTGGTATTAATGGATGGCATGTTGTTTATCGCTTTTGTGACTTGGTAAAACCTTCCGTATGAAGGGAGTGGTAAACTGTTGTACCACATTTTTCATACCCATGTACTAGTTTATGTTTCTTTTACGGGAAGGAATATGATCCATTACATTCTATGAAGGACCTGATCGTTATGATTTGGATTGTTTGCGACAATGCTTTACAGCATTTTCACTCACAGTTTGTCCTTGCTTTTTGGACGGGGGACTAGGCCTCTACCACTTGGCTAGCTATAAGTTTATAACTTATAAGAATAGATTGCATTAAACTCCATTTGTAACATAAAAACAACATCAGTTCTATACTCAGAAGAAAATATCTATGCTTGTTTATTGATAGAACCTCACTAATATGACATATGAATAACTCATGAAGTTTGTTTCTTAGGGGAATATACCACTTGGATTAGAAGGGATAATCTGTCACTTAGATTAGAAATGATAATTAAACTTATAAACAAAAAGGTGTCACTGTGGGCCCAACTTGTAAAAGGTAAAAAAGTTTTGTAAGATGGGCATGGATAACAACTGGTATGGTCCATTGATACTTGTAAAACACATCCAAGGCTAACTGAATTGTTGTCTTGTTTGGATAGATGCAGGTAAGGACTCTATCTTGTCTTGGAAGTTTTTTTTACTTTGGCAAGCTACCCTACTCTGAATGGAACACTCACTGATGACTTGGGAAGTTCTTTTAATTTCTGCATACTGAAAGGGGATCTCTTTCCTACAAACATTGTACTTAAATGATTCTAATACTGAGTTGTTTTTGTACATATCTATTCTTTGTTCCATTGCCATCTGTCTTTTGAATGTAAAAATTCAATTATGTCTTATTATCTAAGATTTAACAGCTACACACACATCCTATACATAAGGTTTTTCTTTCCAAGAGAAATCGGAATGCTGGCTTTGGAAATTCTCTTCGAAATTGAGTTCTAAGTTGGACCCATAGTCTGTAATCCCTTGACCGGTTGACTGGTGTTAGGTGGTTCTTTTATACTCTTTTTTTGGTTCCCTGCTCACGGCTACTATAGTCTTTGACTTTGCCGGTTGAAGGTTTGTAGGCCCGAAAATATCACAATTACTGTTTCTAACTCTATTTATGTTTACACTGTTCCCTTTTCAGGACTATCTCCCTTATAGAAAGACAGCTCGCATGAGCACTAATCACAACCATGAGAATCATGCAAAGATTCTCGAACAAATTCAGCTTTACCTTAAGGACCGTAAACCAAAAAATGCCTTGGCAGTTAGAACTAGACCGTTCCTCTCTAGGAAGTCCAAAGATTGTATTACCTACTATGGCAAGTATAAGTGAACCTCACCTCACTGTTTTTGCAGACTTTTGCTCTCTCACAAGGATTGGAATTGACCTCGGAGCCCCTCTCAGTGGCCACTTCTCTTGTTCTTAGATGTATTAGCAGCTTGGATGCTTCACAACTAATTTATGATTTGGCTCTTTCCTTTGATAAAAAATTATATGTCTTACATATGCTATCTTTTAATGATTGGGTCAAGATTTTAGCAACTTTGGATAAAGACTCCATGGAAGGAGTAAATTTAATTTCCCAATACATTGCCCAGCTTCCTCTATTATCCTCACAATATCAGCAAGAGCTTGCTCTGTTCTCCTCCTCTGGTGCGGATATGTCTAACTTTCTTAGGAAGTTATGTGGGTTTAATCCCTCTTTTGTCTGTGCACCGCGGCCACTCCTTCTATTCCACAAACTGGTGGAATCTTCTGTCGGGATAGTGCAGCCCTTGAAGCAGTTAAGTAATTTCAGAGTAATCTTTGCTCCCTCAATGACTCAAACCTCCCAGAGATGGTGCCTAAAATCTCTAAAGATTTTCATGTCTTGCCTGTGAGACAAATTGAAATTGAATCCCTCGGGGTTGACCATCAGCTTTGGGTCTTGCCCAACAAAGCTTTCTTAGCTCTTTTTTTGAGTGAGACCTGGGTTTACCCTGCCAACCTCCCTGCCTCTAGTGTGGAAGATTGCACACTCAAGATTCTTAAAGGAGGGCAATCCTTTTACAAAGGTGAGCTCATCAAAGCACCCTTCAATCTCAATCTCATCGACCACTCCAAGTGCCCCTCAAATACAGGCCTGTACATTCGTACCAAAGGAAACATGGAAAGAGTAACCCTTATTTTTACGTCGAGTCCATCTGGAATGTCTTTCGTCCTTATGTGAAATGTGCCTGCTGATTTCTTGACCCTAAAGCCTCTTGTCAATCCAGCATCATGTGGTTTGATCATAACATCTGGTTTATTCTCAACCATTTGGACTTACTTTTACCGGAGAAACCTGTGGATTTTCATCTCTCCCTCATTTTCTCTCGGTTAGGTTGCCAAGCTAAGCAGATTGTAATTGCACAGATTGCCTTCAACATCTTTTGTGGACTTATGCTTGATATCTTGAAGGAGTTAAAAGCTGATGAACCTGGCATTTACTTAACTACCTATGCTAACTTTAAAGGTGTTAAGCTCATCACTAGTCTTCTTAAAACCTTGTATTGATGAGGATGACTCCCCTACTCTCAAAAGGGCTAACTCTTTGATCACCCCCAACTCCTTCACTTCCTTCATAACACCTAGTTCATCCTCTAACCGAGGAAGAGTTTGTAGCTTTACAAGAGGAAGAGGCAGGTCTCCCCCCATCAAGAACTTCCCTGAATTTTAAACCTTGGTTATATTGCAGGTTGCCACAAGCCCTTGTGGAGGAAGAACTCTCAACAAAGTGGATCCGGATGATGGTTTCATCTACATACACATTCTCTTTCACAATGTACTCCTTGATTGGATTCAACCAAAAAATCTTTTTTGTGAGTGCTTTGATCTATTTTTTGGTAATCACAAATTGCTTGACAATATACTCATAGGATGGAAATATCATCATCCCGTTAAAAGGTTGATCTAAAATAATGACTTTCTTCGGCAGGATTCTGTCCCTCATTGTACATGTTTTCAGTTTACCACTTTTTGCAAAAATTTTGAGGCCTTTGGTAACTATGTTTGCACTTGTAATCTTAGCATTATTAAAAATACTAAAATACGTAGAATTATGGCCAAAAGGCTCAATCATATACCTAACTTTCCCAGAAACCCAAACCTTGCCTTATCAGCTATACTAAGTTGTCTCACTGACTTTGTCAGTGCTCTCCGATTGGAGATGACAGTCCTACCGGACTTAAGGGAAGTTGTGAAGGAATGCTTCCTTCATAAAATTTCACAATTTCCTAGTAAATGGTTATCATCTGATGATTCTTGGCTTACTTCTCAGCTAACTCTTGATTTTCAAAAGATCTCTGATAAATGGTTTGTTGTCGGGCTTCACAAAAGCTCTAATCCCACTATCGTTTGCAAATACCTGGCTTGGAAGGCCATTTGTAATTGAGTATCTGGTAAGTAATTCTGTCATATTAATGCTACACCTCAAACTATTTCCAATAAAATTGCTAAACACTTAGGGCTTCTAGGCTACTCTGTGCTGAACACTAAGCTACTAGTGCTTTTTCCCACTTATAAAATTCATAAGCATAAATTCAGGTGGATATATGATGCCTCCAATTGTATTTTTATTGATATCACCAAGGATATTACTTTTTGCCTTGAGCTTATTCTATCTGAATTTGAGCTTATTTTTGCCACTAAACAGAAAATCTACCAAGACTTCTTACATGTTTAGTATAATCCCTTCTGGCTCACAAAAAACTCTACGGAGGTCTCGCTTAACCTTCCTCAGCAGATCTTCCATATCTTTAGTGTTGACATCACACAATGTTACAAAAATATTCCCCTTAATGGGGATCTTGGCCTTAAGGCTGTTCTTGCCAAGGTGATTAAATTGGCTTTCTCCAATGCTAGAAAGAAGAAGCTTTTCTACATCTCTCTTTCCGAAAGACCTAGGTGGATTCACTTATCTCACTTCGTACACTCCCTACACTTTAATGAAGCTAAGCTTTGCTCCTATCTCCTGGCTGCTGAATAACTGCACTATAGTTTCAGGAGGTCTTTGCTTTAACCAATGCCTAGGCATCCCCATGGGATTTTCATGCTCTCCACTTATGTGTAATATTTGCCTTGCTTTCTTTGAATACAAGTGCTGTCTCAAGACCATGGAATCTTACAAGAATAAGCTTCCACATTTGAAACATACTTATAGATACATGGATGACCTACTTAGTGTCAACAATAGAAACTTCCCCAAGGGAATTTGTCTGATTTACCCTCACTACCTAAAAATTGAACCCACCTCTCTCCATGAGACCGTCACACCCAATGGGGCTTTCTGCACATATGTCCAATTTCTTAACCTCTCAATTTTCGTTCATACCCCATCTGTTGGTGGGTATGATCTAAGGTTTGTGTGGAAAAGGGATCTCCTGAAACTTCCACTTATAGAATTCATAAAAAAAGAATAGCAATAGGCCTTACAAGGATGCTATTAGCTCTTGTATCTGCTTGCTTCACTTAATTTGCTATTCTTCCTCTAACCCTTCTCTTGCCTGGGAGGAGGTCTTTTTGCTAATTAAAAAGTATTGCCTTAACGGGTTTAATAGAAATCAGATCTGTGATCTGTAACACTATCATACAAGCTCTCACCCAACATAACTGGCCTGGGTTACACTTTAAACAAGAGAATCTAATTTCTCTTATTAGGTAGTAGGCCCATACACAATGGGCCTACTACCGACCCATTGTGTATGGCGCCTAGGATAGGGCGGGTACACACACACACACACACACACACACACACACACACACACACACACACACACACACACACACACACACACACACACACACACACACACACACACACACACACACACACACACACACACACACACACACACAAACAATGTTACTATAGGTATTCTCGTTATAATCAAATACAAACCATCTCCACAAAACCCCCCTTCTACAACACTCCCCCTGCCCCCCACTTTGATCTAGCTCGGAAATTGCTGGGACACTTTAGTGATACTGCTCAAAATATGCCATTACCTTATAAAGACCATGGGACCCGACCCTTGAGTAATAAAGCTAAAATAAATAAATATGTTTCCCCTGGCGTATCGGGCGTGATTAAAGTCTCTGTCCTCATTACACCGAGAAGGCGGCCTCTTCTCCCTGGCTATGGATCTCCCTTTCTATGGGTATTTGTGTGCCATTTGATGCTACCACACTCACAAAGGAGGGTGGCTCGGCTCACTCACTACTCCCGCTCAGAGGACTGGCAGTCCACCCTCTATTTAAACAGGTGAGGGTGCACCTCTGCCTCTCACTTAGCCAGTGATTGTTCTGTTGTGTTTTTTCTGAGAGGATTTACTGCCTGCTTCACAAATAGAGCTATGGAGCTCACCACTCAAGTGTCTCAGGTTTTTTTCTACCCAACCTTTGCCTCACTGCTGGTTATGTTGGAATTATTTACATTAGGCATTATTCGGCTATTTGTTAACACAGTAGGAAAAAATGCTTTTCAATAGCATTGCGGTGGTTGTTTTGCTGCTTGCGGTTGTGATTGGTTTTTACAACTGTCGATGACTGTGGTTCTTTTACACTGTGCGTGTATGTATTACTCATGAACAATAAGTTATTATTGTACTCAGCATGAATATGTTGCTAAAAATGGTTGGCATCTACTGCTTGATTTCATTTGAGGTATAAAAAGGGTTTTTTCCTACTGTTTTTTTGAAAAGAAACTGTGCGCAGCATGGCTATAAACTGCTATATGATCATATAACTTGGGATTTTCAAAGCCGTTGCAGGGTATTACCGTCTGCAGACATTACCTAGTCTCGACATAACTGGTTTTTTTTCAAAAAATTGGGGTTATTCTTGGCCTTTGTAGCATCTAAGGCGTTGGGTACTTTGTAATACTGTGCGTACTCAAATTTTGAGTAAAGGATCATCTTTTATACTTGGAAGTAAAGTTGGGTATAGCCCACTGATTTGGGTTTGCTAATGGTTCTTTGTTCACTCATTTGGAAGGTAGGTATATGGCAGTTTTGGCTTAACATTTGAATGGAAAGAAACAGAGCAAGAGCTTTGAAAGGTTTGTACCTCGGATAAGGATGGATTCCTACTACTGATTCTGTCGTTGGTATTGATGGATTGCATGTTGTCTACAGCTTTTGTGACTTGGTAAAACCTTCTGTATGAAGGGAGTGGTAAACTGTTGTACCACAGTTTTCGTACCCATGTACTAGTTTATGTTGCTTTTATGGGAAGGAATATGATCCATTATATTCTATGAAGGACCTGATTGTTATGATATGGATTGTTTGCGACAATGCTTTACAGCATTTGCACTCACAGTTTGTCCTTGTTTTTTGGACGGGCTAGGCCTCTGCTACTTGGCTAGCTATAAGTTTGTATAAGGATAGATTGCATTAAACTCCATTTGTAACATAAAAACACCATCAGTTCTATCCTTAGAAGAAAATATCTATGCTTGTTTACTGATAGAACCTCACTAATATGACAGATAAATAACTCATGAAGTTTGTATCTTAGGGGAATATACCACTCGGATTAGAAGGGGAAATCTGTCAGTTAGATTAGAAGTGATAATTAAACTTATAAACAAAAAGGTTTTACTATGGACGTAGGTTGTTAAAGGTAAAAAAGTTTTGTAAGATGGACATGGATAACAACTGGTATGGTCCATTGATACCTGTAAAACACATCCAAGGCTAACTGAATTGTTGTCTTGTTTTGATGGATGCAGGTAAGGACTCTATCTTATCTTGGAAGTTTTTTTAACTTTGGCAAGCTACCCTACTCTGGATGGAACACTCACTGATGACTTGGGAAGTTCTTTTACTTTTTGCACACTGAAAGGGGATCTCTTTCCTACAAACATGGTACTTAAATGATTCTAATACTGAGTTGTTTTTGTACATATCTATTCCTTGTTCCATTGCTAGTTGTCTTTTGAATGTAAAAACTCAATTATGTTTTATTATCTAAGATTTAACAACTACACACACACACACACATATAGATCACCTCTACTATATTTTCTCTCTCCTCCCTCCCTCCCTCTATCTATATTCGTGGCTGGAGAGACATAGAGAGGAGGAAAGGGCAGGAGGGAGGGAGACATCATGGGAGTGGGATCTTTCCAAAAAAGAGATGGAGGGAGAAACAATGAGGAGGGGTGTAGGAGAGGGTTGCAGTTAAGCATGGTGATGGCAGTATGGAGAGAGAGAGAGAGAGAGAGAGAGAGAGAGAGAGAGAGAGAGAGAGAGAGAGAGAGAGAGAGAGAGAGAGAGAGAGAGGACATGTTTAGGGTGTGGGTGAGGTATAGAAACAAAGGGAAAGAGAGAGAAAATTGAGAGGGAGAGAGAGAGAGAGGAGGGGGGAGGGAGAGGGTTATGTAAGGGAGGGAGGGGAGGGAAGAAGAGAGTGAATGGGTGAGAGAGGAAAGGAGTAGGTTAAAATGACATATCAAGGCCAAGAGAAGGAGAGAGGGAATGGGTGAGACAGAGGAAAGAATTAGGTTAGAATGACACGTGGAGGCCAAGGGAGGGAGAGAGTAGCAAACTTATGGATAGAGGACATGGTAGTGAGATTAAGGGAGTGAGTGAAATCAAGGCTGGGAATGATGAGAGAGAGAGAGAGAGAGAGAGAGAGAGAGAGAGAGAGAGAGAGAGAGAGAGAGGGGGGGGGGGGGGGTGAGGAAGAAGTTAGTGAGAAAGAGGTGTAGAGGCAAGGAGACAGAGAGTAGGAGAGTGGAGAATAGAGGATAGCGAGGATGAGAGGAGATAGGTGGAGGTGGTGGAGGAGGAGAGGATGGAGGAGAAAAGTAGGTGGCTTTGGTAGCCAAGGAGGGCAACAATAGTGGTGGAGGAGAAGAGTTGGTGGCTTTGGAGCCCAATGAGGGTGGCAATGGTGGTGCAGTGGTGGCCCTCCCCTCCCCCAAAAAAAGCTCGCTCCATATCCTAACTCTTCTATTTAGAAGAGTTTTATTTATAGAGGTCCATGCATGATTCACGCATGATGGCACATAACTCTTCATCATCTTCTCCATTTTTTTCAACCAAACTTAGACTACATTCTATTATTGGCCTAGAAAAACATGCGTAGTATTTAATTTTAGAAAGTGAGCACTTAAGCTTCACAAATTTCACATCCGAAGATAGGTTCTTGATTTTGAAATAGTCCTTTAAAAAAAAACATCAAAAAGCACACTTTCTTTTTTAAAAGCACTTTTTGCTTTTATGAAAAAAAGGACTTTTAAAGTATGAGAAAAGGGGCATCTTGCTTTTACGTGAAAAATAACTTCTAAAGTAAGTTCTAAACATAATTCTCATAAAAAGTATTCATAATCATAAAAAGAATAACTGGCCACAAACTCGCTCCATGACGAAGCATGCATTGTAGATCAAGTGGAACCATGCCACTCTAATATTAGATTTATAATAGCAATATTTACTCATGGAGAAATCGTACAACAATAGGGCCTCCTTGCCCTACACAAGTTGCAAAGTGGAGATGAAATTACGCAAGTGGATGCAAAGCCAAACATGGGCAACATTAATGTGCTCCAACATCCAAAGTTCCATGAGCTTGATTCTATTGCAATTGGTGCCTATTGCATGATCATTTAAAACATTGGCCTCAGAATTGGTACAACAAATGGTGATGCATGTAGCATTGACAAGTTAATGAAGACAACAAAAGGACAAATCAATTATATAAATGTTTTCATTTAGTTTATAGGTAAAAGGCTTAGACTTATATGAACCAAATACAAATAAACTTCAATCAATAGAAAATGGCACCATAACTCCATGTTAGCATATTCCATAACAAGATACAAGGCACAAGGTGCAACAATCTCCATCCAAGTTTTCCTAGTCTTTAGAGACACCTTTGCACATGGCCTCACCTACATGATGCTGTCAAAATCACAGATTAGTGAAATTTAAGAATTCTAAGCACGCCAACCCCAGATACATTCTAACCAATTCCATTGCCATGGAGTAATGAAAACTTGGAGAAACTTGTGCAACATAGATAGACAATTGTTATTGAACTTAAAAAAATGTTATTTTGAGCCTTTTTAGTTTCTTTTATGCCATCTTCTTGTAATACAGCTTTCAATTTGCTGATGTTGTTCCCAATTCCTGCCTGCTTGCTTTTAATATTAATTTCAAAACCATCTAATCTTTTCATCTTTATAGGGCCACATAAAGTGGACAAAATAAGGTATATTAGTATACGCTACAAACTAGCTAAGCTACCTTTCATGCATGACATTGTACATACTAATGAACATAAGCTAACTTCCTAGAGAATATTCAAACTTTTCAAAGAAAACAACCAAAACCAAAGCCAACAATCTTCCCCGTCTTTGAGCCGATGATCATGCTTAATCGTGTAGTTCACCACCTTGCAAACAAACGACCGAGTAAGCTTCAAACATCCAACAATGTAGTAATATTAATCCAATGTCACCTTGCTCATTTATGCATGGAAAATGAATCAGTGACACATTCATCTACTATAGATCATATAAAAGAGATCACCAAACAAGCTGGAAATAGACCCAAAGATCGTTGGACTACAAATGATGGAAATTAACTAGTGCAAACAAAGTTAGGCATTGAACTCTAGAAATATTGAAATACTTCACTATGCATACTATTTTGACCTCAAGGGGCAAACAAACTCGACAAAAAATGACGCGTTCAAAATCCTAGCCAACTTCAAAATAGAATTCAAAGAAAAATAGATCACATGGCACCATGATAGAGATTCTATTAGCAATGCTTCAAACATGTTGATCCATACGCCTACATCAATAGTCAACCCCGACAAATAGGTAAGAGTGACTTCCATCATTCTTGCATTTCTCTATTATATCAACATTACAACATACATGACTTTTGCATTCTCACATGTACTACCCTCCTTCTTCATGTGCAGAGCTAAATAACAAGAGACAATTTTGCTACTCACATAGACAGTCCGAGCAACAAAAGGCAATGAACGATATAATCATAGTGTACTTCATCATGTGTCAAAGGAATGTACAAAAGTACATAGGCACCACAAACACTATAATAGAAGAATGGCAGAACTTTCTCAAAAGTATAGTGAAGAGTGGGCACTATGTCTCTCTAAGAATTAAAAGGAACAACCCCGGTCTAGTGTGTAGTCCAAGCAAATGCATACACATGGAAACTTGGAAGTGGATAAGGGACCTTGATGTCTTGTTGATGACTAGTGACGCTCTACGATCTAGAAAGATTGCTGACATGGTTATTTATGGGTGCTTGGAAAAGAAGGAATGATTATAATGGCAAGAAGGAGTTGAAATGCACTGAATTATTATAGATTCAAGGAAGAAACAAGCAACCTATACACTTTGTAGTGTATGTCAGGCCAAGGGCTAGAGGGCACCGCCCACGACTATAAGGTTTCCAGTTTCCGAAACCTTAAAAATTGTACAAAGCTTGCAAAACTTAATAAAAAACACTATTGAAGGATTCCAAACACTATTAATTTTGGTATCTTTGGAATCATAAGCAGAGCTTTACTATGTTTAGAAATTTTCAGAATCTGAATCTGATAAAAACTGGAACAGTTACGGATCCTAGAAAATTACAATAGAAATTCAATTAGTAACAAAAATTGGATGGTTCTAGTATTAATCATTAGCAAAGACTCTTTACACTAAGGTTCTAGAATTAGCTAGAAAATTCCAATTTTCATCATTAAGGATCTGCAAAAATCAACCAAGTAAATTCTGGAAGGTATGGGGGAGAGTGCGGAAGCTGGGGAAACTTGCCAAGGACAATGATAGCTGAAAATGGCGCAAAATGCAAGCTGGGGGGCTGCTTGGAATGTGGGAAAACTGCCAGGTGCCCAGAAAAAGCCATAAAAGGACCCCTTCTCTTCATAATTTCTGAGACTTGGAGCCTTGATACTTTCTCTCTCATATAGGGAGAACACTACGTAGAAATCATTAGATTTTAATCTCTAATTGATTAACCCTAACGGTAATTAGCCTAATCTTTCTTAATCAGCAAGGTTATATTAAGATATTTGTTAATAAATCAAAGATTAGGCCTATGTATACTCATAAAACCTCTCTTAATCAACTAATCTCTGCTGATTATTATAATTAAGCTTAGTAATACTAAGCTAATTAATTATCATATCATATTAGGACTGAAATTAGCCAAATTAACCATGAATTAATGGTAAGTATATTAATTAAGATTAGATTAAGTTGAAGTAATTATCAGAGATGCATTAGACAGTTATTAATCTAGGAAAATTATCCTATAATTTTTAGAGTAGTTTTCCTAATTAATTAGGTATAATTACTCTATTTTTTGAGCAATTTAAATCGGGGAAATTAGTAAATAGATTTCAAATGTTGTGATATATTTAACAATGTTTATTTAGGTGGTTAAGAACTCATGATAATTAGGATAAGCTCAGAAAAGTAATCTAGCTAATTACTTTAGGAGAAATACTCTATTTTTTGAGCAATTTAAATAGGGAAAGTTAGTAAATGGATTTTAAATGCTGTGAAATATTTTTTCTATGGTTAATTAGGTGTTTAAAAACTCGTGATAATTAGGAGAAGCTCAAAAAATTAATCTAGCTAATTACTTTAGAAGAAATACCCTGTTTTTTGAGAAATTTAAATAGGAGAAATTAATAAATGGATTTCAAATACTGTGATATATTTATCACTGTTTAATTAGGTGTTTAAAAACCCATGATAATTAGGAGAAGCTCAGAAAATAAATCTATCTAATTACTTTAGCAGAAATACTCTGTTTTTTGAGCAATTTAAATAGGAGAAATTAGTAAATGGATTTCAAATGGTGTGATATATTTATCAGTGGTTAATTAAGTTTTTAAAAACCGGTGATAATTAGAAAAAGCTCAGATAATTAGTCTAACTAATTACTTTAGCAGAAATACTATGTTTTTTGAGTAATTTAAATAGTGGAAATTACTAAATGGATTTCAAATGCTATGATATATTTATTAGGAGTTAATTAGGCATGAAGGAACCTGTGATAATTAGGAGAAGCTCAAATAATAAATCTAGCTAATCACTTAAGCAGAATTACTCTGTTTTTTGAGTAATTTAAATAGGGGAATTTAGTAAATTGAATTTAAATGCTGTGATAGATTTATCAAGGGTTAATTAGGTACTAAGAAACCTCTGATAATTAGGGGAAGCTCAGATAATTAATCTAGCTAATTATTTTATTAGAAAAACTCTATTTTTAGACAAATTAAATAGGGGAAATTAACAAATAGATTTAAATTGAATTGAGATATTTATCAGACCTCAGGAAACCTGTGGTAATTATGCTACCATTTGAAAATTAGTTTAACTATATATCCCAGTAAAATTACTCTAGTTTTTGGGAAAAATAATAAGGAAAATATTGTAAAGTAAACCGAAAACCTTTGATATCAATACCAGAGAAGGAATATACCTTGATGAATCTATGATAATTATCCTAATCTTAGATAAATAGTTGAGGTACGTATTTTGGTCAAAAGTAACCGATTTTTGTATATAATGGATAAGAAAAATTAGGAAATAAATTTATCTAATTGCCAAATAATTAACTGAGGTCCAAAATGCTTATTGAAGGGTGGGAAAAAAGTTACTTATAGCATAATTAAGTTATGGGATGAGTAACCTATCAAATCGACTATTAAAGATCCCTATCTATTCCAAAAATCCTTATTTTTGGGTAAACAAGGAAAATAAAGGTTAGTCAATTAATCTTCTAATGGATTAAGTCTTTTTTATAAGGCTGCCGAAATGGCTCCCAAGAGAACCAGGGGGAATCCTTTGACTGAAGAAGAGGATGTTAGTAACAAGCACAACAAAGCAACTAATGACCATCAAGCAGGGCCTAGCCATAGGCCAACAGAGGAGAGTCTATGGACACCTGCCCCACAGCACATGGACGAGCAGTCCCAGGTGGATTTCTATTATGTCATTAATAGCTTTTAGAGTTCATTTTAAGTTAAGCATTGCATACGTAAGGTTAGGAAGGAAAAAACTGGTTGTAAATGGAAGGTAACTTCCACGAAACCCACGAGCAATGATTGTAACTAGGAAAGGAATGATTGGGTTATGACTGATTGATCTAGGAAAGAAATGTTTGACCATCCTTAAGACAACTTGTCTCAAGACACCTCTGATTCCTTGGAAATATTTTACTCTAGGTAATGAGTAATGATGGAGATACCATCATGGAGGAGTCGGTTACCTCGGCACGTGTGGAGTCTTTACCCCGTGCTTGTTTATGTTTATGGACAGTATTTTTAAGTTTATCCTAGAGGAACCGCCCGGTTGTATGGGCAACTGGTTTTGGCGTATGGGCGCCCGGACTTTGGGTGAAGACTTTTTCCACCCCGGTTATATAAATAAGGAATGGGTGCCGTTTTTCACCCTTGTATAGGTGGTCTTGAGACAAGTTAGTACTGGTCAGTGATACTTTAAAATGACAGTACCTTGTCTTAAGTTTAAAGATGTCTGTTTTCTGAAAGAATGTCTTCAATACTGTTTTCAAAAGTTGTCTTAAGGAAATGCAGTTTGAAAAGTTAAAAAGGAATCATTGTTCTAATTGTGGAAAGAATGTGGTAGTAATTAAATAACAATAGAATCATGTGTGAGTGCGGGGTGGTAAGTGGGGATTGACTAAGGTTGTCAATCATGGACGGGTGGACCTAATTAGTCAGGTAACTATCCATTCCCGCACACTAAAACATTTAGAAACTTCTTCACTTGGACGAGGAATCCACCAGCGGCTGTGCCCTCACATATGCTAGAGGGAAAAAAGCGTTGGCTAAGGAAACCTTAACCTAAAGGATGAAGATATAGGGCCAGAATTTTTTTTTATAGGGTCCCGTTTCCAATGCGAGACAGAACTGGGTCCCTTCTAGGGCTATAAACCTAAACCATTGCCAATGGTAAGGATGAATTCCCTGGAATTTTTCTTGTTTAAAGACTTTGACTTTAGTAGGCCTAGAGACCTGTCAATGGTACCATCCCGCTTTTGGTGTCGGCGGGTTTGGAGACCTTACAAGTGGTATTAGAGCATGGTTTAATAAGGTCCTGACCTTAGGAGGGTAAAAGTTGGGAAATAGGCACAAGTTGTATTGCATTTTTAATTATGGTATATTGTGAAATGAGAATTTCCCTATCAATACAGAAAAATATCTGCCAAGCTTACCAAAAGTTTGTGATTTTCAACATCATGATGTTCGAGGCTGCTTGTAGCTCCAACAACTTTGTACTTCGCAAGAGCATCATGCAATTGTTAGATTTAATGTTTTCCCCTCCTCCTACATGGGGAATCGGCTGGTCACACAGTTTGGCAGAATTTTCCTGATTGATGTGGGTCAGTTAGAAGGGTTGACACTCAATCTAAAAAGACTCAATTGGGCAGAAACACTTCGGACCATCGAAGTTTTCTTCTTCAGTGGGACTGAAGATCCAGATCAGACCATTGTTGTAGATGGAGTAGAACTGTTACAGAATCAATGGGTCTATGATCAGGTAGCCACAGTAATATACCCAGGTAGGATCCGGCCCATGAGGGTAGGCCCAAGGTTTAGGGGACCAAAAGACGTCATGTTTTTTGATCCCCTGTCACACCCACTAGTGGTAAAGAGGATGTTGATTTAGGGAATCACACATTGTATATAGCATGAGTCCATCTTGTATAGTATGAGCCCATCTTGTACATAGTATGAGTCAGTGTTGTATCAACCTTTGTATATACCATGGTTTTATGACATGCTTGTGTAGTTAAATTGAAATGGTGATGATGATTGTCAGATTTCTGTTTTTAGTGTTTTAAAAAAGTATATAAACTAGAGAACTACATGACAAAACAAAAGTAGTGTAATCACTAAAGCATTTTTATTAATTACAAACTCAGGGAATTGCCAAAAGTCTCTATACTCCCACCCAGGAAAAGAAACTACTATTAAAACAAGTTCAACTCCCAACTTTCAAGGGAGAAGGAACCAATTTAGAACGTGATGTTGAAGCATGGATCCACGCCATGGATGATTATTTCTTGGCAGCAGGAACTGCTTCAGAGAATCAAGCAATGTTAGGAATGTTCCGACTCACCGGAGATGCCAAACTCTGGTGAAAACAATACTGTAGAGATAATCCTTTCATTAGTCCCTCTTGGGAAAGAATGAAGCAGACAGTGAAAGAAAGATATCTTCCTCCAGCTCACCAAGCTATCAAGATGAATGAGTTCTTTGCCCTCAAACAATTAGGGCTTACTTTGGAAGAGTATTACACCAAATATGTGTCTTTACGACGTTACGCACCACCAATGACTATGGAACAACATATTGCTCATTTTTGTCAGGGTTTAAACAAACCCTTGAGTAACCGGCTAGAAGCTATGAGACCCACCTCTATTCAAGATGCTCGTCTAAGAGCTAAACCACTTGTAGCTGAAGGAAACCCTCCTGCCAGGAACTATTACAACTACAATAACTTTAGAGGAAGAGCAAGGGGGAATTATAATCAAGGAGGTCAACGGAGGGCAGTGTCAGCTGCAGCCACTATAGAGCAGACTTTCCCGAACATCAGATGCTATGGATGCAATAGAATGGGACACTACAGGAGTCAATGTCATGAGGGGCAAAATCCTCAAATTGCTAACGGAACCCCTTCTCAGACAGGACAAGGAAATAATCAAAGAGGTAGAGGCAATAGAGGACGAGGCAGAGGAAGAGGTAGAGGAGCCAGAGCTTATGCTGCATTAGGAGAGCCTACCTTGCAGGATGAGGAAGATGAAAGAGCTACTCTTTTTGCCGCCATTGATAACCCTGGAGCTCGGCAACAGTATGCTGTCATCCAAACCACTGCAAATAGAGAAGGTGAAAAATTTGAACTACTTATAGATTGTGGCAGCGCACACTCTTTTCTCTCTGCTAAATGTTTAAGGAAACTTAAATTGAACCAATATCCTACCAAGAAATTAGTAGTAGAACTAGCAAATGGGAAAGAGGTTCTATCTCAATTTACAGCTGGGAAAGTTGAGTTTGAACTAGGGGGAACCCTGACTTCATTCTACTTTCGAACTCTTCTAGTAGGAATCTATGATGGTATCCTAGGAATGGATTGGCTAATTAAAAATCAAGTCCAAATTCACTGTGCTCAAGGGAACTTAACCTTCAAAAATCACTTAGGTGAAGAAACATTAGTACAAGGATTAAATGGGAAACCTAAGGTTCATTTAGTCAAGGCTAGTCGACTTCTGAAGGGGTTACGTAAAGGGCAACAGATCTTTGTAGTAAAACTTAATAAGGCAGATGATTCAAGGGACAACCCAACTCCAGAATGGCTTAAAGAATTTTTGGATATAATTCTGGAATATCTTTCGAATTTACCTCCTCCCAGAGATATAGACCACAAAATTGAAACCTTTCCAGGTAGTGAACCAATTTCAAAAAGACCCTACAAAATGTCCCTCCTTGAAGCTATTGAATTAAAAGAACAGCTTCGTCAGCTTATTGAGTAGGGATTCATAAGACCAAGCATTCACCTTGGGGAGCACCTGTTCTATTCCAAAAGAAGAAGGACGGATCCTTACGTCTCTGCATTGATTATAGGGGGCTTAACCAGGTATCAGTAAAAAATAAGTAACCCATTCCTCGCATCGATGAATTGCTTGATAGGTTACATGGAGCCAAGGTATTCACAAAAATTGATCTCAGATCACGTTACCACCAAATCCGGATTAAGGAGGCAGATATTTACAAAACTGCTTTCAACACCCGGTATGGGCATTATGAATTCATAGTGATGCCCTTTGGTCTTACGAATGCTCCAGCCACTTTTAACCGTCTCATGCTGGATATATTCAGAGAATATCTGGATGATTTTGTGTTGGTGTTTTTCGATGATATCTTGGTATATTCTAAGGATGAAAAAGAGCATGAAGACCATGTACGTAAAGTACTCCATCTTCTACGCCAACATCAATTATATGCCAAGATGAGTAAATGTGTGTTTTCCACACCAGAAGTTAGTTATCTTGGTTTTATAATAAACCCTGAAGGAATTTTAGTAGACCCCTCAAAGATTAAAGATATAATAGACTGGCCACAACCCAAAACGGTCAGTGAGATTCGAGGATTTTTTTGGCATTACAAGATGGTATAGAATCTTCGTCAAAGATTATGCAGTTATTGCCGCACCCTTGACGCAACTACTTAAAAAGACAGCCAAACTTACATGGGGAAAAGAACAGGAGGATTGTTTCCTCACATTAAAACAAAATCTCACATCAGCTCATGTACTCAAACTTCCTAACTTCACTCAAGAGTTTGAAGTAGTAACAGATGCCAACGGTCTTGCTATAGGAGGAGTCTTAAACCAAGAAGGAAGACCAGTCGCCTTTACTTCGCGAAAATTAAGAATCCATGAGCTGAATTATCCAACTCATGATTTGGAACTTCTAGCTGTCGTCCATGCTCTAAAACTCTAGAGGCACTATCTTCTAGGAGGAAAGTTTCAATTGATCACTGATCATCAGAGTTTAAAATGGGTTTTCTCACAAGCAACACTCAACATGAGGTAGAGAAGATGGATAGAACTCTTACAGGAATATGACTTTGAGATAAAATATAAACCAGGGAAAGAGAATATGGTTGCTGACGCTCTTAGCCGTAAGGTTTTTCTTGGGGCTATTTCCAGAGCTGACAATCCAATGTTCAACAAGGTTAAGGAAGCTTCCTTGGAAGATAAGGATTATCAAAAACTTCTACAGGTTATCAATCAACACGACCTAAAAGAGAAAGAGAAAGACAGAATCAAGGATTCACTTGAGGAGGGGCTTCTCTATTATAAGTATCGGCTTTACATTCCTAAAAATCCAACATTAAAGGGGTTAATCCTTTATGAAGGACATAACGCTCTAGTTGCCGGCCGTCCTGGGTATGCAAAGACCCTTAATCCCATAAGGAAAAGCTATTTCTAGCCAGGAATGAAGGGAGATATACTCCGTTACATCGACAACGTCTTTCCTGTCAAAGGATAAAGGCTGAACGAATAATGATGCCAGGAAAACTTCAACCTTTGGACATTCCTCAAATGAAGTGGGAACTCATTAGCATGGACTTTGTGACAGGCCTTCCCACTGTTCAAGGGGGTTACGACTCCATTATGGTGGTAGTAGATATGTTGACTAAAGTCTCCCACTTGATGCCTGTAAAAACAACTTACACTGCATCAGACATAAGCCGTATCTTTATCAAAGAGATCTTTAGATTACACGGGCTTCCTAAGAGAATAGTTAGTCATAGAGACACAAAATTCACTTCAAAATTCTGGAAAGCTTTGTTTGAATCCTTAGGTACTCAGCTATGTTTCAGTACATCCTATCACCCCCAGACAGACGGCCAGACAGAAAGAGTGAACCAAGTTATTGAAGACATCCTTAGAGCCTATTGTGGTAGGGAACCCCGGAAATGGATCCAATTTCTTTCTCTGGTGGAATTCGCCTATAGCTCTTCCTTTCATCAAAGCATTGGGATGTCACCATTCAATGCTCTTTATGGGCATGAGTGTATATCACTCCGAAATTTTTCTGACCCTACTACAAGAGTAGAAGCTTCAAAGCAAATGTTGGAGGAGATGGATGCCCAAACCAAAGCCATAAGGCAAGACATTCAGGTAGCCAAGGATCGCCAAAAACAGTATGCTGATAAAAAAAGGTCTGATTGGGTTTTCAAACAAGGAGATAAAGTATTCCTAAGGGTTCGGCCAAAGAGAAGCACTCTATCCTTGGGAAAATACAAAAAACTAAGCTCCAGATATTGTGGACCATATGAAGTGATTCATCAGTGATCAAGCTTATAAACTAAAATTGCCTGAGCACCTCAAGGTCCATAATGTATTCCATATCACTCTTCTAAAACCTTACATCCCAATTCCAAATTATACTCTAGATGACGAACAAATTGTGATGCAGAAGCAAGGAATTTTTGAACTCCAACCAGATTGTATTCTTGACACTAGGGAAAGGAGTTTGAGAAACAGGGTTATCAGAGAATATTTGGTCAAATGGAAGGACTACCCTACCGAGGACGCCACCTGGGAGGATGAAGTATCCCTTCACAAGGATTTTCCCAATTTCGATTCAGATGAGGACATCTCAAATCCTTAAGTTGGGGTGATTGTAAGGTTTCCAGTTTCCGAAACCTTAAAAATTGTACAAAGCTTGCAAAACTTAATAAAAAGCACTATTGAAGGATTCCAAGCACTATTAATTTTGGTATTTTTGGAATCATAAGCAGAGCTTTACTATGTTTAGAAATTTTCAGAATCTGAATCTGATAAAAAGTGGAACAGTTACGGGTCCTGGAAAATTACAATAGAAATTCAATTAGTAACAAAAATTGGATGGTTCTAGTATTAATCATTAGCAAAGACTCTTTACACTAAGGTTCTAGAACTAGCTAGAAAATTCCAATTTTCATCATTAAGGATATGCAAAAATCAACCAAGTAAATTCTGGAAGGTATGGGGGAGAGTGCGGAAGCTGGGGAAACTTGCCAAGGACAATGATAGCTGAAAATGGCGCAAAATGCAAGCTGGGGGGCTGCTTGGAATGTGGGAAAACTGCCAAAAACTGCCAGGTGCCCAGAAAAAGCTATAAAAGGACCCCTTCTCTTTATAATTTCTGAGACTCGAAGCCTTGATACTTTCTCTCTCATCTAAGGAGAACACTACGCAAAAATCATTAGAGTATAATCTTTAATTATTAACCCTAACGGTAATTAGCCCAATCCTTCTTAATCAGCAAGGTTAGATTAAGATATTTGTTAATAAATCAAAGATTAGGCCTATGTATACTCATAAAACCTCTCTTAATCAACTAATCTCTGCTGATTATTATAATTAAGCTTAGTAATACTAAGTTAATTAATTATCATATCATATTAGGACTGAAATTAGCCAAATTAACCATGAATATTTGGTAAGTATATTAATTAAGATTAGATTAAGTTGAAGTAATTATCAAAGATGCATTAGACAATTATTAATCTAGAAAAATTATCCTATAATTTTTAGAGTAGTTTTCCTAATTAATTAGTCATAACTACTCTATTTTTTGAGCAATTTAAATCGGGGAAATTAGTAAATGGATGTCAAATGTTGTGATATATTTAACAGTGGTTAATTAGGTGGTTAAGAACCCGTGATAATTAGGAGAATCTCAGAAAATTAATCTAGCTAATTACTTTAACAGAAATACTCTGTTTTTTGAGCAATTTAAATAGGGGAAATTAGTAAATGGATTTAAAATGATGTGATATATTTATCAATGGTTAATTAGGTGTTTAAAAACCCGTGATAATTAGGATAAGCTTAGAAAATTAATCTAGCTAATTACTTTAGCAGAATTATCCTTTTTTTGAGCAATTTAAATAGAGGAAATTAGTAAATGTATTTTAAACGGTGTGATATATTTATCAGTGGTTAATTAAGTGTTTAAAAACCCATGATAATTAGAAAAACCTCAGAAAATTAATCTAGTTAATTACTTTAGGAGAAATTTCTTGTTTTTTGAGCAATTTAAATAGGGGAAATTAGTAAATGGATTTTAAATGCTGTGATATATTTATCAGTGGTTAATTAGGTGTTTAAGAACCCATGATAATTAGGAGAAGCTCAGAAAATTAATATAGCTAATTACTTTAGCAGAAATACTCTGTTTTTTGAGCAATTTAAATAGGAGAAATTTAAGCAATTTAAATAGGAGAAATACACTGTTTTTAAAGCAATTTAAGCTTTGTAATACTAAGCTAATTAATTATCCTATGATATTAGGGCTGAAATTAGCCAAATTAACCATGAATGAATGGTAAGTATATTAATTAAGATTAGATTAAGTTGAAGTAATTATCAGAGATGCATTAGAGAGTTATTAATCTAGAAAAATTGTCCTATAATTTTTTGAGTAGTTTTCCTAATTAATTAGGCATAATTACTCTATTTTTTGAGCAATTTAAATCGAGGAAATTAGTAAATGGATTTCAAATGTAGTGATATATTTATCAGTGGTTAATTAGGTGTTTTGGAACCCGTGATAATTAGGAGAAGCTTAGAAAATTAATCTAGCTAATTACTTTAGTAGAAATACTCTGTTTTTTGAGCAATTTAAATAGGGGAAATTAGTAAATATATTTTAAATACTGTGATATATATATCAGTGGTTAATTAGGTGTTGAAAAACCCGTGATAATTAGGATAAGCTCAGAAAATTAATTGAGCTAATTACTTTAGCAGAAATACCATGTTTTTTGAGCAATTTAAATAGGGGAAATTAGTAAATTTATTTTAAATACTGTGATACATTTATTTGTGGTTAATTAGATGTTTAAAAACACGTGATTAGGAGAAGCTCAGAAAATTATTCTAGATAATTACTTTAGCAGAAATACCCTAATTTTTGAGAAATTTAAATAGGGGAAATTAATAAATGGATTTCAAATACCGTGATATATTTATTAGTGGTTAATAAGGTGTTTAAGAACTCGTGATAATTCGAAAACGCTCAGAAAATTAACCTAGCTAATTACTTTAGCAGAAATACCCTTTTTTTGAGCAATTTAAATAGGGGAAATTAATAAATGGAATTTAAATGCTATGATATATTTATCAATGGTTAATTAAGTGTTTAAGAATCCATGATAATTAGCAAAAGCTCAAATAATTAATATAGCTAATTACTTTAGCAGAAATACTTTGTTTTTTGAGTAATTTAAATAGTGGAAATTACTAATTGGATTTCAAATACTATGATATATTTATTTGGGGTTAATAAGATGTGAAGGAGCCTATGATAATTAGGAGAAGCTCAAATAATAAATCTAGCTAATTCCTTAAGCAGAATTACTCTGTTTTTTGAGTAATTTAAATAGGGGAATTTAGTAAATTGAATTAAAATGCTGTGATATATTTATTAGAGGTTAATTAGGTACTAAGAATCCTGTGATAGTTAGGGGAAGCTCAGATAATTAATCTAGCTAATTATTTTATTAGAAAAACTCTGTTTTTTAGACAAATTAAATAGGGGAAATTAACAAATAGATTTAAATTGAATTGAGATATTTATCAGAGATTTATTAGACCTCAGGAAACCTATGGTAATTATGCTACCATTTGAAAATTAGTTTAACTATATATCCCAGTAAAATTACTCTAGTTTTTGGGAAAAATAATAAGGAAAATATAGTAAAGTAAACCGAAAACCTTTGATATCAATACCAGAGAAGGAATATATCTTGATGAATCTATGATAATTATCCTAATCTTAGATAAATAGTTGAGGTACGTATTTTGGTCAAAAGTAACCGATTTTTGTATATAATGGACAAGAAAAATTAGGAAATAAATTTATCTAATTGCCAAATAATTAACCGAGGTCCAAAATCCTTATTGAAGGGTGGGGAAAAAGTTACTTATAGCATAATTAAGTTATGGGATGAGTAACCTATCAAATCGACTATTAAAGATCCCTATCTATTCCAAAAATCCTTATTTTTGGATAAACAAGGAAAATAAAGGTTAGTCAATTAATCTTCTAATGGATTAAGTCTTTTTTATAAGGCTGCCGAAATGGCTCCGAAGAGAACCAGGGGGAATCCTTTGACTGAAGAAGAGGATGTTAGTAACAAGCACAACAAAGCAACTAATGACCATCAAGCAGGGCCTAGCCATAGGCCAACAGAGGAGAGTCTATGGACACCTGCCCCACAGCACATGGACGAGCAGTCCCAGGTGGATTCTATTATGTCATTAATAGCTTTTAGAGTTCATTTTAAGTTAAGCATTGCATACGTAAGGTTAGGAAGGAAAAAACTGGCTGTAAATGGAAGGTAACTTCCACGAAACCCACGAGCAATGATTGTAACTAGGAAAGGAATGATTGGGTTATGACTGATTAATTTAGGAAAGAAATGTTTGACCATCCTTAAGACAACTTGTCTCAAGACACCTCTGATTCCTTGGAAATATTTTACTCTAGGTAATGAGTAATGATGGAGATACCATCATGGAGGAGTCGGTTACCTCGGCACGTGCGGAGTCTTTACCCCGTGCTTGTTTATGTTTATGGACTGTACTTTTAAGTTTATCCTAGAGGAACCGCCCGGTTGTATGGGCAACTGGTTTTGGCGTATGGGCGCCCGGACTTTGGGTGAAGACTTTTTCCACCCCGGTTATATTAATTAGGAATGGGTGCCGTTTTTCACCCTTGTATAGGTGGTCTTGAGACAAGTTAGTACTGGTCAGTGATACTTTAAAATGACAGTACCTTGTCTTAAGTTTAAAGATGTCTGTTTTCTGAAAGAATGTCTTCAATACTGTTTTCAAAAGTTGTCTTAAGGAAATGCAGTTTGAAAAGTTAAAAAGGAATCATTGTTCTAATTGTGGAAAGAATGTGGTAGTAATTAAATAACAATAGAATCATGTGTGAGTGTGGGGTGGTAAGTGGGGATTGACTAAGGTTGTCAATCATGGACGGGTGGACCTGATTAGTCAGGTAACTATCCATTCCCGCGCACTAAAACGTTTAGAAACTTTTTCACTTGGACGAGGAATCCACCAGCGGCTGTGCCCTCACATATGCTAGAGGGAAAAAAGCGTTGGATAAGGAAACCTTAATTTAACGGATGAAGATATAGGGCCGGAATTTTTTTTTATAGGGTCCCGTTTCCACTGCGAGCCAGGACTGGGTCTCTTCTAGGGCTATAAACCTAAACCATTGCCAATGGTAAGGGTGAATTCCGTAGAATTTTTCTTGTTTAAAGACTTTGACTTTAGTTGGCCTAGAGACTTGTCAATGGTACCATCCCGCTTTTGGTGTCGGCAGGTTTGGAGACCTTACAACGACCGAGGGGGTCAGGGACCCAGACTGAAGGTGTGGACAAGGGATCCATTTAGGGCAAAGGGCCATGGGCCCGGGCTCCTATAAAAGGTTGTCTGGGAGGAGGATCCAGTGTTCAATCTCCCCTCTGCCTTTCACTGGTATCAGAGCCAGGAGAGGAGAGAGCTATGGAGGAGGGAGGAAGGCAGGGCTTTGCATGTGCTCTCTCTCTCTCTCTCTCTCTCTCTCTCTCTCTCTCTCTCTCTCTCTCTCTCTCTCTCTCTCTCTCTCTCTCTTTCGCTGTGGAGAACCATGGGCAAGCTCCTTGAGGAGATCTTCTTCTCGATGATGCAGGGCGGGCATGGCCCCTTGTATCGAGGAAGAGGAACTCGGCTACTCGTGTGGGAGGGGCTGCTAACACAGAGATGGGGCTGGCAGTGGACATGCATCGAATCAGGAGAAGACGGGCTCAACAGGATCGCAGGGCACCGCTCGTGTTTTCTCAACGTAGGGCCGAGCCCCAATTTGTAACAGAGTGCGAGGACGAAAAGGTTCTCCCCTTGCGCAGAGCTTGCTACTCGCCATCGCTTCACTGTTGATTTTTTTTTCTTTGTTTTACATTTTGGGAGCCGTTCACAATCCAAAAGTGGCCACTCTTCAAAGGCCTTAAGAGGCCTATCCCAGAACCATTTAGTCGAATAGGGAACGCCTGCAAGGTGTCGACATAGAACACATGTAGGCTACATGGTGTCGACGACCAAAATTTGCATTCGGCAATTTGATAGTAGCATACAGAAATTCTTCATAGCTCGGCTTGACGCCCTCGAGCGGCTCGATTGTCCCCTTCTTGGATTACCCTACGGTCTAATGCTTTGTCTACAAGCAACCCTAGACAAGGGAGAAGTGCATCAAAAGAGACTATGACAGGCAAGAATTTTTCAACAAGCGTGTGGCTTGCAAGGCATGCAAAAAATTGTAGCAACACGTTTGCAGTTGCAGACCTTTCATGCATATGAGCATGTCGGGGTTATCAATTTAACGATTGCTTCATACCTGATGGAGATGACGATATAGACGTTTCCAATGGTCGGTAGGTACAATGGACTTGAAGTTGATGTTTCTTATTCATTCCAATTTTGCAGAAGTTTTTGCATTTGGCAACACAAGCTTTGCAACCATTGCTTATGCTGGACGGGAAGATTGTTCCAAGAGATGTTTGTCAAGGACAAACGTCAAGGTGTAAGTATGACTGACACTAAGTGCAAACAAAGTTGTTTAGCAATACATGCATGTACAGGAACGGCATGTGGTTTGAACGATAAACTTGTGACTATATGGTCAAAGTACTCGGCAAGGCCGATCATTAACTGCATTTCAACAAACTGTCAAGCCAGTTGCTCAGGCTTGACTTCTAGGCCAGTTGTCTGACGTTCATGCAATCAAGCAATGACATGATCCACCCATTTTTGTCAAGCCTGATTCGATTACAAATCCTCAAGATACCAGTAATCATGCCAAGCAGATACAAGTACCTCTCTTGCAAGTATTTTTTTTGTTTTTCAATACAGTGTACAATTTGACAAGGTTGATTTTCTATGAATGCTCAACACGGTCGACTTTCTTTTGGTATGCCATTGTAAATCGGCATGAGTATCTGATAGCTATGCGCATTAGAACTACATGCATACTTATGTGAAGCAAGGCTTCCCTTTTGGTATTTGGCATCACGATCTCCACAGTTTGGAATATGCTCTTAGCATACAAACTTGGGAAACCTTGCCATTGCAGATGGGTGTATATGATGCATACGCTACCTCATTGGAGCAGATTCGAGCGAATTATCAAAAACTTGGCCACAAGTGGGCGACAAGGTTAGTAACTTTCAAGTCATGTTTGTTTCATCCGTTTTTTACTTTTCACTTTGCAAAAGATCTCTCTGTTCTCCAAAGCAACGTGCTTTGGCAGACTCCCTTGAAGCTGCTATACAAAGCAAAGTGCTTTGCCAAATTTCATGAGAATCGTGCCACGCACGTATCCCAAAGGTTCACATGGTTGAGTCTATCATTGAAGCCGATGGCTTAATGTGTTTTTTTGGCAATGTATGCATGGCGTACTAGTACAATGGCCATACAACAACCATCATTACATACGCTTTCACTATAACACAAACTACTCTGTCAAGCACAAGGTAAGTGACTGATATCTTAAAATAGTTTTAGGCAAAGTGCCGTATTTACAGTCACCCTGGTACAGTCTCGATCACATACAAAAGGTCAATGGGTCAAGATGTGAATTATGGTATCTCTCTCTACGAGGGCGTGGTACCCGTACACTATTGTACGCTTATATGATAAGCTATGAAATTGACATGGTCTACACTGGATCAAATACAAGGGGCATACAACATATTCGCATAAGAGTTTGTCCTCAGCCCAACATTCTATCTCTCTTCCTCTTCCCAACTTCTATGCGGGAAAGGTGAAACTAGGCATGATATTTTTGCAATCTTTCTATGACAATACGGTAACAGGAAGGGCTACGAGCCAACAAAAAGGGCTAAGAGCCATCTTTTCCCACCTATTTTGGCATGGCTACGTGCCATCTGTTTGTAGTCCATCATTGATGGATTTTCAGATCGAACAATTCTATCCAGTTGAGTACCCATTGATTATAATGGGCAAGTAAGAGTCTTGGGGCATTAGTTTAGCAGTACACACTTGGAGTGTCAAAATCAAGTTGGGTTTTTGAATGTCTTAAACGCGTAAGGGCTTATCTCTATCAAGGTGTATAGATGAAGCCAGCATTTCAGACCGCATGATTGTTCACAAAAACCCACGATTATGGATTTTTGGGTGTTAAAAAGATCTAGTTGTAAATACGACTCCAACTTCTTCTTAGTGCCTATATGAGTACAATTTTGGGGTACGACCTGGTTCGTGATTACTAAATCACTTAATAAGAGTGGATGATCCATTCTTGGAACCTTCACACTTGCATTTTCAAGGAAAGAAGTTCACTGATTGCCAAGGGGTAGTGTAATACCATGGGCAAACCTAAGGGGGGTCATGGACATAGGCCAAGGGCCGGATGCTAGTTGAGCACTTAGTAAATCACTTAGTAAGAGTGGATGATCCATTCTTGGAACCTTCACACTTGCATTTTCAAGGAAAGAAGTTCACCGACTACCATGGGGTAGTGTAATACCACGGGCAAACCTAAGGGGGGTCATGGACATAGGCCAAGGGCCGACTGCTAGTTGAGCACTTTTCCTGCAAGGTTTAACCAAGGAATTTCCAATGTTGATTTTAACCAAGGGGTCTGGAATTGCAAAGGCAACACCCAAGGTTACATGTGCAATACTAGCGTTTCACTAATTTTCAATTAGTGTTCCTAGGCCTTTGCAGGCGGGAAATTTGGGCAGGTGCCTTTCCCTACGGATAAGTGAACACTATGTTTCACCTACAGGTACACCTCTGATTTGATTTTCTTTCTTTTAGTTTGCTTTTCTAAATGGGATGCATATACTATATTGTCATCTATTTTTGCTCTTCAACAAAATGACCAAAATAAGTTTCTGCAGTATGCAGTTATAGACCCACTTGTAGGGTTTATTTGGCACATGTTGTCACATGGGATGCAACATGGTCTAGGAACTCATGGAGTTTGGTTTAGCTAGTGTGGAGCAAGGCTAGTGAGGGTCCCTCTCACTCCCGTCGTAGAGTGTTTGCAGCTACCTCCACGCACACGTACATCTTGTACTTGAAGGATGCTCTTTTTACAGACATTCTTACATGAGACATATTCCATATGTGGAGAATATGAGTCTATGGGACTGACAATGCCACCCACTATTTCAAGTATGTGTCACGACAAAGTTCCTAGGTGCTGGTCAAATCTGTTTTCTAGACCATTTTCAGCACGACGTATCAAGAGCAATTTTGGTGGCCAGAAATTGTCGGATACTTAGAATGACTTGTTACGGTACAAGTGCAAGTAAACAACATTACAGATGGTTGTTTTAGCATATAGCAAGGCTATGAGTTGTTAATGAAAAGGTTTCATTGTTTGTACCTAGAAGTGATTAATGTTTCACCTTCTATTATGGTTCAAACGTTTCAGCAAGGCTATGTTTCACTTGTAGAAAGTATTTAGTTTCTTTTCAAAACTATTTACATTTCTCTTTAATGTGTGCTAGGAGCATCACATTCGCCATACATATTGGCAAGGATGATCATGGATATACAGGTTCGGATATGTTTTTTACTAAATGCATGCACACTAGGTGTTATGGGCCCTAGTGTTTAGCAACTGCTGCTTTGGAGCGGGATGCATATTCATCACATTAGTGCTATGAAGCATTTTTCACTCTATGTACAGTATCTCTATGAGATTACTTTTGGGTCTACCAATCACCAATAGAGGTCATGGCTCGGTTTGGGTGCTTGTGGATCTTTCACGTGAACCACGATGGTTATTCAGGACATTGTTGATTCCTCAGCAATGTTGTACGATATTGTGATCCCCTTTTACCAATCCTCTGAGAAGATTGTCTGTAAATCGTGGGGAAAAACACCTCATTACTGTCAGTTATTCAAAGGGATAGGCAGATTACAAAGTGTAATCTTGTGCTAAAGGATATGCTAAGTGTGTACATTAGCACCAAGCAATCCAATTAGTAAGCATTTATTGCTCTACTTGGAGTTTGCTTACCTTAAGTTAAAGCATCTTTGTGACTAGGTTTGGTCTCTTCATGTATAAGTCAGGTTTTGCACCTCGAACACTAGTTAGTGGGGTTGTTTACTAATGCAATTTGAGAGCAAGTCAAGGACTTAAACTTGGTTGATGAGTTATGTTAGCAAGTTACTTTCATGGAAAGTGGTACTCTTTTGGGTACATCTTTAATGTGATAACTCATTTAGCATGCTCATGTGCGTTCTACATGGATTCTACACACTATGATTGGATAGGAACTGGTAACACAAGATGGTTGCAAATGGACAACAATGTGAAAAATCAAGATGGTATTCTTGGTTTCACTGAACCTCCTACTGAACTGTGTTCCGGTCAAGCAAACAACTAGATCCATGAAGGATGCCAGTGTGGAAAAAATTAGTGTATCATCACTCTTGTTTTCGAGGATGAAAACGCTTCTTCAAGGGGGAAGTAATGTCAGGCCAAGGGCTAGAGGGCACGGCCTGATCGAGGGGGGTGAGGGACCCGAACTGAAGGTGTGGCAAGGGATCCATTTAGGGCAAAGGGCCATGGGCCCTCCTATAAAAGGTTGGCTGGGAGGAGGATCCAGTGTTCAGTCTCCCCTTGGCCTTTCAGTGTATGAACTATTAAAACAGACCATGAGGAAAGTTCTTGCAAGAAGATTATCTCTTCAAGTCTAGGAAACGACAAATTCTAATAAAGTTAGTTGGGTTTCAAAGCCAAGCCACATGTTTGGGTTTTCCACTACCTTCTTTTGCTTGATGTGAGTGGAATGGCTACTTTGAACCTTCTCCACTTGAGCAAGAAAAGATTTAGCTGTAGTCCTTCCTGGTGTGGTTAAGTTTTTTGATAGAGCTCTCTCTCTCTCTCTCTGGTCAAAGGGAAAGTTTTTCTTAATTAGAAGAAAACTGTTAAAAAAAATGTAGAAAATATCCTTCACTTATGGATATTGGCAAAAGGCTATGCTCTTTACAAAACTTCATACAATACCTCTCATAGAGAAAAATTGTTCGTTTGCTTTTATTTGGCATGCAAGAATCTTGAAGAACACCAAGAAGATGGTGCTCTTCCAGATTCCATGGTATGACCCTCCTTCCCAATCCCTAAACACCCTAGCAGGGAGAAATAATTGTTGGGTAAGAGGTAGATGAGGGTGAAAGAAGTATTTTTTAAGCAAGAGAAATTGTATTTTCGTATAGGCTTACTCATGAGCAAGCTCTTAGCATAGCTTAGCATAATAGAATAGTAGAGATGATGAAGAAGAAGCTTTCACTTGCTTGGATTTGTGTCCATAGCCAAGTGCTTGAGCATGATGGTCACCTCATAAGCTCCCATGAGAGAGGGAGAGGCAGAGAGAGGTTTCTTTGCCAACTTGGGCCCTTGAGAGTGTGTGTATGAGGAGCAAGAGAGCCAAAAACCCAACAAGCCCTTGCTTATATGATCATGCAAATTTGCAACTAGTCTTCAAATGGAATGCATACAGCTTGAACAATGAGAAGTGAACACGTAAAGTGAAACTAATGCATGCTCATACACTTGTCCAAGCTTGCTATGCATGAAAAAGACTCGTCCCCCCTTCTCTGGGACTTGCCTTGGCAAGTGTACACACCACACACACACACACACACACACACACACACACACACTTCTAAGTACTGATACAATTGTAGGTCTACACTGGACCAAGACCCACTATGCATAAGACTGAGGTAACAAACTGTCATGTGATTGCCAACTCAACATCAAAGCAAAAGTGTGTCTATCCAAATACATAGATTATGATGAGGATACCGAAAGAGGGGTACTCCAACAACCTGTGTCATCGAAAGTGGCTCAACATTTAAGAACACCCCAGCTCAAGAAAACCTCACACAAACCACCCTCCAAAGGCACACTCAAGACTAGCCACAGTCTCAGAAAAGGCTCTTCTGATATGAGTCTCAAAAATGGCATCACCAGAAAATGGCTTCACACAAAGTACAATAGGCAATAACCGTAACTCAACATACATGAGAAATCGTGCACAAACTCGCCCTAAAAAGAAGTTGCATGCAGTACAAAATATCTACTGTCAAAAGATCTCCATAGTAGTGTGTGTGCTCAAGAAAATATGCATCTATCAACGCATGAACATCTGCAAAGAAACTGGTGCCAAAATGACTGCCAAGTATGCTGAAAGATGTACCTGCAAGTATCTGAAAGCCTATAAAACGTGTAAAACTCCACCTGTAATGTCAATACAAAATGCTATGCCTCGACCAGAAAACGATCTATGGTTGGATCTCCAAAAAAAATTGTCTAGGTCGAATATCTAATGCTAACTCCACCTCTAATGTCGATGCCAAATCTACACCTCTGAGTGTGCTCAAGAAATCGCGTCTCTTGAGAGACTGCTAGCACAAAGATTTGCTTGAATCGTTGAATCAAGCAAAACCCACAGGTGTATGCAACAATCAATCCACAAAAGGCATACATCTAATCTCTGTCTGTGTTTGAGAGTGATGTCGATGCCGTAAAACCCAATGTCAAAGATGTCAAATCTGAAGAGAATAATGCTGGAAAAGGCATAGATCCAATCTCTGTTTGTGTCTGAGAGTGATGTCCATGTCGTAAAACCCAATGTTGAAGATGTCAAAGCTAAAGAGAATAATGTTGGAGGCGTAAAAAAGAGTCGATGCCAAAACCAAGATCGAGCAGAGTTGATGCCAAAAACTGAGATGGAGTAGAGTCAATGTCAAAAAACCAAGATCCAGTAGAGTCGATGTCGAGAGCCAGATGTGCACACACATGCTGTGTGTGTCGAAGCTAGAGAAGTCATACTTGATGTCAGATATCCGAAGTTGGAGAGACAAAGCCTATGTCGAAGAAGCCCACACACTCTACGTGTGGTAATGTCTCTGCTCTCTCTCTCTCTCTCTCTCTCTCTCTCTCTCTCTTTGTAGCACTCCAGATGAGCTAAACAATGTTGCTTTTTTTCTAAAATGCTATCAGCTTTGAGTTAAATTCAACGTAGTGCTTACGTAATGCTAGTTTTTGAGAGCTACCAGCTTTAGAAAATTGCTCTCACCAAATGTTGCTTCATGAAATCTCCAAGGTTCCACAATATTAGCAGACTAAGTCGTTTGTTTGATCTCGCATGAGGCTACATCCTCAAATCTAACCTTGTGCTACTCAACGTTGCTCTTTGATAGGCCGTTTGTGCATCTTCAACTCCAAAATGGATGGTTAATTGCCAAATCAAGCCAAAATAGATGAGTCATAAAATTGTTGCAAAGTGCAAATATGCACATAAACAAGCACCAAAAGATATGAAAGTAGTGAAATAGCTATCTAGTGGGGATCCACTCTCAAAAGAGGACAACACTATCAAAGCATCAATACTATGAATGAACTCAAATGACCTCCCACTAGACTAATAAAACTGTGCATAGAACTGCCAAACTAAAAATACTACATGTAGAAGACATGTATCCAATCTAGAAGCTGCTACTTGTGTCTGTCTAAAACTTGAGATGGGTGTGAGTATGAATTAGGAATAGTCAACTCCCGATAACCACAAATAAACATACATAAAACGTAGCAAGTATGGTTGCAACAAAATCTCTCTCAGAGCAAGAGACGACCGTGCTCCACCGAAGCACAACCTGTATATTTGTGTCCATGTTTCTGTCTTTGACCAATAATGAGGTCAGAGAGCTATAATCACTCTCTTTATGTGTAATCACAACCGGAGAGCTACACTCTCACTATGTCAAAGTCATCACGATGCTGAAATTGTTTGAGAGTCCAATCCGGAGAGAGTCGGATGCTCACTCTCTATTTCCATCTCACTGCTCCATTGTGTGTGTCCTCAAGGCCTTCAATGTTGAACTTGAGGTGAAGCACTCTCTACACTCTCTCTCCTCTCTTACTCAACTCGACCAGACAATCTGTCTTAAGAAAATAACCTCAATTTTTTTAATTTCAGACTTACCTACACTCTAAATGAGCTGACAAACTCTTCTATAAAGTTATAGAGCTTGAAGAGAAATTTGTTTTGATGGAAAAAAGTTTTTGATTCTGAGTTTTGTAGTTCAAGTTATGAGAAAAACAATGACTTACTATCAATCAGCCCTGAACCGAGTGACCTACTTCTCTCTCTCTTTGAGCTCACAGAAAGCTCAATATCTCTCCCCTGAACCGAGTGACCTACTTCTCTCTTTGAGCTCACAGAAAGCTCAATATCTCTCCCCTTGTGACATGTGGAGTTCAACCCCTTGCCACCTTGATACATGAGCTCTCTATGCAGTTTAGGCTGGTTTGGAGTTGATTTCTTGTTGTGGGTCAGATGCTTTGCATACCTTTGAGCCAGTTTCTAATGTCATAAGCCTCATTTAATGTTTTTCCATGCTCCCACCTAAGTACATTGTATTTATACTTCCCCTCGCGACGTCAACATCTTGTTTTGACACTTTGTAATAATCTAGATTATTATTATCTAATGACCCCCTTCGGTCCCCGCCAAATAGTCATATGAGCTTATAACAGTGCTCTATAAGTTTATGCTATGGCCCCCTTCAAGTTTGGTCCACTTTGGTGCATGGGGTTGGTTGCTATGGTCAATTTTGTATTCTTCTGCTCTAGATAGGCCCTATTGACCGAGGGTTTTTTAAGCTACCCATTCAATGATTGTGCTATAAAACAAGTTTATTAGTAGGTTTGGAACTCACTGCTCATGTCTTGTGTGAATCCGTGCATCATAGAATCCGCTAGAAGCTCACAAACATGCGTAGGAAATTGTCTCCAAGTGCTCTCTCCAAAGATGACAAGTGAAAATGAGACTATTTTTGGCCTACATATAGAGGATTAATCTTACAGCTAGGAGAGGCTTAAGATTTAAGATTTTCCAATTCGCAAGAGGGAAGAGAGGGAATGATCTTATTTGGAATGGGAATATTCTTTCTCAAATACCCTTCAAAACTAAACTCCCTCTTGAAAATTGGATAATAACTTAGTATGTCACTAAAAACTTTTACACACATAATTTATGCAAAATCAAGAGAATTCCTTTCAGAGAAATAGGAATTCCTTTTTTGGAAAATAAGGTTAGTTCCAAAAAAAAAACAATTCCATTACCTAGTTGCCTTACCTTTAAAAGAGTAATATCATACAGTTGAAAAACCTTTAGCAGCAACTGTTTTTCAATCAAATCAATTGGGACTCTACATCAAATCCAATCCATATAGTAGTCACCTCCCTCATCCAATGCTTAAACCTAAAATTAATTTTACAAATATGCATATGAACCAGGCAGGAGACGCGGTACATTTGAAGACAAGAATACAAATTAGCATCTTTGTGTATGGATCAATGGTAGCATCTCCTCCAGTATAGAGAGGAGCTCTTTGCTATTTAGTTGCTCTCCATTTTCTCAAACCATTGCTCCCATTACCATTTTCTGACTCAATTGTAAATGCCTAGGTCTAGTTGTTGTCGATTCAGACACCACACGAGACACAAGTTCTCTTGTATGCTGAATCGCAGGCCGCAAAACTCCCTTTGTGACAGGATCATTAGAGTTTTTGATATGGATAAATAGCCAAGTCCAATTATATTTAGTGAGCAAGTAATAGACATCACATGAACAGTCTTGAACAGAACGAGACTCTGGTCATAGTGGAAGCATCGTAGTGTTCCATTGTCGGAGCTCAACATACCAATTGAAGTTAGCAACTTCCCTATCCAAGCAGTCTCATTCGAACTTCTGCTCATTGCATTGATCGATTATGAGGTATTTTTGCAGATAAGGTTTTTGGCACATTTACTACTCTTGATCAAAGCTAAATACCTCATTTTGGAATGAACATGCTTAACCTAACAATGACCAACGTACTTTTGATCCATCCCTGATATCTTGGGGACACCAACCAGCACAACGTCCAACTCATAAACACAGTCCCCATTATATACCCGAGGGACTTTGGCCACCTTTTGCTTAATCAAGCACCTAGAAATCATTTGATTCAACTTGGGGTACTTGTGGCTGTTTAGAGAAATTAACTCCAAAGTACTTTTTGTTTTTTCTACTTGGTTAGAACCCGATGACATTTTTGTGTAGTCATTTTTTTCTTGCCAACCGATATCTTCCACTGTTTGCTGGGCAATCAAAAAATGAATCCCCATATCTTTTGGTTGGATTTCCATCAACAAACTCTTTGTTTTCATTAGTGGATGTGTTAAATAAGTCTAATATTTCCACATTTGATCCAGGTGACATATCCACACCCTTGTATGTGACCAATAGAAACTTTGTAGACAATGTTGAATCCAATACAAATTGAAATTGATGACCTAATGTCACACCATCTTTAATCTCAGTCTGAATGTCACCATCTGCTCGGAGTAGAGATAATGGCAAACATCTCATTGTTTCTACTACCCCCAATTCCAAGATTTACCATGGAAAATCTTGCTGGACAATCCAGTGTCATATAGCCACCCTTAAGATTATTCACAAACAAGCTAGCCTTGCATGTCAAGGAGGAAGCCATCACTTGATAAGTTGTATCGAGCTTACTGGTTAACCGTATACATTTTAGCTGACACTCTTGCCTATATTTATAGACAATTGATACACTTAAATTTAAACATTCAATCTCTCTCTCTATTATCCTATCATAAAGATATCCTGGAGAAAACCTTGCTGATTCTAGACTCTCCCGCTCTCCATTCCTATTTCTCTAACTCTTTCTCTCTACTCCCTTTCCCTTATTCCAATTCTATTTCTCTCTATATCTCCCTGCCATTAACCAACTTTCTCTCTTGCTCTCTCTAGCTCTCTCTCTCTCTCTCTCTCTCTCTCTCTCTCTCTCTCTCTCTCTCTCTCTCTCTCTCTCTCTCTCTCTCTCTCTTCTGTATACTCTATTTCTGAGAGAGGGAGGGCGGGTGTGAGAGGGAGAGAGGTAGGTTGAGTGAGAGGTAGAGAGAAAAAGATGAAGTTACACCCACGTTATTGTTGGTGAAGCTCTTGCTGAGCTCTCTGTTGAGAAAGTTGAAACTCTTGATACCTCTACAAAGGAGGATGAGAATGACCCCAACTCTTCCTACAAAGCCCCTTGGTTTTTTAGAATCATGGCCCAAGGTCTTTCTTAGAATCGACCATGGAGATGCAACATCAAAGGTATTCATTTTGACTATGTTAACCAAGCTTTTTGCAAGGATACAACTTGTTAAATTGAGCCCTCAATCTTATATTAGCAAAAGATGGAAAACTTTGTGATTAAGTTTGCATATAGCTATACAAAAGGGTAGTTTCCATTGGGTTAAAAGATCATGGAGAACAAGGGCTTGGGGATACCAACACTTTCTTTCATGTATTTGGATTGCCTAAACGTGACTATCTAAGGCAAGGACGAGGTCAATGCATTGGATTGAAGTAAGGAGTTCCCCTATAGGTAAAGTTGTATCCACATAACCAAGAATGTGGTCACCAAGATGCTTCTTATGCCACTTATTATAAGCAAGGAATATTTTTATGATGAATCATGGTGGGCTTGAGATGTATCTTGTATAACCATCATACCTTTTCAGTTGCTGCACGCATGTGTATCAACTCTACTCGAAGTCTTAATGTGGAATCATATCCATTTAGAGGGGTTAGATATAAATACACCTCACCAAAGCTTGATATATCCATATTTAGAGAGAACGTGCATACTCGAGCATCAGTTGTTGCGACAACTACTAGTTTTGTTTGGATGGTTGTGGATTGCAAGCTTAAGGTTTCACAAGAAAAGTGATTACCATATGATGCCCTTAGGTAATAAGGCTTGATTGGCAATAACTTAGTTGATATGTATGCCAAATGTGGTGTTCCCTCTCAAGGGTACATATTTTTCAATGAGCATTGCAGCTAATGCAAGGGCATTGTCAATGGGTGGACGAATTCCTATGTAGCCCTGACTATCTCACTATATTCCTATCTCTCTTTCTCTGACACCCTAACTATCTTGCTCCCCCCTCTCTTTAGAAATTGTAGTAGAGGTGAGCGCTAGCACTCACCTATCCCATGATGGCAAGTGAGAGAGGGTAGGAGAGAGGGAGGGAGGGAGATTGTTAGGATGAGTAAGAGAGTGAGTATAAAAGCAAATAGCACTCACCTATCCCATGATGGCAAGTGAGAGAGGGTAGGAGAGAGGGAGGGAGATTGTTAGGATGAGTAAGAGAGTGAGTATAAAAGAAAATAGAGGATATAATTTCTAGTTATTGACTTGGGCATCTTTAAAGCAAGAGGAGGATAGATTTTCCATGAAAAAGCATTCCAAGAAAGATCTTTTTGCTTTTTTAAATCTCTCCCTCTCTCACTCACCCTAACTCTCCCCCTCCCTCCCTCTCTCCCTCGTGCTCAAGGGAAGGTGAGCACTCGCTTTCTCTGGAGTGCGAGGGAGAGAGGGAGGGAGGAGGAGAGTTAGGGTGAGTGCTATAATGGAATTGGCCTATTAACTCAAGAGTAGCAGAAATTAGGAAGAGTAATTTGAGGAGGTGTCTCTAACTTCTCTTCGACAATTCCACGAATAATAATGTTCTTGGAACGTCGCTCCTGTTCCTTCAACTCCTCCACATCCACATTCTTTGTTTGAACCATAGCTTGCATGAGTGAGGAATTAGGAACCACATTGTTACCACATAGATAAGCCCAAGACTTGTTTGTGCATACATTTTTCATGTCGCATACATCCCGGCTCATGGTGTCAACTTTTTTCCTCTTTCAATACATGGTCATGCTCTACTTTGCTCATGCGCTCCTTCAAAGCATTCAAGTCCACAAGAGAGCTTTTACATTCCTTGACTTCCTCTTCAAGCTGCATCAAACGTGTTGTTTGTATCTCAAGTGTCCTCTTGAGATTCTCATTCTCAACCACGAGTACCCTTAGTGTGCCATTCTCCCTTGCAAGTGCCGGTAAGTCTTCACCTTGGCTTGGATGATTGTGTTACTATCTCTACACTTAGGAGATTTTGGATCATTTTCTACAATGGTTTTGGACCTTGTTGAAGAAGAAGCCTTGCGAGTGTCGAAAGACATTGTAGGTAAAATAAGAGATGAGAGTCAACTTTCTTGAACCTGTTCACTTCAGAAATGCTGCTACAGAAATGACTTCCATAACTCTAAAAATTTATGTCTTTACATCAATGCATAGAGGGCGTTGTGCTTTTTGATTGAGGCTATAGATCACCCAAATCAAAATTCGGATGAAGAAGTTATGATGAAAAGAGTGAATTGTTGTCTACTAGGTCAAAAAATAGCTGCACGATAGAGAGAGAGAGAGAGAGAGAGAGAGAGAGAGAGAGAGAGAGAGAGAGAGAGAGAGAGAGAGAGAGAGAGAGAGAGAGGGGTGAGAGAGAGAGAGAGGGAGAGAGAGAGAGAGAGAGAGAGAGAGAGAGAGAGAGAGAGAGAGAGAGAGAGAGAGAGAGAGAGAGAGGAAGATTGAGGGAGAGATGGATGGAGATAGGCAGGGGTAGACAAGAGGGGGATAGAAAGAGAAGGAGGGATAGACAATTAGAGCAAGAGAGTGAAAGATAGAGAGAGGGAGAGACAACTAGAGAGAGTGAGAGAGCTAAATGGATGGAGAGAGAGGGAAGAGGACAATCAGAAGGAGTTAGAGAGAGAGAAAAGGGGGGAGACAATTAGAGAGTGAAAAAGAGAGACTTGGAGAGAGGAAGGTATAGAAAGAGGGAGTGGAAATGATAGATATAAGGAGAGATGGATGAGGATAGGTGGGGGTAGATGGGAGGGAATTGGAGAGGGGGAGAGAGAGAGAGTACAATAGATAGGTTAAGATAGAGAAAAACTTCATTGTTTGGATTGTAGTTTGCTGATTATCTATAAATATAGGCTTGGGTGCCATGCTCTTGAGAAGTTTCTTCTAGCAATGGCTTCCACTTCATCGTGCAAGGTGATTTTGAACATTATTTGTCTTGAACCCTTGTTTCTTGATAGCCCTACAAGATTTGTCATAGTCTCATCATGGTCAACCGCGGAGATTATGTGGGGATGTGGGGGGAGGGTTAGTAATAGCGAGATGTTTGCCATCATTTCCACCTTTGATAACGACATTCAAACTCAGGTGAAAGATGGTGTGACATCAGGGGATCAATTTAAATTTATATTGGATTCAACCTTGCCTGCAAGATTTCTATTGGTTACAAACATGGCCTGCAAAAATCAATCTAGATGTGGATATGTCCTCAAGATCAAATGTGGCCATGGTAGAGTTATTTGACAGCTTCTCTAATGAAAAAGAAGGTTTTGTTTCTCAAACCTCAAACAAAATCCTTCAAGATTCTTTTTTTGTGTGCCAAGAATCAGTACAAGATGTTTGGATAGAAGATGAGAAGAAATACAAAAACATATCTTCAGGTTCAATCCAATTGGAGAAAACATAGAGCACATTGGAGCAGATTGTGCTAAACGTAAGGTTTTCAGTTTTTGAAACCTTAGAAATTGTACAAAGCCTGATCAAATTAACTTGGTTGTTAAGAAAACACTGTAGAATGATCCAACTATGGTAAATATTGGTATTTCTGGAACCATAACCAGAGCTTTACTAGGGTTAGAATTTTTCAGAGTCGAATTCCGAAAAAATCTGGAAAAGTTACGTGCTCTGAAAGGTTACACTATGAATTTAATTAGTTAAGTAAAATTGAATGGTTTCAGTAATTATTACCGCGAAAGACTTTTTATCCTAAGGTTCTAGAAATTGCACATATTTCCAAAATTAATCATTAAAAGTCAACAAACTAACAGAAAATCGATTCTGTGTATCTGGGGGGCTGTGTGGGGTAATGATGAACTTTCCTAGACTAGATTTAGCAGCAAGGGGCGTTTCTGGAGTTGTAAGGCTGCTTGGGACGCAAGTTACTGCAATTTTCTAGCCTGTGAGTGCCAAGAAACCTATAAATATGACCCCTGCTTCACAATTTTAGACAGACTCAGAGCCTTGGTACATTCTCTCTCATCTAGAGAGACCTCTACGCAGAAATCACTAGAGAGCAAAGCTCTAGTTGGTTAATCAACGGTAATTAGCACTAACCTTTCTTAATTAGAAAAGCTAGGTTAACCTATTTAAAATTTTTTGAATTAATTGAAGATTAAACCTATGTATACTAAAAAATCCTCTCTTAATTCAAAATTCTCTATTGATTATTGTGATTATTATATCATACTAGGACTGAAATTACTCATTTTAATCATAAATTAATGATAATTATATTAATTAAGTTTAGATTAAGATGAGATAATTATCAGAGTTGTGTGAGATTGTCATTATCCTAGGAAAATTATCTTGTAATTTTTTGAGTAATTTTCATAATTAATTAAGCAAAATTACACTATTTTTGAGAGAAAAGTAAAGGGGAAAATGATCAAACTAATCCAAAATGCTTTGAGATATTTATCAGAGGCAAATCACATTTTACAAAACCCATGAGAATTATCTTAACCTCAAATAATTAGTTTACTTAATTCTCTTAGCAGAGATACACAATTTATAGGAGAGATTAAAAGGGGAAAAATAAAAAATTGATCCAAAATGACTTTAGATAATTATTAGAGGTAAATCACATGTTACAAAACCTATTATAATTATCTTAACTTTAGATAATTAGTTTAACTAATTATCTCAGCATAATTTAACTATTTTTAGGGAAAATTAAAAGGGAAAAAATTAGCAAATTGCTTTAAAATGCTTTAACATAATTATCAGAGGTAAACCACATCTTATAAAATCCGTGATAATTATATTAATCCCAGATAATTAGTTTAACTAAGTATCTGAGCATAATTACATTGTTTTTAGGGGAAATTAAAAGGGAAAAAATAGCAAATTGATCCAAAATGCTTTGAAATAATTCTCAGAGGAAAAAAATATCCTATAAAACCCGTGATAATTATATTAGTCTCAAATAATTAATTTAATTAATTATCTCAATAAGATTACACTATTTTTAGAAAAAACATAAATAGGGAAAAATAGCAAACTGATCCAAAATGCTTTGAGATAATTATCAAAGAAAAAAATCATCTTTTGAAACCCTTGATAATTATCATAATCTCAGATAATTAGTTTAACTAATTATCTTAGTAGAAAAACACTATTTTTAAGAAAATATTAATAAAAAAAAAGTAAATTAAGCTAAAAACCTTTGAGATAAGTATCAAAGGTAAATCACATCTTAAAAGACCCGTGATAATTATCTTAACTACAGATAATTAGTTTAGCTAATTAGCTTAGTAGGAAAACACTATTTGTGAGGGTAAAGTAAAGGGGGAAATTAGTAAATCATGTGATATGATTACATACTATTTATCAAAGTTAGACTACATGATAAAAAGACCGTCATAATTATGTCAAGGTTAGAAACTTAGTATAGATATTTATCTAAGTCAAATTATACTAATTCTAGCTGAAAGCTGAAGAGGAAATTAGTAAATCATGCTATATGAGTGCATGCTATTTATCAGAGCTAGATCACATGATGAGAAAGCCATGATAATTATGTCAAGGTTAGAAACTTAGTATAGATATTTATCTAAGTCAAATTATATTAATTCTAGCTAAAAACTAAAGAGGGAAATTAGTAAATCATGCTATATGAGTACATGCTATTTATCAAATCTATATTACATGATGAAAGTCCGTGATAATTATGTCAAGGTTAGAAAGTTAGTATAGATATATATTGAAGTCAACATATACTAATTCTGGCTAAAATTTAAAGGGGAAAATTAGTAAATCATGTTATATAATTACGTTCTATTTATCAAAGTTAGATTACATAACAAAAGGGTGGTGAGAATTATGTCAAGGTTAGGAAAATAGTATAGATATTTATTTAAGTCAACTTTAGCTGAAAATTAAAGGTGAAAATTATATAATTAAGCCAGAAAATAATAAGATAATTACTAGAGGTCAAAACTATCCTTATCTACTTGTGATAATTATACCATAATTTTTTAGTGAGTTTAGAAAATTATAATTGACAAAAAGTCCTATTTTTGGCCAAAGATTAATTAAAATAAATAGACTTTGCGATCAAAAGTCTTTAGAAAAATTATAATAAGTGTAAACCTGTGATATAAAGTTGAAGAAATGAAATATTTGAGAGAAAATAAATAGAATAAATATTAAGCTCAAAATAAGCAGATTCCAAGCTTAAGATTCGATGGGAAAATTAGGAAAAAGATATAGAAAATTATAAGAAAATTAGGATAGCCTAAAAAACCCTTAGGAAAGCTGTGAAAAAAAGTTATCATGCCTATTTTAGGCAAATAAGAAATTACTAGGTAAAGAATTTACCAATTAAGACTATAAATTTAACTTAGATTTGGGTAAAATTGGATACAAAGGTTAAGTCTAGCTTCTGGATAATTTACCTAATGATTAGACGTCCTTTTTATAAGGAATAAGAAGTTATGGCACCTAAAAGGACCCGAGCCAATCCTATATCTGATGATGAGGGCAGAACTCTAAAAAGAACTAGAGCGTCACACGACGATGAAGCTAAGCCTAGTAGTAGGCCTACGGAGGAGAGTCTTCAGGCGCCAGTGCAGCAGACAGCAGATGGCCGATCAAATTGTGCGCTCCTTGCCGCACTGTCGAAGCAAGGGACTTGCCAATACACCGTGTGCGAGCCACGAATGGCTCCAAGCACACAACAAGCCTAAACTAGCAAGCTCAAGAGAGCAAAGGGTGTGTCACTTACCGCTCTACGCTCGCCTTCGTGGTGGATTCCTCGCCGCGATGAAGAAGAAGCTGCAGTCGTGCCGTGCTCAACCGCTTCGCCGCCGTCGTGCCTTCGTAATGCTCGATCGCACACACACTCTCCCTCTCTCTCTCTCTCTCACACACACACACACACACACAAGGAGGTGAAGAAGAAGAAGATGGAGCAAGAGCACTCTTCTATTGCACAAATGAGAGAATGAGTAAAAATTAGGTTTAGTTGGCTTTTATATGAGCTCACCCCATTCACACTTGGGCGCCCATGCTTAGCCAACTAATCCCTTGAATGTCCCAGTTAGAGTGCACCTCTCATCAGTGATCACTCTTACCCTTTTCCTATTGGTCGGACAAGCCCGGTACCTGACTCTACCAAATACATAATACATGTCTGTCGTAGGTGATGGGGTGTCCGTGAGCCGTGAGGGTTAACATGCCCCCCTTCCTGATGTAGATTCCGTCCTCGGAAGCTATTGAGTTGAAGCTCGTTCGTCGAGGTGGAAGAGCATTTGAGATGAATGTCCTTAGCCTTCTTCAGTCACTGCAAAATCAAACAACATTGGCACAGTAATTGCATTCTCTTAAAAAGCATATGCAGTTTTAGGTAGACAAATTGATTGGTAAAAGAATTTCAAACAATTTGTTAGCAATGAACATTAAATTGCAATGTAATCAAATGCATAAACAGATGTAAAGGTAGAAAATTAAACAAGTATGGGGTCGCTAATTTGACGGTCGAAAGGCACTAGAGATCGAATATTAATACCATGGGTAAGCTTCTTAATTTTTAGTGGTCAATTAAGTTGTTTAATCGCGAGAGCCAAGTATTCATGTTCGAGGGCTGACTAGAGGCTATATCTAGAAGACCTTGTAGTTAAGCTACCATAAAAGGAATTTCTCACGAAATCATCGCCTGACTGATTACTTTTTCTTTGACCTCCCAAAGTCTTTTCACATTGATTCAATTTTGATGTGTGTGCTTATTTTGTATGCCTTGGGTTTTTTGCTTTTCAAGAAAAAACGCCCACACTGGGAACCTCTAGGGCTCTAGTACCATAGGCGATACATGTGAGTGAAGTACCAATTTAAGCAGGGATTTCTCTTCTAGCTTAAAATTTTACATTGTGGCACTTTGATTTTTTGTTTGTTCATTTTCAGCATTTTAATTTTGTAACTTTGGGGGGTCATATAACACTGTTACCCTCCCAAGGCTCATCACATTAGTAAATCCCTTTATAATACTTAAGCTAAAGGTCAATAGGGTTAAGCCCACTAGAAAGCCCTAGTGCATTTCACACAATGCTGCCTAAATCGGATTAAGAACCTAAGTAACCATTGCTTATTAGGAAGGCATTCCCCATGGTATTAAGAGAAGATTTCTAATACCTAGCTTGGTCAAACTAGCTTAGTCGGACTGCTTGATTTTTAAACCTAGACAACTGATTATGACAAAACATTACATTGAATTAAATGTTTGATACTAAGCAAATGCGCTGAATATTATGCTACCAATCACAATCAAAGCAGACAAACATGGATGCAAAAAGATAAGGGCAATGCTAATGGACATAAAACACCTGTTTGTGTTGATGGTCGCGCTTGATTTGAAGTGTGAACGAGAGAAAGGTTCCATGAAGGTCCAAATCCAATCAATAGCAACACGCTCCTGTACACACTAGGAAACAAAAGGAATACCTCCAGGAGGCACATTAGTGGGAAAAGAGAACTTCGCTAATCTCTCAACTCTAAAACAGAAACACTCCTATCGTACTAATCTTACCTACCCTCCATCACTCAAGTGATGAGGATCAAAGGTGTTTTATGGCATAGGTTTTTGTTTCACTGTACCAGATGTGACATGTGTAGGTCTGAGTCAATGTCTTGACTTTTAAGGTGCATACTCGTTTGCTAATTGCTCTTGCTCTTTATTTTTTGTTTTATTATTTTTTTTGTGAGTATAAAGCTTTATATGTACTATCCCTAAGATCGGAGATTAAGAGGTTAGGGAAAAAGGTTGAGAGGGAAGCAAGTGAATAATGGATGTCCACAAACACTCCCCCCTTCCTTGGGTAGATCATACCGTTTGAAATGAGCTTGTCACCCTTTGAAACCAATTGTTCCAGTTGGTAATAGGTGAGGATTTTTGCTAGTAGTTTTCTATTACCCTAGGTGCCTCGTCAAGTTGCAAGGGTGGTAAGGTACTCTCCCAGGATCGAACTTGAAGTGGTTCATCAGGTGATTCTTGAACACTGGGAGGTGTGGATTCTTTTGTAGCTTCATGGAGGTCCACTACTATAGATGGAGGCTGTGTAGAAGCTTTTACCTCTATGGATGTATTACATGAGGAGCTAGAAGCTTCATGGGACTCCCCCCTTCCTGAGCTAGGTGGAACAAATCGTTCTTTCTTTGGCACCCAAACTAGCTCGGGAGCGGGTGTGTAGCAGTTTGTGATTTTTTTCTTTCCACGATCATTGATTCGTTTTGGAGCTACGGGATTGGGCTCACTTGGGTCAGGTGATAGATAAGAGCACAATCTACGTTTTGGCACCCAGATTTGATCATTTCCTTATAGTAGCCTTGGGCTTCCAATAGTCGTTTAGGGATCCATCGCAACATTTTCTTACTTTTCTTGGAGCGAGTGGTACGTTTCTTACAAGGCTTCTGTTTTTTAGCACTAGTTATGGTCACTAAAGAAGCTTTAGGGACCCACTTGTATGTTTTCTTTGCTACATTAGGATGAGTCTTGTCGGAAGCGATATGCATTGCTTGTAGCATATTTAAGGGTACAGGCATTTCATCCCCCTCAGGTGTTACCCAGGTCATCCCCCTATTTCCCCAAGTGTCTATGGTTGATGCTAGGTGGACCCAATCCTCATTGTCCGACTCAGTCATCCCAGGTAGGATATCCATATGGACACTCTTTGGGGGTGTGGGGTCCACGTGCGATGTGAAAGGAGAGTCCATTTCCCCACCCCCTTCGTGTGCTTCATTTGCATCAGGTTCTGAGCGAGTAGCTCTACCTAATGTTTCCATGAAACGGCTAAACTTACTAGTACTAGGCTGTGGAGCTTCGGGAGGTGCATGGCCTTCTCTCTGAATGTTTTGGGTAGGGTATGCTTCCATGATTTCTGAGTCAGAGGAGGAATCACTAGCGGCTATTTTAGGGTCTGGGGTGGTGCTACCTTGTGTCCCCGCTGAGGGTCTAGAGCTTATCGTGGATGGGTAATGGGTGTCCGTATGAACAGAGGCACTACCAATGTGATCGTGCTCTAACACTCGTCCAGAGCGTAGGTTCATATGACTTGATCCCCTAGAAGTGTCAGTGAGTGCCCGTGAAGGCTGCTCACCTAGTATTTTTGGGTGTTTTGCAACCCAAGTCTTTCCTTAATTTGACTTTTTGGTCCTTTTTTTCTGACCCGGCTATAGAATAGAGCGTATGATAGCTCAAAACGAGCGTCTCGGTCAGAGGGTCGTGCCGTGCTTTACAGCTCTCCGTTTGGTCACTCTATGCCCTCGGAATCCCTAAAACTGTCAATTTCCAGTAGGGAACTAGGCCCAATCTAGAAAGTCTAAGGGTGCAAGTGGGAAGAGAAGGGAGGAGAGTGGAGGACTTGTCCCACATGCTCTCATTCTCTCTTGAGGGAGTAGGGTATATATATGAGAGTGAGTCTAGTATATATCATAGGACTGAGGCCTGAGGCCTGGGCTTGGGCTTGGGAAAATGATCCCGATCCCGATCTATCTTTTATACAAACCAACCCGTCCGTTTTAAAACTCACGTTTTTTATTTTCAAAAATTTAACCGCCCACTCACTCGCGTTTTTATTTTCTGAATTTTATATTTTTTTTTCTTTGATGCAGAAAATGCAGAAATTGAAATTGCAGAAATGCAGAAATTGCAGAAATTGAAAAAACGCAAGAAATGCAGAAAATTGAAAAAACACAGAAAAATGCAGAAATTGAAACTTGACAGAACCAGAAAATGCAGAAGATGCAAAATCGCAAGAAATGCTAACTGTGCAGTGCAAACCAGAAAACGTAGAAAACGCAAAAAACAGAAATCTCCACACAACTACACACACTCATTCCCTGCCTTTCCTATGATAGAAATTGCACCACAAGAAAGCGTAAAGTGCTAACCGAGCTTAGTGTAGGGCATATCCCCGGCAGTCGCGCCAAAAATGTGCGCTCCTTGCCGCACTGTCGAAGCAAGGGACTTGCCAATACACCGTGTGCGAGCCACGAATGGCTCCAAGCACACAACAAGCCTAAACTAGCAAGCTCAAGAGAGCAAAGGGTGTGTCACTCACCGGTCTACGCTCGCCTTCGTGGTGGATTCCTCGCCGTGATGAAGAAGAAGCTGCAGTCGTGCCGCGCTCAACTCCTTCGCCGCCGTCGTGCCTTCGTAATGCTCGATCCCACACACACTCTCCCTCTCTCTCTCTCTCACACACACACACACACAAGGAGGTGAAGAAGAAGAAGATGGAGATGGAGATGGAGCAAGAGCACTCTTCTATTGCACAAATGAGAGAATGAGTAAAAATTAGGTTTAGTTGGCTTTTATATGAGCTCACCCCATTCACACTTGGGCGCCCATGCTTAGCCAACTAATCCCTTGAATGTCCCAGTTAGAGTGCGTCTCTCATCGGCGATCACTCTTACCCTTTTCCTATTGGTCCGACAAGCCCGGTACCTGACTCTACCAAATACATAATACACGTCCATCGTAGGTGATGGGGTGTCCGTGAGCCGTGAGGGTTAACACAGACCCAGGTGGGTTTCCCATTATTCAATTAAATCTTTAAATAGTTTACGTTCTTTTATAAGTTAGCATTGCATAGGTAAGGAGTGAGAGAATCAAGAGAGGAATAATTGACCAAAAACGAAAGGTAAATTCCAACGTGCATTTGTTTATAATGTAGGAAAGAACTGTTTGGGTTAAAACTGGTTGAATTAGGAAAGATATGATTGATCATCCTTAAGACAACTTGTCTGAAGACACCTCCGACTCCTTGGTATATTTTGATGTTAATGATGGCTTTCCAGCCACACGGATAAGTCGGTTACCCCCATGAACATTGAGTTTCTAGTCCGTGTCATGTCTTGATGTTTCTACATAAGTTAGGATACCCTTTTTTTATCCTAGGGGAGCCGCCCGGTTGTATGGGCAACTGGTTTGGTGTATGGGCACTCGAAACCTTGGGTGGGGGTTTATCCACTCCGGATTGTGAATAAGGAATGGGTGCCATTTTTTCACCCTTAGGTGGTCTTGAGACCAGAAGAGTACTAGTCATGGTTATTATGGACAATGTTTTGATTGACAGTACCCTGTCTTAAGTTTAAAGATGTCTGCTTGCTAAAAGAATTTTTTCAATACTGTTTTCAAGGGCAAATTTGATGAAATCCTGTTATGAAGGATAAAAGGAATCATTATTTTAATTGTGATAAGAACGTGGTAGTAATTACATAACAAATGAATCATGTGTGAGTGCGGGGTGGTAAGTGGCGATTGACTAAGGTTGTCAATCATGGACGGGTGGACCTGATTAGTCAGGTAACTATCCATCCCTGCGCACTAAAACGTTTAGAAAACTTCTTCACTTGGAAGAGGAATCTACCAGTGGCTGTGCCCTCACATATGTTAGGGGGAAAAAAGCGTTGGTTGAGGATACCTTAGCCAAATTTGTGGAAGTTATAGGGCCGAAATAGTTTTTTTGACTTTTAATATGTTGTCCCGTTTGCGCTGCGAGACAGAACTAGGTCTTCTTCTAAGGCTATAGAACCAAGCCATTGTCAATGATAAAGGTCTATTCCTTGGATTTTTCTTGTTTAGAGACTCTGATTTTTATTAGACCTAGAGACCTGTCAAGGATCCCATCCCGATCTTGGTATTGGCGGGTTGGGGATCTTACACTAAATACCCCAAGTTGAGCTGAATGATTTCTAGGTGTTTGGTTAAGAAGAAGGCCGTTGAAGTTTCCCAAGTGTACAATGGATATTGTGTTTATGAGTTGGACCCTATGCGAGTTGGTGTTCCCAAAATGTTGGGGATTGATCAAAATTATGACAGCCATTGTTGGCTTAAGCCTGTTCATTCTAAAATGAAGTATCCGGCTCTAATAAAGAGAAGTAAATGTGGCAGACGTCTTATCTGCAAAAAATGATTTGTGCTCATTCAGAGCGATAAATGACCAACCAGACGAGACTTCTTGGACTGGGAAGTTGAATACATAAATTATGGTCGTTGGTATGTTGAGCTCTAAAAACAGAACTCTAAGGTGTTCCACTCTGGTCAAAGTCCAGTTCTGCTTCAAGAGTGTTCTTCCACTATCTATTACGTGCTCGTTGAGAACAACTGGACCTAGTTGTTCATCCACATTGGAAGCCATAACCATCGTGTCACAAAGGGAGTTTTGGGATTGGCAATACAATGGAAAAGAGAACTTGTGACTTTAGTGGTGTCCAAATCACTGACAACTGGACCTAGGCCTTTGCAATTGAATCTTGCAAAGTAGATGGTAATGGGAGAAATTGTTTGAGAAAATGGGGAACAATTGAATAGCAATGAGCTTCTCTCTATACTAGAGGAAATGTGGTCATTGATCCATACATAGAGCTGTTATTTCAGCTTCTTAACTCTGACTGTGTTACGAAATCTTTTGGCTGACATCCTTGGTTTTGCTATTCATCTCAGGTTTAAACACTTGATGAGAGAAGCAACTACTACACAAATTGGAGTCATCACAGAGTCTCCAGTTGCTTAGGCTGAAGAACAATTGTGGGTATAAATTTTTCCATGGCATACTGTTTTCAGGACAATCCATAGACCGTAATAAAAGGTGTCACGTATTCAAAATGACCATCAATGGACCCGGATCTGGAATCGAGCTAGTAAATAGAATGCGACAAGACGGGAATGGGGACTTGTGAAGAAGCTACATTTGCTTTGATCACGTGTGTAGAGTAGTGGGGTGGACAACAATGGGGCAGAACATGTCTATGATCCTACGTAAGCCCTATGAAGAAAGACATCATACAACTCCCTCTTCAATCCTTTGTGTCATTGATTAATCTTTTATCTTTGCAGGAGTCAAGACGTGAAAGTAATTTCCATCCATGAGATGAAAGAAGAAGCCATGCATGCACAAATCATGTTCTAGGAAATGATGAATATGGTGTTGTTGGACAATGGACACCTTCTAATTGATTTTTGAGGATTCATGGTAGATGAGGTAGGAGCAAATTGCAAAGCTATTTGAATTGTATTCAATGGAGGTCCTGACAATGCTATGGAAGGAAGAGAGTACTCCTACTTGTTTCATTGGGAGCAGAGCTTGCACTTTCACACCGTGCACTACATTCATAAGAATTTTCAAGATGAACACAAGCATATGTGTGAATTATGGCATTGTGCAAGAAGTGAGGAAGAGGCAACCAACTTGCACAAAAATATACGAGCTTGGTGGGCTTCCAAAAAAGTGTCTTGACTATAACTTGTCGCAAATGGATTGTTGGTTGAGTTGGCGACATGTGTGGTACCTCGCTGGGGAAAACACTTTGTTGGGGTAAACATTACCAATCAATATTTTAGGGTGGATTTTATTTTGGTGTTGATATGTTGTCTCTAAATACAAATGTGTTGTAGAAAGTGGATGATTTGTCATACGTTTTGACTACTAACCTTGCTGAAACAAAGCAGGCGAGTTGGCTTGCAGGCGAGGGAAACAAAGAAATGTTGAACTTGTACGATGCATGCATGTCCAAGAAAACTTGCTCGTGGGGCACAACAAGACTGAGCATCCGGCCCAACTATTATTGCAAGAGAAATTGAGGATGAGCTTGGAGGTACACCACTCTATCAACAACCAACAGTGGAGGGGGATAATATTACAATTTCCAGAAAGCAAAAAGAGGATGGGAAAGTAAGCACTGAGAAGGAGAATGCTTCACATCGACCATGTGTAAGCCCTATGCTTACAAAATATTCTATCCATCATCTTGTTTAATGTATCCAATGCATTAGTGATTCCAAAGGCATTAGTATATTCCCATATAGACCAAAAGATGTTCTAAGTGTAGTTTTATGACTATCTTCTAGACCTATTTGAATTTGATCTTAACCACTTTTAAGATCAATCCAGTTAAAGTTTGTAGTTTATATAAAAAACCACAGTTCTTGTAATTTGAAATCTATTTGTAATAGTGATTTTGTCATCTTATTGCAAATATAGCAAGAATGATGAACATAATTTCCATTCAGTGGGACATAGCTGACACAACCAACACATGAAGGTTATAGGAGGTTATAAATCTCTTGGAAAACATGCTCAATCCCTCACTAATTCAAGTGTAACACTTAGTTGTAAGTGAGACAATGAAATCTAGTCATCACATCAACAAGCAAATCATGACAGTTCTTCTAAGATCCAAAGCTCCATTATATGTACCAAAATTATAGGACAAGTAGATAGGGTCTAGACACACATGCTTAGGGCCTCAAATACATGTTTAGACAAATTGCACAAAAGGAAATTATTATCAATAGGGCACATCTGACCTTATTGGTTTCAGTTAGAAATGCACTCAAAAGATTAGCCTTGATGACCTTATACCTCTCCTATGACTAAAATATAGTTTTTATCCCTAAAATTATTATTTATGAGTTGATTAGCAAGAGTATTAGTGAAAAAAACTCAAAGAACCATTGCGAGAGGCTTACATGGTTGCGTAGAGATTGATGCATAGAAGCACATGGCACTCCAAACAGACAATCTATGAGAGAGAAACAAGCATCAAAATGTAGAGGGAAAATACAAGGTGCTCAAAGATAGTGACATATATTTCATTATCCAAAAACTTAAAGAATTTTACAAAAAATAGCTTTTACACCTTAGCCAAAAGGTTTGGGATAAAAAACAAATTACTTCTTGGCCCATAAGTGGTTAGAATCAAACTGATACAACTTGGAAGAATTGAGCTCCTCTCTGCTAAGCTCATGATTACACATATAGATTTGGAAATTGACAATTTACATAAATCAAACTGATACAACTTGGAAGAATTGAGCTCCTCTCTGCTAAGCTCATGATTACACATATAGATTTGGAAATTGACAATTTACATAAATCAAAGGCCATGAATGTCCAAGTTGCTCAAACAAATAGCAATTTACAACAAGGGCTCATAAGTGTGGCATTATGCTCATCAATTATCTATGTAGCTAACATTCTCCCCCTCAAAACTATGTCATTTGCAACACAAATACATGTTGGCAAGGTAGTGTTCGAGTTGACAATCTTTGTGTCTCTCATGTAGTTGCTCCAATGCTTTGCGATATCTATCTCAAAGATCTTTTTTGGTTGTGGTAATGAACTACATGATAATCTCTTCTTTTCTTCAATAGTTGAGTAGCCCACAAATTTGGCTTGGAGATTTTTTATAACAGGGCCAAATATTTAAGTGATAAACCCTATATAGAATGCCTCTTCAAATGCCTTCATGTAGCAAGATGGCAAAAACATTAACTATGCATTAAACCCATAGAGAACTTCATTGGAGAGTTGGTTGGATAGATTATAGCACAAGACCTTGTTCCCCTCCATAAATAACATCCATGCTACATCAAACTGCTCTATTTATTGAAAGGTCTCTATGCAATGCAGTCTATCTTTATAAGCATATGACATGAAAAATGTGGTATTCTCTTGAACATTTATGTAGCTTCAATGAGTGTCTTTATCATGTAAGCTTTTGTGGGTTTGCCATCCTTAAGTGGTGAGAGCTTTGAATAGTTCAACCAAGTCAGATGCTTCTTTTGGAAGACTTTATGGCTACTCCAGCTTGAAACCCTTGGCATTGGACATTGTGTGGGGTCCTTTCTAATGTCTTTAGGAGCATTGGGTTGAAAGATTAGATACCTCGAGTATCTTAATATGGTAATCTCATCCAATTTGGGTGGCCCATTGTGGTAGCCACCTTCCTTCAATAGACAACATCTCAAATTTTCTTAGAGGAAAAGGCAATAACTACTGATGCTAGTTTTATTCTATCTTATTTGGTGTGATTTGGGTCACATTAAGTGAGTGGAGAGCCCTCTCCTGCCATCGTATATATTCTTTTCATCCCTACTATGTTTCCTCAAGTATTTTTGCTTTGAGCTCAGCCTCTGTCGCAACATCCAAGCTTTGGTGCACATCAAAAGTTCCTTGCAAGGGTCACTTAATAATTATTTAACTATCACGTGAATGCAGCAGAAGGGTTTATTAAATTTCTTTTTTTCTCACATTTCACATACAAAAGGGTATAATAAAATGTAATTGGGAAAATAATTTACATATTGAATAGAAAAAGGGTGTATTTTATTTGTAAATAAATCATAGATAAGGAGTTTTAAATAGTCCTTGAATGCACATGATATACATAATTTATACATAGTGACCCCCCCCCCCCCCCCCAAAAAAAAAGTTCCAGCTTCAACTTCTGGAGGAGTTATCTCTACAATTGTGTAAAATCACCAATGGGAACCATTAGGCATTGTGAAAACTGTAGAGTGTTAGAGTCACCCATTGGAGTCTTCAGGACACTCTTCAAATTCTCATTCTCTTGTTGGTATACTTGCACTTTCTGTATAGAACCTGTAGTGACATCCCTTCTTTGCATTTGCTCCATCTTTAGCTCCATCTCCAAATCCTTGCTCCTCTTTTCCAAGGATTGATATTCCATTTTAGTGTTCTATAGTGTAAGGACATATGAACTAGTCTTTAGCTAGTTAAGGATCCAATCTTGACCTTTAGCTCCTGATTCGGCTTGTGCTAGTTGGATGTTGGCCATGTCTAGTTGTAGTTGTAATGCGCACTCGTGTTCAAAAAAGTAGTGGTCATATCCTTTGACCTTCTATCATTAATGGATGTAGATATTTTATTCATGATCTCAACCATCTCTTTTATTTCCTCTTTCTACTTTTGGTTGGTCTCATGCAGGCTCTTGATATTAGCTTGAGACTGATTGTGTAGGTTGTTGTACTCATCTAGGAATGCTTTTACCACTTCCATGTGGCTGGTCTTGTGGTGGTGTGTTTTTTGTAGATCTTGAATGCACCGTTGTATGGTGTTCATTTGTTGGTTCTTCAATTTTTCCAGTGGGCAAAATTGACATAATCTTTGATATCTTTTATACGCACCATCTCAAAAGTACTCGCCTCCTCTTGTCTGCTTGAATATTCATTTCCTTGGCCGTCCTCACCTTTCTTGTCTTGGCTTTGGTCTTTTTTTCCTAGATCATCTTCATCTTGATTGTATTTATCTTCCCTCTCTTTGTCTTGGATGTATTCTCCAGCGTTTGCTTGATCTTGGGGTGTACTTGGCATTTTATCTTTTGGAGGTTCTTTTGGGATAAATGATAACACCGTGCTCTAAGTTACAAGCTTTGCATGTGGCCATACCTCTTATGTTGTAGTGGTACTCTTTCCTTGCAGCGGCACATATGAAATGTATTTCTCTTGTGGTGGTTCAACATATGTTTCTTTCTCTTCACTTGCCATTGCATGTGCTTGTCCTCTCTCTTTGACTACATAGAGAAACTCCAATCCTACTAGGGGATCATCACCTTAGTGAAACATGGGATTTTTTGTTCTAATTTTCTTAGCATCACGTTTCTATGACACCTCAAAATCCCTGCAGATCCCTCTTTCTAACCCAAATGCCTCTTTTTCTCTTTCCAATAGGGTAGCCCATTTGTGAAGGCTCCTTGGTTCTTACTAGAGGTGGCACCTTTGCTCTTTTATTGCTCCAGTCTTTTAACTTCTGTTTACCCTTTGTAGCTCTCTTTTTGAAGAGTGTGCATGCATGGATTCATGAGTGCAATATTGTGTGAGTATGGAGAGTGTGTGTGCATGGATGCATGAGTGTAGTGTTGTGTGAGGATGGACATCACGGAGTGGGTGAAGCACAGAGAGTCAGTTATCCTCTCTTGCTCCTTATTCTATATTCAAGTGAATAATAAGTGAGTTAGTAACGATGGGTTAGTAATGGGTATCCTACTAACTGGCATGAACCCCGACAATCTCCCACTTGACGGACAACATGGCCCAAGTGGCCTATGTATGTACAACTTGTACAACCGTCAAGCATTCTAGTGGCTTCACTCTACACCCATCATCTCAATGCAAGGTGCAAACTGCTTTGAAGTTAAACTCTTTGTGAGATCATCTGCAGGGTTTTACTCAGTGTGAATAAGTGGTTGTTGATTATGCAAATATAATCTACCACTAACCACTGATCTACTAGAAAGAATGCATGCAGCAAAGGAATGCAAGATCAAGCAATAGTGGATCATCAAAGAAGCTCAATAAAAAGCTCAAATTAGGGTATTGAAGAGGAAAGAAACGATGTGACTAGCCCAAGAACCAGTGTTGTAGATAGCAAGAACAATTGCTTTAGTAAGTGGATGAGCTGGCTTTTAGAAGCAATAATTGCGAACACTTACCATGGTAACTAGCACAATGCACAGTCGATCAGCAAAAGGCTAAATAAGGGCCACTACTTCATTTTGAAGGACTCTAGATTACACTTGATCCCCTGTAATCTAGCTATAGCTTAGTGTCTCACAGACTCTTGTAATATTTATCAAGTTCATGGCGTATTTGACTCGCTGATTATACTTGTATCTATTGATCTAATATGAATATACATTCCCACTTTCAGTTCTAGGTTCAATTTCTATTCTCATTTTTAGTTCCAGTGTTCAGTGTTACTTCCAGTTTCAGTCGTCTATTTCATTTCTAGTATTATCTAATCTGAAGCCTCATACTGATATGAACTAAGTCTAATGACCAACCTGGAATAGCTATCTAAGAGTGTGTAGCTCATTCCATTTTGGTGATCACGGTGGCTTGAGCTAAGTTCCTCTTGATAGAGGAACTACCTCCTAGTTGGTGTTAGAGTTTAGACATCAGTCATGCCACCCAAACGAGTTGCATGAGGTAGAAGGCTAGCTACCAAATTCACGGATGATCCAGACCATGTCAATCGAATCTAGGAAGAATCAAAGCAAGGCTTTGAGATTGAGAGGGAACCTAGGAATGAGATGGATGTTCCTCCAAGGCCAAGAACATTTGATGAATGGAGGGAATCTCAACATACAACTCATTCCAGGCACGGACGAGAGAGAGAGAGAGAGAGAGAGAGAGAGAGAGAGAGAGAGAGAGAGAGAGAGAGAGAGAGAGAGAGAGAGAGAGAGAGAGAGAGAGAGAGAGAGAGAGGGGGGGGGGGGGGGGGGGGAGATAGAGAGAGAGATATATAGATATATAGTTAGATAGTTAGTTCTATTATCATCCCCGGAGGTCAAATATGACCTATAGGACCAAATGAACATGTCACGTGGTGTGAGTGGAGGTCATAAGTGACTCTCTATGCTTAAAAATGGCTGAAATGAGTGTCGCAATAGAGAGTCCACAACGTGGTTGGGAGAGGAAGGTATGTAGGGAGAGCTCATGGCTGAATATTTGAGGAAAAGAGGACCTAATGTGGTTAGAAGCTGAGCACTCAAGTAGTGTGTGGTACTCACTCTCTCGCACTTGATGAGGGCATAAGGTGCAAAGTCAATGACACTCCTCGCCAGTGCCCCAAAATCCTGTCTCGCAGTGTAGAGAATGGGAGCTAAGACGAATGGAGACAATGGTGTGGATCGCACTCAACGGGATGGGCTCAAGGATGTAGGGATGGGTTCACCGGTTACCTCGTTCGGAGAAGAAGAGAGATTTGTAGTTTGGGGCAACATGTGTGGTGTAATGGTGGCTGAAGCAAGAACCTCCGGATTTCTCCCAAGCCATCATACATTGGCGTTGTAAGAAGGCCTCATTAACTTGAGAGTCGATCGATGCAGCCTTGACTAAGTGACATGCATCTCATCTTCCAAACCATTTCTTGATGTCACGCATCCACCCCAAACTTAGTATTTTGCTCTTGCATGTCTTTTGGACCTTTTGACTTGCTTCCTATGCGATTCTAGGAAGTCAATACAAAGGGCTACGTTGTGTCTTAATCATGTACTCCACAACCCTTTGCATACCCAAGACCTCAATGGGAAGCGATCCGGACTCAAGAAGTAAGAGCATATAGGGTGCTTGTGTCTTGACTTCTAGAAAGCTGGTGAGAAAACACTTTTGGACATTCTCAAACTCTTTCCAAGTAGACTTCCCGATTCTTCCACCCCACACCTGCACTCCATAAGGAAGCAACGGTGTCACCAATGTGTCAAAGAAGTACTTTTTGAGAGCCCAACACTTGATCTCTCCAGCATTGCACATGTTCTCAAATACATAATAAGCTGTCTTTCCGGCTTCCAAGTGACGCATTGCACTGTAAGACAAGGGGAACTAGAACCTAGGAGTCCACCTCCCAACCACCCACTGTATAGCATGGCTCCTAGTCCTTTGCCCTAGTTAGACTCCCTTTCCACACTGCCTAGCCGGGCCCTGCCCTTGTCTAGTCCGGCCTTGCCGTTGTCCTGACATTACTCCCCCCTTAAAGAAGAGTTATCGTCCGTGAAAACAAGTGGGGAACTTCTTCTTAAGAACACTAATGTTTTCCCAAGTGGCACCTTCATGGATCCAGTTGTTTGGTTGACCGGAACACAGTTTAGCAGGAGGTTCAATGAAACCAAGAGTAACATCTTGATTTTTCACATTGTTGTCCATTTGCAACCATCTTGTGTTACCGATTCCTATCCAAGCATAGTGTGTAGACTCCATTTAGAACACACATGAGTATGAAAAACGAGTTATCACACAAAGATGTACCCTAAAGAGTACCTCTTTTCACTTTCCACGAAAGTACTTGCTAACATGACTCGTCAACCAAGTTTAAGTCCTTGACTTGTTTTCCAAGTTCAACAGTAAAAAACCCCACCATAACTAGTGTTCAAGGTTGAGAACTTGATTTATACATGAAGAGACTATACCTAATTGCAAACATGCTTTAACTTATGGTATGCAAACTCCAAGTAGAGCAATAAATGCTTACTAATTGGATCGTGTGGTGCTAACATACACACTTGCATATCCTTTAGCACAAGATTACACTTTGTAATCTGCTTATCCTCTTGGATAACTGACATTACTGAGGTGTGTTTCCCCCACGGTTTACGAACAGTCTTTCTAGATGGCTGGTAAATGGGGATCACAATATTGTACCACATTGCTGAGGAATCAACAATTGGTTGAATAACCATCGTGGTTAACTCGAAAAATCCACAAACACCCAAACCGAGCCATGACTGCTATTGGTGATTGGTAGACCGAAAAGTAAACTCATTGAGATACTGCACCTAAAGTGCAAAATACTTCATAAGAAACAAATTGATGAATACGCATGCCGTTCCAAATCAGCCTTTGCTAAACACTAGGGCCCATAACACCTAGTGTGCATGCATTTAGCAAAAAATATATCCGAACCTGTATATCCATTGTGATCCTTTCCAATACTTATGGCAAATGTGTTGCGCCTAGCACACATTTAAAAAGGAATGTAAATAGTTATGAAAAGAAACTAAATACTTTCAGTTGCAATCTTTTGCAAGCCTTGTTGAAACGTTTGAACCATAATTGAAGGTGAAACCGTGATCACTTCTAGGTACAAACAATGAAACATTTTCATTTGTTATATGTATAAACAACCATCTGTAATGTTGTTTAGTAGTACTTGTACCTTAGCAAGTAATTCTAAGTATCCGGCAATTTTTGGCCACTGAAATTGCTCCGCTAAAAATGGTCTAGAAAACAGATTAGACCAGCACTTAGGGACTTTGTCGTGACACATACTTGAAATAGTGGACGCCAGTGTCAGTCCCAGAGACTCATATCCCCCACATGTGGAATATGTCTCATGTAAGAATGTCTAAAAAAAGAACATTCTTTAAGTACAAGATGTACTTCTACGTGGAGGTAACTGCAAACACTCTACGACGGGAGTGAGCGGGACCCTCATTATCCTTGCTCCACACTGGCTAAACCAAACTCCTTGAGTCCCTAGACCATGTTGTATCCCATGTGACAACATGTGCCAAATCGAATCCAACAAGTGGATTCATCAACATAATGTAGATTGGACACTACGGCCCAAAATACTTGTTCTGACCTGCCCTTGGCATGGCCTTGGGAATTGAACTGAAAGTTCAGGTACCCGTATTCAAATGCACAGGAGTATGTCTCTCACCTGTGAAAAACCAAGCAACATTGCACTGGAAACCCTGGGTGTTGCCTTCGCAATCCAAACCAGTAGAAGCAACATAGTCAACCCCTTGGTAAGACCCTTTTAGAAGCTGCTCAACTAGAAGGTAATGGTAAACAACATAGTCAATCGTGTACAGAATGATGAGAAGCTACTTGAAAAGTTGCAGTAAGCACCTGTGGGGTCTTACCCAAAACAATGCGTCCATAGACACTCATAGTTCTATAGAGAGAAAGAACAAGAGCATGAGGATACACATCCGTGTAAAGCCTAGCTCTTATGGACATCCATGCTGTCTCAACTAATTGCTGCATCGATACTTCCTTGTACAGATAAGCTGCTGGTGGGTTGAAGACTATCAAAAACTCTACTTGAGTGTCGCAGTGAAAACATGTAGTGCAAAAATGACACCCTAGACAAAAAATGACACCCTAGACATCCGTAATGACAAGATCTTGCTTGTCCAGTAACGTCGATGTGTACTTCCTGGGGTAGATCTGTTCGATCTTGAAAACAATCACCCAAAGAATGCCAATAGTTAGGTCTTACCTTTGGCCTGACAATGGCTCTTAGCCAATGTGGCTCATAGCCATTATGCAAATTAGTGTTCAATGGACAAAACGATGAAGACTAATTTGAGTAGCCTCTTAGCCATGTGTTAGCTGAAAGTTAGAGCACCTTGGCTTAGGCTGACTTATGAGCAAAACATTTATGGAAAGCTTCTTAGAAGGTTTTTATTATTCCCTTAAAGAGAGAGAGAGAGAGAGGTCAAGAGCATGCTGGGCTGAGGAATTTTCCTTAAGTTTTTAGAGGGTGTACCCAAGCTGTGTGCTCTTACGCATCTTATGCCTAAATTGCAGCTTATCGTATAAGCATTCCACAGTTTTCCATTATGACTCTCTCATGACGAGAGGTAAAAGAAAAACAGAAAACTTATTCCGACCCACCTACCATGCAAGGGTCGTGATTGTATGAGGATGACTTAGCATTGGCACTTTGCCCGTGAAATAAGTCCTAGATTTAGGTTAGTTTTAGTGTTGTTGTATGTTGATAGCAACCAACAATCATTTTAAACAATCCATCACTTAGTTTGTCCTTGACAGAGTTGCGAGTGTGATAGCGGAAGCATATTTCATAAGGTGGTAGAATTGAATCCACCTAACTAGCATGCTTTGCATGCAAAATTGTAAGCCCTTGCGGAGAGTGATGGCCTAAACCGTGAGAACCAAAACCATAAGTGCCTTGCACAATTTCGACTGGTAGGGATTCTGTGAGCTGATATTCCCATTTTTCTAGTTTTCCAAACTTGTGTGCCACTGCTCGTGATGCCAAGTCATTGAGCAGTACCTTGGCACAAGGGAGAAGCCTTGCTTCAGATAAAATCACCAAAGCACTTTGCTTTTCACAATTATAGTTATTGCCAAGTAAAGTGTAAACAGTGAAAACAAGAACAACTTAAACAGTGTAAACACTGAAAACAAGAACAAATCACCAAAGCACTTTGCTTTTCACAATTATAGTTATTGCCAAGTAAAGTGTAAACAGTGAAAACAAGAACAACTTAAACTTGGCTAACCTGGTCGTTGTTGCTGCAACCAGTTGTCATGAAATTTGGAAGGAAAAACTCATTCCAAAACGGCTCATAGCCATATCTGCACAGACGCCCTCGTATATCCTATACACCCGTCTGGTACATAATGAAATAACCTGCAATAGGAAATAACCTGCAAACATATTGCCAATTTCCGCGCCAATTTTGTATGCCCATAGCATAGGCCGATCATGGAAGTCTTTGTCTTTGCATGATACTTTTTAGTAGACCGGCTTTGGATGCTACCATGCCTCAGAGCTACATATACTCTTGCTCATCGACAAATGTCCTGCTTGGCTTGATTACGGAGACAAATCCTTGCTCCAGTGAAAACAAGCCCTAACAATTTGCTTGACAGCTTCTTGAAACGGTCGTTAATGGTAGGTCATGTCCAGCACCTGCTGCCTCCTTCATCAAGATTAGCAACAGACCATGCCGATATCCTTGAGATTCTCCAGCACTACCATGCCCTAACCTTTGCGAGGCATGGATGTTACCATATACATGTGGTAGTGATGTGTGTGAACACACTAGGACCGCCGGGGCATTTTTTCCCTTGTTAGGAGGTTTTTTCCCCCGTGCATTGTATATACGCCCATCACTCTAGGGCTATCCATCTTTCCATTGCACACTAAGTAACACAATCTCTATTGTGTGCCTTGAGCTCCCTTCGTCTTCTCCAAGCTGTGTGTGTTTCTCTGCAACCCTAATTCCAACAATTGGTATCAGAGCAGGTCACGTCTTCCCGGGCTTAGTCGCCAGCTGCTCCAGCACACGCCTGCTCACTTTCTCCGATTTCAGTGAGCTTTGGTGAGCGTTCGCAGGTCGACAAATATTTTGATTTGGACTCATTTCGGCCTCCGTTTCCACTACGGGCAGTACTGCACAGGCTATTTCGTCATTTTGTGCAGATTTTTTGTCAGTGCCGTTTTTTGCATAACAGGTGCCTTATAGTCTTCTACGGTTTGTGCTATATAGCACAAGTTGTTCCCGCTCCATTTCTCCTATTTTCGGGCAGTTTTCACATCAAGTGCAGCATTTACCATGGCTGAAAACAACAACACAGATGTGTTCAAGATGTTTGCTGCTGAGGACAGGTTGGATGGGGACAACTACCCTATGTGGGCTTATATGATGCAACATGTTCTTGTGTCAAAAGGTGTCTGGAACATTGTGCAGGGCATTGATGTACGTCCTGGTTCTGAAGATGTAGGCGATATTGAGGATGTTGCAGGTCTTGCTGCAAGGATTGCAGCTGTTAGAGTTGTTTTGCCTACGGCAGAACAAGCTCGTTGGGATGTTAAGGATGCGCAGGCTCATGCATTGATTGCGTTGTCTGTGAAGCGCACCATTATTCCTCACATCCGTTCAACAAAATCTGCAAAACAGGCTTGGGATATTCTAGCAGGTCTTTATGCAAGCCGCAATGAGGCTAAAATTGCTTTGCTGCGTAAAGAGCTAGAGTCGAAGATTATGCATGAGGAAGATGATATGGACACTTTCCTTGCTAGTGTCAAGGATATCAATGAGCAACTCATTTCTGCAGGTGAAGTCATTTCTGACAGTTCCCTTGTGCAGACTGTTCTTGATGCCTTACCAGATTCCTACCAGACTTTTGCTAGTACTTGGAGACTGATGACCCAAGGAAATCCTGAAGTTGTCAAGTTTGATGCATTATGCACATTGCTGTTGCAAGAGTCACTTTCTAGAAAAAACAGGACTAGGCAGCGTGCAGTTGAACAAGCTTTTATTGCTTCTCAAAGAAAGGGTGGTAACAGTAATGCAGCCACTTCTTATGGTTCTGCTGCGAGTGGAAAAAATTCTGTTCCTAATGCTTCTGCTGGCAGCACTTCGTCTGGCAATTCTGGTGATAAGGGCAAAAAGAAGATGCGTTGCCATTATTGTAAAGCCAATGATCACTTGATCAAGTCGTGTCCTAAGTTGAAGGCCAAAGAGGCTAAGAAGAAAGAGGGTGGTTCCACTGCAAATGCTGGGTCCACTACAAATGCAGCCATTGTTGAGTCTTCTGTGAAAGGAGATTGTGATGCTGATGTTGATGCAGAATGGGCTTTTAGCGCAGAGTGCACTTACAATCCTGCTGTCCATGATGCATGCTTGTCAGTTGCTGCAGATTCACATGTGTGGTATTTCGACAGTGGTGCTACAAAACACATTACCTCACATCGTGAATTGTTTACCTCTCTCGAGTCTGTCCCTCATGGGAATTCAGTCACTTGTGCCAACAACGCCTCTTATCCAGTTCAGGGAGTTGGAAAGATTGTGCTCACTGCTGCTAATGGAGGTTCCTTCACACTTGTCGATGCACTTTATGTACCTGGGATCAAGAAGAATCTCTTGTCTGTATCCGCACTTGCTAGACTTGGACTTGTAGTCAAATTTGTGGATGACAGATGTACAGTTCATGATCTCAGTTTTGGTGATGAAATTGTTGCATCTGGGCTTTTGTGCCGTGGGCTGTATAAGCTCACTTTGTATGACAAGTGTGGACAAAATTTTGCAAATGCTGTTGCAGATTCAAGGGCTATTTCAGATGCAAAACTTTGGCATGCACGTTTTGGTCATCTGAATTTTGCCAGTTTGCTGCGTTTGCAGAAATCTGATATGGTTGCTTCTTTGCCGCCTCTTGAAGCACCTATCAAACATGTTTGTGAAGGCTGTATTCTGGGTAAAATGCAGCGTTCTAAGTTTCCAAAGGATGGTTCAGTTAGGGCCACATGCAGGTTGCAGCTTGTGCATAGTGATGTTTGTGGGCCCATGCAAACTCCGTCCTTGGGCAATTACCTGTACTTCGTGACTTTCATTGATGATTACTCCAGGCATGCGTGGGTATTTCCGCTTAAAGCAAAGTCCGAAGTTTTTATGTGCTTCAAACAATTTTTGGCTATGGCTGAAAATGTCTCAAAATGTACTATGGGCACCCTCCGTTCCGATCGAGGGGGGGAGTATATGTCTCATGAATTTAATGCATTTCTGGCTAGTCGTGGGATAAAACACCAATGTACAGTGCCTTATACACCTCAACAAAATGGTGTTGTTGAGAGGAAAAACAGGTCACTAACGGAAATGGCACGATGTATGGTCAAAAGTCAAGCTTTGCCGCATTCTTTTTGGCTTGAGGCCATCATGTGTGCCACTTATGTACTTAACAGGTGTCCTACGAAAGCTTTGCAGTCTATTACTCCATATGAAGCATGGCATGATAGAAAACCTTCTATCGAGCACATGCGTGTTTTTGGCTGTTTGGCATATGCTTTGGTGCCACAAGTGCAGCGCAGAAAATTGGATGATAAGGCTGTCAAATGTATTTTTGTTGGTTATAGTGCTGAAAGCAAAGGTTACAGGTTGTATCATCCGCAAACAAAACGTATTCTGGTTTCACGGGATGTAGTGTTTGTGGAAGATTCTGTTCAACCCTTGCTGTCATGTACTAGAGACAGTAATGTAAGCTCACAGGACATTTATGACACTTTGTTGCCTCTTTTCAGTGGTGGAAATACGAATGTAAGTTCCAATGAGGCAAATGTACAGCCTATGGGGGTTTCTGAAAATGTTTTAGAACAGCCTATTACTGATGCAGATGTACATGATGTACTTGATGAGGAAAGGGCTGAAAATGAGCAGGCTAGAGGTATGCCAAAATGGCTGGTGCACACTTTGCGTGACAGTAAATTGGATGCACCTTTATCTAGTCGTACTCGTTTAGGCTCTCGCCATGCATCTTATGCATCAGATTGTTATGCTTTGGCTGTGTCTAGTTTACATGATGTTGAGGAGCCTCTGTCTTTTGATGAAGCACAGAATTCAGAAAATTGGATTGCTGCCATGAAATCAGAATATGATGCACTTATAGAGAATGACACATGGACTTTATGTGATTTGCCTCCTGGCAAAAAGGCCATTGGTACGAAGTGGGTTTACAAGTTGAAACGCAAGCCGGATGGTGAGATCGATCGCCATAAGGCTCGACTTGTTGCAAAGGGTTATGCACAACAAAAAGGCATAGATTATGAAGAGACTTTTGCTCCCACTTGTCGTATGACTACTGTGCGTTTTCTATGTGCATTGGCAGCTCATTTTGGTTGGGATGTACATCAATCAGACATTGTTACTGCTTTCTTGAATGGTGACATATTTGAGGAAGTTTATGTAACGCAGCCTCGCGGTTTTGTCATAAAAGGACAAGAGGACAAAGTGTGCAAATGTAAGAAGGCTTTGTATGGGTTGAAGCAATCTCCTCGTGCTTGGTATGAGAAAGCTGACACTCATTTGGTTAAACGAGGCTTTCGTAACAGTCCAACAGAAAGCACATTGTATGTAAAGCGTGAGGATGATGTATTTCTCATTGTGGTTCTTTATGTTGATGAGTTGCTAATCACTGGACCAAATGAGAGACATATTGCTGAATTTAAGGCTGATTTGAATGCTACTTTCAAGATGAAAGATTTGGGGCTGTTGCATCATTACTTGGGTATACAGTTTAAGCAGTGTGATGGTGGTATTGCCTTGTGTCAGAAAAGTTACATAGAGACATTGCTATGTAAGTTTGGACTTGAGGATTGCAAACCTATTGCCACTCCCATGGAAACAGGTTTGAAGTTGAGTCTACATGATGCTGGCGATCCTGCTGATGTCACTCTTTACCAAACTGCTGTTGGCTGCCTCATTTATGTATGCAACACGAGGCCAGATATTCAGTTTGCAGTCTCGCAGGTCTCGCAGGTTTATGCATAGCCCAGGGTCTAAGCATTGGCAGGCTGTCAAGAGGATTTTCCGCTACCTTAGTGGCACTTTACATCTTGGATTGTTTTATCCCAAGGGGGGATCATTGCCGCCAGACTTACATGCTTTTTCGGACTCAGATTGGGCTGGTTGTTTTGACACGCGAGTGTCCACAAGTGGTTTTTGTTTCATGCTTGGCAGTTCATGTATATCATGGTTGAGCAAGAAGCAACCTACTGTGGCCACTTCGAGTTGTGAGGCTGAGAACAGGGCAGTCTTCACAGCTACGGTTGAGTGTGTATGGCTCAGACGCCTTATGGCTGACTTGGGTGTTGGACAGGACACTGCCAACACTATCTACACTGACAGTCAGAGCGCATTGGCAGTTGCGAGGAACCCAGTTTTTCATGCTCGCACAAAGCACATTGAGGTGCATTACCACTATGTCAGGGAGAGGCTCTCAGCAGGAGAGATCAGCTTGGCTTATGTGCCAACACAGGACAACCTTGCAGATCTTTTCACAAAGGCATTGTCTCGTGAGAAGCTTGAAGCTTTCCGCAAAGCTTTAGGCTTACTCCCCTTTGTGGACTGATCCTGTCCTCAGGGCATGGCACTTCCCTTTACTCATGTGCCAGCTCTCGTTCACCGCATCACTCCAGGGGGGATTTGTTACCATATACATGTGGTAGTGATGTGTGTGAACACACTAGGACCGCCGGGGCATTTTTTCCCTTGTTAGGAGGTTTTTTCCCCCGTGCATTGTATATACGCCCATCACTCTAGGGCTATCCATCTTTCCATTGCACACTAAGTAACACACTCTCTATTGTGTGCCTTGAGCTCCCTTCGTCTTCTCCAAGCTGTGTGTGTTTCTCTGCAACCCTAATTCCAACAATGGACAACCTTGTTGTGAAACGAGATCATGTCGTACACAAGCCTTGCTTGATTTTGGTCGTCGAACCAGTCATTGGTCTTCGAACAACCAAAGTTTGCTAAACACAACCCTCGGCATGATCCAACCGTGCAAGGTTTTTATGCCCTCCTATTCAGGAGCAATATGTCATATCGGCCATAGTGCCTACGTTTTTGAGCATCCGTGAACCTCAAACCATGTTTACTCTTGAGTCAAAGCCTTGCTCAAAATGTCACAAGCCATGCTTGTGTTTGGAGTGCTGAACGTGCAAACATGCATAAGAATCGTCCAAGACATGCTGTGCATGCTTGCTTGTGTCACAAAAAGCTGGCGCGACAAAAGCACCTTGTGCTTACCGTCTCAGTAATCCCGCGAATTAACATGCTATGCTACCAATATCTTGCATGTGGCATGACCATGCATGCCCAGTGTGTTGTAGCTCTAGCAATTGCTTGCACTGCATAATTGTAACTAATCAAATAAGAAAAGCGAACAAAATATGCATACCATGTCTGTGATATGTGTGTAGATTGCCTCCCAAAACCGAGAAGCTTCCTTGCCACATGACTGTCATCAGAATTCCTGATTGCATGTTATTGACAGCTTCTAAAGACGAGCTTGAGTCTATGGTCTTGCAAAATGGCATTAGCCGTCGAAGTCATGATGTATTTGACACGTTGCAGCCGTGCCCTCCTTGCTTTGAAACCTTGCAGATTTTGCCCTCCATGGTCGACAGGGTAGGGATGGGCCCATGGTACACTTTCCTCTATGTGCCCTTGCAAAATAGTAGGATAGCCCGTGAGCCAACACCCCTAATTGGGTGTGGTGAAAATTTAGAGCAATTTGACTAAAATAAAATAAAATAAATAAACTATTTTTTGAAGAGCTTCCATGGCGTGCTGCCGCCACAGCACAAGAGAAAATCGAACCCAGGGGGCGATGGAGTACTCCCCGGGCCTTGCAAGCATGTCGAAAAAAGCTTTTCATGGCCTGGCACTCCTGTTTGGAACTAGCACCATATGGTTTTTTGCAGCCGCACCGAAGGCGGACCTTTGTGTGCAGGCGTCGGTGCCCGCGTTGCCCTCATCTTTGGCAAAACCGCATGCTTCTCCATTGTCCTCCATGCAAGCAGTTTTTCACGCCATGCAAGCTTGCATGCAATCCTCTCGCACCCTTGTGGATTGACCTTACCATCAAAAAACGCCCTCCTCCTTGGCAAAAGCCATGCTTCACCATGCCAAGATCCATGAACGAGAGAGGGAGAGAGATTTCAAGGGAGAGGGAGAGAGAGAGAAAACCATGCTTAGAGGGAAAGAAAAATCCATGAGCCATGGCTCCACCCTCCTCCTTCCTCTCCACCTAGCTTTGATACCAATGTAAGACAAGGAGAACTAGAACCTAGGATTCCACCTCCCAACCACCCGTTATATAGCATGGCTCCTAGCCCTTTGCCCTATTGGACTCCCTTTCCACACTGCCTAGCCCAGCCCTCCCCTTGTCTAGTCCGGCCTTGTCATTGTACTGACATGCACAATCCTTCCATTTATGATTGGATGGAACCTCAAGGCCAAGGTACTTGAAGTGATTTACCACTTCAAGTTGCTCATTGTTGTATACGATGCATGGATTTTTGTCATTGAGGGTCTTTACAAGCATAACCTTGGTTTTGGATCTATTCATGATCAGCTTGCTATGTAGGCAAAAGCATTCCAAGACACTCATAAGCTATTGTGCATCTTCTAAGGTATGTGCCAAGAGCACTACATCATCGGCATAAAGCAAAAGCATGATCACCGCATTTCCGATCTGAACCTCTTCTATGCCTTCTTGCTACATAAAATCAAGAACCACGCATTTCAATTCATCAATGAGTAGCCCAAAGAGGGTTGGGGAAAGTGGGCATCCTTGTTTGACACCAATTGTGCTTGCAAAAAATTCTGAAATTCCATCTCACATATGTAGTCGACATATCACTTTTTAATAGATGCGAAAGACTGCATGCATAAATTCTCTCGGTACTTGAAGGCTTTGCATACGTCTCAAAGATTTCCTCGTGGTACCATGTCAAAAGCTTTCTTGAAATCCACAAAGCAGCAATACAACTTTTTTCCTTTCAATCGAGACGCTTCCATAAGAACTCAAAGAGTGACAAGGTGATCAATAGTGCTATGATGCTTTCGAAAAGCTGCTTGGCCAAGCGCACGTTTGCCATTCTTTTCAGCCCATTCACTTATCTTCATCTCCATGATACATCCAAATAACTTTGCCATCAAAGAACCAACCATTATAGTGCAATAGTTGTTCGTTGTTTACATCTCCTCCTTTTTGCAAAGGTTTGATCCAATTTGCATTCCAATCATGAGGCATGCCATGCTGACATGCAAGGTTAAACATATCGCATATCCATTATCGTGTTTTCTTGCTTGTCCATTTAATCATTTCATCCTTGGCACCTTGAAGGTCCCCTGCCTTATGAGTAGCAAGTTTCTCAAGAGCGCGACATAAATCTTCAATGGTAAAGAAGGGAGACATAAATGTAAGGGAGCTACAACACTCCATCTTATCAACATTGGGTTACTCATAGAGTTTCTTGCAATGCATATACGTATCCTCAAGAGTCAAGTCACCAAAGCTCTCAACGCGCTTGCATTTTAAATTGTGCCAAAACTTGCCACATGCATTTGCTTTCTCTTGCGCTAAAAGAAGTTTTTTTTTGACTTCCCACCTTCTCCTCTTCTTTTGAACAAGTTCTTTGTATGTGTTTGAACATTCCAAGTAAACTTCCTTGTCTTTGCTTACATCCAATCTTAGAAAGATTTTTCGAGCTTGACTACATTCCATGTCAAACCATTTCTTCTTGGTGCTACCCTTCTTCGCCTTTTGCAAGAGGTGTTTCAACCAAAAAGAATTCCTTCGCACAAGAGAAAATCGCTTCTTTGAAAACTTTCCACTTGCATTCTAATGTTGGACTCTCTTGATGCTCTATCATGCATAACATTTGGTCCACCATATCAACATATATAAGTGCTTGTTTGAAGTCTAGACATTGGTACAAATGATTCACATCATGATTGGAGACTACATGCTGGGGCCGTTTACCACATTTGAGGTCAATACATAACATCCTATGATCCGTTTTCAAATTTCATTCACCAAGTGTAAAGCTTTGTATGCATACATATAGTCAATCACGCTATCACCATTGTGCTTTCTACATGTAAAGTCATTGGTGCCTTGCCATAGAGATACACCATTTACAATGAGCATTCCGGTACTAGTGCACATATGTAGAAGTGACTTTCCATAGTGATCCATTTCTTTTGCATCATTAGAACTTTGATTATACATGTATGAGTCATCCATTCTTCTTGAGACATGTGGCATGTTGACTTGTTGTGTTTCGTGTTGTAACGTATTTGTGCGAGCATTCATGTCTCCAAAGATAATGACTTCACCTTGGTCCTTGTAATGAGCAATGTCTTCCTCTAGTTCAACAAAGGGCTGATCTCTATCCATACACAAGCGAGCATAAAAGTTGGAGTCATAGTGAGGAATGTAGCAACCAGCCACAAACATGACTTGACCATTTGGTGGGTTGATTTTTAGCCATAAGTAGCATTTATACTTATCTTCTTTGACAATGGAAACTTCTTTCAGACCCCTTTTTATCACACTTGCTACGCCTCCTTGGCCTCTACGTTGCTTTGCATTTTTGGCCCACATCAAAGAATGCACATCGTATTTGTCAAATCCAAGAATTTATTGCGCGTCATGCTCACATGTTTCAACAAGAAGTATCACATCGGAGTCATTGGTAAGCTCATCAATGCCAATTCTCGCATTCCATGGATACCCATTATAATTCCAAAAGCTTATTCGCAAGTGTGAGTTGGTCTCATAAATGATGTGTCCGTTTTTGTTGGGTGGACTTGCATCCTCCTCAAGTGGCTTTTCTTCATGAGATGACACCTTAAAATTCTTACTTCTTTCCTCATATGCTTTGCGACGTACATTTTGTTACACAAGAGTGAAATCTTCATATACATTACAACCCGTTCCGTTGAGGTAGATCCAACTATTGTCAAGGATGATCTTTCTCTTTACCTCATCAGCCATGGTACATACAATAGGTCTTTCTCCCAAGCGAGGGACTCCTTGTTTTCCAACTCAATATGCACCATAAGCCATGATTCCCGACATGCCAAAGTGTGTAGCAAAAAACTCTTCAATAGAAACCGCAAGAGATTGGGGTGTTTGCTTGCTTTCCTCCTTGATTCCATGAATGACGATGTTCTTTGAGCGTTTTTGTCGTTCTTGCAATTCTTGAGTGTTCACATTCTCTACATTCTTTGCTTGGACAACGGCTTGTGTGATAGGAGATGTAGAAACCACATTATCCTTACATATATGAGTCCATGATTTGGATGCATTTCTCATCTCACATACATCATGTCGAATTGTATCTATCGTTTCCTCTTCCAATACATGATCACTCTCACCTTTGCTCAAGCGCTCTTTCAATACATTCATGTCAACAAGAGAGTGCTTACATTCTTGAACATCATTCTCAAGATGCATCAAGCGTGTTGTTTGTATTTCAAGAACTTTCTTGAGGTGCTCATTCTACACAACAAGAACTCTTAAAGTGCCAATCTCCATTGCAAGTGCGCGCAACTCTTCACCTTGCTTGTTGATGTTTTCTTGTGATGAGATCAAGCCATGATCATTGCTGCCGTTGTTGTAGATGATGTGGTTGGATAAGCATCCAAATTCCTTGGATATTTTGCATCATTCTCCATGGTGAGTGTGAATTTTCCACCCTTACGAGTTTTATCTGACATTGCCTTCAAGTCGGCAACAAAAACGAAAAGTTTTGACAGTTTTTTTAGTCCTGAGATGTTGTTATAGCAAAGCTTTCCATTGCACAGAAAAATTCTGTCTTTACATTAATGCATAGAGGGCTTCAATCAAGAGAGAGAGAGAGAGAGAGAGAGAGAGAGAGAGAGAGAGAGAAATAGAAAATAGAGAGTGATAAGAGAGAGAGCGAGAGAGAGAGAGAGAGCTTGTCCATTTAATCATTTCAGCCTTGACACCTTGAAGGTCCCATGCCTTGCAAGTAGCAAGTTTCTTAAGCGCGCGGCATACATCTTGAATGGTAAAGAAGGGAGGCATAAACAAAAGGGAGCTACAACACTCCATCTTATCAACATTGGGTTGCTCATAGAGGTTCTTGTAATGCATATACATATCGTCAAGAGTCAGGTCACCAAAGCTCTCAACACGCTTGCCTTTTAAATTTTGCCAAAACTTGCCACATGTATGTGCCTTCTCTTGCGCTAAAAGAAGTTGTTTTTTGACTTCCCACCTTCTCCTCTTCTTTTGAACAAGTGCTTTGTATGTGTTGAATGTTCCAAGTAAACTTCCTTGTCTTTTCTTGCATCCAACCTTAGCAAGTGTTTTCGGGCTTGACTACATTCCATGTCAAACCATTTCTTCTTGGTGCTACCCTTTTAGACCTTTTGCAAGACATGTGTTTCACCCAAAAGCATTCCTTCGCACAAGAGAAAATTACTTCTTTGAAAACTTTCCACTTGCATTCTAATGTTGGGCTCTCTTTATGCTTTGCCATGCTTAACATTTGGTCCACCATATCAGCATATATAAGTGCTTGTTTGAAGTCTAGACGTACGAATGATTCACATCATGCTTGGACGCTACATGCTCGGGTTTTTTACGACACTTTAGGTGAATACATAACATCCTATGATCCGATTCCGGATTCCATTCACCAAGTGTGAAGCTTGTATGCATTCTAGAGTGGCTTCCGAAAACAACATATAGTCAATCACAATATCACCATTGTGCTTTCTACATGTAAAGTCGTTGGTGCCTTGCCATAAAGATACACCATTTGTAATGAGCGTTCTGGTTCTATTGCACATATGTAGAATTGACTTTCCATAGTGATCTAGTTCTTTTGCATCATCAGAACTTGAATTATACATGTAAGAGAGAGAGAGAGAGAGAGAGAGAGAGAGAGAGAGAGAGAGAGAGAGAGAGAGAGAGAGAGAGAGAGAGAGAGAGAGAGAGAGACTCATGTTATTGCAACCTGCACGCTGGCTATCGTCATGCTACTTGCGCGCACGGCCGCACGCGCGCGCGCGCACACACACACACACACACACACACACACACACACACACACACACACACACACACACACACACACACACACACACACACACACACACACAGAGTCATGTTATTGCAACCTGGATGCTAGTTGTCGTCATGCCGCTTGCACGCGCACACACACACACACAGACACAAAGAGAGAGAGAGAGAGAGAGAGAGAGAGAGAGAGAGAGAGAGAGAGAGAGAGAGAGAGAGAGAGAGAGAGAGAGAGAGGTGATTTAGTTTATGTTTTACATGTTATATTAATTTTTTAGTTTACTTTTCACATGTTATATATTAATAAATTTATCTTGGAAGAGGGAGATAAAGAGAGATAGGGCGGGGGTTAAAGAGAGAGGGATAGAGACATAAATAGGTAAAAAGTGTATGTGTGTGTGTGTGTGTGTGTGTGTGTGTGAGAGAGAGAGAGAGAGAGAGAGAGAGAGAGAGAGAGAGAGAGAGAGAGAGAGAGAGAGAGAGAGAGAGAAGGGGGGGGGATATATAGACAGGGATAGAGGAACAAAGAGAGCAATAAGAAAATAGAGAGTGATAGGAATAGGTATGGATTTTTAAGTAAACGTTAGATTTTCACTTTGGTTTAGGTTTTATATGTTAGATTATTAATTTTAGTTGGAGAGAGGGATACATATTGGGAGATAGGGACAAAGATAGGTAGATAGGGTTAGAGAGAGAAAAATGGAGAGAGAGGGATACAAAGACAAACATGAAATTAGAGAGAGAGAGAGAGAGAGAGAGAGAGAGAGAGAGAGAGAGAGAGAGAGAGAGAGAGAGAGAGAGAGAGAGAGAGAGAGAGAGAGAGAGAGAGAGAGAGAGAGGGGAACAATGAGAGCAATAGGAAAATAGAAAGTGATAGGGATAGGTATGGTTTTTTAGGTTATTTAAGTATACGTTAAATTTTCACTTTGTTTTAGTTTTTATATGTTAGATTATTAAATTTAGTTGGAGAGAGGGATATATATTGAGAGATATGGACAAAGTAGGTAGACAGGGTTAGAGAGAGAGAGAGAGAGAGAGAGAGAGAGAGAGAGAGAGAGAGAGAGGGTTCGAGAGAGAGAAATGGATAAAGAGGGACAGAGAGACAAACAAGGAAATAGCATGAGAGAAATAGAGAGAGAGACGGAGCATGCGAGAGAGAGAGAGAGAGAGAGAGAGAGAGAGAGAGAGAGAGAGAGAGAGAGAGAGTTCTATTATCGTCCTTGGAGGTCAAATATGACCTATGGGACCAAATAAACATTTCACGTGGTGTAAGTGGAGGTCATAAGTGACTCTTGATGCTCAAAAATGGTGCGTATCCTAGTCAACGGGATGGGCTCAAGGATGTAGGGATGGGTTCGGTTACCTCATTCAAAGAAGAAGAGAGATTTGTAGTTTGGGGCAATGTGTGTGGTGTAATGGTTGAAGCGAGAACCTCCGGATTTCTCCCAAGCCGTGATACATTGGGGTTGTAAGAAGGCCTCATTATCTTGGGAGTCGATCGATGCATCCTTGACCAAGTGACATGCATCCCATCTTCCAAACCATTTCTTGATGTCAAGCATCCACCAAAAACTTAGTATTTTGCTCTTGCATGTCTTTTGGACCTTTTGACTTGCTTCATATGCAATCTTGGAAGTCGATACAAAGGGCTACGTCATGTCTTAAGCATGTACTCCACAACCCTTTGCATGCCCAAGACCTCAATGGGAAGCGATCCGGACTCAAGAAGTAAGAGCATGTAGGGTGTTTGTGTCTTGACTTGGAGAAAGCTGGTGAGAAAATGCTTTTGGACATTCTCAAACACTTTCCAAGTAGACTTCCCGATGCTACCACCCCACATCTACACTCCATAAAGAAGCACCGGTGTCACCAATGTGTCAAAGAGGTACTTTTTGAGAGCCCAACACTTGATCTCTCTAGCATTGCACATGTTCTCAAATGCATAATAAGCCCTCTTTCCGGCTTCCAAGCGCGACGCATTGCGCAATCCTTCCATTTATGATTGGATGGAACCTTAAGGGCAAGGTACTTGAAGCTATCTGCCACTTCAAGTTGCTCATTGTTGTATAGAATGCATGGATTTTTGTCATTGAGGGTCTTTATAAGCATAACCTTGGTTTTGGATCCATTCATGATCAGCCCGCTATGTAGGCAAAAGCGTTCCAAGACACTCATCAGCTTTTGTGCATCTTCTAGGGTATGTGCTAAGAGCACTACATCATCGGCATAAAGCAAAAGCATGATCACCGCATTTCCGATCTTAACCTCTTCTATGCCTTCTTGTTGCATAAAAACAAGAACCATACATTCCAATTCATCAATGAGTAGCCCAAAGAGGGTTATGGAAAGTGGGCATCCTTGTTTGACACCAATGGTGCTTGCAAAAAAAATTGAAATTCCATCTCCCATACGTAGTCAACATATCACTTTTTGGTAGATGTGAAAGACTGCATGCATAAATTCTCTCGACACTTGAAGGCTTTGCATACGTCTCCAAAGATTTCCTTGCGGTACCATGTCAAAAGCGTTCTTGAAATCCACAAAGCAACAATACAACTTTTTTCCCTTCAATCAAGACGCTTCCAGAAGAACTCGAAGAGTGACAAGGTGATCAATAATGCTACGATGCTTTCAAAAACCTGCTTGGCCAAGCGCACGTTTGCCGTTATTTTCAGCCCATTCACTTATCTTCATCTCCAAGATACATCCAAATAAGAACCAACCATTATAGTGCAATAGTTGTTCACATTGTTTACATCTCCTCCTTTGTGCAAAGGTTTGATCCAATTTGCACTCCGATCATGAGGCATGCCATGCTGAAGTGCAAGGTTAAACATATCGCGTATCCATTATCATGTTTTCTTGCTTGTCCATTTAATCATTTCAGCCTTGACACCTTGAAGGTCCCATGCCGCCTTGCGAGTAGCAAGTTTCTCAAGCGCGCGGCATACATCTTTGATGGTAAAGAAGGGAGTCATAAACGGAAGGGAGCTACAACACTCCATCTTATCGACATTGGGTTGCTCATAGAGGTTCTTGCAATGCATATACATATCCTCAAGAGTCAAATCACCAAAGCTCTCAACACGCTTACCTTTTAGATTTTGCCAAAACTTGCCACATGCATGTGCTTTCTCTTGCGCTAAAAGAAGTTTTTTTTTGACTTCCTACCTTCTCCTCTTTTTTTAAACAAGTGCTTTATATTTGTGTGAACGTTCCAAGTAAACTTCCTTGTCTTTGCTTGCATCCAACCTTAGCAAGTGTTTTCGGGCTTGACTACATTCCATGTTAAACCATTTCTTCTTGGTGCTACCCTTCTTAGACCTTTTGAAAGACATGTGTTTCACCGAAAAGCATTCCTTCGCACAAGCGAAAATTACTTCTTTAAAAACTTTCCACTCGCATTCTAATGTTGGGTTCTCTTGATGCTCTTCCATGCTTAACATTTGGTCCACCATATTAGCATATATAAGTGCTCATTTGAAGTCTAGACGTAGGTACGAATGATTCACATCATGATTGCAGGCTACATGCTTGGGTCTTTCACCACACTTGAGGTCAATACATAACATCCTATAATCCGATTCTGGATTCCATTCACCAAGTGTAAAGCTTTGTATACATTCTAGAGTGGCTTCCAAAAACAACATATAGTCAATCACGCTATCATCATTGTTCTTTCTACATGTAAAGTCATTGGTGCCTTGCCATAAAGATATACCGTTTGCAATGAGCATTCCGGTACTATTGCACATATGTAGAAGTGACTTTCCATAGTGATCCAGTTCTTTTGCATCATTAGAACTTCTATTATACATGATGAGTCATCCATTCTTAATGAGACATGCGGCATATCGACTTGTTGTGTGTCGTGTTGTAACGTATTTGTGCGAGCATTCATGTCTCCAAAGACAATGACTTCACCTTGGTCCTTGTAATGAGCAATGTCTTCCTCTAGTTCAACAAAGGGCTGATCTCTATCCATACACAAGCGAGCATAAAAGTTGGAGTCATAGTGAGGAATGTAGCAACCAGCCACAAACATGACTTGACCATTTGGTGGGTTGACTTTCAGCCATAAGTAGCATTTATACTTATCTTCTTTGACAATGGAAACTTCTTTCAGACCCTTTTTTATCACACTTGCTACGCCTCCTTGGCCTCTACGTTGCTTTGCATTTTTGGCCCACATCAAAGAATGCACATCGTATTTGTCAAATCCAAGAATTTATTGCGCATCATGCTCACATGTTTCAACAAGAAGTATCACATCGGAGTCATTGGTAAGCTCATCAATGCCAATTCTCGCATTCCATGGATACCCATTATAATTCCAAAAGCTTATTCGCAAGTGTGAGTTGGTCTCATAAATGATGTGTCCGTTTTTGTTGGGTGGACTTGCATCCTCCTCAAGTGGCTTTTCTTCATGAGATGACACCTTAAAATTCTTACATCTTTCCTCATATGCTTTGTGACGTACATTTTGTGCATAAGAGTGCGATCCTCGTATACATTACAACCCGTTCCCTTGAGGTAGATCCAACTATTTTCAAGGATGATCTTTCTCTTTACCTCATCACCCATGGTACATACAATAGGTCTTTCTCCCGAGCGAGGGACTCCTTGTTTTCCAACTCAATGTGCACCATAAGCCACGATTCCAGACATGCCAAAGTATGTAGAAAAAAACTGTTCAATAGCAACCGTAAGAGATTGGGGTGTTTCCATGGTTTCCTCCTTGATTCCACAAATGACGACGTTCTTTGAGCGTTTTTGTGTGCGCGCACACACACACACACACACACACACACAGAGAGAGAGAGAGAGAGAGAGAGAGAGAGAGAGAGAGAGAGAGGATATATAGAGAGGGGTAGAGGAACAAAGAGAGCAGTAGGAAAATAGAGAGTGGTAGGAATAGGTGTGGCTTTTTAGTTTATTTAAGTTAACGTTATATTTTCACTTTGGTTTAGGTTTTATATGTTAAATTTAGTTGGAGAGAGGGATATATGTTGAGAGATAGGGACAAAGATAGGTAGATAGGGTTAGAGAGAGAGAAATGAAGAGAGAGGGATACAGAGACAAACATGAAAATAGCAAGAGAGAGAGAGAGAGAGAGAGAGAGAGAGAGAGAGAGAGAGAGAGAGAGAGAGAGAGAGAGAGTGGGGGGGGGGGGGGGGGGGGGGGGGGATATATAGAGAGGGATAGAGGAACAAAGAGAGCAATAGGAAAATAGAGAGTGGTAGGGATAGGTGTGGCTTTTTACTTTATTTAAGTTAACGTTAGATTTTCACTTTGGTTTAGGTTTTATATGTTAGTCTATTAAATTTAGTTGGAGAGAGGAATATATATTGAGAGATAGGGACAAAGATAGGTAGATAGGGTTCAAGAGAGAGAAATGAAGAGAGAGGGATACAGAGACAAACATGAAAATAGCTAGAGAGAGAGAGAGAGAGAGAGAGCTCACCGACACGCGACCGGCTTAGTTTGACAACTATACCTTTTTCAACATAATAGTACTATGAAGCCGGTGGAATGTACTCGCCTGACAAAGGTTGTCGGCAGACCACGCCCTTAGTAAAGCATGGAATTGTTGAGAGCTATTGTGGACCGGTGGCTAAAGGTGTCAATTAGTGTCACATAGCATTTTGACATAGCCTTAGGTTATTGCAGGTCTCAATCTACACACTGACTATCGTCATGCTGCTTGCACACGCACGCACGCACGCACACGCGCACGCACGCGCACGCGCAGGCACACACACACACACACACACACACACACACACACACACACACACACACACACACACACACACACACACACACACTCACACACACACACACACACACACACACACGCACGCACGCACGGATGCACGGACACACGGACGCACGCACGCACACACACACACACACACACACATAGAGAGAGAGAGAGAGAGAGAGAGAGAGAGAGAGAGAGAGAGAGAGAGAGAGAGAGAGAGAGAGAGAGAGAGAGAGAGAGAGAGAGAGAGAGAGAGAGAGAGAGAGAGAGAGAGAGAGAGAGAGAGAGAGAGAGAGAGAGAGAGAAGGCCAAAATGACCTATGAGACCAGATCGTTACAATGTGGTGGATTTGATACAAAGTCAAAGTAATAAAATGAAATGACAAAACGGTAAAATAAAAATACTATGGGATCCTAAACTGGTAGGTGTGAACTAAGCAGTTAGCTGGGATAGCTAACACAAGTCACAAGAGATCCAACATCGGTCGCTGGTGGATCTCATCAATCTCCTCCATGGTTAGCAGTCTGATCGGCCGTTGTGCATGTTGAGCTAAAGTGATCCAAATCCTCTGATGTAGACTCCATCGATGTTGTGTAGTCCTCCGCAGTCATGGGCGTCTAGATGTCCCCAGTCACTCGATCGATCAGTGTGCCTCTGGTGTGAGGCGACAAGATCTGCTGTGGTAGTAGCTCCTCCGGTTGTCTAGTGTCTGCTCTAAAGAAGTCTCCTCTCATTAGGCTCTCTCTGTGTCTGTGTAGCTCGAGCAGAAACAAACCCAGGCATCTTCGATCCTCGTACCTCATGATTTTGGAGAGTGGTCCAAAGCCCTCTCTAGACAAGCAGTGGAAGCGGCCTCGCATCTCGTAGTAGATGGGGGAGTGGCATGTATAATGTAGCTCTATCTCAGGCTCCATGTCACATAGGGGGCATGTCCTGGCCTCTGCTGGTACTCCGTTGAATCTCCCAGTCTCAATCCACAGCTGGTGTGAAGATGTACGTATCAAACCAAAAAAGCACACCGTATCCCATGAGACAAGTGGGTGTCCATGTATCTGGGCCTCGTCACAAACCCGTCCGCTGTAAGCTGGAGACGATGCTCTTTGTAGAAAGCCATCTTCGTGCCCAGTTCCTGTGCTGGCTGTATCCATGTCCTCCTGATGTCTAGCTGAGTCAGGTCCTGTCGGATGAGCTTGGTGATCTCCGACTGTGTAAAAGTCAGAGAGGGGGCATCCAATGACTACTAGAAGGGGGGAAATTTGTCTATACAGAACCCATGCGCCTGGAACCATGGATGTCATCTCCCCATATCAACATGCTGTATCTCCCTGCATGGCGAACTGTCAAGAGGACTCAAGTGCAAGGCGGACGTATCTACCTCACGAAAGTTCCCACATGTGGTGTATGAAGGAGACAAATTTGGTGAGCGCCTCAACCACTAGTGGGGGGCAGCTAGCTCTGCTCGGATAATGGCACATGGTATTGAATCCTTGGCTCTAATGAACCGCGAGATCATAGAGACCAGAGGCTTCTCCATGTCCCCCCATCCATTAGTGCGACATGTCCTCCCAAAATGACGATCCAATGAAGGCCCCCATATCTCAGGTCCATAGAGCAATGTAGAAGCCACCAAAGTGTCAAAGAGACAGAGCTTCATCCGAGGCTCCTGAAACTGAACCTGTAAACACATCCTCTCAAATCTCCCCATGGCCGAATGGGCTCTGGTAAAAATCTAGTCTCTGCTGCTCTCCTCAATGAAAATGTTGGTCCAAGGTAAGTGTCAGCATCTGTATATTCCATTGTCTCCTGGCCATATGTGAATGCGGGCACGCTGACCTCCTAATTCAATGTGAGGTGGTATTAAATACCATGGCCTTGGTTTTACCAAGGTTGACAGACAAACCACTTTCATGGGCAAACCTATGCGAAGCATCCAAGTGACGTTGCATCCCCTCCTGAGAGTTGGAGATCAACACTAACAATAGTGGAATCCATGTGCCTGCCAGCGATGCACTCTATCACCATCTCTCTCAATGTAGTCAGAAAACTCATCCACATACATACCAAATAGAGTAGGAGAGAGCGGGCAGCCCTGCTTCACCCCAATAGTGGAGCGAACCGGTGTAGATAGACCCCTGAGGTGCGCACATGCCCTACTAGTGATCTATACAATGCCATAATCCCCCAAATGAGCTATTTGGGTACTCCCATCTCCTTTAATTTGCGCATCAATATAGCTCTGGGTACTGTGTCATATGCTTTGCAGAAGTCCACAAAGATACAATAGATCCGTCTCCCATGGAATCTGCCCTCCTCGATGATGGCCCTGAGTGTTAAGATATGGTCAAGAGTAAAAAAACCTCTCCTGAACCCTGCATGCCCAGCTACATGCATTTCCTCCCTCTCTGCACATCTGCTCAAATGCTACTCAAGAATGGATGCATACAACAGTGCCAATGTGTGTCCAATCATGATAGTGCAATAATTCCTAGGCTCCAGAGGGTCTCCTAATTTGAAGATAGGTACAATCGTAGATAGGCTCCAAATGTTAGGCAAGCCCTCACACATGGCACATTTAAACATAACTGCTAGAAGTTCTGCTAGTAGATCTCTAGCATGCATGAAATGCTTAGCCACTAAGCCATCATGATCATATGCTCTCCCAGTCCTCATCCTGTCAATGGCCTTCTTCACCATCTCAGTGTGAAAAAAGCACATGTGTGGGCATGGATCGGGGGAGTTCGGGAAGGGGCGGCTGTCCAGAAACTGTGTACAAAGACTCATGCTTATTGACCGTAAGTCTCTATAGAGGTAATGGTAGGGGGTGGGGACCTCTCATGAACAAGTCTTTGTAGAGGTAATGGCAGGGGGTGGGGACATCTCATGAAAGAGCCACCATGCCTCACATGAGTCTCAACTCAAGAATAGCTGGTATAGATCCTCCTCTAGTCGAGACAAAAATGCCCTCTTCTTTTGCCGCACTAGGCGTCGAAAGTCAATCTGTGTCTGTCACACACACACACACACACACACACACACACACACACACACACACACACACACACACACACACACACACACACACACACACACACACAGAGAGAGAGAGAGAGAGAGAGAGAGAGAGAGAGAGAGAGAGAGAGAGAGAGAGAGAGAGAGAGAGAGAGAGAGAGAGAGAGATAGATACATAGATAGATAGATTTTATTATCGTCCTTGGAGGTCAAATATGACCTATGGGACCAAAGTTACATGTGATGTAGTATGTGTATGGCTGATGAGTGACTCTCGATGCTCCAAAATTGTAGTGATGAGAGTCGCAATGGAGAGCCCACACTTTGGCTGGGAGAGGAAAGTGTGTAGGTCTAAGTTATGGCTGAAAATGTGAGAGAAGCAAGTTCGGATGTGATCAAAAGCTGAGCACTCTAGTAGTGTGTGGTACTCAGACTCTCGAACTTGCAGTGAGCATAATGTGCACAATCGATTTGACTCTTCTCCATTGCCCCAACGCCCTATCTCGCATCGAAGGAAATGGGAGCTAAGCCGAATTGCTGCGATAGTGCGTATCGCGGACAAGGGAATAGGCTCAAGCATGTAAGTGTGAGTACGGTTTCCTCTCTCAGCGAAGAACATGGTTTTGTAGTTGGGGGCAATATAGGTGGTGTAATGTATGAAGCGTGACCCACCGGATTTCTCCCAAGCCGTAATACATTGGCGTTGTAGAAAAGCTTCATTCACTTGAGAGTCAATTGAAGCATCATGTAGCAAGTGTAATGCATCCCATCTCCCAAACCACTTCTTTATGTCTTGCATCCATCCCGTGCTCAAGATCTTGCTTTTATGCGTCTTTTGAACTTTTTTGCTTGCTTCCCATGCAATTGTAGGAAGTCGATGTGAGGGGTTTTGACGCATCTTTATCATGTACTCCACAACCCTTTCCATGCCCATAACCTCAATTGGAAGAGATCCCGACTCAAGAAGTAAGAGCATATATGGTGTTTGTGTCTTAACTTGGAGAAAGTTTGTAAGAAAACGCTTTTGGACATTCTCAAACTCTTTCCAAGTAGACTTTGAGATGCTCCCGCCCCACACTTCAACTCCATAAAGAAGAACCGGTGTCACCAATGCATCAAAAAGATACTTCTTGAGAACCCAACACTTGATGTTTCCCGCATTACACATGTTCTCAAATGCATAATATGCTCTCTTTCCCGCTTCCAAACAACGCATAGCACATTCATGCCACTTGTGATTGGATGGAACCTCAAGGCCAAGGTACTTAAAGCTCTCAACAACTTCAAGTGTCTCGTTGTTGTACACAATGCATGGCTTCTCCTTATGGTTGGTTTTCACAAGCATAACCTTTGTTTTGGATTCATTTACAATCAGCCCACTATGCAAGCAAAAGTTCTCAAGGACAACCATAAGCTTTTGTGCATCTTCTAAAGTGTGTGCTAGAAGCACTACATCATCCGCATACAACAAAAGCATGATTACCGCATTGCAAATAGTGACCTCTTCAATGCCTTCTTCTTGCATAAAGTCAAGTACCATTTGTTCCAATTGATCGATACATAGACCAAAGAGAGTTGGTGACAATGGACATCCTTGTTTAACCCCAATAGTGCTTACAAAAATTTCTGAAATTTCTCTTCCCATGCGCAATTGACAAATCACCTTCTCATAGATTCGAGAAACCGCAAGCATAAACTCACTTGGCACTTGGAGTTCTTCCATCCTTCTCCACAAATTGTTACGTGGAATCATATCAAAGGCTTTCTTAAAGTCCACAAAACAAAAATACAATCGCTTGCCTTTCAACCGACTTTCCTCCATGAGAACACGAAGAGTGACAAGATGATCAATGGTGCTATGGCATCGACGAAAACCCGCTTGTCCCTTTGCACGCTTGTCATTCTCTTCAGCCCAATCACTCAATTTCATCTCCATTATGCACCCAAACAACTTTGCCATAAGAGACCCAATCATTATAGTCCGGTAGTTGCTTACATTCTTTACATCCCCTCCTTTATGCAAAGGCTTAACCCAATTAGTACTCCAATCATAAGGCATACCATGTTGAAGTGCAAGGTTGAACATATCACACATCCACTCATGGGTAAAATCTCCCGTCCATTTGATCATCTCCGGCTTGATACCTTGAAGATCTCCCGCTTTGCGAGTGGCCAACTTTTCAAGCCCACCGCATACATCCTCAATAGTAAAAAAAGACGGCATACATGGGAGTGAACCATAAAATGGCATTTTTTCAGTATTTTCTTGCTCATATAATTGCCTACAATGTGTGTACATATCCACTAGACTCAAGTTACCAAAATTCTCAACCCGCTTGCCTCTCAAGTTTCTCCAAAATCTTCCACATGCATGTGCCTTTTCTTGGACTTGAAATTCTTGTTGCTTTACTTCCCATCTTCTTCTCTTCTTTTGAATCAATGCCTTGTATGTACGCAAATGACTTTGATAGTTGTCTTTGTCCATAGTTGCATCAAGCTTTATCAAGGACTTTCGAGCATCTTGACATTCTTTATCAAACCACCTTTTGCGTGATCTATCTTTGTGGATACCATGGAGATGCTTTATGGCAAAGCATTCTTCCGCACAAGAACAAATAGCTTTCTTGAAAGCTTCCCATTTAGTTTCCAATGGTGCATCACATTGAAGCTTTGTCATCCATAATTTTTGCTCAACCATTTCAATGTACATTGGTGCCCGTTTGAAATCCATACATAGTGATAACTTCTCTTTCCTTTGGTTGAGATTATCATGCTTAGTTGCTTCTCCACATGAAAGGTCAATACATAAGGTGCGATGGTCGGATTCCGGGGTCCATTGACCAAACATAAAACTCTTTATGCGATACATGATGGCTTCAGAGAGTAGCATATAGTCAATCACACTATCTCCATTATGTCTTCTACATGTAAATCCATTGGTTCCACTCCACAAAGATACACCATTGGCAATGAGCATACCCGTGCTATTACACATGTGTAAAAGTAACTTTCCATAGTGATCCGGCTCTTTCTCATCCATTGAAGTACGATCATACAAGTGAACTTCCTCCAACTCCCTTGAGATGTATGGCATATCAAATTGTTGAGTATCATGTTGCAATGTATTTGTGCGAGCATTCATATCCCCAAATACAATAACATCACCTTCACCTTTGAAATAAGCAATGTCCTCTTCCAAATCAAAAAATGGTTGATCTCTATCCATGCAAGCATAAAAGGGAGAATCATGATGAGGAATGTAGCAACCGGCTACAAAAATGGGTGCTCTTTTTGGTGTCATAATTTTCAGCCATACATAACGTTTGTACTTGTCATCTTTCACAATTGATACAAAATCTTTCAATCCTTTCTTAACCATACATGCTAACCCTCCTTGTCCTCTTCGTTGCTTGAGATTCTTTGACCACATCAATGAATGTACATTGTAATCCTCCAAGCCGTTAATACTTTGTGTATCATGCTCCCAAGCTTCAACAAGAAGTACAACATCGGCTTTGCTTGTTAGTTCATCAATGCCAACCCCCGCATTCCATGGGTATCCATTACAATTCCAAAAGCATATTTTCAATTGTAACTCGGTCTCATAGGTCACGCATCCCTATTTGCTTGAGAGACTTGCCTCCTCCTTGGGCACATTTTCTTCATGAGAGATCTCCTTGTTTTTATTATTCTTTTCCTCATATGCCTTGCGACGCATATTTTGTTGCTTAATAGTGCGATCTTCACATACAAAACATTTTGTATCCCTCAAATAGATCCAACTATTATCAAGGATAATCTTTCGCTTGGTCTCATCCGGCATGGTGCATACAATTGGCCGTTCTCCCGAGCGAGGAGCTCCTTGCTTCCCCACTCTATGTGCTCCATATACCATAACTCCGGACATACCAAAGTGGGTTTTGAAGAAATCTTCAATAACAATGGCAAGAGAAGGAGGTGTCTCTAACTTCTCTTCGGGAATTCCACAAATAACAATGTTCTTGGAACGTCGCTCCCGTTCCTTCAACTCCTCCACATCCACATTCTCAACATTCTTTGTTTGAACCATAGCTTGCATGAGTGAGGAATTAGAAACCACATTGCTACCACATACATCGGCCCAAGACTTGTTTGTGCATACATTTTTCATGTCGCATACATCCCGGCTCATAGTGTCAAATTTCTCCTCTTTCAATACATGGTCATGCTCTACTTTGCTCATCCGCTCCTTCAAAGCATTCAAGTCCACAAGAGAGCGTTTACATTCATTGACTTCCTCTTCAAGTTGCATCAAACGTCTTGTTTGCATCTCAAGTGTCCTCTTGAGATTCTCATTCTTAACCACAAGTACCCTTAGTGTGCCATTCTCCATTGCAAGTGCTCGTAAGTCTTCGCCTTGTTTGTTTACGGTCTCTTGCAATGATACCAAGTACGCCATGATCATGGTTTCCGATGTCGTTGGTTGGGTGGTTGTGTTGCTATCTCCATACTTAGGAGATTTTGGATCATTTTTTACAATGGTTGTGGACCTTGTTGAAGAAGAAGAACCCTTGCGAGTGCCGGAAGACATTGTATGTAAAATAGGAGATGAGAATCAATTTTGTTGAACCTGTTCACTTCGGAAATGCTGCTACAGAAACGCCTTCCATAACTCTGAAAATTTTTGTCTTTACATCAATGCGTAGAGGACTTCGTGCTCTTCGATTGAGGCTATAGATCACCCAAATCGGAGTTCGGATGAAGAAGTTATGATCAAAAGAGTGGACTGCTGTCTACTAGGTCAAAAAACGGCTGCACTGAGAGAGAGAGAGAGAGAGAGAGAGAGAGAGAGAGAGAGAGAGAGAGAGAGAGAGAGAGAGAGAGAGATATTACATATGTAACATCATTGTAGGGAGGTGGCACTAGCATGATAGAGGTAGCAACACCTTGCAAAGCTACAACTAGAGCGACAACGACCGGAGCGGTGACAATGAACAACTACTAGAGGTAAGAGCATGCTTTTGAATTTAGAGAGAGAGAGAGAGAGAGAGAGAGAGAGAGAGAGAGAGAGCAATGATTTGGGTTTAAGTTTTACATGCTATATTAATTTTTTAGTGTACTTTTCACATGTTATATTTTTAATAACTTTAGCTTCGGAGAGGGAGATAAAGAGAGATAGGAAGGGGGTTATAGAGAGAGGGATAGAGACATAAATAGGAAACAACGAGCGAGAGAGAGAGAGAGAGAGAGAGAGAGAGAGAGAGAGAGAGAGAGAGAGAGAGAGAGAGATTTTATTATCATCCTCGGAGGTCAAATATGACCTATGGGACCAAAGTTACATGTGATGTAGTACGTGTATGGCTGATGAGTGACTCTCTATGCTCCAAAATTGTGGTGATGAGAGTCGCAATGGAGAGCCCACACTGTGGCTCGGAGAGGAAAGTGTGTAGGTCTAAGTCATGGCTGAAAATGTGAGAGAAGCAATTCCGGATGTGACCAAAATTTGAGCACTCTAGTAGTGTGTGGTACTCAGACTCTCAAACTTGCAGTGAACATAATGTGCACATTCGATTTGACTCTTCTCCATTGCCCCAATGCCCTGTCTCACATCGAAGGAAGTGGGAGCTAAGCCAAATGGCTGCGATAATACGTATCTTCGACAAGGGGATAGGCTCGAGCATGTAAGTGTCAGTACGGCTTCCTCTTTCAGCAAAGAACATGGTTTTGTAGTTGGGGGCAATAAGGGTGGTGTAATGTATGAAGCGTGACCCATCGGATTTCTCCCAAGCCGTAATACATTTGCGTTGTAGAAAAGCTTCATTCACTTGGGAGTCAATTGAAGCATCATGTAGCAAGTGTAATGCATCCATCCCGTGCTCAAGATCTTGCTTTTATGCGTCTTTTGAACTTTTTTGCTTGCTTCCTATGCAATTGTAGGAAGTTGAAGTGAGGGGTTTTGATGCATCTTTATCATGTACTCCACAACCCTTTCCATGCCTATAACCTCAATTGGAAGAGATCCCGACTCAAGAAGTAGGAGCATATATGGTGTTTCTGTCTTAGCTTGGAGAAAGTTTGTAAGAAAATGCTTATGGACATTCTCAAACTCTTTCCAAGTAGACTTTGAGATGCTCCTGCTCCACACTTCAACTCCATAAAGAAGAACCGGTGTCACCAATGCATCAAAAAGGTACTTCTTGAGAGCCCAACACTTGATGTTTCCCGCATTTCACATGTACTCAAAAGCATAATATGATCTCGTTCCCGCTTCCAAACGACGCATAGCACATTCATGCCACTTGTGATTGGACGAAACCTCAAGGCCAAGGTACTTAAACCTTTGAACAACTTCAAGTGTCTCATTGTTGTACACAATGCATAGCTTCTCCTTATGGTTGTTTTCACAAGCATAACCTTTGTTTTGGATTCATTCACAATCAGCCCACTATGCGAGAAAAAGTTCTCAAGGACAACCATAAGCTTTTGTGCATCTTCTAAAGTGTGTGCTAGAAGCACTACATCATTCGCATACAACAAAAGCATGATTACCGCATTGCAAATAGTGACCTCTTCAATGCATTCTTCTTGCATAAAGTCAAGTTCCATCTGTTCCAATTGATCGATGCATAGACCAAAGAGAGTTGGTGACAACGGACATCCTCGCTTAACGCCAATAGTGCTTACAATTTTTTTTGAAATTTCTCTTTCCATGCGCAATTGACAAATCACCTTCTCATAGATTCAAGAAACCGCAAGCATAAACTCACTTAGCAGTTGGAGTTCTTCCATCCTTCTCCACAAATTGCTACATGAAATCATATCAAAGGCTTTCTTAAAGTCCAGAAAACAACAATACAATCGCTTGCCTTTCAACCAAATTTCCTTCATGAGAACACGAAGAGTAACAAGATGATCAATGGTGCTATGGCATCGACTAAAGCCCGATTGTCCTTTTGCACACTTGTCATTCTCTTCAACACAATCACTCAATTTTATCTCCATTATGCACCCAAAGGACTTTGCCATAAGAGATCTAATCATTATAGTACGGTAGTTGTTTACATTCTTTACATCCCCTCCTTTATGCAAAGGCTTGACCCAATTAGTAATCCAATCATAAGGCATACCATGTTGAAGTGCAAGGTTGAACATAACACACATCCACTCATGGGTAAAATCTCCTGTCCATTTGATCATATCCGGCTTGATACCTTGAAGATCTCTCGCTTTGCGAGTGGCCAACTTTTCAAACCCACCGCATACATCCTCAATAGTGAAAAAAGAGGACATACATGGGAGTGAACCATAAAATGACATTTTTTCAGCATTTGCTTGCTCATATAATTGCCTACAATGTGTGTATATATCCACAAGATTCAAGTTACCAAAATTCTCAACCCGCTTGTCCCTCAAGTTTCTCTAAAATCTTCCACATGCATGTGCCTTTTCTTGGACTTGAAAACGTTGTTGCTTTACTTCCCATCTTCTCTCTTCTTTTGAATCAATGCCTTGTATGTATGCAAATGAATTTGATAGTTGTCTTTGTCCATAGTTGCATCAAGATTTATCAAGGACTTTCGACTATCTTGACATTATTTATCAAATTACCTTTTGTGTTATCTATCTTTGTTGATACTATGGAGATGTTTTATGGCAAAACATTCTTCGGCACAAGAACAAGTAACTTACTTGAAAGATTCCCATTTAGTTTCCAATGGTGTGTCATATTGAAGCTTTTTCATCCATAACTTTTGCTCAACCATTTCAATGTACATTGGTGCCCGTTTGAAATCCATACATAGTGATGATTTCTCTTCCCTTTGGCTGAGATTATCATGCTTAGTTGCTTCTCCACATGAAAGGTCAATACATAAGGTCCGATGGTCGGATTTTGGGGTCCATTGGCCAAACATAAAACTCTTTATGTGATACATGATGGCTTCAGAGAGTAGCATATAGTCAATCACACTATCCCCATTATGTTTCCTACATGTAAATCCATTGGTTCACTCAACAAAGATACACCATTGGCAATGAGCATACCCGTGCTATTACACAAAGTGTAAAAGTAACTTTCCATAGTGATCCAGCTCTTTCTCATCCATTGAAGTACGATCATACAAGTGAACTTCCTCCAACTCCCTTGAAATGTATGGCATATCAAATTGTTGAGTATCATGTTGCAATGTTTTTGTGCGAGCATTCATATCCCCAAATACAATAACATCACCTTCGCCTTTGAAATAATCAATGTCCTCTTCTAAATCAAAAAATGGCTGATCTCTATCCATGCAAGCATAACAGGGGAATCATGATGAGGAATGTAGCAACCGACTACAAAAGTGGTGCTCTTTTTGGTGTCATAATTTTCAGCCATACATAACGTTTGTACTTGTCATCTTTCACAATTGATACAAAATATTCCAATCCTTTCTTAACCATATATGCTACCCCTCCTTGCCCTCTTCGTTGCTTGAGATTCTTTGACCACATAAATGAATGTACATTGTAATCCTCCAACCGTTAATCCTTTGTGTATCATGCTCCCAAGTTTCAACAAGAGTACACGATCGGCTTTGCTTGTTAGTTCATCAATGCCAACCACCGCATTCCATGGGTATCCATTACAATTCCAAAAGCACATTTTCAATTGTAACTCAGTCTCATAGGTCAGGCATCCATATTTGCTCGAGGGACTTGCCTCCTCCTTGGACACATTTTCTTCGTGAGAGATCTCCTTGTTTTTCTTATTCTTTTTCTCATATGCCTTGTGATGCATATTTTGGTGCTTAATAGTGCGATCTCACATACAAAATATTTTGTATCCCTCAAATAGATCCAACTATTATGTAAGGTCCCCAACCTCGACTATATCGAGATCGGGATGGGATCCTTGACAGGTCTCTAGGTCTGATAAAAATCAGAGTCTCTAAACAAGAAAAATCCAAGGAATAGACCTTTACCATTGACAATGACTTGGGTCTATAGCCTTAGAAGCATACCTAGTCCTGTCTCGCAGCGAAAACGGGACAATGTATTCAAACGACCTACAAATTTTTTTTCTTATTTAGGCCCTATAACTTCATCATTCAGATTATGGTTTCCTTAGCCAACGCTTTTTTCCCCCTAACATATGTGAGCGCACAGCCGTTGGTGGATTCCTCTTCCACGTGAGAAGTTTTTAAAACGTTTTAGTGCGCAGAAATGGATAGTTACCTGACTAATCAGGTCCACCCGTCCATGATTGACAACCTTAGTCAATCCCCACTTACCACCCCGCACTCACACATGATTCATTTATCTTACTATCACATTGTTTTAAACATTTAAAATAATGGTTTCTTTTAACTTTCCGTCACAGTAATTCCTTGAATCAATTATTAAAGACAACATTGAAAGCATTCTTTTAGAAAACAGACATCTTTAAACTTAAGACAGGGTACTGTCAAACAAAACATTATCCATAATAACCATGACCAGTACTCTTCTTGTCTCAAGACCACCTAAGGGTGAAAAACAGGACCCATTCCTTATTCAAATTCGGAGTGGATAAACCCCCACCCAAGGTTCCGGGTGCCCATACACCAAACCAGTTGCCCATACAACTGGGCGGCTCCCCTAGGATTAAAAAACGGTATCCTAACTTATGTAGAAACATCAAGACATGACACGGAGTAGAAACTCATCGTTCATGGGGATAACCGACTTAACCATGGCAGCTAGAAAGCCAACCATTATCATCAATTTATATCAAGGAGTCGGAGGTGTCTTGAGACAAGCTGTCTTAAGGATGATCAAACATATCTTTCCTAATTCAACCAGTTTTAACCCAAACAATTCTTTCCTACATTATAAACAATTGCACGTTGGAAGTTACCTTCCGTTTTCAGCCAGTTTATCCTTCATAACCTTACGTATGCAATGCTTAACTTATAAAAGAACTTAAACTAATTAAAGACTTAATTGAATAAGGGACACCCACCTGGGATTGATTGGCCATCTGCTGCTGCGCTGGCGCCTGAAGACTCTCCTCTGTAGGCCTACTACTAGGCCCGGCTTCGTCATCGTGCGACGCTCTAGTTTGTTTTGGAGCTACTTCCTCATCATCAGATGTAGCATTTCCTCGTGTTCTTTTTGGTGCCATAACTTCTTATCCTTATAAAAAGGACGTCTAATCATTAGGTAAATAGTTCAAAATCTAGACTTAACCTTTGTACTCAACCGTAATCCATCCAAGGTTAAATTTATAGTCTTAATTGATAAATTCTTGACCTAGTAATTTCTTATTTGTCTATATAGGCATGATAACTTTTTCCACCGTTTCCCTAAGGGTTTTCTAAGCTCTCCTAACTTTCTTATAATTTTCTATATCTTTTTCCTAATTTTCCCATCAACTTTTAAGCTAATAATCTACTTATTTTGGGCTCAATATTTATTGTATTTAATTTCTCTTAAAGATTTCATTTCCTTAACTTGATATCATAGGTTTACACTTACTATAATTTTCCTAAAAACTTTTAACCACAGAGTCTATTTTTATTAATTAATCATTTGCTAAAAATGAGACTTTTGGTCAATTATAATTTCATAACCTCACTAATTAACTATGGTATAATTACCATAAGTAGATTATGATATTTTTGACTTCTGGTAATTATCTTATTATTTTCCAACTTAGTTATATAATTTCCATCTTCAATTTTCAGATAAATTTAGGATAATTTGACTTAAATAAATACTTATACTACTTTTTTAACCTTGAAATATTTATCACGGCCTCTTTATTATGTAAACTAACTGTGATAAATAGAATGTAATCATATAGCATGATTTACTAATTTCCCCCTTGAAATTTCCACCGTAATTAGTGTATTTTGACTTAGATAAATATCTATACTACTGTTCTAACCTTGGCATAATTATCACGGCCTCTTAACTCTGTAATACAGCTCTGATAAATAGCATGTAATTATAGCACATGATTTACTAATTTCCCTCTTTAGTTTTTAGCTACAAATAGTGTAATTTGACTTAGATAAATATCTATACTACGTTTCTAACCTTGGCAAAATATCACGACCTCTTTACCCTATAATATAGCTCCGATAAATAGCATGTAATCATATAGCATGATTTACTAATTTCCCTTTTTAATTTTTAGCTAAAAATGGTGTAATTTGACCTAGATAAACATCTTTACTACTTTTATAACCTTGGCATAATTAGCATGATTTACTAATTTTACTCTTTAATTTACCCCTAAAAATAGCGTAATTTCACTAAGATAATTAATTAAACTAATTATCTGAGCTTCTCCTAATTATCACGAGTTTTGGAACACCTAATTAACCACTGATAAATATATCACAACATTTGAAATTCATTTACTAATTTCTTCTATTTAAATTTCTCAAAAAGGAGGGTAATTCTGCCTAATTAATTAGCTAGATTGATTATCTGAGCTTCTCTTAATTATCAGAGGTTATTTAACACCTAATTAACCATTGATAAATATATCACAGCAATTGAAATCAATTTACTAATTTCCCATATTTAAATTTCTCAAAAAACAGAGTATTTTTGCCTAATTAATTAGCTAGATTGATTATTTTAGCTTCTCCTAATTATCACGGGTTTCTTAACACCTAATTAACCAGTAATAAATATATCACAGAAATTAAAATCTATTTACTAATTTTCCCTATTTAAGTGGCTCAAAAAACAGAGTAATTCTGCATAAGTAATTAGCTAGATTGATTATCTGAGCTTCTCCTAATTCTCACGGGTTTTTTAACACCCAGTTAACCACTGATAAATATATCACAACAATTGAAATCAATTTACTAATTTCCTCTATTTAATTTGCTCAAAAAATAGAGTATTTCTACCTAATTAATTAGCTAGATTGATTATCTGAGCTTTACCTAATTATCAAAGGTTTCCTGGCACCCAATTAACCACTGATAAATATATCATAGCAATTGAAATCAATTTACTAATTTCCCCTATTTAAATAACTCAAAAAATAGAGTAATTCTGTCTAATTAATTAGCTAGATTGATTATCTGAGCTTATCCTAATTATCACGGGTTTTTTAACACCTAATTAACCATTGATAAATATATCACATCAATTAAAATTAATTTACTAATTTCCCCTATTTAAATTTCTCAAAAAACAGAGTAATTCTGCCTAATTAATTAGGAAAATTACTCAAAAAATATAGGATAATTTTCCTAGCTTAATGACTATCTAATGCAACTCTGATAATTACTTCATCTTAATCTAAGCTAATTAATATATTTATCATTAATTCATGGTTAATTTGTCTAATTTCAGTCCTAATATGATAGGATAATTAATTAGCTTAATATTACTAAGCTTAATTACAATAATAAGTAGAGATTAATTAATTAAGAGAGGTTTTATGAGTATACATAGACCTAATCTTTGATTTATTAACAAACTAGCTTAATCTAACCTTGCTAATCAAGAAGGATTAGGCTAATTACCGTTTAAGTTAATCAATTAGAGATTAATCTCTAATGATTTCTGCGTAGTGTCCTCTCTAGATGAGAGAGAGAGTATCAAGGCTCCGACTTTGTGTAAAATGTGAAGCTAGGGGTCCTATTTATAGTTTTCTGGCACTCTTAAGCTCTCACAGGCTTAAAAAAGCAGTTGCTTGCAGTTCAAGCAGCCCCCTACAGGTCAAAAAACGACCCGTGCTGCTAAATGAGTCCCTGGCAGGTCAGTGATGACCCTCCCATTACCTGCCAGCTTTTAAAATATCAATTATGCTATATTTTGACCTATTTTTGCTTAATTGGTAAATATCTTGTAAATATCTAGGAGGACTTTAATAAAGTCTATGCTTAAATGATTACTGCAACCCTTCAATTTTACCTATTTTACTTAATTCACAGTGTAAACTTCCAGGGGTCATAACTATGCCAGTTTTTATCGGAATTCAATTCTGAAAATTTCTAGCCCGGGGTTTGCTATGCTTAAGATTCCAAAAATACCAATATTTGCCATGGTCGGACAATTCTACATTGCTTTTTCAATAATCATATCAGTTTGATTAAGCTTTATACAACCTTTAAGGTTTCAGAAACTGGAAACCTTACATATTATCAAGGATAATGTTTTTTTTTGTCTCATCCAGCATGATGCATACATTGGTCATTCTCCCGAGCGAGGAGCTCCTTGCTTACGCACTCTATGTGCTCCATACACCATAACTTTGGACATGCCAAAGTGGGTTTTGAAAAAATCTTTGATAACAATGGCAAGAGAAGGAGGCATCTTTAACTTCTCTCTGGGAATTCCACGAATAACAATGTTCTTAGAATGTCGCTCTCGTTCCTTCAGCTTCTCCACATCCACATTCTCAACATTCTGAACCATATCTTGCACAAACAAGCCTTTCAAAGCATTCAAAGAATTCAAGTCCACAAGAGAGCGTTTACATTCCTTGACTTCCTCTTCAAGTTGCATCAAACGTGTTGTTTGCCTCTCAAGTGTCCTCTTGAGATTCTTATTCTCAGCCACAAGTACCCTTAGTGTGCCATTCTCCATTGCAAGTGCCCGTAAGTCTTTGCCTTGTTTGTTTATGGTCTCTTGCAACGATACCAAGTATGTCATGATCATGGTTTTTGATGTCGTTGGTTGGGTAGTTGTGTTGTTTGGGACTCTCTCGCAATGATACCAAGTATTTCACAATCATGGTTTCCAATGTCGTTGGTTGGGTAGTTGTGTTGCTATCTCCACACTTAGAATATTTCAGATCATTTTTCACAATGGTTGTGGAAGAAGAAGAACCCTTGTGAGTGCCGGAAGGCATTGTATGTAAAATAAGAGATGAGAGTCAACTTTCCTGAACCTGTTCACTTTGGAAATGCTGCTACAAAAGTGTCTTTCATAACTCAAATTTATTTTGTCTTTCCATCAATGCGTAGGGCGTCATACTCTTTGATTGAGGCTATAGATCACCCAAATTGGAGTTTGGATAAAGAAGTTATGATCAAAAGAGTGAATTGCTGTCTACTAGGTCAAAAAACGGCTGCACTTGGGGGGGGGGGAGGGGGAGGGGAGAGAGATATTCTCCTTATCAGGGTTCAAGCAAGGGGTGAAAGCAACATTTGAAGGCTTGAGAGCCTATGGGCAAGGGATCTTGAAGGAAGGGGCTTTTGGTGGTGTTAAACACTCTCTCTCTCTCTCTCTCTCTCTCTCTCTCTCTCTCTCTCTCTCTCTCTCTCTCTCTCTCTCTCTCTCTCTCTCTCTCTCTCTCTCTCTCTCTCTCTCTCTCTCTGGCATCGATTGGACAGTCGAGTAGAACCCGCAGCGTTGCAACACTGAGTCAAGCAATTAAATGAGAGTAGTCAAGCATTGGGAACTCAAATCGAGCAACAACACTGGCAATTGCGAACTATTCACACACACACACACACGCACACACACACACACGCGCGCGCGCATGCACGTGCACGCGCATGCACGCGCACACACACACGCGCGCGCACGCACGCGCACGCGCATGCACGCGCACACACACACGCGCACGCGCATGCGCGCGCACACACACACACACACACACACACACACACACACACACACACACACACACACACACACACACACACACACACACACACACACACACAATGCCAAGCTGTTCAGACAGCGAGCAGTGGCGAGCAAGGTCGAGTCCCAGGCAGCAGCTCAAGCAGTGCAATTGAAGCCTTGGGGATTTGGAGCCCGTAGAGCAGAATTAAGCAGGGCTTTGGGGAGAAACACACACAAGCTTTGAGAGCTTGTTCTAGCCAGGCAATTGAGCAAAGATCTTGACTCTGCTCTTTGCCTGCATCACCAAAGCGCTGGCACTTGTCAGAAAAAGCCAAACCTTGACAATGAATTTGATTTTAAAAAAAGAATTCATGAGTCTACATCCCCTTGTGTGCAAGAGTCGCATCCAACCAAAAATTCTCGACAAACCTCCCTGATTCTCCGACCCCAGCTCTCTCGACACCAACTCACACACTCCAAAGCTTGAGTAAAGAGACCAGCCCTCGACCATCTTAAACAAACCTTCAAAAGAGTGAGAAATAGCAAGCGAGATTTAAGAGAGAGAGAGAGAGAGAGAGAGAGAGAGAGAGAGAGAGAGAGAGAGAGAGAGAGAGAGAGAGAGAGAGAGAGAGAGAGAGAGAGAGAGAGAGAGAGAGAGAGAGAGAGAGAGAGAGAACCAACGATCGCTTTGAGCATCGACAACCTCGACCTCAGTGTATCTACGGCTATTTGGCTAGCCACTGCCATCTGACGGCGGGAGAGGACATCGACATCGGCAATTAGAGCCATTTCAACACCGACTCTCACGTTTTGGCATCGGCTTGACATTACTCCCATTACAGGCGGATTTTTGACATCCGACCCGACACTTGTTTCACATGGATGACTTTTCTCGCGATCAGCAGTTGTGGTTGCCACACGCACTAGTGAGGTACCTCTACTATACAGGAGTGACACCCGGCATCGGCACCAAGCGCATTGATCATGTTGTACGGCACGATTTTTTGACCATGACACCTTTGGCAGTTATTCGACAAGCTCTAGGTTATAGGGGGCTTTTTTTGCTGGTTTACACACAAATTCTCTAGATTACCAGACACAACGCTTTTAGTGGCAATTTGGTAGTCATTTTGATAGCAGTTTCTCTACGGGCAGATGCATTGATAGATGCATTTTAGTGTGAGCACATCTAGTGCTACTGAGCTCTTTTGGGAGTAGATATCCTCACAGGGATCACTTTTACTACATGCAGCAGCTCTTGGCGCCTGTTTGAGCGCGATTCACTCATGTACATTGAGTTGCACACATTGTCCACTATACTATGTGTGGAGGCTTTTTTCGCTATTTTGGTAGTTTTTCCTTGCCGTTTCTAAGACTCGAACCGGAAGAGCCCTTTCTGAGACTGTGGCTAGTCCATTTGTGTCTGCATTAGCCTTTGGAGGGTCAATAGTGTGAAGTTTTCTTTGAGCTAGGGTGTGCTCGAATGTTGAGACACCTTCGGTGATACAGGTAGCTGGAGTTTTCCACTTTCAGTACCCTCACCATAGGATATGTATCTGGACGGTTTTTTTGTGCTCTTGATGCCGAGTTGGTGGTCATAGAGCAGTGGTTTTGTGCAGCAGATGCCCAATTAGTGCAATTGACATATTTATGCATATTTTGAGTTGAGTTTTGACTCCTCATACAAAGGAGACTCTGTTGGATTTCCTTCTCGCGAGTCATGACTTTCATTGTTTGCACTTTTTGAGCCTATTTTGGTTGAGATTTTACTCCCGAGACAAAGCTTACTCTGTCCAAATTTTTGCATCTTCTCGCCATAGTTTGGCACCTCTCAAACCCTCTTGTCGACCATGGCGTCTTCTTCATAAAAACAGGAGTATTTCATTCGCAAGTTCGATGGCAGCAACTTCACCATGTGAAAAGAGTGCATGAAAGATGCTTTGACAAACAAAGTCCTATCATAACCGTTAAAAGAGCGTGCAGAGGATGATGACTATACACAAGCTCAGTGGGAGCTTTGGATACAAGAGCCATGGCTACGATATGTCTACATCTAGTCGAGTCAGTGTTCTTCACTATCATAGGGAAGACAATAACCAAGGAACTTTGGGATAGCTTATGTTCAGCATGGGAGAGAAAAAATGCATCCAACAAAGTTTTTCTCGTGAAAAAGGTTATGCAGCTCAACATGAAAGAAGGTAGCACAGTTTATGGCCACTTAAATGAGCTTACTCCTTGTTCTGCTAGTTGACATCTCTTGGTTTTAAGGAGTTTGACGACGAACTCAAGTCTATATTCTTGTTGTGCTCTCTACCTAGTTCATGGGATGCCTTTTGCACAGCCATTAGCAATTCGGCTCCAAATGCCAAGTTAGTGTTCAATGACGTCACAAATGCATTGCTCACTGAAGAAATTTGACGTAAATCTCTTGACGGTGCTAGTCATGGAGATGCATATATGGCTAGCAGTTCAACAAAGACAAGAGGCCATGAAGGAACAAATACAAAAGAAAAAGTAGAGAGCAAAATCCTGGTAGTCCTAGCACACACATGAACTCAAGTAGAGACCACAGTGCCAAAAATGTTGAGTGTTACTTTTTCCATAAAAAGGGCCATTACAAAAAGGATTATCGTAGTTTCCTAAGAGATAAAAAAACATGCAAAAAGATAATTTTGGCAAAGGCAAAAGTACGGTAAAGATTGAGGAGCTTAATGTGGTTGTGTCTCCCATACCTACCACTGCAGTAGAGGATGCTCATCCTCCAGTGATGAACATTATGCCAAAAAATATTCATGCAGGGGTGATAGCTGATCCCTCAAATGTTCTCATTTTCACTTCAGCTCTCACTCCAGATGCTTTGGCTGCACAAGATGAGGGTTATGCACAAAATTGGATTCTTAATTCTGGTGCAAGTTTTCATGTCACACCGCAGAGAGAGTGGTTTTCCTCTTATGCATCGATGCATGGCATAGTCAAGCTTGGTGATTCCTATGAACTTGACATTATTGGCATTGGTGATGTGAAACTTTAGATGCATAATGGTACTACTTTTTTATTGCATAATGTCAGACATGTGCCCAAGGTGTGACTGAGCTGTCATCTACTGAGTTGTGGCATAGCCAGCTAGGGCATGTTAGCCAAAAGGTAATGAAAACACTTCAACGTTTTGGCTACTTACCTATGTTAGATTACACGAACTTTCCATTGTGTGAGCATTGTCTATAGGACAAACATACTAGGTTGACATCTTTGCCATTGAACAAGAAAATAGGCAAACCCCTAGACTTAGTGCACAGTGATTTGTGTGGTCCAATGCCACATAAAACTCTAGGGGCGAAAAACTACTTTCTCACCTTCATAAATGATTCTACCAGAAAGGTGTGGGTGTATCTCCTTAAGCGTAAGGAAGAGGTATTTTCTACATTCCAATAATTCCTCACCATGGTTGAGAACCAATCAGGAAAAAAGCTCAAAGCTTTTCGGATAGACAATGGTGGAGGATACGTCTCCACAGAGTTAAAGGATTTTTGTAATCAAAGAGGCATTCGTTGGCAGTTTACTGCTCCATACACACCTGCACAAAATGGGATAGCTAAAAGAATGAATCGCATGATTCAAGAGTGAGTTATCTCTATGATGTCTATGGCGAAGCTTACTCCAGAGTTTAGGGGGAAAGCTGTTCTGACAGCAGTGCACATCATCAACAGGTCACCTAGTTCTCTTAATTTCAAAATTCTAGAGGAATTATGGGTTGGGAAAATGCCAAGCTATGAGCATTTACGTGTATTTGGATGTGAGACATATACGCATATGCCCAAAGAACTTCATTGCAAGTTAGATCCCAAGTCACACAATTGCATTTTTATCGGCTATGGTGCAAATGGAGAGATGGGATATCGTCTCTGGCACCTAGAATCCCACAATGTCATTCATAGCTTACATGTGATTTTCAATGAATGAAAAATGCACAAGAAGCTCATTAAAGAAGTTGAGTATAGACGTGTTCGTTTTGAGGATGTAGCCTCCGAACCAACTTAGTTCAATAGTGTTGCACCTAATCCTCAAGTGCAAGATACTATTATTGCTCCGGAGAAAGCAGAGTCCAATAGTCAAGCATTGAGATGCTCTGTGAGAGTATCACGTGCACCCAAGCGGTTTGTGCTAGGTACACACCACATTTTTCTCACTGACAATGGAGAGACAACCTGCTACAAAGAAGCTATACAAATGGACGATAGCATTAAGTGGGAGCAGGCTATGCAATCAGAATAAAATTCGATTGTGGATAATGAGACATGGTTCAAGGCAGTGGTATCAAAAATTTGACAAATTCATGCAGTCTCAGGGTTACATAAGAAGTCAAGAGGCTCACTGCTTATAGACAAAGAGGTTGAACGATGGTTCTTTAATCATCTTGATCTTGTATGTAGATGATATGCTTATCACAGGCAAATCAATTGATGAGATCAATCAATTGAAAAAGACGCTAAGCACTCAGTTTTCCATGAAAGATTTGGGAAATGCAAATCACTTTCTTGGTATGCGCATCAAGAGAGACATGCAACACGGAATTCTTGAAGTATCTCAAGAAAAGTACATCCACAAAGTGTTGCAATGTTTTAGTATGGAGGGGGGGTCACTGAGTACCCTAATGCAAGCAAACTCCAAACTTAGCAAGGAATATTCTCCCAAAACATTTGCTGAGAAAGAGGAAATGGCAAAAGTGCCATATTCTTCAACAGTTGGCAGTTTGATGTACGCTATGGTAGCCACAAGACTAGACATTGCACATATTGTGGGAGTGGTTAGTAGGTACATGGAAAAATTTGGCAAGAAGCATTGGGAAGCAGTGAATAAAATCCTTAGATACTTGAAGGGTACAACTAGCAAGTGTTTACGCTTCGAAAACAATGATGGATCTATTGTAGATTACACGGATGCGGATTATGCGGGTTGTGTGGATCGTAGAAGATCCACATCTGGCTATGTGTTCATGTTTGCTGGAGCAACTATTTCTTTGAGATTGTGTCTCCAAGACTGCACGTCTTTGTCTACCATTGAGGCAGAATATGTTGTTGCATCTGATGCAAGTAAGGAAGCCATATGGTTAGCTTGTCTAGTGGGAGATTTGGGCATTCACGAGGTTCCAGTACTACATTGTGATAGTCGGAGTGTCATTGCTTTGGCAAAGAATCCGGTGTTTCACTCAAAGTTGAAACACATAGAGGTCAGATACCATGTCATATGAGATGCATTTGCTGGCAAGCGCATCGAGCTTATCAGGTTCACAATGACGACAACCCTGTGTAGATGCTCTCACAAAGAGCCTAGCCTCGAAGAAATTTACACATTGCATAGAACTTATGGTGTAGGATGAAGCCTAGGTGATGTTTCATCAACTCTGTATAGACTAACTATACTGATGCCACTATTGGCCACCATGACCTTCAAGTGGGAGGTTGTTGGGTTGTAGGCCAGGAGGCCGTGGGAAACCACCCTTACCCTTACTTTCTCTAATCAATATAGGGAGAGAAAGTGAGAGAGTTGACTCTTTCACTTTCCTCCCAACTAAGCCACTGTGTTGTGTAGCTTTTCCTTCTTCCCCAATTCCCCTAACACAGTCTCCCCTGCTAGTGCACCTACACACCTATATGCACACATGCATCTGCACGCACGTACACTCCACACTAGAGACTGATATATGGAGGCTGTGAGCTTTGCTGGTCTCACAAATGGGAAGCGTGTGCATTTAGCTATGAAAGTTTCTAAATAATAGGTAGAGACAATTAGAACAGTTGGTCATACTTTTAGAATTGACAGAATGAACAATATTCAAGACTTGAAATATATGTTATTAATAAAAAAAAGGTGGATTTGCAGCAATTGACAAGCAAAAACTGGTGCTAAAAGGTCAGAATCTCAAAGGATGACATGCCAATTGAGTAATTTTCTATGGGGAACTGTACTTATTTTTAAGGAACACTGTAACGGTAATAATTCATGCTATTGGGGCTGACATAAGGGGTATTAGAAGTTTCTCAAAAGTGAGGGGCAAACAACTTAATGTTGCATGGAAAAATGAGGACGCTTGGCTTCCGTCAAGTAAAGTGGAAGCAAAATCTGACAATCTATACTTGACAAAAAGTGGTGATAATGTTGGAATATTCTCAAAATATAGCATATCGTTAGTGGTGTAGATCTCACAGAGCGTGTTAAAATTGGTCTAGAAGAGGGACATGCTCTTATTTTAGCTCGTGATGGGTCTTATGCAAGCTAAATTTGAATCTTCCATTGTTGGTGTTTTCAAACCAGTGGGACAAGAAACCTATGGCTGTAAATAACCTTAAGGGTCTACCTATATCTAAGAATGGAGAATGTCTTAAGTGAGGATGCTTTGTGTGGAGTGGCATCTTTTCTTTTGGATCATAAGGCTGAAACATGTAGGTAAAAAGCTCATTGGTTTTGTAGGAGTCCCCTCAATAGCTTTCGTGAAATGCCACCATGAATCTTTTGGTCAGTCAAAAACTGTAAAAACTACTTCAGCCCTTCTAAAAAGTACATGGGCTCGTCTCAGTTTCCTATACAAGAAGTACACAAGAGTGTTATTCTTGGCATACGCCTTGCTAATATTGACAGAAATGGTGTCAGCATGTTGACTTGCAAGGAAGAACATGATTCCAAATGGAACAACATGTTGGAAAAACAAAAATTCAAAATAGAAGTGCGCATTTGGGAAGTGGATTCCACATGTCAAGTGATCGCATCAAGCTCAAGCTGCTTCTTACACGTGTAGTCACGGTATGCAAAAGCTGCTCAACTTGGTCGCTGCACACATAGCTATATTTTCCTAGCATTGTTTGATCTCACTTTAACAGCTCGATGCGATTAGGGAAATCTACCCAGTATGTGGCTATGTGTGGGGAGAAGTGGTCCGCCTATTCATTCAGTGGAGAGCGCAAACACACACACACACACACACACACACACACACACAGAGAGAGAGAGAGAGAGAGAGAGAGAGAGAGAGAGAGAGAGAGAGAGAGAGAGAATGTCCAGTTAACGACATTAGCATGCTCAAACCCTTTTGTGCGAATATGCACACACCACTTTTCTTTAGCAAAGCTGGTGCAAAAGAGGCATTAGTTTTTATCCAGCTTCTAATCCCACTAGCAAGTACTATCCTCATCATGTCAATGTTGTTACTAGATCATCTACATGCATTCACAATTTTGATAAGACCTTGATTGCATATCTCTTAGTAGTTCCTCTAATTCTGGTGCTCATGTGCTCAATCATGTCTCTAAACATATCAATATGTAGAGAGGAAGATGAAGAAGCAACTGAGAAGAGAAGTTTTCAATGGTGACTGTAGGAACAATCTCAAGAGACCTCTAAGTTCTATGTAGTGGGACTTGAGCTTAGACTTCTCCTCAAGTGGGAACTCAGATAATTAATCTACAACTCGGGACTTTCCTCTTCTTATTTGTATGCAATGTGTTCCCCCCCCCCCCCCCCCCCCCCCCCCCCACACCCACCTACCAAAATCATTGATATTTTTCATCTCAAAGATGGTATTTTATGACTAAAGGCCATCCGCAACAACGCACGGGTTACATACTAGTATGTATGTATAGAATTTACTAGAATTATGCAGGGTGAAGCTTCATTTTAGCATTCTAAAACAATAGAATGCAACAAAAGTCAAGACATGTAAGAATGTGAAATGAAAGGTGAAATAAAAATATCCATTTAATATTTTAAAACCAAAATAACATTTAAGTTAATTGTCAAACATTTAAGTTAAGTCTCAATCATCATTGAAAACATTGAAAGTAAGCCTAACTCAACTCTCCTGTAAGTCTTCATTTAGAAAGCCAAAGTGAAAAGACTTCTAAGTTCTGAGTTCTGTCGTCATTGTCACTATGTCACTATAAAGTAAAAAATTTATGTACTCTATCAATATCTACATCATTGATATGTATACTATATCTATACTACTTCTTATAAAAAACTTAAGTCAAAGTGAAACCGTAAAGTTCTAAACTACATCTACATGTGTTACTTCTTTATTTTACTCAAAAAATCCTCGAGTAGAGAGCATTGTCACACGTCATCATATTGAGATTGGAGGAGAAAAAGGGACTCTATGGATGGAGAGAGAGAGAGAGAGAGAGAGAGAGAGAGAGAGACATCTATATATATTAAACAACCCACCTCACATATTATGAACCAGTGGACAATACAAACTCTTAGAGGTACAGATAGCACACTCACGTGCAATTCTATAGTGTGTGTGTGTGTGTGTGTGTGAGAGAGAGAGAGAGAGAGAGAGAGAGAGAGAGAGAGAGAAAAGAAGAAGAAGAAGACAAAGAAAAAGGGAAATCCCTAATGTCAAGAGGAGAGAGAAAGAAGAAGACAAAGAAAAAGCAACAAAAGTAATATATGTTCCATGCAAGCTGTAGTCAAGGCAAAACTCCCTAAAGCTTCCAAGTTATCTGCTCCACGGTTGCCCATTTCATCATCACCAACCTTACAAATTACCTGCAGCTCCTTGGAGGTCTCTCTTTCTGTGTGTGTGTGTGTGTGTGTGTGTGTGTGTGTGTGTGTGTGTGTGTGTGTGTGAAGATGTCATTCATTCCTTTTTTCAGCTAGCAAAGCAAGATTGACATAGGCAAAGAATGACGAGTAGTTGGTGCAGAGGAGTCGGTCTTGATAAGGTTGCATTTTGCGGAGAACACTCCATTGACGAGGTGTGTACCATGGAGAATGTGATGCAAGTGTGATTGGCCAACAACCAAGAGTAGGGGTATTGCGCGAGCTTTGGAGGGATCTTTTTATGGAGAACAGATCGGTTGTTAAAATCATTAAAGTATCTCTCTTCATCACGTTTGTGTTGGATTCCCTAATCTTTTGTAAAAAGATGGCTCCACCAAATGAGTGATAGCCACTGATCATCTACTCCATGCCACTTATCTTTCCCAATTTCTCTTTTTTCTCTCTCTCTCTCTCTCTCTCTCTCTCTCTCTCTCTCTCTCTCTCTCTCTCTCTCTCTCTGGCACACATCAAGTCTATATATCTCTCTCACAGTTCATGGTACGGGTTACATGAACATAAAATATCCACTCAATTACAAGATCAGATCATCAAAGAATAAAAAATCTCTATTCAAAAGAATGTTAAAAGCTACCGTTCATAACGATTTACAAAAAAGATCATTGTCTACACAATGCGAGGTGCAGCCTGAAATGTCTACTCTAAGTCTTGGACTGGTGGATCTAACTTCACAATGTTCGGAAGTGGCCCCAACAAAGATGATGCCTTCAGGGCACGATCCACCTCATCTGCATGCCTCTTATCTCGCTCCTGCATCTCTCTAAGTCCACGAGCTTGCATTTCCAAATTGGTGTGTAATTTGGTGGAGAACTATTTGTTGCTTTCAAATATTGTCATCAAATGGCCCATTTGGCTCCCCAACAAAGCCAACACCCCACAGCCTATTGGATGACAATGTCGTTCTCATTTGTACATTGTGCAAGCAATTTCCTATAAAACCAATGCCCGCATTTCATACTTCTGCACAACAAACAAAAGTCAAAGCAAGCAGAAAAACATAATTTTTAGATAGAACGTGCCAAATTGTACCTCGCATAGGTGTCCCATCCTCATCTTTTGTCCAATCATCCTCCTCTAGTGAATCAAACCAGGCGTCATCCGAGGGTATGTCAATGACCTCCGATGTCCCAGTGTGATCTTTCCTCATTGCGAATACCAATATTGTGTGCACAATCCTACTTTATTTCTTGAAGATTGGTGTCTTACACGCAACTATGCTTAGGTGGTCTTCATGCCATCCAATAGCAACAGCGATATCATGAACCATGCCATAACTATCTGGCTCGCAGACCACTAAAAACATGCCTTTGTCATTAGATGTTGCAATCGCGAGTCGAGTGAGTTGTCCAAACTGGCATACTTCCATTTTGTTTCAATCTGGCACATCAGAATTAGAAAGTCAATACACAGGAGTATTGGTTGGCAAAAATAGAATAGAAGCGCTCACTGCAGACTAAATGGTTGGCCAGTCACGAAACAGACAAAGGAATTTCTCCACAATGTGTGGCTTCATAGTGCTAAAAAAGAATTCCTGAAGTGATCCTCTGTCTTGTCCGAGATGGAATGCGCAAATTGAATACGTCCGCCATCACTATCTGCAAAAATCCTCAAACAGATCAAGCAAGATCCTAATCTACACCACAACTTCCATTCATGAAGGCCACTTACCGATTGATGAGTGTGTAACTAATGGCGGGTCCGAGACATGCAATATTTTTGTTTCCAGACTCGTTGCAAAGTAATTACTTCCTTTGTGTGATTCCACTCTTTTTTCTTGAACACCAAAAAGATAGCAATAAAGAAGTGAATTATGCTTTTTAATTCCATGAACGGAAACATAATTCACATTTTTCTTTGATACAAGCCGGTCCTTGCAAGCCTGAAGCTTCCAGGAAATGCTCCATTTGAGACAAAGCCCATCATTTTTACAATCAAAGCTCCTACACCTGTCCAAAGCCCTTGAAGCATTATCATCCACATTCATATGCTATGTTTATTGGCCAAGAGGTATGCCCATATACATTTGAGCCTAAAGGTCCATTGCTTGGAGCTCCACTGCATTTTCCACCTCTTCTTAAGTCTTCTTTTGATATCTTCTTCTACCCTCCTAAATAGCAAAATTGGTTGAAGTTTTCCAATGCCGCTTTTGACAGATTGCTTTTGCTTCCCCCTCCTCTACTTGGTGTGTTCACTTTGTCTTTTACCATTTGAAGCCTTTCTTGACACCAGTTAGCTTCAGCCGAAGTGATGCCAAACTCCTCTTGTAGGTCTTGAGGAGGCTTCAAAAAAATATCCCCCCACTTAGTATTCCCTTTCTTGAAATTTTGTGAGCTCTTCCTGTCAAAGGAGCTTTAGTTTTTGCTGCAAAAATGCCATTCCAAGGTGAGTCGAATAAAAAGCATAAATGGATAAATTTGAAGTTCCTAGAGGGTTGATAGTTCACCTTGATAAGGTTCTAGGCCTCCCAAAAATTGCATATGAGTTTAGAACCAAAAGGTTTGACTTTGTGAGGGGATAGAAGAATATCCCTGATAGAAATACTAGGGCCAGACCTTGTACCCCTGAATGAAAAAAGACTAGATTTTTCTCTTGACCAACAAAGCCCAGTAGTCTTGACACATGATTGATCTGACTATCCACTTTCGAGCTATTCTAGTGGCTATGTGGTTGAGATTTAAGATGCCCAACCCTCCTTTAGCTTTAGGTAAGCAGAAAATGTCCCAGGCAACTTTGGGTATGCAGGGGTGGTTGAGATCTCCTCCACAAAGTAAGCTTTTGGCCATTGAGAAGATCTTGTCTGGGGTGGTTGAGATCTCCTCCACAAAGTAAGCTTTTGGCCATTGAGAAGATCTTGTCTAGCTGGTACTTTGTTGGAGACCAACAAGATAAGAAATAAATTAGTGATGGTAAAATATAATGGTTCAAGACAAAGGATCTTGATGGGATGGAGTTTTGATTATCTCCCCACTTGTAGATCTTCTGCCTGAACTTATTGAGAGCTCAATCCACCTTTGTGCAATGGTGACTTTAAAGCCCATTGATGATCCTAGTAGTCTAAAGATTTGACCATCCTCAATGAGTTTGCATCCATCATCCAGGATCCACTGAGGAACCTGCCCATTGGAACTTTTAAAACCTATTTTTGCATGACTAGTCATAGAACCACTTGTTGTGCAGAAGACATTGAGACACCACTTCCAAAAGTGTTCAATGCACTGTGATTTATTAGCAACAATAGAATTAGTTTCATCAGTAAATTGTTGAAGACAAAGGTCTTTTTGAGCACCGGGAATGACTAGACCTTTTAACTCACCTTTAGTCAAAGCATCTGGAACCAGCCAGCCTACTGCATCCGAGCATATAACATACAACAATGGAGCAATGGAACACTCTTGTCTAATAGATCTAACTAGAGGGAAGGGGTCAATGAGCATTAATAGTGATTTCAGTATAAGCATTTCCAAACAAAATTGAGACAAACTTGATAAAGAATTTGCCAAAACCAATGTCATGCAGAGACAGAAAGATAAAATTCCATTCCATCTTGTCATAAGCCTTTTCAAAGTCTATCTTAAATAACACAAACTCTTGTCTTGACTCTTGAGCATATTCCATGGCTTCCCAAAGGGTGATTTATGGCATCCAAGATAAATCTACCATTGATAAAGCCTTTTTGTTCTCGCAAGATGATATGCTGCATTATAAGGCTTATTCTCTATAACGGGTATGAGCCTCCCGAAAACGGCCACGGGAGGGGACCCCCCACCTAGACACGCTAGTCTCACTCCACGCACTCGTGCACCGTGGGGACTCCACGCAAGGTTCCCCAGGGCACGCTATGACCCTCCGTGAGTGCGGCGGAGCCTGAGGCTACGTGGGGCTAGGGACCCGGAACGCAAGACCCGCGAAACGCAACACGGCCGTCGACCCATGGAACGCAACCACGCCCGAGCCGGTGCCGTCCGAGCCAGGACCCCTTGATGACAACACCTCGACCCCAGCCGGTCCCGTCCGAGCCGGGCCCACCTGAGCCGGTCCCGTCCGAGCCAGGCCCCTTGGAAGACACCAACCTCGACCCGAGCCGGTACCGTCGGAGCCGGTCCCTACCTGAGCCGGTCCCGTCCGAGCCAGGCCCTTGAAGACAAAACACCCCTCCGCCCGAGCCGGTCCCGTCCGAGCCGGGCCCTTTGAAAGCAAACGCGCCCACCACGCACCTCTCCGTGACGCCTGGGGCGTCACACTTGGTATCAGAGCTCTCTTTTCCCTTCGTTCGACGAGGGTGTCGAACTTTCTTCAACCGGGGGTGTATATAAGGGGTATGAGCCTCCCGAAAACGGCCACGGGAGGGGACCCCCCACCTAGACACGCTAGCCTCACTCCACGCACTCATGCACCGTGGGGACTCCACCCAAGGTTCCCGAGGGCACGTTATGACCCTCCGTGAGTGCGGCGGAGCCTGAGGCTACGTGGGGCTAGGGACCCGGAACGCAAGACCTGCGAAACGCAACACGGCCGTCGATCCATGGAATGCAACCACGCCCGAGCCGGTCCCGTCCGAGCTGGGCCCTCCTGAGCCGGTGCCGTCCGAGCCAGGACCCCTTGATGACAACACCTCGACCCGAGCCGGTCCCGTCCGAGCCAGGCCCCCTGGAAGACTCCAACCTCGATCCGAGCCGGTACCGTCCGAGCTGGGCCCTACCTGAGCCGGTCCCGTCCGAGCCAGGCCCTTGAAGACAAAACACCCCTCCGCCCGAGCCGATCCCGTCCGAGCTGGGCCCTTTGAAAGCAAACGCGCCTACCACGCACCTCTCCGTGACGCTTGGGCGTCACATTCTCTTGGCTAAGAAGGCAAGGGCAAAAATTTTATACACAAAAGTCAGACAAGAGATGAGTCTCCAATTGCCTAAGTCCTCTTTGTCCCCCCCTCTTGTGAATGAGCTTGTATTACCTGAGGTAAAAAGATCTCCTATCTTTAAAGCCTTTTTCCAGGATGAGCATGAGATAAGGAACCATGTTATTTTTTAATGCATGAAAAAATTCATTGGGTAAACCATCGAGACCATGTGATTTTCCCGTTTTAAGTGAGTCAATAGTATCTTTCAAATCTTGCTAGCTCAGGAGTAAGTTTTTTGCCTAACTCTAGCAGTAGTGAGGCCTGCCCCCCTTTGAGGAGTTGAGAAGATTTGTTGATAGTACTCTTTAGCTACTTGCATGTTATCTTCATAAGTTGAGACAATAGATCCATCTTGGTTTTTCAACACAGGGACAAAATCCTTGATTTTTTTTTATTTTTTTATAGAAGAGCGCATGGCATCTATTCATTGGGTTTATCCACTTTACCAACTCACAAAAAAAAAAGCAAAGCTAGGTGAAGCAAGGATTTGTTTAGCCGAATGATGACAAAAAATTTGTCCACGCTCAATCTATTCAAAGGCAAGGAGACATCGCAAGTCAATTACGATTAACCTCTGCCCTTCAAAATAATTATAAATAACATCCAATTTTTCAAATTTGAGGCACGCTGCGGCCTACTCTAGAATCTGAACTTCCAAAGTTGCACTTTTTGAGTTCTCGTTTCCACTCTGTGTTGGACGAATCAACATATGCAGTGCACTGGTGATTCTTGTGGTGTTCAACAATGGACTCTGATGTGCCGTGACCAATGTGGTGGATTGTGGGGAGGCCCAGACCATCACCAGCTCTGATGACAACCTCTTGAGTCTCATTCCACCTCTCCACACTGGGAGACTAGAGTTGCCAAGTGCCAAAAGAACGGCGAGCCTCATGTCGTCGATATCTGGATCTGATGGCAACATTGCCAAAAATCCAAAAAAGACCTTCTTAAGCTGTGTTTGACTGGGTCTAAGAATGGGTTTGGAGAAAGATATCATAATATTGTTTCTAAATGGGGACGTAATTAAAGCTCTTGTTCTCACGAGAGCCCTCAAGAAAAACGCAACCAAAAAAGCCCATTTTCTTGGCGATATATTTTAATGGTAAATTAGGTAGACAACCAGGATTTATGTAATATCTAGGGTATTCATCGAGATTTGTAGCAAAAATGCCCCTTTGTTTCCAAGCTCCAATGATATTACAATCGGGAAATTTACATAAAAAACTGAGATATGTGGGCAATGAAATTTGTAAACACCTTACCTATTTTTTTCACACCGTGCTCCAATTTCTCAATTAAAAAAACAACATACGATCAAAATCTTTTTTTTTTGGGCGAACCTTGAAACTACCATTCAACCTTCATTTTTGCAAGGTGTATCTCATACTTTCAATGGAAGGGTTAGAGCTCCTTCTCGTAAGCCTAATAACAAACAAAGAGGACCCTCTACATTAGGAAGCTTGCCTAATGCATTCCCATAAACGCATGAGCTCACTATCAAGTTGCATTAGTCCACTATGCAATTGCTAAGGGTTGGAATAGTCATTCAACCTTTGATGACGAGTAGTAGCTAGTTTCAGAGTGGGAGGCATTTTTGGAGGGTGGTTCAACCACGCTCCACACAAGCAACGACCATTGTCGCATGCATACAAGCACGCCAAAAATGGTTAATTCCACTTTCAAGGGCAGTTTTGGAGGGCCTACAGAAAGACCCTTCTATGGCACCCAAAAGAAGTTGATAAAAAAATGTTTCCTTCAATCATAATTTTATTATTGTACAACATGAGGAATTCACAAGAGTCAATTTAGTGTGAAATTAAAAATTTACATGAAGATAAGACTACCTAATACCATTTCCATTTTCAAAATGTAGCTTGGAAGTCTCAACATGGCCAGGCACCAACGACAATAGGCTATTATACTAAATAATATAAAGCGGGGATGAATTTTAGCCTTGCCCTGCCACATCTCTCTCTTCCCTATATGCAACACTGCAGCCGAGTGGGCCGAGAGAGAGAGAGAGAGAGAGAGAGAGAGAGAGAGCGAATTCCATGCTAACAAAAGGTAACATTAAGCTTTATAAATTTCTTAAAAACCATATCTTGATTAAGTATGGGGCATCCCAACTTCCAAGGGAAGATGAGGTCAATTTGGAACCTAAACAAAACCAAGGTTGGAATGTGTGCCTTGAAAACATGACATCTCCTATTTGAGTGCGAGCTCAAACACAAACAAAGGATTGTAAGAATCTCTCATAGAAAACAAGACGATTGCAAATTGATTACACAAATAACATTTTCAAGAGTTGATGTTTTGAGCGAGCTTCAAAGTGAGCTTTTTTGGGATATTCTTTAGATGTCCCCTTTATCAAAAATACTCGTTCATGAAGCGATTGGAGCAATTGGACCGAGATTTTGGGAGAGAGCTTTTATCTCTCTCTCTCTCTCTCTCTCTCTCTCTCTCTCTCTCTCTCCTCC